>NC_141053.1:3818000-4543833 GCF_041138505.1 Cibotium barometz
TTCTTGTGTTATTCTACCATTTTTAGGTAAGTCATATGTGTAACTCCCTTGTGTTTGTGTCTTATTTTTTCATCATCATCTTCTTCTTCTTCCTTATTTTTTAAATTTTTATTCTTTTCTATTCTTTTCTTTTTTTGCTTTTTTTTTCTACCACCTTGCGAGAAATAGGTTCTTGTGTCTACCTTATTTTTAGAGAATAGCTTCTTATGTCTGTCCCATAAGTTATGCACTTATGCAAAGAGCATTGTGAGTTTGTCTTTGATGCGCTCATAAGTTTCTGTTGCAAACATGGAAATTGAATCTTGAATTTTTGGCTCAAGTGTTGTCGAGGTAGTAGGTAGAGCTTGTGGTTGGTTGCCATTGGGTTTAAATGAATACACAAGATCTTGTGTATTTATTAAGTGTATTGCTTGGTGTTGCTTAGGTTTCCATTCTTGTCAAACTTTAGGTAAAGTTGTTGGGGTTCAAGGTGTTGGTGACACGTTCCTTCCTTTGTTTGATCTTGGGTAACCATATGATGGGATTACCATATAGTATCCTTGTTGTTGAAGTACATGCACAAGCACCCATATTTGATGAAATTATAAATTTTTGGCTGATGCTTTTGGTGATGAGGTTTATTTCTTTGTGCAGGCTTAGGGGACTTTTTGATGCATTTGGGAATCCAAGATTTGGTATTTCCTTCATGGTACCCTTATGCGTGCAGAGTAAGATTTTTGGTACCCACACTTGTTGATTTTCCCGTGTTCTTTGAGAAAATCGCATAGGCTTTTGTGTACGGTGTTGTGGAGTACTCTTATTCTTCCTTGGCCTCTGAGTGTTGCATTGAGGAAGGGGCTTTGATGATTGAGGCAACCAAATTGGATTGGCACCTTTGTAGTAGCCTTGAGCTATAAGTAATTGCTTCTCCACCCATATTTTGATACCATTCAGATATCGTGATCTTGGCTGTCTTGGTGGAGTTTTCTTTTTGGTTGATGTGGAATATTTGGGGCCCTCCTTGACGTTGGTTGGTGTGCTGAGGTTACTGTAAGATTCCTCCCTCCAGCTGTTGAGGTGTAAAGGTGTAAAAACCTCCCCTTTTGTTCTTGTAATTATTCCCCTCTCTGAAATAGAAGAAAGATCTTGTTTTAACCTGTTTTGGCCTAGAGAGAAAAAGTCTAGAGAGAGATAATCCTAAATTAAGATATCTTTAGATATAAAAATCCTCCTAGTGTCTAAAATGGATTCCCCTGAAATAGAACTTCAAAAAGAACTTTCCAATGTGCATTTGAAATAAATTGAAAATGTGTATAAAGGACCTTAGCCTAAGGGTCTACATTTAAAAAAAATGGATTATGGTCCAATTAAGGTTCCAATAGGCCAATTGGATTAATCCAAGTGTTGGGATGAGATAAATCCAAAGAATAAAATAAAATACCCAAAAATGAGTAAATGCTCACATAAGATGAAGAGTTGACTTAGTACAAGGTTTATTAATTAAAAACTATGAGATATTACTAACAAAAAATGAGATATTTTGGAATAATGATGCATTTTTGACACCTTGGTAAGGAGAGGAAGACTCTTGAGGTAGGCGCCTAATTCACACATGTGGATGAGTTTTTAATTCAAAACAATTGTAATATTTTTATCTCTCCTCTCTCCTGGATCACACCAAATCAAAAAGGGAGCCAAACGGGTCCAAATCTTCTCCAAATTGAGTCAAACTGAACTTGAAAAATTCTAGAACCCAGTTGGACTTGGTTAGTGGCCTCCCTCGCCTATAAATAGATCCTTGGTCTTTTGTAAAATAATATGTGAAACTATACCATGCCAATATGATATTTTCTATTATCCCTTAAAAATCCTCTACTTTGGAGAGATTGGAGCTTCTCTCTCTCTTCAACAATCCTTGGAGCTTTCTTCTCAACATACTAAACCAATTGATTGGTTGGGGGCTTTTTTCTAAGGTAAAGAAGAAAGCCAAATCTAGAGGTAAGAAGTAATTTCATGGTTTTCATTAATATTCTCAAAAGATTTCACTTCTCAACCCCTCTCAAGCTTGAGAAGTTTCAAATTAGTTGTTTTCAATGCAAATCAAGCTTTCTGTAAGAATTCTAATGATTGATCACAAAAAAAGTTAATCTTTATGCTTAATTAGAATTCTTTTTATGTATATCTCTCTCTGTGTCAAAAGAATAGTCATTCCTATGACTCATTCTTTAGCAAATGAATGCTTCTAATTGATAAATTCTTAATTCAAAATCAATCTCTAAGCTTGTTAAGCTAGAGGTTAAGAAAATGGCTTTTTATGCTTTTATGTTAAAAAAATTATGGTAAATTTATTATTTAATTTCATAATTTAGATTTAAGATTAAGGATAGTTCTTCTATCCTAATTGTATTACAAAGTCTTATACTTTTTTAAAAAATATAAATTATCAGAGTAATAGCAGCGAAGCTATGGTAAAATTTTTAGAAAATAATACATATCTTATTTTTATGCATAATGCTAAAAGAGGACTTCCTACCATATTCTAGGATTGGTCATCCTACGCTAGAAGAATGATTTTAATCATATTCATGGGAGACTAATTTTTAGTATTTATGCATAACTAATTAATTAAAGAAAAGATAAATTTTTGGTAATTTTATTTTTATGCAAAAAGAAGAGTTCCCATGATAATGGAGACCCATGTAAATAAATGAAAAAAGATAAATTTTGGTATATTAAAATAATGAATATTTTTATTTAAAGAGAAATTTTAGATAAATTTATTTTATGTATGAGAAAATGTAGATGATAAAAGAGGAATTCCCATGGCATTTGGAATTCAATCAATTAAATGCAAAAAGAGGAATTCCCATGATATTTGAAATCCAAGAAAGTAAATGTAAAAAGAGAAATTTTTAGCATAATTCAAATTATGAGTATTTATCAAAAGTGGAATTTTGAGCATTATTTATTTTATTGGAAAATATGGGTAGAATTGATTTTTGTAAATCCCATGAATCTTTTACTCAAAAGATGAATATTGAATATATTTCACTTGAGAATTTTGAGAAAGAATATGAAAATATCCATCAAGAAAACATACCTTTAACTAGGCCAAGCAATTGGCATAAATTTAGAAAAAGTCCCATTGGTATCGAAAGTAGAAAATGTTACTAGATGTGAATAGATGTGAATAGATGTGAATAAGATGAGAATACAATGTGATAAGATTCAGAACGCAATGTGATAGGATGTGATAAGATGTGAACGCAATGTGATAGGATGTGATAAGATGTGAGTGGATGTGATAAGGTGTGAATGTGATGTAAATGGATGTGGATGAGATGTGGATGGGATGTGATGTGATGTAAATGGATGTGGATGTGAATGTGATGAGATGAGATTGAGATGTGATGATATGTGAAAGGATGTGATGTGATGTAAATGGATGAGAATGAGATGTGGACATGATGTAATGTGGATGGGATGTATGTGATGTGATGTGATGTGGATGTAATGAATGAGATGGATGTGAATGGATACGATGAAATGTGAATGGATGACATGTGATGTGATGTAAATAGATGGGAATGGTTGGATGTGAATGTGATGTGATGTAAATAGATTTGAATAGATAAGATGTGATGTGATATGAAATGCGTGTGATGTGAAATGGATGTGGTGTGAATCAGGATAGATGTGATGTGATGTGAATCAGGATAGATGTGAATGGATGAGATGTGATGTGATGTGAAATGGATGTGATGTGATGTGATGAGAATCGGGATAGATGTGAATGAATGAGATGTGAATGGATGAGATGTGATGTGAATGAATGAGATGTGATGTGAATTGAGATAGATGTGAATGGATGAGATTTGATGTGAATGGATGTGATGTGATGTGAATCATGATAGATGTGAATGAATGAGATGTGATGTGATGTGAATTGGGATAGATGTGAATGGATCTGATGTGATGTGATGTGAATCAGGATAGATGTGAATGGATGTGATGTGATATGGATATGGGTAGATGTGAATGGATGACATGTGATGAGGATAGATGTGATAAGATGTAATATGATGTGTCTAGATGGATGAAGGACGATGGGAATACATATGATTGGATGTGGATTAAGCAATGTGAATTGATGTAGAATAATGTGGAATAACGAGAAATGATGTGGAACGTGGAAAGATGAGAGTTTGTTAGAAACTATATTTATGACCTGTTTTTAAATGACTATTTTATGTCAAGAATGCTGGGAAAGCATTTTGACCATCAAGTGAATGAGGTCATGGAGACCTAAGTGATAAAGTTGCAATAGCTGACAGCGAGTCAACGGAGGACGTCTTGCATAGCAAGGTCGACCGAGGTCTTGACCAACCTCGGTTCGATTTAAATGGTGAGCTTCCGGTGTACGATGGATGAGGGACCAAGGAAGCGGCCTATAAGTGAAGTGCTAGGTGACCTGCGAAGGAGCCTAGAGGGTGCTGACCATACGATGCTCGGGCTCTGGGTCGCCGAAGATACCCACACGTGCGTCGAGAAAGAAAATGGAACAAGAAGTTAGAGTTGTTTTCTGAACTCGGGCATGGATCTAGTTGATTATCCTTGCTAGTCCTCAACGGATGAGTCCATGGCTCTCTTATATGGATCTGTTGGTTGATCTTGCTGATCTTCAACGGAGAGTCCATCTTGATTTTATAAGTGAACATATTTTCGGGTACTATGAGCTAAGAACTATTGAAAAGGCCTATGAGTGAACAGGTGGTGAGCGTTCTGGTTGCCAAATGATGCCATAGGTACACTGATGAAGGAATGATTGGAAATTAGAATTCGACCGGATATTCTGGAGGATTATGATAAGTGAACTATGGTTTCATTAAAAGATTGTTTGAAAGACAACTGAATCTGTGAAACAAGCAATTTCATATTGGGTGTGTAAGTAGTGTGACTATCTTGAAGTTTGGTTGAAGCACTGGCTAGGGGGCCTCGGAACTCTTTTCCTTGGTACTCGAGGCAAAACATAACCAAATTCCTAAATGGATCCTATCACTACAGTGGTTGGTGGACAGTTGGCTAACCCATGGGACTTGATGGGGTTAGGCTGGACTGATGGATCCCTAAAATGAGACTCAATTTTGTTATGGTACGATAGATGAAGTAAATCTCGGATAGTCTTTGTTCTATGGAAAAGAATCAATGGTTATGCCTCTCGATGAGGAAAAAAGCGTTGGTCTCTATGATCCAAGTGCAAGTGTCTTCCTTGATCTGACCATGTGACTTACGGGTTCGGTAGGATCAAATTGGTTAGTTAAGGCTCTTGACTACATTAGAATAAAAATATCGTGGAGGAATCGCCCGTGCTTTCTAGGCGAGGGAAGTTTTTTCGGGTTCCATTTTGGAATAAATCGAGGGATTAGTGTCGTGTCCGGATATCCATGGGGTGGTGGGCGAGGCCCCAAGTGAGAGGCTCTGCCTTGCGCAAGAAGTGCTACTTCCACTGCTAGCATCCCCGAATTCATTGCAGGGAGGGGGCAGGGATCTTTCAGCTGGTATCAGATCAAATTAGCTAAAGTGGATCAACCGAGAAGCACGAAATGTCAAGAATTTATGAAGTACTAGTAAAAGATTGTAATTGTGTGATGAAATTCATACAAATTGATATTCAAAATAAAAATTCATAAATTGGTAATTGGGTCTTCAGATGGAAGTACCGCAATTGTATGGAATCCCTGACTTGCTTGAGGCCTAGATATGATGGTATTCACCTTATAATTCCAAGGACCGTGATTACCCGTATATACCGTGGGTATAACTGCAGCTCTTTACTGACAATATATATGAGTAAATCTAAGACCTTGAAATTATAAGCAAAAATGCTATCCAGATGATGAATTCGAATGCTGGTTGATATGATTTTAGAATTCTGGTTGAGAATTGATGAGTTGATTTGGATTTTGATTGAAAGATAATGATTCTTGAATTCTGGTTGAAAGAAGATAAGTTGAACAAAGCCATAATGAGGATGAATGGGACGAATCCCAGTGATGATATTGGTAACTAGAATGACGATTATGACTTCAGGAAATCACTATGAGATTAGTGGATTGTGCTAACAGTTTGCTGCTCTTTTAACCCTTGACCCAGTTGATATAATTAAGGGATGACAAATTGAAAACCGGCATAATTGAAATTCCTTTGGAGGAATGATCAGATGGAATTTTCGGTCTGATGGACCATTCTCTGATAATGAGTTCTGTATGTCCTTCTTGTAGAAGGAATCTTTATCCCACGATTCTATGGGGGACTGACCAATCTAAGGAATCCCAAAATCAGTTAGATCTAAAGTCGAATTTGAATTATAAATAAAGGGACTTAACAAGAATTTTCGTATTGATAGGATCATGGATCGAGGTCATTGTGGTAGGAATGATAACCCCCAACTCCATGAGGAAGAGCTTGACTCGGATGTTCGTAAAACTCTTCATAGATCGCAGCCTCGACCTTTCAAGGGTGAAGGGGAAAACTTGGGCGAGGTTGTGGAGAAGTGGATCAAAGAAATGGAAGAATACTTCGATGTCACCGGGTACAATGAGAAGAGTAAAATGGCTCTTGCAAGGTTGAAGATAGTAGAAATAGCTAGAGTGGCATGGAGAAACCACTACAAGACAAACCGTCTAGATAGGAACACCCAAACATGGAATGATCTCAAAATTTACCTAAGGAAGAGATTCTGTCCTCCCGGCTTTTTGGAAACCAAGATGCAGGAATTCTTAGAGTTAACCCAGGCGAGCATAACTATTGAAGTGTATCACCAAACGTTCGCTCTCCTCCTCAAGTACTCGCTACTGCTGGATGAAGAACAACTGATGGTCGAGTTCATTCGGGGACTGAACGAACCTTTAAATATCCTAGTGAAGAATTCTAAGCCAGTTTCCATGGCCGAAGCAGTGCGGATGGCAAAGGATTTCACCAAGGCCTTCGATGTCAAGGTCCCACCGCCGCCGAAGCCAGCACCATCATCTTTCAAAAGATTCCTAACTTCAGAAGGTGATTCCAACCTTCCGTTGCCTAAGAGACAACAAGGTCAAGCTCAGGATATGAAAAGTTCTAGAATGGAAGAAAGGTCCTTTTCTCGGAACTCAATCCCCTCGAATTCAACTTCAGAAGTTCCACCCTTGAAAAAGGAAGTGAAATGTTGTAACTGTCAAGGATTTGGACATCGCAGTATGGATTGCCCAACTCCTTTTGGATCAAGGTTTTCGAGGCGGGGAAATCAGGGACCAAGGTTCTAGACTCCAGCTCCTTCCTTCCAGAGTAATTAGGTTCCTTTCCGTCAAAATCAGGGAAATCCCACAGGTAGACCCTCTAACCAGCCCTCAGTTTCAATCCAAAGTGATACAAGACCTCTGCCTTAGAATAGAGGAAGTCAAAGAGAGATGTTCCCAAATCGGCCGTTCACTTCAAGGCAGGAACGCTGGAAGTGATTGAAGAAGAAGAAAATGAAAGAGATTATACTCCACCTCCGAGATGAGGACATCTCGTGTTTTTTAAGTGGGGTAGGATGTAAGATTCCTTCCTCCAACTTTTGAGGTATAAAGGTGTAAAAACTTTCCCTTCTATTCTTGTAAGTATTCCCCTTGCTGAAATAGAAGAAAGATCTTGTTTTACCCTGTTTTGGCCTAGAGAGAGAAAAAGTTTAGAGAGAGATAATCCTAAATTAAGATATCTTTGGATATAAAAATCCTCCTAGTGTCTAAAATGGATTTCCCTAAAATATAAATTCAAAAAAAACTTTCCAATGTGCATTTGGAATAAATTGAAAATATGTATAAAGGACCTTCGCCTAAGGGTCTATGTTTTCAGAAATTTTTGGATTATGGTCCAATTAAGGTTCCAGTGGGCTAATTGGATTAATCCAAGTGTTGGGATGAGATAAATCTAAATAATAAAAGAAAATACCCAAAAATGAGTAAATGCTCACATAAGATGAAGAGTTGACGGAGTACAAGGTTTATTAATTAAAAACTATGAGATATTACTAAAAAAAAAGAGATATTTTAGAGTATTGATGCATTTTTGACACCTTGGTAAGGAGAGGGGGACTCTTGAGTTAGGCGCCTAATTCACACATGTGGATGAGTTTTTAATTCAAAAAAATAGTGATATTTTTATCTCTTCTTTCTCCTGGATCAAACCAAATCAAAAAGAGAGCCAAACTGGTCCAACTGGTCCAAATCTTGTCCAAATTGAGTCAAACTGAACGTAAAAAATTCTAGAACCCACTTGGACTTGGTTAGTGGCCTCCCTCACCTATAAATAGATCCTTAGTCTTTTGTAAAAAAATCTGTGAACTATACCATGCCAATATTACATTAAAATAATGATATTTTCTATTATCCCTTAAAAATCCTCTACTTTTGGATAGATTGGAGCTTCTCTCTCTCTCTTCAACAATCCTTGGAGCTTTCTTCTCAACATACAAAACCAATTGATTGGTTGGGGGCTTCCTTCTAAGATAAAGAAGAAAGCCAAATCTAGAGGTAAGAAGTAATTTCATGGTTTTCATTAATATTCTCAAAAGATTTCACTTCTCAACCCCTCTCAAGCTTGAGAAGTTTCAAATTAATTGTTTTCAATGCAAATCAAGCTTTCTATAAGAATTCTAATGATTGATCACAAAAAAAGTTAATCTTTATGCTTAATTAGAATGCTTTTTATGTATCTCTCTCTCTCTCCCAAAAGAATAGTCATTCCTATGACTAAATCTTTAGCAAATGAATGCTTCTCATTGATAAATTCTTTATTCAAAATCAATCTCTAAGCTTGTTAAGCTAGAGGTTAAGAAAATAGCTTTTTATGCTTTTATGTTAATAAAATTATGGTAAATTTATGATTTAATTCCATAATTTGGATTTAAGATTAAGGATAGTTCTTCTATCCTAATTGTATTACAAAGTCTTAGTCTTTTTAGAGAAAGTGAAAATTATCACAGTAATAGCAGCAAAGCTATGGTAAATTTTTTAGAAAATAATACATAGCTTATTTTTATGCATAATGACTTCCTACCATATTCTAGGATTGGTCATCCTATGCTAAAAGAATGATTTTCATCATATTCATGGGAAACTAATTTTTAGTATTTATGCATTACTAATTAATTAAAGAAAATATAAATTTTTGGTAATTTTATTTTTATGCAAAAAGCGAAATTCCCATGATAATGGAGATCCATGTAATTAAATAGAAAAAGAGAAATTTTGGTATATTAAAATAATGAATATTTTTATTTAAAGAGAAATTTTAGATAAATTTATTTTATGTATGAGAAAATTTAGATGATAAAAGAGGAATTCCCATGGCATTTGGAATTCAATCAATTAAATGCAAAAAGAGGAATTCCCATGATATTTGAGATCCAAGAAATTAAATGAAAAAAGAGGAATTTTCAGCATAATTCAAATTATGAGTATTTATCAAAAGTGAAATTTTGAGCATTATTAATTTTATTGGAAAATATGGGTAGAATTGATTTTTGTAAATCCCATGAATCTTTTACTCAAAAGAAGAATATTGAATATATTTCACTTGAGAATTTTGAGAAAGAATATGAAAATATCCATCAAGAAAAAGTACCTTTAACTAGACCAAGCATTTGGCAAAAATCTAGAAAAAGTCCCATCGGTATCGAAAGTAGAAAATGTTACTAAATGTGAATAGATGTGAATACGATGTGAATAAGATGAGAATACGATGTGATAAGATATGAACGCAATGTGATAGGATATGTGAGTGGATGTGATAAGATGTGAGTGGATGTGATAAGGTGTGAATGTGATGTAAATGGATGTGGATGTGAATGTAAATGGATGTGGATGGGATGTGATGTGATGTAAATGGATGTGGATGTGAATGTGATGAGATGAGATGATATGTGAAAGGATGTGATGCGATGTAAATGAAGTCTCTTCCTTGATCTAACCATGTGACTTACGAGTTCGGTTGGATCAGTTTGGTTAGTTATTAAGGCTCTTGACTACGTTAGAATAAAAACATCCTGGAGGAATCGCTCGTGCTTTCTGGAGGAGGGAAGTGTTTTCGGGTTCAGTTTTGGAATAAACCAAGGGATTAGTCTCTTGTCCGGATATCCATGGGCGAGGCCCTGAGTGAGAGGCTTTGCCCTCCTGCGTAAGAAGTGCTACTTCCGTTGCTAGCACCCCCGAATTCGTTGTGCGGAGGGGTCAGGGATTGTTGATGATAAGGTTGGAATCTCTTGTGCAATGGTGTTGGCTGATGATGTTGAGGCTTTTGAGCATGCAACCTTCTCTTGTGGTGAGGGTGGTGGTTGAAGAGGCATGGGATCTGGGGCTTTTCTTATAAGTTCCTTTTTAGAGGTAGATGGTTGCACTTGGGGAACGTTTTCAGGAATAGCTATTGATTTTGCAAGGTTTTGGCATTGGAAATAGAAGCTCTTTCTCTTGTTGGTGAAGATGGAGTCAGAGGGGTAGATTCTTTATCAGATTCAATCATTGATGCAAATGGTAGATCTTCATGTAGAGGGGATTCCGAGGACGAGGCTTGTAACATCATAGAAATCCATTAGGGTTGGATCCTCTTCCTAGTAGTATGGTATTGTCAACTTTGTGTCGTTGACCATCATGATGACCCTATCGCTAGAAAAGCATAGTGGTTTTTGAGCAGCAATAGTCCATTTATGCCCTAAGATCAAATCTTCTTCCAACACATACTCAACCACAAAAACCTTGAAACAAGTAAGGGGGTTAGTTTCAATATATATTGTATGGTTAAAGTACCCCAAACATGGCATGTTCAAGTCTTGTGTGAATGGAATTCTATTAGGATGAGCCGTGAGTGTTGGATGACCTAACAAATCCCATAACTCGAGGGTTATGAGATTGTGCTCTCATGTTGGATAAAGCTATGCTTGAATTGTGGTGAGTTTCTAAGTGGAAAGTCTTAATCCAAGAATAATTCTTGGGATATTCTCAGTAAGATATGTTGGAAGTTCTAGCTCCTCTAAGGTCTCTTCCTCCCATAATAGCAATTTCACAATGCCTGCACGAGCATTCAAGTTGACTATTGCATGGATTCATCAATTGAATGTGATGAGTCAGTTACCCAAGTTCCACCAAGGATGACATCATACTCAATGAAATTTGGGGTAACATGGAATCTAAATTTCACATTTCCACCGATAGTTTGAGTAGTATAGCTAAATTAACCTGGAACTTCAATGTTTTGTCCACCATTACCATCTTTTGCAAGACCATTGTCTTAAGGGATGATTTGAGGTTTTCCCAATGAGACCACCCAAGTGTCTATTGTCATGATGTTATGACTAGCTTAAGGGCTAATCAATGCGTGTTTGTGCTTAACATCATTTCCTGTAGGGAAATCCAGCATACCATGATAGAATCTTCAAGAGGAACCATGGATGTTTCAGTTTCTATTATAGCTTTAGATCCCTTTTTGGTCTCATATTCCCATTCACTTTTATCCTTTGCTTGGCTTCCCACTTTTTCAATAGAACACAAAGTATACAATGGCACACTCCATCCTTTTACAATTTTAACTCAGGTCTGTTTGAAAACTTGCGAATCTTATAGTCCTGTTCTATGTAGCTCTTTATGTCTTGGTATAACTCATGTTTAGCCTTTAATGATGCAAGTGTTGATGCTATTCTAGCTTCACCATGAGAGAAGAGCACTCCTCCAAATGAGGATTTGCGAGACTTCTTTAATTTTGTAAGGGATTCATTGAATTCCTCACACGCTTTTTCAACCGCATCATTCGTGCAATCTACCTCTAATGACTCTTCTTTAGAGAGTACGCCTTCCTATTTAAAGGGAAAGAGATACTCCTTCGGTTTTCATATTTTGGTTGCTTTTCTAGGATTGGCATTATGAGGTTCAATCACAACCAGTGATCCTGTATGATACTCAACAATGCTAAGAATGCTCTCGTGAGCTTGTTTTTTGAATTCTGCATATGTCATGTGATTAATCATGATTTTCAGTTTTGGGGTGGTTGTGGGAGGGTTCTAGTTTCTTGATTGGTCTATGGGGTACATCTAGTGACAAATTAGAATTTGTTTCATCCTCACTAAATGTCGACGTACTAGAACTTGTTTCATCTTCTGAATTTCTTTGGATTGTTAGGTTTTCATTATGTTTTCCCATGCGACAAGAACAAACTTTTTTTTTTTGTTCTTTGACTTACCCTTGGGTGTTGTGGTTTGAGTGGTAGCCTTTGAGGTGGATGATTCTGCATCATGTGTAACTTGCAGCTCTAGTGGGGTTATGTCCTCCATAGGCTCTTTTCCCCTGTTCTTTATTTCAATTGTGGTTTTGATAATTTGTTGTCCCTTATTTTTCTTGGGTTTAGAAGGTTTTGCTCTATTTTTTGGTTCTGTTTTAAAATATGCTCTTCTACCCATTTCAAAGTGTTTTCTTTTTCATTATTTTTTACTATTTCCTCTCGTGCCTTGGCTTGTAAGTGTGTAAGCACATTCAAGGGTACCGTGGACAATTGCCCATTTTGCACACTTAAGATGTTAAGAGTTGTATTTTGTGAGGAGACAGGTTGCAATGAAGCAACTCACCTTGGGCAATCTTGGAATTTGTTATCAATGCCACATTATTCACATATGGGTTGCAAAGTGTCAGTGAGGCATGGAAGTATTCCCAATTGTATAGTCTGTTACTTTGTGCAGTCCACAACAATAGAAACACTGAAGTGTTTGTTGAACTATTTCCTGAGAAGTTTTGACCCTTTGAACTATTTTTTTTGGAGCATGGGAGATGGAGGTTTTGAGTTAATTGTAGATGAATTGGGACATTGCGGTGTGTCATGACCAAAGGTTTTACAATATATGTAGTATAGAAAGATAGGCACCTTGTATGCACAATGGAGATTGGGATGGACGTAGTGATTACATTGAACACAAGGCATCTCGCCCATCACTTGGAGAGGCATTAAGGATGGTTAGTTTTGAGGTGGCTCGTCCTCTCTTGGATATTTTGGTTTAAGCCTTTAAAGCAAGGCTGCATAAAATTTAGGGAATGATAATTCCGAGATCAATTTTTCTTTAGCCATTGCTTCACTTGGTTTAGCTAAAGAACATCTCCTATCGTGATCATCCTCCATCATGTTGTCATTTAAATGTATTGCTTCTTTACAACATTGATCGAATGATTCTAGATTGGATACAATGATCAGGTTGTGTAAGTTGTTATTTTTTAAGTCCATCGTGAAACATCTCTTCAATTTAGCATCATTTAGTTTCTCCCATGGATTACATCGTAAGTCCAAGCTTTTTATCCAAAGGATAAAATCTCTAATGGTTTTGTTTTGTTTCCACTCAGTTGAATAGAGTTCTTTTGTTGCACTCCACCACCCACCTTGTCTTGAAAGGCCGTGGATAAAGGTTGTTCTCAAGGTCCTGAAGTTCATCTTGATCATTGACATCATGTGATGAATCATGGACTAGCCTTTCCCACTAAGCATAGGTTCAACACATGTACCTTGGTGGGGAAGTTTGGATTTCTAGAGGCTTTGCATTGTTGTTCAAACATTCGTATGAATTGAACACGATCAATCGTTCCATCGTATTTGCCCATGATTTTAAAAATCTATATGACCATTTTTTTGTATAACTCACTGAGGACGCGTGTGAGTGCTAATGTGGGTAGCAACTCACTTAGTCCTTAGGCAACCCCCCTTCCTAGATTAGTCAATACATCCAAGGTGTGGGTATCTAGGGGTTGCAAATAGGACTTATGATAGTGCTAGGCAAGGGACCAAATCCTAGAGGGATTATTGTGATAGGGGGTGTAAAACTCGATGACACGTTTGTTGTAGGCATGGCAAATGGAATAGGGAGATGGATTTGGGACATGGATCTCAATGGTTGGAAGATATCAACCATTGGATTCTGTCTGAGTGGATTAATCATGTATGCAACATGTTCTACCCCTTGTTATTGATGGATGTACTACAAGAGGAGTCCGAGATGTAATATATCGCCTTGGATCGCTTTGCAAGGTATTTATCGGTCATTAATTTTTAGTATAAAATTTTATTTGATATCTTCTTAATTCAAAAACATCTCTAATATCTTCTTTCTTTTACTGATAGATGGATTACATCTAAAGAGATTGCCAAAGGGTTAATTCCACAAAAGAAGCGTGAATGTATAGAGCTTCTTTGTTTAATGGAAAAGGAATTTCCAACCTCCTTTTTTGATATCCAGGTTCATCTTCTAATCCATCTAGTGGACAATATAGAGCTCACGGGTGTTGTGAGCACTCGATGGATGTTTTGGGTCGAGAAACTTATGGGAGTATTGAAAGGTTATGTACGTTAAAAAGCAAGACTAGAGGGTTCTATGGTGGAGGGATGGATGCTTGAAGAATGGATGTATTACGTTTGTGAATACCTTGAGAAAACCGATTCTGAATCTCCATATGCATATGGACAAATGAGTCGTCTTCTACCATGTTAGACGAGGTATTGTCCGGTAAGGGAGTCCCTTTTCGACTTAAGGTCCAAGTTAAATTGGATATTTCTACTTTCATTGTCTATAATAGCGAATGCATGCAACAATTCGTTGATGAGAGTACGAGAAGGAACTTCCAAGCAAACAAGTAAAAAGAGGAGATCCAGACGTCAAACCAATGTAAATAACGACGGGGACATACCTACTTTCATGGATTGGTTATACACCTGTATGCAACGGGCGATTAGTGATCATGAGCCAATCTCAATGGAACAAAGAGAGTTTATGATCGGGTGTGAAAGACAAGTAACTTGTTGGGTTTTGAAAACTCTGAACTAAACAAATGAATCTCATTTTTTTAATAATTTATTTATTGGTCTAGGCTCGAATGTATACCAACATCTGGGCTTATGGACAACATCTTTCGATAAAATCTATTGACGACTTACGTCTAGCTCAAGATTCTTGCCTTGTTGCCTCTTTCAAGCAATTATAATGTGCAAGTTCAAGAGACACAAATATTATCGACAATGAACTTGGTTACGTGGGAACCATAGTCGGCATTTATGAAGTATTGTATCATATCTTCAAGCCGGTAAATGACATCTCTCTTCATGCAACAATGACATGTACATTTCTTGAAGCTATACATAATTCTAAAGTTTTGATTCGTGTATTTTGACAAGTGGTTTTGAAGGTGGATTGGTTTTGTGTTGAGTATAAAGGCAATAATGCCACAAATAAAAGAGAACCGTCCGGATTTTGGTCTATCGACTCCTCGAAGTTATTGCGTGCAACAAAAGAGCCTTACATTCTGCCAACTCATGTTGAACAAGCGTTCTTTTACAAGAATACAGATGCTCATCCATGGTGGCAAGTTATGCATGTCCAACCTAGAGGTCGACACTTGTTTGATAGCGTTGACTCTGAGAAAGCAGATCAGGATGAATTAATTATGTCCTCAAATCTAGACACATCGACGTCAGAGAGGTGTAGAATTCTTCTTTCCAATCATGATGACATTGTAGATGATGAGAACGACAACGATCCAGACTCTGACACTACAGACACCGAAGAGAAAGAAACAATGGATGTCGAGCCTACGAAGGAAATTAACATCAACACAGATTTAACGATGGAGGAGTTCAAAGAAGTCAACAAGGATAATGAAGATGAAATTTTATTGACAGTTAATCTCAGAGATGACGATGAGGACTATTAGTCTTACGTGTCAACTCACAGATCAACCTATGTTTGATAAGATTTAGTCATGATTTTTATTCTTTTGAAAACTTACTAACAAGGGTGGGTGGTGGGGAGTCTCATGATGATAGCCTCGTATGGCTAGTGCCGGGGTTGGATTCCCCTCAGACTCATTTTTCTTGCTCTAGCTGTGTACAGGGTAATTTCAGCTTCAAGTTCACTGAAAGAAAGTTCGTATCGAGATTCCATTCCCCTCCTCTACCAAGGCTTCTATCTCGTGTTTCAACCCCAGTATTAGCATCTCAACCTTCAGTACCCGCAATCAAGCATTGTTCCTTGGATCGACTTGGCCTAGACTATCAAAGCTAGCAGTCTTCTAGCATTTCGTGGTAGTAGTTCTAGCAGCACCCTTAGTGAGTACCCGCAGTATCCTTAGCTGCAGCACCCCCCCCACGCTGCCCATTTGTTGCTCCAGCTCAGCTCTCTCTCTGTATGACACTATGGTCACCCCAGCTTTGATGTATGTGTAGCAGTATGGGCCCCATGCTTGTCAGCCGCCTCATGAACGCAGATTGAGAGACCGCAGATATGTATGATCTCATGCTTGTTCCACAACAAACCATCAGTACCACTGTTCTACTTGACATTGGTATCAGAGCTCTCTGGTGGTAACTTTTTGGTCTCATAGGTAATTTTGGCCTTTTGAAGACGTAAATATAGCATTTCATTTTGTTTCATTTCTCTCTCTCTCTACTTACCGTGCATTGTCGCGTCGACGATGACTCATGAGTTTGCACATTTGCTTCAGCAACCACTTCCGACTCCATCCTGTCCCAAACTCCATCTCCAGTGTGTTGATGACATATTTCTTGTCATCCTCAATTTGATCACTGCATTGCAAAATAAAGTCAGTTAGTAATTCAAATAAAAAACTATAATTTATATTCTTTATGTTAAATAATACTTACTGCCATGGTATATGAACTCGCTATAGATAAGACATGCAATGGTCTCTCATCCGATGTATGAAAAGGCGATGCCAGCTCCGACCTAAAGGATATCCCCATCAGGCAGCATGATGTCGCATGTGACACCCAAAGTGCCAGTGCACGTGCGCATCGGCACTGGTGGGGGCACTGGTGGTGTGCTACTCTGTCGTCACCGCTGACACCTACGTGCAATACAAACATACGATATATTGAGATGTGAGTTCTTAAAAAGTACTTGATATTTAATCCGTAATCGCCATAAAAGATATACCTATGGGACGAACGGCCACTAGCTTGTGAATCAGGTGTCACCTGAGTACCAGGAGGTACATTAGGAGAAAGCCGCTGACTCTCGTGATGTGATGTACCTGGGATATGAGTCCTAAGCAAACAAAGACATCAAAAGGATATATAGATTAAGAATTCTATATGTAAAAAAAGGATGACATTACTATTTTATCAATCGAGAAGCTTACCGATGCACTGTAGTGTGTGCATGAGAAGAAGTCTCCACTCCTGCATGTGGCTAGGAGGATGTACCCTCTCCAAGTCATACAGGCATACTAAATCTCCCAAGAATCTCAATGTCTCCATCTAAACCCGCATCATCCATCTCCACATAATCTGCCATGGCCTCTGACACTGTATCTCCAGAAAGTCCAGTGCCTCGCAGCAAAGTCTTGAGATGATCGCCAGCTTCACTTTACGGGTGTGGTCACTCATCGTATCTATATATTTAAAACAACTATATGTCAGACTAGAGATACATTGTTAGAGGAGAGCTCAATCTATCTAATAAAAAACATTGACTAAATAACTCCAAGCAAGATGCATCCACATCTCGAAGTTTGCAAGTCATATATGGACTGTTGCAAAGAACGTCGAAGAGTCATATATCTAGGATCCCATAATTTGGCCCATAGCAATGGCATCTATGTTCAAGAACATTATTTCTACTAGTAAAGCTACCCAAGTTTGCAACCCTCAAAACATTAAGAGACATTACTTAAGACCCAAGCATCAGAGCTTCATGAATCATAAGCTCTCTATCTTACTAACTCGCAATGTGGCCAGTAGCACCCTTTCTCTCTATCTCTATATGCCCTATCAGCCCATGATCTTCCTCTCTCCACCTATGCTCTAGAATGGTAATGGTTAGCTAGCAGTGTTTGGAGTTCTTTCCTCTCTCCCTCTCACACTATCACCCTTTGCCACTGTAGTGATTGTAGTAGTGCACCTTGTCGATCGCCCATGGGTGACGAAAGTTAATTAGAGGCCATACAAGCTCCTCCTCCTTTCTCGGTCTCTATAGTATAAAAACACACACATACTCCTCCTCTTTCCCCATCGTGCATGCGTGGTGACTGTTCATGCAGGGGCTGATGGCATTTGGTCATCCCTTTTTTTTTCAAAGGTCAAAGAATTTTTTAAAAAAAATTTAATGAGCTTGTACCTTGGTCCCACACAAAGCTATAATAAGGGTTATACCAACCATCCTCCAAGCACTATGATGCAAGCCTTCCCAAGTTTACCTCTATATACCTGGCTACTCCCTTCTCAAGTGTGTGTCCCCCTACAGTTAGCAACAATATTCTCAAATGTGACATTAAACATGTATGCCTAAAAAACTATATTCGTGCAAATGTCCATCAACATTAGTGGTGGGATCTTAGTAGCTCTTTCCAAGATATTCTCCGCCATAATGAGCCTTGTGGAGGCATAAATTTTTGATAGCTTATCCTACCACTCCTACCATTCATTTGTATTTCTTAAAAAACTATCGTGCAAATGTCCATCAACATTAGTGGTGGGATCTTAGTAGCTCTTTCCAATATATTCTCCACCATAATGAGCCTTGTGGAGGCATAAATTTTTGATAGCTTATCCTACCACTCCTACCATTCATTTGTATTTCTTAAAAAACTATATTTGTGCAAATGTCCATCAACATTAGTGGTGGGATCTTAGTAGCTCTTTCCAAGATATTCTCCACTATAATGAGCCTTGTGGAGGCATAAATTTTTGACAGCTTAACCTACCACTCCTACCATTCATTTGTATTTCTTTATCATCAACTGGATGTTGGAATCTTCATCACGAGCTTCTTTAATAGCCATTTTAGCCTATATAGCCAAAAGCTCTAGGTTAGTCACAAAGGCATAAATGTGACTAGTACACCCTTTCCCAAAGAAGCTAGAATTCCTATCTTTCCAAATATGGCAGAGAAGACTACTCCCAATGTTATTCCATAGAATAGGATCCATATGCCTACATTCACCAAGAAGTATCTCTTTCCATGAGAAGGGGATAGCAATCATGCAAGATGTTAAGAAATTTCTTATTGCTTTCACAATTCATGGATAGATGCATTAAATATTCTACACCTTTGCCACACCTAGAGCAAATGCCATTATAAACCCCAACTCTTGTAGCTCTCTAGCAGACCAAACTACTTTGTGCAGAATAAGCCCGAGAAAACAAGCATGTTTGGAGCTACTAGAAAAGACCCAAATAGATTTGAATCTATAGGTCCATTGATAGGCATTCAAATTGATGCCCCATCTATCATTCAAATTAGCTATAAGAGCAGAGTTATAGGTCCATTGATAGGCATTCAAATTCATGCCCCATCTATCATTCAAATTAGCTATAAGAGCAGAGTTATCACCTAGAAAGTTGATTATAGCACTTGATATCCAAGAGAGATTCCTTTTAATACCTCTTACCATCCCCTGTGAGAGGGGCCAAATACCTATATCAGAAATTTGTCTGATCCTTTCCCTTAGAAGTGCCCTACAACAACAAAAAGTAGTAGACAAGTGTTCCAATAGAAGTGAAGAGCATTCCCACTTCTCTTTGTTCCACAAATCTCTCCAAGATTTGATACCAACTTTGTACAGCTTGTGAGCTCTATTGAAGTCCTATTTATCTATGCTAGGAAGGAGGGAACCAAACCAGCTAAAGTCCTCTAGAATGAGACTAGACTTAGAATGGTGGGTGTCTTTTACCTGAAGGTAGGGTTTCCAAGCAGCCCCCCCACATGTTCCTAATCAAAGTTGAACCTTTAGGAATGCATTACTTCCTAGACATAAAGATTTGCAGAGGAGAGAACCTTGTCTAGCACTTCTTTTACTTAAGCTCAAATATGTGACAGTCTATTTTGATCAATAGGGCTCAATAATCAGTACTATCAATCCCTCTACAAACCCACTTAGCTATGCAAACTTGTCAACAATTTTTACTTAGGTCAAAAACTCCAAGCCCCCATTTCTCTTTAGGTAAACTCCAAGTCCCCCCTTTCTCTTTAGGTAAAACATAATTTTATAGGCAACTTTAGCAACCTTCTTGACTCCTACACTCCCACCCCACAAAAAATTAGAGTCTAGAGAGATAATGTTTTGCAGGTGGGACTTAGGAGGCTTCCCCACAAAAAATTAGAGTCTAGAGAGATAATGTTTTGCAGGTGGGACTTAGGAGGCTTCTAGCAAGATAGGAAGTAATTAATAGAAGGGAGAAGGTAGTGATTGAGGACAAACACTCTAGCAAGAAGGGAGGGTTGATAGCCCTTCCAAAGATCAACTTTGTCTACTACCGAATTCCATCTATATTTTAGAGAAACCTTAAAGCCCATAGGAATGCCCAAAAGTCTAAAAGTCTCACCATTCATAATTTGTTTGCATCTAGTCTTAGTGACCACATCAAGAGCGGTGCCATTATAAGTCCAATAACCTATTTTGGCATGATTAATAATATACCCACTAGCTAAACAAAAGGTATTTAAGCAACTCAAAAAAGTCTTTATAGATTGAGCATCATTAAAAACAAGAGAGTTACTATCATCAGCAAACTGTTGTAGACAAAGATATTTGGGAGATCTAGGGAGCTTCAGCCCTTTCAAAGAGCCTTTGTTCAAGGCATTAGAGACAAGCCTTTGTTCAAGGCATTAGAGACAAGCCATCCTAGGGCATCAGTAGTAATGACAAAAAGGAGAGGGGCAAGGGGACATCCCTATTTGATAGTTCTCCTTGGAGGGATGGGTTCAATGAGAGTACCATTCAAAGAAATAAGAGTGCTAAAATTCCCAAAGAGGGTGTGGACTGACCCTCTGAATTTTTCCCAAACCCCATATCCTCAAGAGGCTAGAAAACAAAATCCCACTCCAAAATCAATTTTAAAGAAAACAATATCCATCTGATGATCATTAGCATACTCCATACCTTCCCACATAGCTACGATAGCATCCAATATGTACCTACCTTTGATGAAACCCTTTTGCTCTTTAAGAATAAAAGAATCTAATAGAGGAGATATTCTTCTAGCAAGAGCAAGAGCAAGAGCAAGAGCAAAGATTTTATAAACAGAAGTGAGGCAGGTAATGGGCCTTCAATTATCAATCTAGTTCTTGGACCCTCTCTTGTGTATAAGCTTTATAACCCCAGTATTAACTAAAATTGAAAGAGAAAAAACCTACAAATTCCCTTCAAACCAAAATGAGATAAGGGGGAAAAAAATCCACATAAGCTATATAGAACTCATTTGGTAGCCCATCAAGACCAGGTGTTTCTCCCAAAGCCAGAGCATCAACAGCTGAAAAATTCTTACACAAATTTAAGGTTGTCTTCTTTCATCATCATGATGTTTCCGGAGTTTTCCTTATTTTCCTTTAATGGAGGAACCATTTCTCTAATTTTCTTTTTCTTGAGTGGGTTAAACATGTGTTTGTTTGGTTGTCTATTTTCCCTACCCCAAACTCCTTAGCGTAGAGGAGAATCTTTTCATATTCAAGAAGCTCTTCCAATTTTAGAGAGTTTTTAAGATCTAAAAGCTTAATTTGAGAGGTTCTCAGTGGCCTCCAAAGATTCCAAGTCATTTATCTCTTTTTGGATCTCATTTGTCCTTCTTTTTTTGATTTTCCTATATTTTCTCATGAGTTTACCCAAAACCCCTTGAGTGTTTTTAACAAAACTCACACAAGACTGAGAGGAAGAACAACCTTGTTGAAAAGCTTTGGCAAAAATATCATACACAACATTTTTAACTTCCTCAAGCTGAAACAAAGATTGGTTAGCATGGAACCCCCCATTCATGCTGATGTTGACATCTTGCTTAAATTTGAAAACAAGACGGAAGTGATCAGAAATGAGAATAGACTTGTCAAGAGAGCAATCAAAAACAAAAGACAAATTAGACAGAGAGAAATTTACATAAACCTTGTCAAGTCTAGCTGCCTTGTAGTAGCTCCCCTCCTATTTGTTAGTCCAAGAGACACTATTATTATAAGAAACATCCATCACATCAAGACATTCCAACAATTTATTCCATTCATCAAGCTCCCTACTATGAATTACCTCACCCAAGGTACTCCATCTATCAGAAATTACCTCAACCATATTAAATTCTCTAGTGATAATGCAAGGCCCTTCCAACAAACTCACCTCCTCCCAAAGCTCAGCTCTACCATTCACACTACAAGGAGAATTAACAGACACAATGTTAAGGTTGAAGGGGGTATCCAACTAGATAGCCACCCCAGTGTCAATAGGAAGCACTAGCCAAGATTGAATTGGCCACATTTTTGCACAAGCCCGAATGGCAGTGCCTCCCTTATCAGAGGCATGGCTGAAACCAGGTGAAGTCCCCCCCAAGTCTTTTGAGATTGGCATCCAAAATTGAACCACAACATTCAATCTCTTGAAGGCATATAAAATCAAACTTATACTGATGGTCAATTATCCATTTTGTGATAACTACAGCTTTGATGGGATCACAAAACCCCTTACAATTAAAAGAACACCCTTGAAGACTTAGGTTTTTTAGATGATTTAGGAGGCTTATTAAACACTATTTAAGCCCTATTAGGGTCAATGTTTTTATCTTTTTTCCTTTTGTCTTTAGATTTTTAAGGAAGCACTGGTAAGGTATCTTCTTCTACCTGTGTCATGATGATTTCCATAGACTTCTAATAAGAGGAGAGGGAAGCTTTCCTATCATTATCAATTTTCTCAATCCTAAAGGACTTTAGCTAAGAGTCCTCTACCATAACCTCATCTTGCTCAAAATTAGAGGATGCGATTTGGCTGGGGAATTGAGGCAACTCATTATCCTTATTATGAACAAGAACAATAGGAGCGACATGTACCTACTACTGGTGTTCTTTGAGCATATCACAGGTGTTTGGGGGTTTGTCCCCCATTGTTATCCTCTTCTTGGGCATCAACCCTAGAATTTTCAACTTCAACAAGCAAAGGAGCATATTTATTGATGTGCTTTTTAAGGATAGGCTGAGAGCCCACTTAACATGCTGTTTTTTATTAACTGTCTGGAAACCATCAGTTTTTCGCTTCCCCCCTCCAATAAAGAGCAATCCTTTATGATGTGTCCTTGCCTAAAACAATTCAAGCAAGCATTTGGTAGGTTTTAATAGAGAATCTTCTATGTATGCATCAAGAAATCCATTTGGTACTTCAGTATAATACTGGCATGGTATAGTTCTCATATTTTTTTACAAAGGGCTAAGGATCTATTTATAGGTGAGGGAGGCCTCTAACCAAGTCCAACTAGTTTCTAGAATTTTCCAGGTTAAGTTTGGCTGAATTTAGACAAGATTTGGATCTAGTTTGGCTCCCTTTTTTATTTGGTTTAATCTAGGAGAGAGGAGAGATAAAAATATCACAATATTTTTGAGTTTAAAACTCCACCACACATGTGAAATAGGCGCCTCCTTGAAGAGCCTCCTTCTCCTTACCAAGATGTCAAAATTAAATCATTCTACCGAAAATATCTCTTTTTTTTAGTAATATTCATAGTTTTTTACTAATAAACCTTGTACTCAGTCAACGCTTCATCTTAAGTGGGCATTTAATCATTTTTGGGTATTTTCTTTTATAAATTGGATTTATCTCCTCCCCACACTTAGATTGATCCTATTGGCCCCCCATAGGAACCTTAATTGGACCATAATTCAAAATTTTTTGAAAATCTAGACCCTTAGGCTAAGGTCCTTTATACTTCTTTTCAATTAATTCCAAATGCACATTTGAAAGTTCTTTTTGAATTTCTCTTTTAGGGGAAACCATTTTAGACACTAGGATGATTTTTATATCCAAAAATATCTCAATTTTGGATTACTCTCTCTAGACATTTTCTCTCTCCAGGTCAAAACTGGGTAAAACAAAATTTTTCTTTTATTTCAAAGAGGGGAATAATTACAAGATCACAAGGGGAGGTTCTTACACCTACACACCTCAAAAGCTGGAGGGAGGTGCATTGGGAGATCTAGGTTCATGCCGGTATTAGCTACTAGCCTGCTTGCTAAGGTAGCACCCAATATGCGTTGGGAGCTCCTCATCAACAGGCAACAATTGGCCTACTTAGGACCTTCCAGCGCAAAGGGGGCTATGGCATTGCTATGATAGTCGGGATCACAAGAGGGCAAGGGGGGACCAGACAAGGTATGCTAGTGTTGAAGCCTCTCTCTCTCTATCTCTACCTCTCTCTCTTAAAGAAGTAATGGTGGTGAGCTTGCTTGTAGATGGATTCTCGTCTCTTTCTTTCTCTACAATGCATTACATTCAATTGCATGTAATGCAAGCAATTAACACTCGATATGATCTCACCATTTTCCAATGCAAAAGAAGCTCATGCATTTAAAATTTTTATGACATGGCATTAGGGGATGCGAACATATGGCAGCATTTTTTTAAAGAAACCCCAATTCGAGCATCTTGCGTATGCTTCTCCCTAGCAGTTCTTTGTTCTTCCCTACCTCTCCCCTATGATAGCTCATCTTGACTGGCTTTGATAGCCCCTTTAGGGTGCAGTGCCCCCATGGCACTTCAGCACATTGTGTCCTCAAATAGGATGCAAATAACATAGATAAAGTTATGGGACAAAAGTCGCTCCCATAGATTAACCCCAAATGGAAGCCTCAATTGTTAATAGTAGGGATAGATACTTCCTTGGAATTAATGGATGATGTTTTCTTAAGAGAGAGAGAGAGAGAGAGGCACACAAAGCCAAGCAGAAAAAGAGAGAAGCACACTTTAACCACCGCCTATGAGAGAGAGAGAGAGAGAGAGAGAGGCACACAAAGCCAAGCAGAAAAAGAGAGAAGCACACTTAACCACCGCCGATGAGAGAGAGAGAGAGAGAGAGAGAGAGAGAGAGAGAGAGAGAGAGACGTGCCAAAGAGAACCGGGAAACAAACGAGAAGAGAAAACGCCAGGAAATTGCCAGCAGCATCGCACACTGGAGGGAGGGTGGTGGCAATGAGATGAAGAGTGCATGTCCGTCCACGTTGGCAGTTTGAAGCGAGGGCCATGCAGGGAAGCAAGGGCAATATTTTCTATTATCTTCTAAAAATCTTCGACAAATTGGAGAGATTGGAGTTTCTCTCTCTCTCTTTAATCTTCCTTGGAGTCTTCATCAACATACCAAACCATTTGATTGGTTGGGGGCCTCTACATTGATTAAAGAATCAAGCAATCTAGGAGGTAAAATGTGGTTTATGGTCTTTTTTTTAGTCTCCAAATGTTCTCTCTTCTCAACCCCTCTCAAGCTTGAGAAGCATTCAATTGAATGGCTTTTTAATACAATTGAAGTTCTTTAATGAATTGTAGTGATAAGACACATAAATTTCCATTTATGCTTAAATTAATTTTCTTTAAAAGAATGTCTCTCTCTCCCCCAAAAGAATGGTCATTCCTATGACCTATCCTATATTCAAATGAAGCTTCTCATGAAGAAATTCTCTAATATGAAAGAATGGATGTGGATGTGTATGTGGAAGAATGGATGTGGATGTGTATGTGAAAGAATGGATGTGGATGTGTATGTTAAAGAATGGATGTAGATATGGATGTGAAAGAATGGATGTGGATGTGTATGTGAAAGAATGGATGTGGATGTGTATGCTAAAGAATGAAGCTTCTCATGAAGAAATTCTCTAATATGAAAGAATGGATGTGGATGTGTATGTGAAAGAATGGATGTGGATGTGTATGTCGATGTGGATGTGGATGTGAAATAATGGAAGTGCATGCTGATAGCTACCAGCATGCATTGGGATCTTCTTATGCATGCGTGCACCGATAGACCCATCGTGCAACAAGGGCTCCCAGTAGCTCCCACCGATGCATGATGTGAAATGCTACCTAAACATACCTAGACAACCTAAGTATATCGGTAGCAGCATGCGTCAACAAGAGCTCGCAATGTATGCCGTGTGCTACCCATGTTAGCATAGCCTAGCTAACATGAGGGAAAACACATGCTTCTACACACGTAGCCATGGAGTACACATGTACACATGAGCTTGGTGTAAGAGACATGGATCAAGAACAAGATAAAGATACGAGCAAAACGTCATGGTGTATTCCATATCCATTATCTTGTGTATAATTTCCATACAAGAGTCATGTACAATTTTCATACAAGAGGAGATTTATATAGCCATCCAACTATGTGACTCTTGGGATCCCCATGTGACTATTGGGCTTGCATAACCTCCACAAGATTGTAGCTCCCCACTACCCCTCTTGTAACCACTTCTTATTTTAATGTCCCAATCCCACAACTCATTAGCCTAAGCTTATGCTAGTAATTCTAGGGGGTGTTCACACCAATCAACAACCCAAGCATGTTGATATCTACTGGGTGAACCAAGATCTCTCAATACATGCGCGGGATGCATATTGGTAGCTCCGAATATATGCCGGAGCCTACCTAAGCAATGCATGCCCGATGCTATCTAAGCATGCTAGTAGATATGTCAATGCATACCCGTAGAGCTATTAATGCATGCTGGTGGTTGTCATTGCATTGGTAGCACTCGTTCTCGATGCATGCATGTAGCCACCGGCATGCAAGCTCCCAATGCATGTTGGGTGCTACCAGTGTATGACAGTAGCGATTGTCATGTACCGAGAGCTCCCAATGCATGTCGGGTGCTAACTAAGCATGCCAGTAGCTATCAATGCATGCCGAGTGCTACCAATGCATGTCAGGTGTGCTAACTAAGCATGCCAGTAACTGTTAATGCATGCCGAGTGCTACCAATGCATGTCGATAGCT
Organism: Cibotium barometz; assembly: GCF_041138505.1. Classification (NCBI taxonomy): domain Eukaryota; kingdom Viridiplantae; phylum Streptophyta; class Polypodiopsida; order Cyatheales; family Cibotiaceae; genus Cibotium; species Cibotium barometz. The sequence goes on from NC_141053.1 coordinate 3,844,767, forward strand.
CCCGAACTACTTAAAAGCTACTGGCAACTAGCTCGTACTACTTAACACGCACTAAGAGGAATGCTTACTAGTTGTGAAACTAGTGCTTAACATCTGCATAATAGCTGGTAACTATCTCGCACCTACTTCTCAATAGCTGAGATGAATGTTTACTGATCTCAAACTAGTTGCTACATGTTTAACAGTAAACACAAACACACATAACTAAGCTCTAACGAAGCCTTCCACAGCGTGCACCTAGAGTTCCCAATGCAGGCTAGGGTACCACTAAAGCATCCCTGTAGCAATTAGCATGCACCAGGAGCTCCCAATGCATGCCGATTCATGCACTAGGAGCTCCCAATGCATGTCAGCGGGTGCTCTAATTACATGTGGGTACTACCTAAGTATGCTGGTAGCTACTACTGGCATGCATTGGGAGCTCCTAATGCATGCCAAGTGCTACCAGTAGGTTATCGACATGCATTCAGAGCTCTCGATGTGCATGTCGGTAGCTCTCGATGCATGTTAGATGCTACCTAAGCATGCTGGTAAGCATGAAGGTAGCTATTGGCATATGCATTGGGAGCTCCCAATGCATGATAGGTGCTACCTAAGTAGGCAGATAGCTACCAACATGCTGGTAAGCATGTAGGTAGCTATTGGCATATGCATTGGGAGCTCCCAATGCATGATAGGTGCTACCTAAGTAGGCAGATAGCTACCAACATGCATTGGGAGGTCCCAATGCATAAGGGGTGCTGCCTAAGAAGGCCGTTTAGTACCGGCATGCACCAAGAGCTCCCAATGCATGGCAGGTTCTACCAAAGTAGTCGACTAGCTATCGGTGTGCATGGGAGCTCCAATTGCATGTCGGGTGCTACCCAAGCACGTCCGTAGATAATGGCATGCATCCAAACGCAACCTCCCCATGCATGTTGGGTGCTACGGACGTGCTACCTAAGCACGTCCATAGCTAATGGCATGCATCCAAACGCAACCTCCCCATGCATGTTGGGTGCTACTCAAGCATGCCGGTTGCACCAAGAGCTCCCAATGCATGTGGGGTTCTACCAGTGCATGGTGGTAGCTATCGGCATGCACTGGGAGCTCCCAGTGCACATGCCACGTGCTCCTGTCGATGCATGCCAGGTGCTCCTAGTGCTTAGGTAGCTACGTGGTATGCACTGAGAGCTCCTGAAATTCTTAGGTAGCTACCGAATACATGGTGTGTGCTACCTAAGCATGCTAGTAGCTAGCAACGAGCGCACTGGTATCTCCCAATGTATGCTGATAGGCACCTAAGTATGCCAATAACTACCCGCATGCACCAGCATGTGAAGATAGCATGCGGCATGCACTAGGTAGCTACTTAAGCATGTCAGGAGATCTCCATGCATGCTAGGTAACTATCTATGCACGTCGGGTAGCAACCTAAGCATGTCGGGTAGCACTAGGTAGCTACTTAAGCATGTCGGGTAGCTACCTAAGCATGCCGGTAGCACCGACATGCATCGAGATGCCATAGGGATGAAGCCTCATCCACCATACAGGTTAGACAATGCCCACCGATGTCCACACTCAAGTTCCTAGGAGTATCTACCGAGAGCATTCTAGATGCAGAGAGCTAGACAATTGAGACCGACAAGATAGAGAGCACACTCCCCTCTTTGTCAATCTCAAATCTGAGAGATACTCTAGAGACACTGGAGTACTTTCGGAGGAGAGGTGAATTTTGAGGAGCTCTACATATTTGTTAAGAGAGCTAGGTATTCACTCTCCAAGATGAGTTAATGCTTGTGCATATATACATACATAAGCTCATGTAAATGCATATTAAGTTTATGCTTGTGCATATACATACATAGCCTCCTAAGCATATATATACTTATGCGCAATAAAAAAGCAACACAAATACTTCAAATAGCAATGCATGTGCATGCTTGTACAAAAGATTTAGCTCATGTACATGCATAAGCTTATGCTTGTGCATAAACTTACATAGCCTCATAAGCACATAAATACATAAGCTTATGCTTATGCTATATGTGTGTAAGCATAAAAAGCAATACAAAATCAATCATAGCCTCATAAGCACATACGTACATAAGCTTATGCTTTATGACATATGTGCATGCATAAAAACAATACATGTCCTTTAATATGCATGAAAAACATAATTAAACCAATAAATTTACATGAAAAGAAGCCTTACTGTCCCGTAGGCCGAAGCTTCTTCTTTCGTCGCTCCTCTACAACCACCACTTTACTACTTGTTGGAGGTGCACCTCCGACTCTAGTTTCTGATTTTTGTATGGTGAAGGGAGCTTCTCTTGTGATTGGCATCTCTCTCTCATCATGTCTATTAATGCTCTTAGATCTCCCCCGCGATAGTGGCATCATGCATAGTAGTCATTGAATCTCTCAATGTGTGTCCGTCTAGACCCCAAGTCTTGCAAGATCTGGGTGAGGAGAATAAGCAAGAGTTGCTTTCTTGGGCCCATGTGAGAAAGAGTAGATAATAGAGATTGGCAAAACAATATATGAAAGAGAGTAGAGGCAATCTCTTGGCAAGCAAGAGAGAAACCCTAAAGATACATCAAGAGGCAAATCCTAGGCAAGAAAAATATAGCAAGAGCAAGAAAAAGGATAAAATAGCAGAGCAAATAGAAAAAGCAAGAGCACAAGGCATAGAAAATATGAAATGGCAATTTTGAGCTTCAAGCGATGAGCTTTTGGCGGGTTTTTTTTCATAGAAAAGCATGTGACATTTAACAACACAAATCATGTATTTATTATTAATGTGATATTAAAAGTCACATCAATAAGTGACGTTTAACGTTACAACATAAAAAATCTCTCTCAAAAACGAACCCTCTCCTACCAAAAAAATAGTTTGCCGTTTACGTTATCAATGATGCAATTTTTATGACATTAAGCATCAGCCAAAACGTCATTTTTTCCCGACGTTTAAAACCTCTCGCCACTTGGAGAAAAAAATTTATCAAATTCTCTTGTTATTTGAGTGCATGGGTGGGTGTGACTCTAGCAAGTGATAGGATGTCAAGAATTGATATTTAATTTTGTAATTCTTGTACCTTAAGCCATTGCTCCACCTTCTACACTCTCTCTCTTGCGTTCTCTTCCCTTTCAAAAACCAATCTGTAATCTCTGTAAACCTCACATTTCTATACTACATTTCTTCTACACTCTCTCTCTTGCGTTCTCTTTAATACATGAAAATTGATTGAGTGAGTTATTGTAGCTGTGCTCCCATCAAAACTAGCACCCCCTACAACGCAAACAAGCGATGGGTGGCTATGGCAAAAAGGTGAATATATACACCCACGAATAATCTGAACATGATTATACACTTTGCAAATAGTCTTCTACATGAGCATACAACATGATTAATGCCTCCTACTAGTAGGCAACAAGTGATGGCTTATACGGCAAAAAGGTGAATGCATATGCACCTACGATAAGAACACGATTATACACTTTGCAAATGGTCCTCTATGTCGTATGAATTCGACTTCGTATGCTTGTACTTCTTGAAAAGCCATATAGCCGGCACCACGCATGTGTTTCAAATAACCCTAATTTCAAAATTCTAAATATTTGCTACCACCACAATTGTCCACCCCCTTTTTACAAGTATACATGTTTAGATTTTGAATTAAAGAACCCCTCCCCCCTCTATAAAGTTGCAATAATTAATAAGAAAATAACATTAACCGATTAAAAAACCGCGCTAAGGTGCCAATATGCGGAGGCCGTGCTACGCTTGTCAAAACTACCAGAAACTCGAGAGATGTGACCACACAGCGGTTGCTCAACAGCCCACGAACATTTCATCTTTATCACCCGAACCTTATATTGAGCTTTTCTCAAATCATGTTTTTATGATATTTTTCAATTTATTATTATATTGCCTTCGTACTGCATCAGTCCTCTCTCTCTCTCTCTCTCTCTCTCTCTCTCTCTCTCTCTCCGCCTTAGCGATTCAAAAATTTATTCGCTGTCTACCTTAGCCAAGCGAGTTCGATTCAAAACTCATTCCCTGCTCTCTCTCTCTCTCTCTCTCTCTCTCTCTCCCTCCAACAGCAGAGAATTGACTCCTCTCTCTCCAACAGCAGAGAACATGTGCATTTTTTAAAAAAAGAATTTTAAATTTGGAGATTACAGCTCAAGGAAAAGAAATCTAAAGAAGAACAAATCCACCACCTTCGTAAGGAGCTATTACACTCAAACCTTCGAGCGCTTCATTGTAAGTAGTAGATGAAATGCATGGTAGACCAACATATTCTCTCTCTATTATTTATTTATGCAGGCCGATCGGGACAGATCGACGTGGTATAACTACTGTACTACGCGTATTGGAATCGCAGATTCATTTACGCTGTACTACAGATACACACACACACACACACACACAGAGACAGAGAACCGAGCTGAATATATAATAATAATCAGCAGCGGCGGTAATAATAATAAAGTGGGAGACACGGTGCGGGAGGACATGGAGGGGGTGGGCAATATCGTGGAGGACATGGAGGGGGTGGGCAGGATGGTGGAGGACATGGAGGGGGTGGGCAAGGTGGTGGCGGACATGGGTGGTGGCGATGGTGATGATGCCGATGGTGCCCCATCCTCTCGCAAAAACAAACTCAAAAAAAATGTGTGTGTGTGTGTGTAGCTGGCTGCTGCTGCAATTATCAAACTCAGGGGAGGCGGCAATATATAAAGGCACGCCAACACGTTGCCGTGCTCTACTACAGGACTTCAGCTCATTCAATACAAAACGGTGGTGGTCGGTGAGTGCATCGCAAAAACAAACTCCAAAAAAATGTGTGTGTGTGTGTGTCTAGCTGGCTGCCGTGCTGTACAGGCCTTCAGCTCATTCAATATTGCATCGTCCTACACGCGGCTTTTCCAAAACGGTGGTGGTGGTCGGTGAGTGCATCACTTCAACTTACCCCTTTCAAGCTCAACAAACGTTTGAATGCCCGTCCTTGCCATCAACACACATCTGCGGTGAAGGGGACTAGCATTTTTATTTTTATTTTTAACTTCAAATTTGGAAATGCAACCCTTCAAGGATTCTACGATACGAAATGCAGCATTGCGCGATTGTACTAGCACATGTGTTAGAGGAATTTCAGTTACTTTACACTTAGTGTGTGAACAAGCCATGCCATGTCATCAATGTTGAGGTGCAATAGTGAGGTGGTACATCTAGGTGGAATCAATGCTATGTGTAGGTGACATGTCAAACATTTGGCCACATGTGTGACCGCCTGAGGGTTCTCCAGCTATGTTTGGTACATTACCTAACCTACTTTTCCAAGCCTAGTTAGACTTTTGTTTAGGCTTGGAAGGAAAGAAACTACTCAAGTAGAGCTACTTTCACATAAAATAGATGAAAATAGATTATTTCTTACTCAAAATAAACCTTTTTTTTTAATATTCATCTTGATTAGCACTACTTGCTTATATAAAATTATTACATAATCACATAAAAATATTTTTTTATAATTAACTTACTAATTATGTTTAGTTACTTCAAAACTTTGAGGTAAATTTACACTGGAGATCTTGAAAAATCTAACTATTAAGAATAAAATTTGACCATATGGGCACATTTTCCTTATAATTGTCTATTGTTGGATCATTCAAGTAAGTTAAAGTACATAGTCGTTTGTATAAAGATGTGCTATACAAAAAAAATACCCTTTTGTGTACTTTAAAATAAGATAACAATTAATTCAAAATAGAAATTACATGTAAAAATTACTTAATAAATAAAGGTAAGATCTCCATTGCATGACTTCCTTGTTTGCAAAGTGGGGGTTGAATTTGAGTTGAAACAAAGAAGTTATTAAAGTTTTATGGTCGTACTATCTACCTCTAAGTTTGGGAAATGCCATATGTACTATATTTGTGACGTAGAAAATTTGGTGTTTGAAATTTTTTATTTTTGATCGGACCATATGTTTAAGTGCACAATTAAGAGTGTGATGTTTCATTAGAATATCTGAATGTCAAACTCATTTGCCAAGTGGGTGAGATTAGCCAATTTTGGTCAAAAAATGAATGTTTATTGCTACAAAAAAACTTGGAAGGTGATCCAAAGTGAGGACCCTTATTGTACAACCACCCATAATTGTCACTTTTAGGCCTAATCTATTAACAACAAACATTTGAAACACTATAACTATGGTTAAAATTTTAATCTCATCAAACCCATATCTTAGTTATAATGTGTAAGTATAATAGTAGCCACCTTATAAAAACCCTAACCCTATCCTCAAGCTTGACAAAATCCAGTTGGAGGTCACAATCCCATTTCTTTGATGCATAAAATATTTACCTTCTTTCTAGTAGACTCTTGAGCCTTTTAGTCCTACCTCGCTAGCTCTAGGACATTATCTAAAATTACACAAGAAATCTTGCATACAAAATGCTCATTTACTAACCATGCATGATATTCATAGGGTTTTGCATCATAATGGGATTTTCATTAGAAAAAGAAGTGTCTAAGCTCTTTAGATATTAGATCTATTGTTGCTAAAGGCCATATCGATTATGATATCCATAGGGTTACACACCATAATTGGATTTGCATTAGAAAAAGAAATCTCTAAGCTCTTTAGATATTAGATCTACAGTTACTAAAGGCAATATCGAGCATGAGAGGAGAAGAAAAAAAATATTATGATAAGAGCTAACTATTTTTTAAAGGTAGGATATTCATAATGAGGTTGTGTAATCATGACCATAGGCAAGGCTCGCTTTTAAATGTTGGGCTCTAGATTGCTACTCATTTTTGTACTTCACTGTACCTTGAGCAACTACTCCAAGTGAACTAGCCTTCTACATACTTTCCACCCCTTGTGTTCTCTTTAATATGTGAGCGAGTCAGTGTTTGTAGATTTGCTTCCATCAAAGCTAATAGTGGTATATTAGAGCAAAGTTCTCCATTACTTATTTCTTTGTTTTTCAAGCTACACAACTTACAAGATTTTCATAGATTATCCGAGATATTTTAGTTTTCTATAGAGTGTGGAGCTTAGGAGGTGTTATTAGTTGTTTTCTTGAAGTTTTTAACTATTATGTAGAAACCTTGTGTGCAAACACCTCACACAGTTGGCTGTGCAGTAGCTTGTTTGGTGGTTTCCATTTGAGTGTAGACTATAGCATATAGTCTAGTAAACACACACTCTACAAACGGACAAAAGACTACACAACAATTGATCAACTATATTGCAATCATATAGCCAATTGATTATAGTTCTATTGATTATAGTGTCCATTTTTTTCATGAATTAGTTGATGATAATTTTTGTCTCGAGATTATTCGAGAGATCTGTCAAGGATTCTATTTGTTTCCACTGCTTCATTACAGTGCGTCACGTGGTAGATAAAATCTACAATGGTTTGCAATTTTCTAATCACTCAATAGTCCAATTAATAGTCTGAGCAATCATGAATATTTTAATCATCTGGCTTTTATAATTGCTAGCCTAAAAAATCTCACTTCCCCAATCATCAACTTCTTCAATCGTTCACATTAATAATTTGATCTACATTTCAATCAATGGATTGGATTGGTTCACTAATTGCTGCACATAGCAATCACTCTAATTTTCCAATCATGGCTTCTTCAATCGATCGATCGAATTGTCCAATCTTACAGTTCAATCCATGATTCCCCTTATCGAAAAGTTCGATCCAATCATCCCATTTGTGCTCTTCCAATCGTTTGATTGGTGTTTTCAATTGTTCATCTCTAATCTTCCACCGATCAATAATTTGCAACTGATCGATGACTTTTAATCAATTGATCACACCCCTCTGATCATCTGCTCTTGTTCGTTTGTGGATCTCACAATTTAATTGGCAATTATCCTTCTTCGATCATCTGATCCAATCGTCCAATTTCACACTCTATAAGTAGAAATTCTTTATCTTCTCTAATCATCAGATTGGATACTCTAATCGGCAATTCGGATGAGATTTTTTAGCAGCATTTTAGAGAGTTCATCAGCCTACTGACTTCAATTCAAGCTTTACTCCACCATCTTTCCTTCTTCAAATCTCTAGCAGTCATGACATAAGTATGGCCAACAAATCTGTAAATGATTTTTTTGGTATTATTTACAAAGAGGATAAATTGGATGGGTCAAAGTACTCCCTGGGGAGTTTTATGGTTAGAAATGTCCTCATTGGGAGCATGTCATAGGTGTTGACGACCACCCTTAGCGTATTTTCTCCTGTAAGGGGTCATAGAACTAACATATCCAATAATAAGTTCCTCAAATTACTACTATGACCAAAAGAATATGGGATTCACATGATTCTCAACCTTTGGCATTAATTGCCTTATTAATTAAAAGGTCTGTCATTCTTCACATTCTCTCTTCTAAAACATCCATGCTTTCTTAGAATACTTTCTAATTTATGTATCGTGTTAAAAGTGATGCAAGGATTACCTATCTCAGAAGGAAACTTGACAATGAAAATATGTAATAAAAAGAGTCTGTGAATGAACATTTAACAAAACTACAAGACTTGAGAGAACAAGTTATTTCAAGGTCACGAGAAAGGGAGATAGATCTGTTTAAGGCAAGACTTGTTGCAAAAGGTTATGCAAGAAGGCCAAACTTGTTTGCAAAAAGTTATGCCTAGCAGAAAGGAATTAATTATGATAAATTTCTCCCAATTTCCTTATGACCACTGTCCGACTTTTTATTGTTTGGTAGCCCATTGTAGATGGAAAGTGTACCAACAGAACATCAAAACAACGTCTTTCAATGGTGACTCATAGGAAGAAGTTTATGTGAGTCTACCAGCTAGTCATTCCTAACCTAGTCAAGAGAAGAATTTATGCAAGCTTGATAAACCTTTATATGGTTTAAAACAAGCTCCCACAGCTACGGACCAAGAAAATTATACCTATTTAACTAGACAAGGATTTAAAAACAGTCCTACAAAAAGCACTTTATATTTAAAAATGAACCAGTAGGATTTTCTTATTGTCATTTTCTCTATGTAGATGAGATGTTCGTGAACCACCAATGAGGATTTCATTACAACTTTCAAATTTGGCCTTGCCTGAACTTTTGAGATGTGAGATCTCGGTATTTTGAAATACTACTTGGGTATGCAATTTATATAGCAAGATGATGGTATAGTCATTAAGCAATCCAAGTACATCAAGCAACTAGTCAAAAGGCTCAATATGGAAAGTTGTAAACCGATTTCTACACTAATGGAACTTAGTGTAAAACTTAGTTTGTAGGGTGCCAGTGGTGAACCATTTGACATAACCACTTATGGTCAAGTTGTTGGATGCCTTATCTAGTTATACATCTCGCTGCCAGACATCTAGTATAGTGTGTCACAAATTTCAAAGTGCATGAATTTCCTAGACACACTACAAGAAAATAAGGGCTAACCAATAGTCCTACTAGCAATAAATGATGGGTTCCAATCATTGTGGTAGAATCGTTGTTGGTAACCTTGCTACTATAACCAACGAAGTTACTAGCGATATTTTTACTAGTAAAATCTCTAGTAGGAGCACTGGTTACTAGAAAAAATAAATTAAAATCAATAGAGCATGAGAATCATTGTTGGTAACCTTGCTACTATAACCAACGAAGTTACTAGCGATATTTTTACTAGTAAAATCTCTAGTAGGAGCACTGGTTACTAGAAAAAATAAATTAAAATCAATAGAGCATGAGAAATTCTCCACTTTTTCTTTTATAGCATCTTGTCTTGAGCTATAGATTAGAAGTTATGTCCAGTTCAAAATAAACATAGCTTCAAATTGTACTTTGCATGAACAAGCAACCAAAAGCAAAGTGTGGAGCATTTTGTATACTCTATATAAATCATGAGTACACCATTACATTGTAATTGTAATCCATATAACTTGCTTATCTTACATAATGTACAACAAGCATGCAAAAGTGCTTACCCACATTTACCATCTTGGAAAGCAAGCTTGAGTAGCACTCTTGCTCTCTTAATGCCCATATGCATGCACAAGAGCATAAATGATTTCCTACATTGCGTTATGAGAGATGGCAAGTGTTTTTGCTTTCCATCTAGCCTAAATGATTGGTTGGCAAGCTATAACACTTGCTAGATCTCCTACTTGCAAGTTTGAAGCATAAATATACTTTGGACTCTAGGTCCAACCACACTTTTATTGGTGGTTTGATGCTTTAGCAACAACATGAGATGTTAGAGGATCTTCCTCATCTTGATCCACTGTCAAGGTATATTTGTGAAGGATGCATCCTTGGCTAACTTACTTTCCACCTTTCCCAAATAATGCAGCTGAAAGAGCTGTTCACAAATTGCTACTTACAGATAGTGATGTGTATGGTCCAATGAGGACTACTTCTTTGGGAGGAAATTTATAAAGTTTGTTGTACATTTATTGATTATAGAAAATTTAGCTGGTCTTACCCTATGAAAGCTAAATAAGAGGTATTTTCCCATTTTCAACACTTTGTTGCTATGGTTGAAAATGAAACTAGCTTAAAAATTCAAACTCTCTATTCTAATAGAGGGGGGAAATATATTTCCAATGTCATCAAAGATTGTTTGGCACAAGAAGACATTAAGAATCAGTCTTAGGGGGTTCACCTCTAAGAAATTTTATGTATCACCTGCATAATTAAGGGGTATTAAAAAACCCCTTACAGTTACATACTTTTATGAATAAAATGACCCCTTTTTATTCATAAACTTAGGGGTTTTTTTTTAATTTGTTTTAAAAAAACCCTCATGTAAATGTAATTCTATAGCTTTTTTGAATTAATATACCCTTTCATGATTAACTGATCACATGCTACACTTATATATTTTTAGGTGAACCCCTGAGGCATCAGTTATACAACTCCTTATACACCACAACAAAATGGCATTACTAAGACATGCAACATCTCATGGAGATTTCTAGATGCATAGTTAAAGGTCAACAACTTCCCCACAAGTTTTGGATGGAAGTAGTTCAATGTGCTACCTATGTGTTGAATAGGTACCCCGCTAAATCTTTGAAGACTATCAATGGTTATGGTACTTGGCTCAATTAGAAACCTATAATTGAACATATGCATGTTTTTTGTTGTTTAGCATATACACATGCACCAGCGTAAAATCAAACTAGGAAGTGAAATGCATTTTTTTTGTCTATAGTGTCGAAAGTAAAGGTTATTGTCTTTACAATCTTCTCACTAAGAAGATTATTATCACAGTAGGGGTGTTGTTTTTATAGAGGCTTCTATCTATACATTGATGGAATTTAATAAGCATTTCTATGCAAATTCTTGGGGTTTGATGGTTTATTGCATGTGCAAGTTCTTGCTGATCACGAGCAAGAACTTGCTAATCATGAGCAAAGTTTGTTGATCCTTATTTGTTACAAGGGGGGAATGCTCAAAGATTTGATGCACCAACTTTAGATCAACTAGAAGATTTAGTTAATACTGAAAAATCAACACAAAATCAAAATGAGAAACGGAAACCTCAGGAAGTGCATGCACACATATATACAGAAAATGAGAAATATAACACTAAATTGGGTCCCAACTGCCCCCCAAAGCATGTACTCAAAGCATCCCCGCTTGAGTATTTTTATATATTTTTATTCCATAAAACATAGGATGCATGGCTATTTTCACCCAAGCTTGCTCTACAAGCCTTCCTTTTTTAAACAAAAACTGGATAGTAAAATATTTCCCAAATCTCACTCCCGTATAGTTCTCCTGGTTTATGAGACCATCGTCCTCGGTTGTAACTATCAACACACATTAATCATTCACATTGGATTCACTCTCAACGTCTTTACATAATTAATTAGATTCACTCCCACATTGGATTCACACACAATAATTAATTGGATTCACTCCCAAATCCTCACACGCATCGCACGTGTCTTAGAGTTGATTAGATTCACATCAAACTCACAGAACCTTTACATGTGTCACACATGTATTAGAGTTTGATTAGATTCACTCACAACCAAACTCCATCATTGGATTCACTCACAATGTTTTCATACACATTACACGTATTCACAGAGTACACGTATCATACGTGTCACAACTAGTTGGATTCACTCACAACCAACTAGGGTCACCCTCTAAAGAATCAGATTCACTTTCGATTCTTATAACACACTGGGTCACCCTTATCAAGAATTAATTCAGAAAAGTTAATCAGATTCACTCACAATCAAACTGCTACATTGGATTCATTGACAATGTTTTCATACACGTCACATATATTCACAGAGTATACCACATGTGTCACGGTTGGTTGGATTCACTCACAACCAACTAGGGTCACCCTCTAAATAATCAAATTCACTCTCGATTTTTATACCACACTGGGTTACCCTCATCAAGAATTAGTTTCAGAAGAGTTGATTGGATTGACTCAAAATCAAACTCACACATTCCTTACATGCATCACACGTCACAGTTGATTGGATTCACTCTCAACCAATACTCAATTTGTGATAAGTTATCCGTCATCACAGATAAATATCACTAAGTATTCATCATAGACATGTAAAAGAGACATTGTATGAAGGACTTCTATGTGTAATAAATTCTAGTGTCCCATATCACCAGAAATTGTCCCACACAAATCTAGAGATAAGTATGCATCGGAATACTCACAAGATTAATCTCGTGTCCCATACCACAAGACTAGTTCATGGTGAAAATTTCATAAAGTATAGTTCAAGATGGAAGGGCGAGCTCCTCCGAGAAGTTTTACTTTTAATGCATAAGAAATATCCTTGAAATTTGAAAAAAGTCTTAAATAAATTCATGGAAAAGATAAACAAATGAATATGTTACCCTAAGAGTCGGAGTAATCATCATGGTAGTCTTGTTATTGATCATCATCAAGTCCAAGTGAAATAAAAAATATTAAATAAAACTTGATGATGTAAAAATAAAATCCAAAAGTAAGAGAGTCTTACGTTGTTATATTGTTGGCTACAGAATGAAAAGGTTAAGAGAAATAGAGAATTTAAAACAATTTGTGAATAACTAAAAATGTAATTATTTGGTAAAGATGAGGACTTATGGTGTGTAAGTCGAGATGAAAATTGTTGGAAGCTCCATGGTAGAGATCATTGGTATAACTTGCATATTATTCTTGCACCACACATAACAACATGCCTACAGTCATGCATAAACTCAAGACTATTGTTTTCATGATTACAACATAAACTACTTAAGTAATAATCAGATAGCCTAGAATAATGTTAGTCCGGGTTGGGTGTATAATTTGAAAGTCTACCCTAATCACGAGTCTCTGTGGAGATGAGAAAATAATTAAAAGCATGAAATCAAACGATTGGTCAAAAGCGCATAACAATGATCGTACTAACCGTTTGACAATAACGCTCAAATTGATCTCATCTCTCTTCTCTATTTTCTTCTTCTTCTTCTCCTCTTCTCTTCTTTTCCTGCCAACAGCCTTTCTTGCTCTACCATGCAGTCTCGTCTTAATAGGCAAATTGAGCGAGACTTCCCCTACTAATCTTCTATTATTGCCATGCATATATCCTCATTAATCCTAGGTGCCTCTCAAACACATTCTCTTTACTTTCAGCTCCCTTGTCGTCAAGAGAAGACTCCTCTCCGACCCCTTTCTTACCACCCAATACCTTCCGATTTAGGGTTTCTTTGCCCCTCACACCTTATCTCTTCTTCTTCTTCTATGCTGGATTTTTTGTGACCAGGCAACCAACAATCTCCATCTCCCCTCTTTAATGCCTTGCCAAGAGACTCTCTACAATGGGTAAGCCTTTCATTCAGTTAGATTTTTATCCCACATAGCGTCATGCTTGTTTGGCAAAGAAGGTATAAGGGAGGAACGTGGGGCCTTTAGTAATCGTCTCTCCAAGAGACATCAACACTAGTCTTCGCTGGGTTGCCTTGTGCTGGTACCTGTTTGTCGGTCGACGAGCAACTCCAAAAAGTCTTTATAGATTGAGCATCATTAAAAACAAGAGAGTTACTATCATCAGCAAACTGTTGTAGACAAAGATACTTGGGAGATATAGGGAGCTTCAGTCCTTTCAAAGAGCCTTTGTTCAAGGCATTAGAGACAAGCCATCCTAGGGCATCAGTAGTAATGACAAAAAGGAGAGGGGCAAGGGGACATCCCTATTTGATAGTTCTCCTTGGAGGGATGGGTTCAATGAGAGTACCATTTAAAGAAATAAGAGTGCTAAAATTCCCAAAGAGGATGTGGACTGACCCTCTGAATTTTTCCCAAACCCCATATCCTCAAGAGACAAGAAAACAAAATCCCACTCCAAAATCAATTTTAAAGAAAACAATATCCATCTGATGATCATTACCGTACTCCATACCTTCCCACATAGCTACGATAGCATCCAATATGTACCTACCTTTGATGAAACCCTTTTGCTCTTTAAGAATAAAAGAATCTAATAGAGGAGATATTCTTCTAGCAAGAGAAAGAGCAAAGATTTTATAAACAGAAGTGAGGTAGGTAATGGGCCTTCAATTATCAATCTAGTTCTTGGACCCTCTCTTGTGTATAAGCTTTATAACCCCAGTATTAACTGAAATTGAAAGAGAAAAAACCTACAAATTCCCTTCAAACCAAAATGAGATAAGGGGGAAAAAAATCCACATAAGCTATATAGAACTCATTTGGTAGCCCATCAAGACCAAGTGTTCCTCCCAAAGCCAGAGCATCAACAGCTGAAAAATTCTTGCACAAATTTAAGGTTGTCTTCTTTTATCATCATGATGTTTCTGGAGTTTTCCTTGTTTTCCTTTAATGGAGGAACCATTTCTCTAATTTTCTTTTTCTTGAGTGGGTTAAACATGTGTTTGTTTGGTTGTCTATTTTCCCTGCCCTAAACTCCTTAGTGTAGAGGAGAATCTTTTCATATTCAAGAAGCTCTTCCAATTTTAGAGAGTTTTTAAGATCTGAAAGCTTGTTTGAGAGGTTCTCAGTGGCCTCCAAAGATTCCAAGTCATTTATCTCTTTTTGGATCTCATTTCTCCTTCTTTTTTTGATTTTCCTATCTTTTCTCATGAGTTTACCCAAAACCCCTTGAGTGTTTTTAACAAAACTCACACAAGACTGAGAGGAAGAACAACCTTGTTGAAAAGCTTTGGCAAAAATATCATACACAAGATTTTTAACTTCCTCAAGCTGAAACAAAGATTGGTTAGCATGGAACTCCCCATTCGTGCTGATGTTGACATCTGGCTTAAATTTGAAAACAAGAGAGAAGTGATCAGAAATGAGAATAGACTTGTCAAGAGAGCAATCAAAAACAAAAGACAAATTAGACAGAGAGAAATTTACATAAACCTTGTCAAGTCTAGCTACCTTGTAGTAGCTCCCCTCCTATTTGTTAGTCCAAGAGACACTATTATTATAAGAAACATCCATCACATCAAGACATTCCAACAATTTATTCCATTCATCAAGCTCCCTACCATGAATTACGTGACCCAAGTTACTCCATCTATGAGAAATGATCTCAACCATATTAAATTCTCTAGTGATAATGCAGGAAGGCCCTGCCAACAAACTCACCTCCTCCCAAAGCTCAACTCTACCATTCACACTACAAGGAGCATTAACAGACACAATGTTAAGGTTGAAGGGGGTATCCAGCTGCATAGCCACCGCGAGTGCCAATAGGAGGCACTAGCCAAGATTGAATTGGCCACATTTTTGCATAAGCCCGAATGGCGGTGCCTCCCTTATCAGAGGCATGACTGGATGGAAACCAGGTGAAGTCCCCCCCCCCAAGTCTTTTGAGATTGGAATCCAAAATTGGACCACAACATTCAATCTCTTGAAGGCATATAAAATCAAACTTATACTGATGGTCAATTATCCATTTTGTGATAACTACAGCTTTGATGGGATCACAAAACCCCTTACAATTAAAAGAACACCCTTGAAAACTTAGGTTTTTTAGATGATTTAGGAGGCTTATTAAACACTATTTAAGCCCTATTAGGGTCAATGTTTTTATCTTTTTTCCTTTTGTCTTTAGATTTTTCAGGAAACATTGGTAAGGTATCTTCCTCTACCTGTGTCATGATGATTTCCACAGACTTCTAATAAGAGGAGAGGGAAGCTTTCCTATCATTATCAATTTTCTCAATCCTAAAGGACTTTAGCTAAGAGTCCTCTACCATAACCTCATCTTGCTCAAAATTAGAGGATGAGATTTGGCTGGGGAATTGAGGCAACTCATTATCCTTATTTTTATGAACAAGAACAATAGGAGAGATGTACCTACTACTGGTGGTCTTTGAGCATATCACAGGTGTTTGGGGGTTTGTCCCCCATTGTTATCCTCTTTTTGGGCATCAACCCTAGAATTTTCAACTTCAACAAGCAAAGGAGCATATTTATTGATGTGCTTTTTAAGGATAGGCTGATAGCCCACTTAACATGATGTTTTTTATTAACTGTCTGGAAACCATCAGTTTTTCGCTTCCCCCCTCCAATAAAGAGCAATCCTTTATGATGTGTCCTTGCCTAAAACAATTCAAGCAAGCATTTGGTAGGTTTTAATAGAGAATCTTCTAGGTATGCATCAAGAAACCCATTTGGTCAAACAAGCAAACACCATCCATGAATTCCAAGGAAGTATCTATCCCTACTATTAACAATTGAGGCTTCCATTTGGGGTTAATCTATGGGAGTGACTTTTGTCCCATAGCTTTATCTACGTTATTTGCATCCTATTTGAGGACACAATGTGCTGAAGTGCCATGGGGGCACTGCACCCTAAAGGGGCTATCAAAGCTAGTCAAGACGAGCTATCATAGGGGAGAGGTAGGGAAGAACAAAGAACTGCTAGGGAGAAGCATGCGCAAGATGCTCGAATTGGGGTTTCTTTAAAAAAAGGCTGCCATATGTTCGCATCCCCTAATGCCATGTCATAAAAATTTTAAATGCATGAGCTTCTTTTGCATTGGAAAATGGTGAGATCATATTGAGTGTTGATTGCTTGCATTACATGCAATTGAATGTAATGCATTGTAGAGAGAGAAAGAGACGAGAATCCAGCTACAAGCAAGCTCACCACCATTACTTCTTTAAGAGAGAGAGGTAGAGATAGAGAGAGAGAGAGGCTTCAACACTAGCATACCTTGTCTGGTCCCCCCTTGCCCTCTTGTGATCCCGACTATCATAGCAATGCCATATCCCCCTTTGCTCTCGATGCAATTGCCCCCCTCTGCTTTGACCCTCCTTTGCTTTCTTTGCCCTCCTTTGCTCTTGATGCAGCCACCCTCTGTCCGCGCGCACCTCGCAGAATAAAACTCTCTCCCATGGGCTAGACCGGGAATATAAATTTTTTAGTCGTCGAGCGACATATATTAGCATGCAAACCTCGCTAAAACAATCGTTTTAGACATTCCCTTAAACGACACCTCCAAAAACATCGTATAAGCGACGAAATGTTTTTAAAAAAAAATTTAGACGTCGCTTAAGCGACGCATTCGTCATCGTATAAGCGACGCTAGATAATTTAAACCCCCTTGCTAGACCCCCCAATGGCTTGTAGTGATTTTACTTGATAGTATGCTTGATGCTTATGGGCAGTGCGTGTCTGCTCTTGCAAATAAATCCAACATGATTCTTGCATCAATTTCCTCTTCTTTGATTCTTGAAGAAACTAGGATGGAAGCCAAAAAGTCTACCAACAAGGAACCTACTTCACAAACTATAGGTGAAACAATTCTCATCATGGATGAGAAGAAGATCCTCAGGACTTGCTACTATTGCAAGAAAAGCTAGGTTGTGCTACGAGAAGCAAGATGAGGAGAATAAGAAGTCCGAAGACAATAAGACTAGGAGCAGCCAACATGAGGCCAATGTGGCCACTGATACACTTCTTTAAGCTTTGTGTTAATTATGTTTAGGAGGCAATGTGACACTCCTTGTAACCTCCTTGACTACACCCTGTGTGGTATGGATGTAGATCAAGAGAGGGTGTTAGAAATCGAGGTTATCTCCATCTCGTAACCTTAGTGGTTGTGTGTTTATTCTAGGTGGATTAATTTCAGCCTTTAGCCTAAGGGCTAATGAGTGTAGGTATCTAGTCTTTGTGGGGGGCGATCTAGGTGGCAATCGATCCCATTGATCTAGGGGCACTTCTAGGAGTTAGGGGAGGTGGAGTAGATCTCAAAAGGTGGAGATGATTGAGGAAAAGGGCGCCCTCCCTCTAGGAAATCTATATAAGTGGGTTTCTCTCCTTGTGAATTAGAGGAGAGAAGGCTATGCTTAAGCTTTGTGATTTCCAAATCAATATACTTGGTGGTTCCTTTGTAGCACTTTCCTATCATTATGTGCCTATCATTATGTGACACTGATCAAAAGCCAATACATAACTTTCCTTCTTGCACCTTGATTCTAATCCTCGAATGCCTATATATATGCTAGAGTGGCATTCTCTTCAGACAACTCTCGAGGCTCCTCATTGTCTCCTTCGACATAGTCTCAAAATCCTTTACCTATCAAAAAATTGGTCATTTTTAACATTCCAGGCATGGAAGTTTTCTTGTCCAGCTTCTCACTAACAATCTGATTGAGTCTGCTAGACATATTAGCTTGCAACAATCAAAAACCTTCAAATAGACAATTTCTGAATGCAATTTGTAACACATAAGTATGTTTTGTGTGACTGCTGCTGTAGTGGTAATCTGGCACAAGGTGTATGTCACTAGATCTGATGAGAGTACATGTGCATATGTGTCCAATATCAACAATACATGTGCAAACATTGTCTCCACTCTCGAAATGCACTGATACATTACAATAATAAACAAATTTTGACTAGAGACAATTCTCTACTAGAACTTTCCAAAATTGCCCAAAATACCTTGTAGTGACCGAACGGAGACCAAAACATGCCCATAACGTGAATCTGGCTACATAACAGCAGTATAAAGTACTACATACCACACAAGCACCTTCAAGCCTATGAAGACAGCTCCTTAATCAGAGAAGATACAAATACCTAAGAAAATAGGTAGCTACCACCCAGTGTGCATTGGAAGGTCCTAAGTAGGCAAATTGTTGCCTGTTGAGGAGCTCCCAATGCATATTGGGTGCTACCTTAGCAAGCAGGCTAGTAGCTAATACCGGCATGAGCCTAGATCTCCCAATGCACGTAAGTTACTACATGTAAGATTCCTCCCTCCAGCTTTTGAGGTGTGTAGGTGTAAGAACCTCCCCTTTTGATCTTGTAATTATTTCCCTCTTTGAAATGAAAGAAAAATTCTGTTTTACCCTGTTTTGACCTAGAGAGAGAAAATGTCTAGAGAGAGTAATCTAAAATTAAGATATTTTTGGATATAAAAATCCTCCTAGTGTCTAAAATGGTTTCCCCTAAAATAGGAATTCAAAAAGAACTTTCAAATGTGCATTTGGAATTAATTGAAAAGAAGTATAAAGGACCTTAGCCTAAGGGTCTAGATTTTCAGAAATTTTTGGATTATGGTCCAATTAAGGTTCCTATGGGAAGCCAATAGGATCAATCCAAGTGTGGGGAGAAGATAAATCCAATTTATAAAAGAAAATACCCAAAAATGAGTAAATGCCCACTTAAGATGAAGAGTTGACTGAGTACAAGGTTTATTAGTAAAAAACTATGAATATTACTAAAAAAAATGAGATATTTTGGGTAGAATGATTCAATTTTGACATCTTGGTAAGGAGAAGGAGGCTCTTCAAGGAGGTGCGGAAAAAATCCCATTCCCATTTGCAAAATGGGATCATGGTGAACTTGTCAGTCAAAACCCCCTCATGTGACATATCATTGGAAAGATCTTGAAGAGTAGACTCTAAATCTATGATCTCTGACAAATTTGGAGTTGCTATGTTTAAGATATGTCCAAAACTATATGGAGTAATTGATTCCCAAAATATGAGATTTTTCCCAAATTACCTAATATTGACTTAGCACACCTGACATGCATTGGGAGCTCTCTTTGCATACCAACAAGCTTAGGTTGTAACGGCATGCATCAGGAGCTCCCAATGCATGTAGCGCACTTGGCATGCATTGGGAGCTCCCGGTGCATGCTTAGGTTATACTAGCATTCTTAGTATTGTCTGGCATGCATTGGAAGCTACTAGCATGCACTCATATCTCCCAATGCATGTCAGTACCACTCAACATACATTGGGAGCTCCCGGTGCATGCCGGTTAACTATATGCATGCTTCAGTAGCACACCCAACATGAATTTGGAGCTACTGGTGCATACTTAGGTTGTACCTGGTATACTGAGGTATGCATCACGAGCTACCAACATGCATCGAGAGCTCCCAATGCATGTCAAGAGCACCCGTGGGAGCTTCGGATGCATGCCGGTAGTTATCGGCATGCTTCAAGAGAACCCGAGAGCTACTAGCATGCACCGCGAGCTGCCAATGCATGCCAACTATTGGCATGCATTGGGAGCTCAAGGTGTATGCCAGTAGCTATCGGCATGCTTTAATAGCAGCCCCAAGCTACTCGCATGCACCAAGAGCTCACAATGCATGCTAATAGCTACAATAGCTTCAAAGTGCCTAGGTAGCACCCTGCATGCATTTGGAGCTCCCACTGCATGTCGGTAGCTACTAGCGTGCTTAGGTAGTACTCAACATGCATTGGGAGCTTTAGGTGCATATACCAGCATGCATTGGTAGAAATCCCAATACATGAGGGTAGCTACCGACATGCATCGATAGTACCAGGCATGCACTGATAGCTACTGACATGCTTAGGTAGCACCCCGCATGAATTTGGAGCTCCTATGCATGCTTAAGTAGCATCCGACATGCATCGAGAGCTACCAGCACCCGGAGCTCCCAATGCAGGTCGGTACCAACCCAACATACATTGCGAGCTCCCAATGCATGTTGGTAGCACCCGTCATGCATTTGGAGCTTCAGGTTCTTGCCAGTACCTACCGGCATGCTTCAATAGGAATGCATCGAGAGCTCCCAATGGAATGCACTAGGAGCTCCCAATGGCATGCACTAGGAGCTCCCAATGCATTCTAGGTGCTCCCTACCTAAGCATGCCGATAGCTACTAGCATGCACTAGGAGCTACCTAAGCATGTTGGTAGCTGCTGGCATGCACCAGGAGCTTGGAATGCATGCATGCTTAGATAGCACCCTCGGCATGCATTGGGAGCTCCCAATGCATGCCGATAGCTATCAAGGTGCTTATGTAGCAACCGCCGACGTGCATTGGGAGATCTAGGTTCATGCCGGTAGCTACTAGCCTGCTTGCTAAGGTAGCACCCAATATGCGTCGGGAGCTCCTCAACAGGCAGCAATTGGCCTACTTAGGACCTTCCAATGCACCTATCTTCTTAGGTATTTGTATCTTCTCCAATTAAGGAGCTGCCTTCATAGGCTTGAAGGTGTTTGTGTGGTATGTAATACTTTATACTGTAGTTTTGCAGCCAGATTCACGTTATGGGCATGTTTTGGTCTCCGTTCGATCCCTACAAGGTATTTTGGGCAATTTTGGGAAGTTCTAGTAGTAGAGAACTGTCTCTAGTCAAAATCAGGTTATTGTAAAGTAGCAGTGCATTTCAAGAGTGCAGATAGTGTTTGCACATGTATTGTTGATATTCGACACGTATGTACATGTACTCTCATCAAATCTAGTGACATACAGGTTGTGCCGAAGTACCACTACAGCAACAGTCACACAAAACATACTTCTTGTAAGATTCCTCCCTCCAGCTTTTGAGGTGTGCAGGTGTAAGAACCTCCCCTTCTGATCTTATAATTATTCCCCTCTCTGAAATAAAAGAAAGATCCTGTTTTACCCTGTTTTGGCCTAGAGAGAGAAAATGTCTAGAGGGAGATAATTCAAAATTGAGATATTTTTTTTATATAAAAATCCTCCTAGCATCTAAAATGGTTTCCCCTGAAATAGATATTCAAAAAGAAATTTCCAATATGCAATTGGAATAAATTGAAATCAAGTAAAAAGGACCTTAGCCTAAGGGTCCAGATTTTTTGAAATTTTTGAATTAAGGTTCCTATGGACCAATTAGATTAATCCAAATGTAGGGAGGAGATAAATGGAAGAATAAAAGAGAATCTCCCAAAAATGAGTAAATGCTCACATAAGACGAAGAGTTGACTAAGGACAAGGTTATTAGTTAAAAAAGAAGAGATATTTAGAAGAAATGATGCATTTTTGACACCTCAGTGTGGGGAATTTCCCTCATGAAGAAAATGCCTATTTCACATGTGGTTGAGTTTTAAACTCACAAATAATGAGATATTTTCATCTCTCCTCTTTCCCGCTTCAACTAGATCCAAAAAGTAAGCTAAACTGACCTAAAAATGGTCAAAAATTGACCAAACTGATCTCAAAAATTCTAGATTCAGTTTGCTTGGTTAGAGGCTCACTTTTTCCTATGAATGAAGCCTCCCCCTTTGTGAATGGTTAATAGTGTTTTATGTACTGTTACTCTACTCCTCCTCCTCGCAGAGCCAAAAATAGTGAATTCATTGATAATTCATTTGTTTTTGACCATTTCCTCTTCAAAAGAATTGGTGGCCACTCTTGTTGCAAACAAGAGTAGATCCCTCAAACCATCAAGCCAAAGGAAAGCTCACAAAACTCCTAGTAAGTTAGAAATTCTACTTTTTCTTATTCTATTTTATGGTTTTCTGATTTTTTGCTTTCTTTAAAATAAAAATGGATGTTGTGCCTTGCTGGAAAGGCTTTCCCCCTTCTCTTCATTATTGAACTCAGCCTTTCTTTATCCTAGATGTGTAATCAACTTGATGGAATTAAACTTTTCATATTGTTTACTCTTAATAAAGTGAAAATTCATTAGATTAGAATGATTTAAATCATCTTGGATAATTTCTAGTAAATTTAGAGTGAAAATTTTGAAAAATGGTCAGCCATACAAAGGAGGTTATGGTAAAATTTTCTTAAATTTGGTGAAATAAGTTTTATCTTTTTTCTATTCAAAAATAGTAATCCCCACCGCTTGTGTATTCTAAAAGTGTTATTTTTATTCTATGCATAGAAAAATGCATATTAGAAATATTTTTATTATAAAAGTGTTATTTTCATTAGAATTAATTTCTATGCATAGAAAGATGCATATTGGGAATATCTTGATTATAAAAGTGTTACTTTCATCAAAATTGATTTTTTAGCGCAAATAGATGCATAAAAGAATTTTTTATTATTATAAAAGTATTACTTTCATTAAAATTAAATTTATGCATAAAATAATTTTTTATTATTATAAAAGCGTTACTTTCATCAAATTTTGATTTTATGCATAGAAAGATGCATAAAGAAATTTATTTTTATTTCAAAAGTGTTATTCTCATCAATTTTGATTTTATGCATAGAAAGATGCATAAAGAAATTCATTTTTATTTCAAAAGTGTTACTCTCATCAATTTATATTTTATGCATAGAAAGATGCATAAAGAAATTTATTTTTTTTCAAAAGTATTATTCTCATCAATTTTGATTTTATGCATAGAAAGATGCATAAAGAAATTTATTTTTATTTCAAAAGAGTTGTTCTCATTAATTTTGATTTTATGCATAGAAAGATGCATAAAGAAATTTATTTTTATTTCAAAAGAGTTGTTCTCATTAATTTTGATTTGAGAATGTGAGGTGAATAGATGTGATGAGATGTAATGCGAATCAGATAGATGGGAATGAATGGATGGATGGATGTGGTGAGAATGAGAGGTAAATAGATGTGATGAGATGGGATGCGAATCAGATAGATGGAAAAGAATGGATGGATGGATGTGATGAGAATGAGAGGTAAACAGATGTGATGAGATGTGATGTGAATCAGATAAATGTGAATGAATAGATGCGATGTGATGTCATGTGAATCAGGATGTAAATGAATGATATAGGATGTGAATGAATGTGTTAGCATGTGAATCGGGATGTGAATGAATGATATGGATGTGAATGAATGTGTTAGCATATGAATCCGGATGTGAATGAATGATATAGGATGTGAATGAATGTGTTAGCATGTGAATCGGGATGATGTGAATGAATGATATAGGATGTGAATGAATGTGTTAGCATGTGAATCGGGATGATGTGAATGAATGTGTTAGCATGTGAATCCGGATGTGAATGAATGATATAGGATGTGAATGAATGTGATAGCATGTGAATTGGGATGTGAATGAATGATAAGGGATGTGAATAGATGTGATGTGATGTGAATCGGGATGTGAATGAATGTGTTAGCATGTGAATCAGGATGTGAATGAATGAGATGTGATGTGAAATGGGGATGCGAGAAGATGCGATGTAAACTGGATAGATGTTAATGTGATGAGATGTACGGGTAGATGCAAGTGGATGAGATTTGATGAGGATAAATGAGGAAATAAGTGATGAGATAGAAAAAGATGTGATTAGATGAGAATGGGAATACTTATGGAATGAATGTGGATTGATGTATGGATGATGTGGATGGATGTATGGATGATGTGGATGGACATGTGGATTGATGTGGATGGATGTATGGATGATGTGGATGGATGTATGGATGATGTGGATGGACGTGCGGATTGATGTGGATGGATGTATGGATGATGTGGATTGACGTGTGGATTGATGTGGATGGATGTATGGAAGATGTGGATGGACGTGTAGATAATGTGGATTGATGTGTGGGTAATGTGGATTGATGTGGATAGAGGAGTGGATAATGTGGATTGATGTGGATGGATGTATGGATGATGTGGATGGATAATGTGGATAATGTGGTTTGATGTGGATGGATGTATGGATGATGTGGATTGACGTGTGGATTGATGTGGATTGATATGGATGATGTGGATTGATGTGGATAGATGTATGGAAGATGTGGATGGATGTGTGGATAATGTGGATTGATGTGGATGGATGTATGGATGATGTGGATGATGTGGATTAATGTGGATGGATGTATGGATGATGTGGATTGACGTGTGGATTGATGTGGATGGATGTATGGAAGATGTGGATGGATGTGTGGATAATGTGGATTGATGTGGATGGATATATAAATGATGTGGATTGACGTGTGGATTGATGTGGATGGATGTATGGAAGATGTGGATGGATGTGTGAATAATGTGGATTGATGTGGATGATGTGGATGCATGTATGGATGACGTGAATTGATGTGTGGATAATGCGATTGGATGTGATTTGATGAGGGAATGATGTGATGTGATAGAGATGGATAAGGAAAAAAATTTATGGGAAGATGAGAAAAGATGGGGACTAATGTGAATAGGATGTGGAGTGATGAAGAAAAGATGGAAATATTGTTGGAACTGTATTTGTATGTGAAATCTGGTTTTAAATGACTATTTTATGTCAAGAATGCTGGGGAAGCATTTTGACCATCTTGTGAATGAGATCGTGGAGACCTATCTGTTAAAATTGCAACTGCTTTACGGAGAGTCAACGGAGGACGTCTCGCGTAGCAAGGTCGGCCGAGGTCTTGACCAGCCTCGGTTTGAATTAAATGGTGAGCTTCCAGTGGTACAGTGGATGAGGGATCAAGGAAGCAGCCTATGAGTGAAGCACTAGGTGACTTGCAAAGGATCCTAGAGAGTGCTGACCATATGGTGCTCGGGCTCTGGGTCACCGAAGATACCCACACGTACGTCGGGGAAGATATTGGAACAAGGAGTAAGAGTTGTTTTCTGAATTTGGGCATGGATCTGGTTGATTGACCTTGTTGGTCCTCAACGGATGAGTCCATGGCTCTTTTATATGGATCTGTTGGTTGATCTTGCTGATCTTCAACGGAGACTCCATTTTTATTAAAGTGAATACTTGTCGTTTACTATGAGCTAGGAACTATTGAAAAGGCCCCTGAGTGGACAAGGGGTGAGCGTTCTGGTTGCCAATGATGCCATAGGTACACTGATGAAGGAATGTTTAGAAATAAGGATTCAATTGGATAATTAGAGGATTATGATCAGCGACACTATGGTTTCATTAAATGATGGTTTTAAAGACTGTTGAATCTGTGAAAAAGGCAATTTCATATTGGGTGTGTAAGTGGTGTGACTAGTTTTAAGTTTGCATGAATATCCGGCTAGGGGGCTTGGAAACTCTTTTCCTTGGTACCCGTGGCAACCTAACCAAATTCTTAATTCGATCCCATCACTACAGTGGTTGGGCGGTTGGCTAACCCATGGGACTGGATGGGGTTAGTTAGTCTGGACTGATGGATCCCTAAGTTGAGACTCAATTCTGTTCTGGTTCGATAGATGAAGTAAATCTCGGACAAAAAATGTTCTATGGAAAACAATTAACGATTGTGCCTCTCAATGAGGAAAAAAGTTCGTCTCTATGATCCAAGTGGTACAATCTTTTCCATGATCTGACTATGGGACTTACGGGTTCAGTCAGATCAGTTCAGTTCGTTAAAGCTTTTGACTACGTTAGAGAAAAGTTATCCTGGAGGAATCGCCCATGCTTTCCGGGCAAGGGAAGTTTTTTCGGGTTCGGTTTTGGAAGAACCAATGGATTATTCTCTTGTCCGGGTATCCGTGGTGGGGGCGAGGGCCCAAGTGTGGGACCCTGCCCCGTGCAAGAAGTGCTACTTCTGCTACTAGCACCCCTGAATTCGTTGCGCGGTGAGGATAGGGACCTCACACTTCTGTGTTATAAGTTGCATTCAGAAATTGTCTATTTGAAGGTTTTTGATTGTTGCAAGCTAATATGTCTAACAGACTCAAATCAGATTTTTAGTGAGAAGCTTGACAAGAACAACTTCCATGCTTGGAAGTTCAAAATGACCAATTTTTTGATAGAGGTAAAGGATTTTGAGACTATGTCGATGGAGACAATGAGGAGCCTCGAGAGTTTTCTGAAGAGAATGCCACTCTAGCAGATATATAGGCATTCAAGGATTAGAATCAAGGTGCAAGGAAAGTTATGTATTGGCTTTTGATCAGTGTCACAGACATAATGATAGGAAACTATCACAAAGGAACCACCAAGTATATTGATTTGGAAATCACAAAGCTTAAGCATGGCATTCTCTCCTCTAATTCACGGAGAGAAACCCACTTATATAGATCTCCTAGAGGGAGGGCGCCCTTTTCCACAATCATCTCCACCTCTTCGAGATCTACTCCACCTCCCCTAACTCCTAAAAGTGGCCCTAGATCAATGCGATTGATTGCCACCTAGATTGCCACATAGACTAGATACCTACACGCACTAGCCCTTAGGCTAAAGGCTTAAATTATTCCACCTAGAATAAACACACAACCACTAAGGTTATGAGATGGAGATCACCTAGATTTCTAACACCCTCTCTTGATCTACATCCATACCACACAGGGTGTGTAGTCAAGGAGGTTACAAGGAGTGTCACATTTGTTGAAATATACAAGTGAATAGGGTGTGTACGGGAACAAGCCCTTGGTTAGAGGTTATAAAAGAGAATCTATAAATGTGAGAGAACCTGTGAAAAGGTGAGAAGAATCTACTGGGAGAGAATAAAGAGTAGCATGAGAAGATTTAGGAAGTGTGGAAATGTTGTGGGAGAGGTGGGTGGAGAGAATCAAGCAAAAGAGGTGGAGTGAATCAAGGAGAAATCAATGGTATTAGATACTTTCATGTAAACTCTATAAATTGAGGCATTGGCCTAATGAGAATTTGCTAGTTTTTTATTATCCATGCCTACATTAAGCTATTAGTTAATTATTCACTAATCACATCTTAATTATTATCTAATCACTTTGTTAGTAATGTTGATTCTAGCATTTGATCCACCATAGCTCATCACATTGCTGTAATTTTAACATGGTATCAGAGCCTAGCCTAGAATCCATCAAGTTTATGAGCCCATTATCTAGTTAATTAGGATTAGTAGATAATTAGAAAATAATCAAATGGATCTAATTCCACTTAGCCCGGGGAGGTTTTCAAGCATGCTCTACAAGCTGGTGAAGTCAGAATTTGATTTGATCAAGTCTACAGTGAGATCCAAGCTCTTCATCAAATCTGCAGGTGACTTTGGTAAAACATAGATTAAGCATTCAATGTTTGGTCAAATCTTGTGTTTCTTAGCTTAATCCTCTACTAGACTGATTGCTATTGATGGCCTTGAAAGCATTTGAACTCATTTGAAGTCTAAGGCCCTAGACCTGGGCTCCCCGCATACTTTGTTTTTTGCACAAAGAGAGGATTAATTTGCTAATCAATGATTAATCTGTGCTAATCACTATAGTTTGGTGCAATTGAGGGTTCAAATTAACCATTAGGTATCTGATACAGATCCCTATAACTTCAGATTGTAATTCGGAGTTGGTTTGATACTCCAACCATTCCGTACAAATTGGTTACCCTTGATTTAATGTAATTTCTGGTAAAATTATGCTGATAAATTTGTGGTAATCATCATTTTGCATTTAACCCTTGGTTAATGCCTGCAAATCACACTCAAATTCAAGATTATTCACAGCCAGAGTTGCATTTGGGAATGTGCATAAGAATGAATGCTATATGCATTATGTATTGGGCACATTACATCGATGTAAAAATGGGATCAGACACTGCCCTTGTCTCTAGAATAAGGCAAGAGGTAAGACCTCCCACATACATTTGGGTTTGCATTGCATAATGATACAAGATAAACATCAAAAGCCCAAAAGAACTGTCAACAAAACATTTAAACATGTTGCTCACATGGAGCAAGAAGACCTAACAGACAAGCTCATGGCCCTAGCCATGAAAGAAGAAGAACATCTCTTTCCAAGAGGAAGATCCACACCAAGAAGAAAAGCTAAAGGAAGCATTGAAGGAAGACATGGACACGAGAAGAGAAGCTGCCACAAGAAGACTGAAAGAAGAGGAAGACACGGACGCATGAAGAGAAGCTGCCACGATAAGAAGACTGAAGACAAGAGAAGATGTGAGGCTCCAAAGAGTGAGGAGCCATGTGAAAATCTCTGAGAGAGAGAGAGAGAGAGAGAGAGAGAGAGAGAGAGAGAGAGAGAGAAACCCCACAACCCAATGTAACCTCCCCCAACAAAGTAAAACCACCTCTGAGCCACCGATGATGTAGGCCACATGGTAGATGTATGTGTGAGCACTTTAATCAAGGTCACGGGCACTTGTAGTAGCCTTGGACACATAGAGAGAGAGAGTGTCAAGAACTATGAGTTTAGGGACTTGAGGCACTGGTCGTGGACTATTAAGTAAGAGAGAAACTTGGTAAAGGGTCCAGGTGTGCTAAGTTCACTTGAGGGGAGGTGTGCTAGGCACTGGTCTCGCGGACTATGAAGTAAGAGAGAAGCTTGGTATAGGGTCCACGTGTGCTAGGAGTATTCACTTGAGGGGAGGTGTTGAAATATACAAGTGAATAGGGTGTTGTGCGGGAACAAGCCCTTGGTTAGAGGCTGTAAAAGAGAATTTGTAAATGTGAGAGAACCTGTGAAAAGGTGAGAAGAATCTACTGGGAGAGAATAAAGGATAGCATGAGAAGATTTAGGAAGTGTGGAGATATTCTGGGAGAGGTGGAGAGAATCAAGCAAAAGAGGTGGAGTGAATCAAGGAGAAATCAATGGGATTTGATGTAAACTCTATAAATTGAGGCATTGGCCTAATGAGAATTTACTGGTTTTTGATTATCCATGCCTACATTAAGCTATTAGTTAATTATTCACTAATCATGTCTTAATTATTATCTAATCACTTTGTTAATGATATTTATTCTAGCATTTGATCCACCATAGCTCATCACATTGTTGTAATTTTAACACATTGACTCCTAAACATAATTAGCACAAAGCTTAAAGAAGTGTACCAGCATTGGCCTCATGTTGGCTGCTCGTAGTCTTATTGTCTTCGGACTTCTTATTCTCCTCATCTTGCTTCTCGTAGCACAACCTAGCTTTTCTTGCAATAGTAGCAAGTCCCCAGAGGATCTTCTTCTCATCCATGATGAGAATTGTTTCACCTATAGTTTGTGAAGTAGGTTCCTTGGTAGACTTTTTGCTTCCATTCTAGTTTCTTCAAGAATCAAAGAAGAGGAAATTGATGCAAGAATCATGTTGGATTTATTTCCAAGACCAGACACACACTGCCCATAAGCATCAAGCATACTAGCAAGTAAAATGAAGATAGCTTCCTTATCATAAATATTGTTCCCAATTCCCTTGAGTTGATCTATGAGGCTCTTGAAATTGTTAACATGATTATCCACTTTATCTTTTTCATCCATTTCAATCCAATACAATTTTTTTCATCTTTTTCATCCATTTCAATCCATTTCAATCTTTTTCATCTTTTTCATACATTTCAATCCAATACAATTTTTTTCTAAGAAACATCCTACTCCATTAACTTGACCAAACATTGATCAAAGTTGGTTCTATGCTTCATGAGAACTCTTAGCAAAGCTCACTTGATGAATTTGATTGTCAGCTAATCCACAAATTATAAATGAAAGTGCCTTGGAGTCATTTCTTTTACAATTATAGCAATGTTGTCAGGGTCTTTGGTTGGCTTTTTCTCTATGCGATTGACAATGGTCCAAAGATCTCAATCTACTACGCCTGCAAAATGACTATCATAGAGCGCCAATGAACACACTATCACCGAGCACCGGTCAAACAACAAGGAACCAGCCACCACAACACCACCGTCGAGACCAACAGTACCAGCACAAGGCAAACCAGTGAAGTGTTGATGTCTCTTGGAGAGACGACTACTAAAGGCCCCACGTTCCTCCCTTATACCTTCTTTGCCAAAACAAGCATGACGCTATGTGGGATAGAAATCTAACTGAATGAAAGGCTTACCCATTGTAGAGAGTCTCTTGGCAAGGCATTAAAGAGGGGAGACATAGATTGTTGGTTGCCTGGTCACACAAAATCCGGCATAGAAGAAGAAGAAGAGATAAGGTTTGTGAGGGGCAAAGAAACCCTAAATTGAAAGGTATTGGGCGGTAAGAAAGGGGTCAAAGAGGAGTCAACAAGGGAGCCGAAAGTACAGAGAAGGTGTTCGAGAGGCGCCTAGGATTAATGAGGATATATGCATGGCAATAATAGAAGATTAGTAGGGGAAGTCTCACTCAATTTGCCTATTAAGACGAGACTGCATGGTAGAGCAAGAAAGGTTGTGGCAGGAAAAGAAGAGAAGAGGAGAAGAAGAAGAAGAAAATAGAGAAGAAGAAGAAGAAGAGAGAGAAGAGGAGGAGACGAAGAAGAAGAAGAAAAGAGAAAAGAAGAAGAAGAGGAGAGAAGAAGAAGAAGAGAGAAGAGAGAAGAGGAGAGAGATGAAAGAGAAGAAAGGGAAAAAAAAGAGGGAGAAGAAGAAGAAGAAAAGAGATAAGCGAATAAGAAGAAGAAAAATAACAAGAGAGACAAGAAGGAAAAGAATAAGAAAAAGAGAGAAAAAGAAAGAATTATTTTAATTTCTAGTGCTATACTTTCATCGTTTAAATTTTTTTGTGGTGTATAAGTTGTATAACTGATGCCTCATGGGGTTCACCTAAAAATATGTAAGTGTAGCATGTGAGTTAATCATGAAGGGTATATTAATTCAAAAAAGCTATAGAATTACATTTACATGAGGGGTTTTTTAAAACAAATTAAAAAAAAACCCTAAGTTTATGAATAAAAAGGGGTCATTTTATTCATAAAAGTATGTAACTGTAAGGGGTTTTTTAAATACCCCTTAAACGCAGGTGATACATAAAATTTCTTAGAGGTGAATCCCCTGAGACCGACTCTTAATGTCTTCTTATGCCAAACAATCTTTGATGGCATTGGAAATATATTTCCCCCCTCTATCAGAATAGAGAGTTTGAATTTTTAAGCTAGTTTCATTTTCAACCATAGCAACAAAGTGTTGAAAATGGGAAAATACCTCTTATTTAGCTTTCATAGGGTAAGACCAGCTAAATTTTCTATAATCAATAAATGTACAACAAACTTTATAAATTTCCTCCCAAAGAAGTAGTCCTCATTTGGACCATACACATCATTATGTGTAAGTAATTTGTGAACGGCTCTTTCAGTTGCATTATTTGGAAAAGGTGGCAAGTAAGTTAGCCAAGGATGCATCCTTCACAAACATACCTTGACAGTGGATCAAGATGAGGAAGTTCCTCTAACATCCCATGTTGCTGCTAAAGCATCAAACCACTAATAAAAGTGTGGCTGGACCTAGAGCCCAAAGTATATTTATGCTTCAAACTGGTAAGTTGGAGATCTAGCAAGTGTTATAGCTTGCCAACCAATCATTTAGGCTAGATGGAAAGCTAAAACACTTGCCATCTCTTATAACGCAATGCAGGAAATCATTTATGCTCTTGTGCATGTATATGGGCATTAAAAGAGCAAGAGTGCTACTCAACCTTGCTTTCCAAGATGGTAAATGTGGGTAAGCACTTTTGCATGCTTGTTGTACATTATGTAAGATAAGCAAGTTATATGGATTACAATTACAATGCAATGGTGTACTCATGATTTATATAGAGTATGCAAAATGCTCCACACTTTGCTTTTGGTTGCTTGTTCATGCAAAGTACAATTTGAAGCTATGTTTATTTTGAATTGGACATAACTTCTAATCTATAGCATCAAAGAAATGGGATTGTGACCTCCAAGTGGATTTTGTCAAGCTTGAGAATAGGGTTAGGGCTTTTATAAGGTGGCTACTATTATAAGGTGGCTACTATTATACTTACACATAACTAAGCTATGGGTTTAATGAGATTGAAATTTTAACCATAGTTATAGTGTTTCAAATGTTTGTTGTTAATATATTAGGCCTAAAAGTGACAATTATGGGTGGTTGTACAATAAGGGTCCTCACTTTGGATCACCTTCCAAGTTTTTTTTAGCAATAAACATTCATTTTTTGACCAAAATTGGCTAATCTCACCCACTTGGCAAATGAATTTGACATTCAGATATTCTAATGAAACATCACACTCTTAATTGTGCACTTAAACATATGGTCCAATCAAAAATAAAAAATTTCAAACACCAAATTTTCTACATCACAAATATAGTACATATGGCATTTCCCAAACTTAGAGGTAGATAGTACGACCATAAAACTTTAATAACTTCTTTGTTTCAACTCAAATTCAACCCCCACTTTGCAAACAAGGAAGTCATGCAATGGAGATCTTACCTTTATTTATTAAGTAATTTTTACATGTAATTTCTATTT
This sequence comes from Cibotium barometz, assembly GCF_041138505.1. Lineage (NCBI taxonomy): Eukaryota > Viridiplantae > Streptophyta > Polypodiopsida > Cyatheales > Cibotiaceae > Cibotium > Cibotium barometz. The sequence goes on from NC_141053.1 coordinate 3,878,030, forward strand.
TGAATTAATTGTTATCTTATTTTAAAGTACACAAAAGGGTTTTTTTTTTGTATAGCACATCTTTATACAAACGACTATGTACTTTAACTTACTTGAATGATCCAGGGTTGTTGCAAGATCAGGGTGTCCAGTTTTATCCAGTTTCTGCTGGACTGGGACAATGCTTGGAGAGCAAATTTTAGGGGGTAAGGTACTTAAAATGAGATCAAGCAAATAATAGAAAATATGCTTGTCCTTAAATTAACCCAATATAACTTAAATTAATATAAATTAGTCTAATTAATCAAAATTAATTAAGAATATGATGAAATGATAAACAAATGATCTTTCCATACTTAGAGTGATCCAATTTATTTTTCCATAGATGCACCATTACAAGTACACTAGTCCCTATAGGTTTTAGATGATTCACATCAAAAATGTAATTTTACTAATTAGATTATTAATATTTGCAGGCCTTCTGATAGTCTGGAAGAATTTTGAAAAAGAGATCATTAGAAATCCAACCATTGGATTTTCAATTTTCACTAACCACCACATTCTACTAATGTCTCAGTATCTACCCACTCTTTTGATCTACAAGATTGAGGACTTTAAGTGGTACCTATTGTGGGTACAAAAAGTGGCGTATATTATAACACTTTAAAGACCTTGAAATATTTAAAGAAAATAGACAAATATCTTAAAATTTTCTCAAAAAATCAAGTTAAGCTCCATATTATGTGAAGATATAAGGTACAAAGTGGGAATCTCATATGAGTTTATATGTAAAAGATATTAGCATTTTATGGAATCAGCTCAAATTTGGGACAGGGTGTATACATTGACTTTGTACCTAAGAAAATGAGGACTTTTGACTATCTAATGCTTAATCAAATTATGCAACTATATTTCCAACTTTGAATATGATGTTCCAACAAAAGAACTTGAAACGAAATTCCTTCATTTACTTGGAGAGATTAGCCACTAAAGGTAAACAAATGCCTGTTTTTTACTGTTTACAGGTTGCCTGAGTGGACAAAACTGGGCACCCTGATCTTGCAACCACCCTCCAACAATAGACAAATATAAGGAAAATGTGCCCATACGGTCAAATTTTATTCTTAATAGTTAGATTTTTCAAGATCTCCAGTGTAAATTTACCTCAAAGTTTTGAAGTAACTAAACATAATTAGTAAGTTAATTATAAAAAAATATTTTTATGTGATTATGTAATAATTTTATATAAGCAAGTAGTGCTAATCAAGATGAATATTAAAAAAAAAAGGTTTATTTTGAGTAAGAAATAATCTATTTTCATCTATTTTATGTGAAAGTAGCTCTACTTGAGTAGTTTCTTTCCTTCCAAGCCTAAACAAAAGTCTAACTAGGCTTGGAAAAGTAGGTTAGGTAATGTACCAAACATAGCTGGAGAACCCTCAGGCGGTCACACATGTGGCCAAATGTTTGACATGTCACCTACACATGGCATTCATTCCACCTAGATGTACCACCTCACTATTGCACCTCAACATTGATGACATGGCATGGCTTGTTCACACACTAAGTGTAAAGTAACTGAAATTCCTCTAACACATGTGCTAGTACAATCGTGCAATGCTGCGCACAAGCCCGCATAAATAATATATACAATCATTTGACACGTGGCTAACAAAATAACTCATACGAAATAATAACAATCCGAGAGATGATATAGACAAGATCCTCCATGTGCAACACATGCAGTGGTCATCATCACGTGTCTCACAAACATAAACATATTAGTTATTCCAATTGATTGTTATCACAACGATTAATCACAATATGAAACATTGATAGTAGGCACAAGCACATGTTACACTTCGATTGAGAGTATCATTTTACACATTATCCTAGCATGGCATGTCTTATCACTTGTTACACTTCGATGAGTGCATCATCTAGCATGGCATGTCGTTTGCATAAATCACTTGTTACACTTCGATCGTGGTGTGCAATTGTCTAGCAAGCATAGTCCACTTTGATATAACACAGAGTCGACAAGCATGGCGCTCCTCGTTACACTCTTCAATTATAGCATACACCCGTTAAAAATGCCAATAACACTAGGTAACTAGTATTTAATGTGGGGTCACCAAACTTGTCATGTTTCTCTTTCATCCATCTGTGCAAGCACGCTTTCTTACCGAAAACGTAGCCTCATCAAATTCATCGCAAACTAGGAGATTTATGTGATGGAAGTGTGCTTTTTTACAACACTACTTGTAAGAAAATATTTTAAAGGGCCTAAGAGGTGCATGACAAAATTGTGCACCTAATCCTGGACCGTGGAACCCTTCTTGGGGCTTTTTACGTGGCACAACAAAATTTTGCGTGCTGAAAGAAAGGCTTCATTTCGTATCGTAGAATCCTTGAAGGGTTGCATTTCCAAATTTGAAGTTAAAAATAAAAATAAAAATGCTAGTCCCCTTCACCGCAGATGTGTGTTGATGACAAGGACGGGCATTCAAACGTTTGTTGAGCTTGAAAGGGGTAAGTTGAAGTGATGCACTCACCGACCACCACCACCCTTTTGGAAAAGCCGCGTGTAGGACGATGCAATATTGAATGAGCTGAAGGCCTGTACAGCACGGCAGCCAGCTACACACACACACACACACACACACACACACATTTTTTTGGAGTTTGTTTTTGCGATGCACTCACCGACCACCACCGTTTTGTATTGAATGAGTTGGCGTGCCCTGAGTTTGATAATTGCAGCAGCAGCCAGCTACACACACACACACACACATTTTTTTTGAGTTTGTTTTTGCAATAAAATATCATAAAATATCATAAAAACATGCTTTGAGAAAAGCTCAATATAAGGTTCGGGTGATAAAGATGAAATGTTCGTGGGCTGTTGAGCAACCGCTGTGTGGTCACATCTCTCGAGTTTCTGGTAGTTTTGACAAGCGTAGCACGGCCTTCGCATATTGGCACCTTAGCGCGGTTTTTTAATCGGTTAATGTTGTTTTCTTATTAATTATTGCAACTTTATAGAGGGGGGAGGGGTTCTTTAATTCAAAATCTAAACATGTATACTTGTAAAAAGGGGGTGGACAATTGTGGTGGTAGCAAATATTTACAATTTTGAAATTAGGGTTATTTGAAACACATGCGTGGTGCCGGCTATATGGCTTCTCAAGAAGTACAAGCATCCGAAGTCGAATTCATACGACATAGAGGACCATTTGCAAAGTGTATAATCCTGTTCTTATCGTAGGTGCATATGCATTCACCTTTTTGCCGTATAAGCCATCACTTGTTGCCTACTAGTAGGGGGCATTAATCATGTTGTACGCTCATGTAGAAGACTATTTGCAAAGTGTATAATCATGTTCAGATTATCGTGGGTGTATATATTCACCTTTTTGCCATAGCCACCCATCGCTTGTTTGCGTTCTACGGGGTGCTAGTTTTGATGGGAGCACAGCTACAATAACTCACTCAATCAATGTTCATGTATTAAAGATAACACAAGAGAGAGAGTGTAGAAGAAATGTAGTATAGAAATGTGAGGTTTACAAAGATTACAGATTGGTCTTTGAAAGGGAAGAGAACGCAAGAGAGAGAGTGTAGAAGGTGGAGCAATGGCTTAAGGTACAAGAAGTACAAAATTAAATATCAATTCTTGACATCCTATCACTTGCTAGAGCCACACCCACCCATGCACTCAAATAACAAGAGAATTTGATAAATTTTTTTCTCCAAGTGGCGAGAGGTTTTAAACGTCGGGAAAAAATGACGTTTTGGCTGACGCTTAATGTCATAAAAATTGCATCATTGATAACGTAAACGGCAAACTATTTTTTTGGTAGGAGAGGGTCCGTTTTTGAGAGAGATTTTTTGTGTTGTGACGTTAAACATCACTTATTGATGTGACTTTTAATATCACATTAATAATAAATACATGATTTGTGTTGTTAAATGTCACATGCTTTTCTATGAAAAAACCCGCCAAAAGCTCATCGCTTGAAGCTCGAAATTGCCATTACATATTTTCTATGCCTTGTGCTCTTGCTTTTTCTATTTGCTCTGCTATTTTATCCCTTTTCTTGCTGTTGCTATATTTTTCTTGCCTAGCATTTGCCTCTTGATGTATCTTACTTGCCTAGGGTTTCTCTCTTGCTTGCCAAGAGATTGCCTCTACTCTCTTTCATATATTGTTTTGCCAATCTCTATTATCTACTCTTTCTCACATGGACCCAAGAAAGCAACTCTTGCTTATTCTCCTCACCCAAATCTTGCAAGACTTGGGGTCTAGACGGACACACATTAAGAGATTCAATGACTACTATGCATGATGCCACTATCGCGGGGGAGATCTAAGAGCATTAATAGACATGATGAGAGAGAGATGGCAATCACAAGAGAAGCTCCCTTCACCATACAAAAATCAGAAACTAGAGTCGGAGGTGCACCTCCAACAAGTAGTAAAGTGGTGGTTGTAGAGGAGTAACGAAAGAAGAAGCTTCGGCCTACGCGACAGTAAGGCTTCTTTTCATGTTAATTTATTGGTTTAATTATGTTTTTCATGAATATTAAAGGACATGTATTGTTTTTATGCATGCACATATGTCATATAGCATAAGCTTATGTATGTATGTGCTTATGAGGCTATCATTGATTTTGTATTGCTTTTTATGCTTACACACATATAGCATAAGCATAAGCTTATGTATTTATGTGCTTATGAGGCTATGTAAGTTTATGCACAAGCATAAGCTTATGCATGTACATGAGCTAAATCTTTTGTACAAGCATGCACATGCATTGCTATTTGAAGTATTTGTGTTGCTTTTTTACTGCGCATAAGTATATATATGCTTAGGAGGCTATGTATGTATATGCACAAGCATAAACTTATGCATATACATAAGCTTATGTATGTATATATGCACAAGCATTAACTCATCTTGGAGAGTGAATACCTAGCTCTCTTAACAAATATGTAGAGCTCCTCAAAATTCACCTCTCCTCTGAAAGTACTCCAGTGTCTCTAGAGTATCTCTCAGATTTGAGATTGACAACGAGGGGAGTGTGCTCTCTATCTAGTGCGCACGTTGCTAGCTACTAGCATGCTTAGGTAGCACACGCCATGTGTTCGGTAGCTACCTAAGAATTTTGGGAGCTCTCAGTGCATACCACGTAGCTACCTAAGCACTAGGAGCACCTGGCATGCATCGACATGAGCACGTGGCATGCGCATTGGGAGCTCCCAGTGCATGCCGGTAGCTACCACCATGCACTGGTAGAACCCGACATGCATTGGGAGATCTCGGTGCAACCAGCATACTTGAGTAGCACCCAGCATGCATGGGGAGGTCGCGTCTGGATGCATGCCATTAGCTACCGACGTGCTTAGGTAGCACCCGATGGAGCTCCCATGCACACCGATAGCTACTCGACTACTTTGGTAGAACCTGCCATCATGCATTGGGAGCTCTTGGTGCATGCCGGTACTAACCGGCCTTCTTAGGCAGCACCCCTTATGCATTGGGACCTCCCAATGCATGTTGGTAGCTATTTGCCTACTTAGGTAGCACCTATCATGCATTGGGAGCTCCCAATGCATATGCCAATAGCTACCTACATGCTTACCAGCATGCTTAGGTGCATCGAGAGCTACCGACATGCACATCGAGAGCTCTGAATGCATGCCGATAACCTACTGGTAGCACTTGGCATGCATTGGGAGCTCCCAACGCATGCCAGTAGTAGCTACCAGCATACTTAGGTAGAAGCTCCTAGTGCATGCTGGTACCAGCATGCTTGAATCGGCATGCATTGGGAGCTCCTGCATGCTAATTGCTACGGGGATGCTTTAGTGGTACCCTAGCCTGCATTGGGAACTCCAGGCTTTGTTAGAGCTTAGTTATGTGTGTTTGTGTTTACTGTTAAACATTTGGCAACTAGTCTAAGACCAGTAAACGTTCATCTCAGCTATTGAGAAGTAGGTGCGAGATAGTTACCAGCTATTATGCAGATGTTAACCACTAGTTTCACAACTAGTAAGCATTCCTCTTAGTGTGTGTTAAGTAGTCCGAGCTAGTTGCCAGTAGCTTTTAAGTAGTTCGGGAGCTATTGACATGCATTGGTTGCACTCGGCATGCATTAACAGCTACTGGCATGCTTAGTTAGCACCCGACATGCATTGGTAGCACTCCGCATGCATTGATAGCTACTGGCATGCTTAGTTAGCACCTGACATGCATTGGGAGCTCTCGGTACATGACAATAGCTACTGTCATACATTGGTAGCACCCAACATGCATCGAGAGCGAGTGCTACCAATGCAATGACAACCACCAGCATGCATTAATAGCTCTACCGGTATGCATTGACATATCTACTAGCATGCTTAGATAGCATTGGGCATGCATTGCTTAGGTAGGCTCCGGCATATATCCGGAGCTACCAATATGCATCCCGCGCATGTATTGAGAAATCTTGGTTCACCCAGTAGATATCAACATGCTTGGGTTGTTGATTGGTGTAAACACCCCCTAGAATTACTAGCATAAGCTTAGGCTAATGAGTTGTGGGATTTGGACATTAAAACAAGAAGTGGTTACAAGAGGGGTAGTGGGGAGCATGGCCACGTGTGTAGGAGCATGTGTTTTCCCTCATGTTAGCTAGGCTATGCTAAGCTAACATGGGTAGCACATGGCATACATTGCGAGCTCTCGTTGACGCATGCTGCTACCGATATACTTAGGTTGTCCGGGTATGTTTAGGTAGCATTTCACATCATGCATCGGTGGGAGCTACTGGGAGCCCTTGTTGCACGATGGGTCTATCGGTGCGCGCATGCATCAGAAGATCCCAATGCATGCCGGTAGCTATCGGCCATGCACTGGTAGCACCCAACTGGGAGCCCTCGACATACACTAGTACCACCCGATGTATGCATTGGGAGTACATACCGATAGCTATCGACATGCACTAGTACCACCCGATGTATGCATTGGGAGCTCGTGGTGCATGCTAGTAGCTACCGAAATTGTTAGGTAGCACCCGACATGCCTTGGGAGCTCTTGGTGAAAGCCGACAGCCTGCTTAGGTTGCTTAGGTAGCACAGGGTAGCACTCGATGAAAGCCGACAGCCTGCTTAGGTAGCACCCGGTAGCAACCAGCCTGCTTAGGTAGCACCCAACATGAATTGGCAGCTCTTGGTGCCAATTTGAATTCTAATATCTCTAATCTACTCCATTTTCTAAAAATCAAGAGTGTAAACAATGAAAAGAGTCGGTAGCAATCGACATGCATAGAGGTAGCTATTGGCATGCATTGGGAGCTCTTGGTGCATGCCCGTAGCTACGGCATGCATTGGGAGCACCCAAGAATCATTCGGAGCTTCCGGTGCATGCCGATGGCCACCCCGGTAGCATCCGAAATGCTTCCGGTGCATGCCGATGGCCACCGGTAGCATCCGAAATGCATAGGGAGCTATTGATGCATGCCAGTAGATACTTGCATCCTTAGGTATGAGTTGGGAGCTCCCTGTGCATGCCGGTAGCCTACTGGCATGTTTAGGTTATACCGGCATTGAAAACTATCGGCATGCACTAGGAGCTCCCAATGCATGCAGGTAGGTATGGGTAAGTGATCTGTAACATCAAAATCATCAAAAATAGCGTTGTTGTAAACTACTTCTCTCATGCCTCTTCTACAACATAGACCATGGTTTTAGATGGGTCCAAACACCTTGGTTTTGCATAAGGTCTAACGTGATGATAGTCCAATATATCTACTAGACTCTGGTGATGTCAGCTTGCTACTAATAGCACGATTATTCTGGTTGGGTGGACTTGGTGAAAATGACAACTTTGCTTGTTGTGCAGCACTACTTCTTGTAGCTTGTCCTGCGCTGCTGGCAGAATGTTTTGGCATGTTTGAGTAGTGGGACCCACATGTCCAAACTCTTCAAAACTTGATGGCTTACTTGTATACACATTGGGTATACTCACCCGAATATAAAAGCCCATGTGGATGTCATAAAAAATAGGGTTGTTGGGTTGCCTAGGGTTTGACCTTGTGATAGTCCAATAGGTCTACTAGACTCTCATGATGTTATCTTGCCAATAGCAGTCTTATTCTAGTTGTGCTGATCTGGTGAAAATGACAACTTTGTGTGCTGTACGCTACTTGTAACTTACCCTATTGCTCACTTTTTTGACCTATCCTAGTGAGACCCACATGTCCAAACTCTTCAAAACTTGAAGGCTCACTTGCATACTTATTGGGTGTACTTATCCTAGTATCAAAAATCATGTGGATGTCATCTTCTGTAATCCCCCATAATCCGCCATGCCTATGCTCCCACCTGTCTAGATGGTTTGAGACACATTGGTTTTGTTTTGACCTATTGATAGTCCAATATATCTACTAGACCCTAATGATGTGATTTTTCCAATAGCACTCCTCTTCTGGTTGTGTAGACCAGGTGAAAATGATAACTTTGTGTGTTGTACACTACTTGTAGCTTACCTTGTTGCTCATGTTTTTGACCTATCTTAGTAGGACCCACATGTCCAAACTCGTCAAAACTTGATGGCTTACCTGTATACACATTGGTTGTAAAGTTCTCAATATCAAAAACCACGTGGATATCATATGTAACATCAAAATCATCAAAAACAAGGATGCCTATAAAACTACAGTTCATATGCCTCTGCTACCACATCTGGACCATGGCTATAACAAAAAAATTCAAAAAGCTATGCAACATATTTACTAGCCAAAATAGAAAATTCTAAGTTTGAAACTGAAAATTTCTTAAATAGTCTTGTCTCGCACAAACTACTTTCCCCCTTCATCAGCTACAACTTCTTCTCAATTTTAGAACATTTTTCCACTTTATCGGTTCCATTTTTCTTCATTCTCAGCATCCTTCATATCTAAATCAAAGATAGATTCTGAATTACTTTGCTCATTTTCTCTAGATCTATTATTGTATCAAATTCTTTTAAAATTTTTGCCTGTGTATCCTGTTTCTTTACCAACTCATTTTCTGACATCACTCCAGTTGGCATAGAGAATCGAAACTCCTCTACAAAAATATGTCTAATTCTATCAATGCAATTGTTTGTTTTCCTCTGATCTTCTTTTGCACTTTGATGCAAAATATCCCAAAAAAATTGGATTTGTGTTCTTCAAATGGAACCAGCTTTTCTTCAGTCATACTAATATATGTTTGCACGTCTGCGCATACCATTTGGGAAAACCTATTGTTCCACTCTAACTGATGATTTCCAATTTCTTTTGTAAATTAGCAATCTATAATTTCAACTAAGAAACCACAATCCTGAGCAAATTTCCCTCCCCCTTTATAAATAGAGCATCATAAGACTTTTCTATATACTCCATTAGGCTTTCTTTGACTTCATTCCATAAATTTTTGCCCACTTGGAATAAAATATTCTTAAAAACATGATGTAATTTTGACATAAATACACCCTACACATCAACATAATTTTAACTGCTCTCTCAATTTAAATGCATGCCAATAGCTACAATAGCTATTTTCGCTTAGGTAGTAGCACCCTGCATGTATTCGGAGCTCCCATTGCATGGCGGTAGATACTAGCGTGCTTAGGTAGTACTCAACATGCATGGCGGTAGCTACTAGCGTGCTTAGGTAGTACTCAACATGCATTGGGAGCTTTAGGTGCATACCAGCATATGCATTGGTAGAAACCCACATGCATCGGAAGCTACCACGAGCTCCCAATACATGAGGGTAGCTACCGGCATGCATCGATAGTACCAGGCATGCACTGATAACTACCGACATGCTTAGGTAGCACCCCGCATCGTGAATTGGGAGATCCTATGCATGCTTAGGTTGTACTAGCATGCTTAGGCAGCATCATCTGCTGACATGCATCGGCTGACATGCATCGGGGGTGCTACAAGTATGCACCCGGAGCTCCCAATTCATGCATGTACCACCCGACATACACTGCAAGCTCCTTGTGCATGCCGATAGCTATGGGCATGCTTTAGTAGCACCGAGCATGCTTAGGTATGCATTGGGAGCTACGGACATTTACTGGGAGCTCCCAATGTATGCTGGGAGCCACCGACAACACTCGACATGCACTCGGAGCTCTCGATGCATGCTGGTAGCTACAAACATGCTTAGGTAGAACTTGGCATGCATTGGGAGAACCCGACAACAATTCAGAGCTCCTGGTGCATGCAAGTAGCTACGGGAATGTTTAGGTTGTACTGGGATGCATCAAGAGCTACCGGCATTAACTGGAAGCTTCCAATGCAAGGAGGTAGCTACCAACATGTACTCCTAGCACCCGACATACACTAACAGCTACTAGCATTCTTAGGTAGCACCCCACCTCGCATGAATTTGGACCTCTCGATGCATGCTTAGGTATGCATCCAGAGCTAGCAGCATGCACTTGAAGCCCCCAATGCATGCCAATAGCATGGTGGTATGCACTGGAAGCTCCCAATGCATGCCGATTGCATTGGGAGCTCCCAGTGCATGCCGGTAGCTATGCACATGCTTTAGTAGCACCCAACATACATTGGGAACTCCCATTGCATGCCGATAGCTACTTGCATGCTTAAGTTATATGTGTTTCTATTTATTATTAAGCATGCATTGGGAGCTACCGGTATGCAGCATTGATAGCACCCTACATGCATTGAAAGCTACCAACATGCTTAGGTAGAATCCGGCATGCCTCGGGAGCTACTAGAAGTTTCCCTATATGCATTGAAAGCTCCTAGTGCACTCAAGAGCTACCGGCATGCTTGGGTAGCACGTCTGCATTAGGAGCTCTTGCCGGCTATACGGACATGCTTAGGTTGTATTAGCACGCTTAGGTAGCATATCTGACATGCATTAGGAGAGCTACCGAATGCACCGAGAGATGCCAATGCATGCCAGTAGCCCCACTAGTAGTATCCAAATGTAGTGGGAGCTCCCAATGCATGCCGGTAGCTACCGGCATGCTTAGGTAGCATGTGGCATGCATTGGGATCACCTGACATGCATTGGGAGATCTCTTTGCACACCAACAAGCTTAGGTTGTAACAGCATGCATCGAAAGCTCCCAATGCATGCAAAGGTAGCACTCGGCATGCACTGAGATATCAACATGCTTAGGTAGCGCTTGGCATGCATTGGGAGCTCCCGGTGCATGATTAGGTTATACTAGCATTCTTAGGTAGTATCTGGCATGCATTGAAAGCTACTAGCATGCACTTAGATCTCCCAATGCATGTTAATACCACTCAACATGCATTGGGAGCTCCCGGTGCATGCCGGTAACTACATGCATGCTTCAGTAGCACGCCCAACATGAATTTGGAGCTACTGGTGCATACTTAGGTTGTACCTAGTATGCTTAGGTATGCATCCTGAGCTACCAACATGCATCGAGAGCTCCCAATACATGTCGAGAGCACCTGACATCATGCATTGGGAGCTTAGGGTGCATGTCGGTAGCTATGAGCTTAGGGTGCATGTCGGTAGCTATGAGCGTGCTTCAATAGCACTCGAGAGCTACTAGCATGCATCGCAAGCTGCCAATCCATGCCAACTATTGCCATGCATTGGGTGCTCAAGGTGTATGCCGGTAGCTATCAGCATACTTTAATAGCACCTAGGAGCTACTCGCATGCACCAGGAGCTCGCAATGCATGCTAATAGCTACAATAGCTATCAATGTGCTTAGGTAGCACCCTGCATGCATTTGGAGCTCCCACTGCATGATGTCGGTAGCTACTAGCATGCTTAGGTAGGACTCAACATACATTGGGAGCTTTAGGTGCATACCGACATGCATTGGTAGAAACCCACATGCATCAGGAGCTACCACGAGCTCCCAATACATGAGGATAGCTGCTAGCATGCAGCGATAGTACCAGGCATGCACTGATAGCTACCAACATGCTTAGGTAGCACCCTGCATGAATTGGGAGCTTCTATGCATGCTTAGGTTGTATAAGCATGCTCAAGCAACATCCGACATGCATCGAGAGCTACCAGTATGCACCTGGAGCTCCCAATGCATGTCGGTACCACACCCGAAATACATTGCAAGCTTCTCGTGCATGGCGATAGCCATGGGCATGCTTTAGTAGCACCGAGCATGCTTACGTATGCATCGAGAGCTACTGGCATGCACTGGGAGCTCCCAATGGATGCTGGTAGCACGTGTCATGCATTGGGAGCTTCAGGTTTTTGATAGTAGCTACTGGCATGCTTCAATAGCACCTAGGAGCTATTGGAATACATCGGGAGCTCCCAATGGAATGCACTAGGAGCTCCCAATGGCATGCACTAGGAGCTCCTGCTAGGTGCTACCTACCTAAGCATGCCGATAGCTACTAGCATGCACTAGGAGCTACCTAAGCATGTTGGTAGCTGTTGGCAGCATGCACCAGGAGCTTCGAATGCATGCTAGCAGCTACCGACATGCTTAGATATAGCACCCCCAGCATGCATTGGGAGCTATCAACGTGCTTATGTAGTGAAAGATCCCTACCCCCTCGGTGCAATGGATTTGGGGGTGCTAGCAGTAGAAGTAGCACTTCTTGCGTGGGGCAGGATCCCTCACTCGGGGCCTCACCCACTACGGATATCCGGACAAGAGACTAATCCCTTGGTTCTTCAAAAACCGAACCCAAAAAAACTTTCCCCCTACCGAAAAGCACTCTAACGTAGTCAGGTCATTACTGACCAAACTGATCCGACCAAACCTGTGAGTCACTTGGTCAGATCAAGGAAGAAACTTGCACCTAGATCATAGAAACCAACGCTTTTTTCCCCATCAAGAGGCACAACCGTTGATTCTTTTTCCATAGAACAATTACTATCCGGGATTTACTTCATCTATCGTACTATAACAGAATTGAGTCTCATTTTACGGATCCATCAGTCGAGCCTACAGTCCCATGGGTTAGCCAACCACCCAACCAGTGTAGAGATGGGATCCAATTAGGAATTTGGTTAGGTTTTATCCTGGGTACCAGGGAAAAGAGTTCCCAGGCCCCCTAGCCGGATATTCATGCAAATTTAACGCCAGTCACACCACTTACACACCCAATATGAAATTTTCTTTTTCACAGATTCACCTATCTTTAAAACAATCATTTAATGAAACCATAGTGTCATTGATCATAATCCTCCTCCAAAATATCCGGTTGAATCCTAATTTCCAATCATTCCTTCATCGGTGTACCTATGGCATCATTGGCAACCAGAATACTCACCACCTGTCCCTCAGGGGCCTTTTCGATAGTTCCTAGCTCATAGTACCCGACAATGTATTCACTTATAAAAATCAAGATGGAATCTCCGTTGAAGATCAGCAAGATCAACCAACAGATCCATATAAAAGAGCCATGGACACATCCGTTGAGCCATGGACACATCCGTTGAGGACTAGCAAGGTTGATCAACCAGATCCATGCCCAGTTTCATAAAACAACTCTTACTGCTTGTTCCAATATCTTCCTCGACGCACGCGTGGGTATCGTCAAAGTGACCCAGAGCCTGAGCACCGTATGGTCAGCACCCTCTAGGATCCTTCGCAGGTGACCTAGCGCTTCACTCATAGGCCGCTTCCTTGGTCCCTCATCCACTGTACAGGAAGCTCACCATTTTAATCCATGCCCAGTTTCATAAAACAACTCTTACTGCTTGTTCCAATATCTTCCTCGACGCATGCGTGGGTATCGTCAAAGCGACCCAGAGCCTGAGCACCGTATGGTCAGCACCCTTTAGGATCCTTCGCAGGTGACCTAGCGCTTCACTCTCCGCTTCCTTGGTCCCTCATCCACTGTACAGGAAGCTCACCATTTTAATCCGCTTCACTCATAGGCCGCTTCCTTGGTCCCTCATCCACTGTACAAGAAGCTCACCGAGGCTGGTCAAGACCTCGGCCGAGCGAGCCTTGCTACACGAGACGTCCTCCGTTGACTCTCCGTCGTCAACTATTGCAACTCTATTAGTTAGGTCTCCATGACCTCATTCTCAAGATGGTCAAAGTGCTTCCCTAGCATTATTGACATAAAACAGTCATTTAAAAATAGGTCATAAATACAGTTTCTATAATGAACTCTCGTCTTTCACATTGTTCCACATCTGTCCACATTACTTAATCCATATCTAATTCATATGTATTCCTATTCTCAACCAATCACATCATTTTTCATCTCATCACATCTTTCCTCATTTATCCTCATCCACTAGCATCTACCCATATTCACATCCCATCACACCTCATTCGTTTACATCACATATCATTCATTCACATCTATCTCAATTTACATCACATCTCATCACATTCATTTCACATCTCATCTCATTCATTCTTATCTCGATTCACATCACATATCATTCATTTACACCCGATTCACATGACATCACATCTCATTCATTCACATCTTGATTCACATGACATCGCATCTCATCTATTCACATCCCATATCATTCATTTACACCCAATTCACATGACATCACATCTCATTCATTCACATCCTGATTCACATCACATTACATCTCATCCATTCACTCACATCGACATAATATCCTTTCACATACACATCCACATACACATCCACATCCATCCTTTCACATACACATCCACATCCATTCTTTCACATACACATCCGCATCTATTCTTTCACATCCACATCCGCATCCATTCTTTCACATACACATCCCCATCCATTCTTTTACATACACATCCACATCCATTCTTCCACATACACATCCACATCCATTCTTTCACATACACATCCACATCCACATCCATTCTTTCACATCCATTATTTCACATCCACATCCACATCCATTATTTCACATCCACATCCACATCCATTCTTTAACATACACATCCACATCCATTCTTTCACATACACATCCACATCCATTCTTCCACATACACATCCACATCCATTCTTTCACATACACAACCACATCCATTCTTCCACATACATATCCACATCCATTCTTTCACATACACATCCACATCCATTCTTCCACATACACATCCACATCCACATCCATTCTTTCACATACACAACCACATCCATTCTTCCACATACATATCCACATCCATTCTTACACATCCACATCCATTCTCATCTTATCACATCCTATTTACACCTTATCACATCCATTTCACATGCTATTCCCATTTAGTAGCTTTTTCTAGTTTGATTCCGAGAATGGGACTTTTTCTAGATTTCTACCAATTGCTTGGCCTAAATAAAGGTTCCTTTTCTCGAATGATTATTTCAATATTCCTTCTCAATTCCTCAATTAAATTATATTCAATATTCCTCTTTTGAATAAAAGAATTCATGGGATTTACAGAAATCAATTCTACCTATATTTCAACTTTTGATAAATAATTAATTCTACCCATATTTCAACTTTTGATAAATTGAATTATACTAAAAATTTCTCTTCTTTCCATTTAATTTCTTGGATCTCAAATACCATGGAATTCCTCTTTTTTTTTGCATTTAATTATTTGCATTCCAATGTCATGGGAATTTCTCTTTTATCATTAATATTTCTCATAATAAAATACCCATTAACTCAATATGCTAGGAATTTCTATTTTTTCATCTAAATGATGGAATTCAAAATGTCATAGGAATTCCTCTTTTACCACTTAAATATTTCTCATAGATAAAATAAATTTATCTAAAATTCATCTTTGAATTTAAATAAAATATCCATTAATTTCAATATGCTAGGAATTTCTCTTTTTCCATCTAAATGATGGAATTCCAAATGTCATAGGAATTCCTCTTTTACCATTTAAATATTTCTCATACAGAAAATAAATTTATCTAAAATTTATCTTTGAATTTAAATAAAATACCCATTAATTTCAATATGCTAGGAATTTCTCTTTTCCCATCTAAATGATGGAATTCCAAATGTCATAGGAATTCATCTTTTACCATTTAAATATTTCTCATAGAGAAAATAAATTTATCTAAAATTCATCTTTGAATTTAAATAAAATATCCATTAATTTCAATATGCTAAAAATTACACTTTCCTCATCTAAATATTTGAATTCCAATATGGTGGGAATTCCTCTTTCATCATTTAAATTTATCTATGCAAAATGATAAATTTAACTAAAATCCTTCTTTAATTTTTAAATAAAATATAGATTATTTTAGCATCTCAATTTTTCTCTTACTTCATTAGAATACATGGATTTCCATTGTCATGGGGATTAGTCTTTTCACATAAAAATGAATTACTAGAAATTTCTCTTTTTTCTAATTAACTATTTATGCATAAACATAAAAATCAAATTTTCCACGATTATAATGATAATCATTCAATTAATCTAGGATGATTAATCATAGAATATGGTAGGAAGTCCTCTTTTCATAATATGAATGAAAATGATTTATGTGTTAATTTTTTAAAAATTTTACCATAGCTTCGCTGCTATTACTAATAATTCTCAATAATTTTGAAAGCATAAAGTTTAGTAATATCATATGATAGAATAACCATTAATTGGATCAATATCCAATTATGGACTTGATTCCTAATTTTTCCATGAATTAAATAGCATAAAATCATTAAAAAGCCACTTATTTAGCCTCGACAAGCATAGAAGTTACTTTTATATTAGAGAATTGCTTCATGAGAAGCTTCGTTTGAATATAGGATAGGTCATAGGAATGACCATTCTTTTGGGGGAGAGAGAGACATTCTTTAAAAAAAAATTAATTTAAGCATAAATGGAAATTTATGTGTCTTATTACTACAATTCATGAAAGAACTTCAATTGTATTAAAAAGCCATTCAATTGAATACTTCTCAAGCTTGAGAGGGGTTGAGAAGAGAGAACATTTGGAGACTAAAAAAAAGACCATAAACCACACTTTATCTCCTAGATTGCTTGATTCTTTAATCAATGTAGAGGCCCCCAACCAATCAATTGGTTTGGTATGTTGATGAAGACTCCAAGGAAGATTAAAGAGAGAGAGAAACTCCAATCTCTCCAATTTGTCGAAGATTTTTAGAAGATAATAGAAAATATCATTATTTCAGTATAATACTGGCATGGTATAGTTCTCATATTTTTTTACAAAGGGCTAAGGATCTATTTATAGGTGAGAGAGGCCTCCAACCAAGTCCAACTAGTTTCTAGAATTTTCCAGGTTCAGTTTGGCTGAATTTGGACAAGATTTGGATCTAGTTTGGCTCCCTTTTTTATTTGGTTTGATCTAGGAGAGAGGAGAGATAAAAATATCACAATATTTTTGAGTTTAAAACTCCACCACACATGTGAAATAGGCGCCTCCTTGAAGAGCCTCCTTCTCCTTACCAAGATGTCAAAATTGAATCATTCTACCCAAAATATCTCATTTTTTAGTAATATTCATAGTTTTTTACTAATAAACCTTGTACTCAGTCAACTCTTCATCTTAAGTGGGCATTTACTCATTTTTGGATATTTCTTTTATAAATTGGATTTATCTCCTCCTCCCCACACTTGGATTGATCCTATTGGCCCCCCATAGGAACCTTAATTGGACCATAATCCAAAAATTTCTGAAAATCTAGACCCTTAGGCTAAGGTCCTTTATACTTCTTTTCAATTAATTCCAAATGCACATTTGAAAGTTCTTTTTGAATTCCTGTTTCAGGGGAAACCATTTTAGACACTAGGAGGATTTTTATATCCAAAAATATCTTAATTTTGGATTACTTTCTCTAGACATTTTCTCTCTCTAGACATGTTCTCTCTCTAGGTCAAAACAGGGTAAAACAGAATTTTTCTTTTATTTCAAAGAGGAAAATAATTACAAGATCAGAAGGGGAATCATTTTGGATTACTCTCTCTAGACATTTTCTATCTCTAGGTCAAAACAGGGTAAAACAGAATTTTTCTTTTATTTCAAAGAGGGGAATAATTACAAGATCAGAAGGGGAGGTTCTTACACCTACACACCTCAAAAGCTGGAGGGAGGAATCTTACATGTAGTAACTGATGTGCATTGGGAGATCTAGGTTCATGTCGGTATTAGCTACTAGCCTGCTTGCTAAGGTAGCACCCAATATGCGTTGGGAGCTCCTCAACAGGCAACAATTTGCCTACTTAGGACCTTCCAATGCACATTGGTAGCTACCTATCTTCTTAGGTATTTGTATCTTCTCTGATTAAGGAGCTGTCTTCATAGGCTTGAAGGTTCTTGTGTGGTATGTAGTACTTTATACTGCCGTTTTGCAGCCAGATTCACGTTATGGGCATGTTTTGGTCTCCGTTCGGTCACTACAAGGTATTTTGGGCAATTTTGGGAAGTTCTAGTAGAGAACTGTCTCTAGTCAAAATTTGTTTACTATTGCAATGTAGCAGTGCATTTCGAGAGTGGAGACAATGTTTGCACATGTATTGTTGATATTGGACACATATGCACATGTACTCTCATCACATCTAGTGACATACACCTTGTGCCAGATTACCACTACAGCAGCAGTCACACAAAACATACTTATGTGTTACAAATTGCATTCAAAAATTGTCTATTTGAAGATTTTTGATTGTTGCAAGCAAATATGTCTAGCAGACTCAATCAGATTGTTAGTGAGAAGCTGGACAAGAACAACTTCCATGCCTGGAAGTTCAAAATGACCAATTTTTTGATAGGTAAAGGATTTTGAGAATATGTCAAAGGAGACAATGATGAGGAGCCTCGAGAGTTGTCTGAAGAGAATGCCACTCTAGCATATATATAGGCATTCGAGGATTAGAATCAAGGTGCAAGGAAAGTTATGTATTGCTTTTTGATCAGTGTCACATAATGATAGGAAAGTGCCACAAAGGAACCACCAAGTATATTGATTTGGAAATCACAAAGCTTAAGCATAGCCTTCTCTCCTCTAATTCACAGGGAGAGAAACCCACTTATATAGATTTCCTAGAGGGAGGGCGCCCTTTTCCTCAATCATCTCCACCTTTTGAGATCTACTCCACCTCCCCTAACTCCTAGAAGTGCCCCTAGATCAATGGGATCGATTGCCACCTAGATCGCCACCCACAAAGACTAGATACCTACACTCATTAGCCCTTAGGCTAAAGGCTGAAATTAATCCACCTAGAATAAACACACAACCACTAAGGTTACGAGATGGAGATAACCTCGATTTCTAACACCCTCTCTTGATCTACATCCATACCACACAGGGTGTAGTCAAGGAGGTTACAAGGAGTGTCACATTGACTCCTAAACATAATTAGCACAAAGCTTAAAGAAGTGTATCAGTGGCCACATTGGCCTCATGTTGGCTGCTCCTAGTCTTATTGTCTTCGGACTTCTTATTCTCCTGAGATTCTCCTCATCTTGCTTCTCGTAGCACAACCTAGCTTTTCTTGCAATAGTAGCAAGTCCTGAGGATCTTCTTCTCATCCATGATGAGAATTGTTTCACCTATAGTTTGTGAAGTAGGTTCCTTGTTGGTAGACTTTTTGGCTTCCATCCTAGTTTCTTCAAGAATCAAAGAAGAGGAAATTGATGCAAGAATCATGTTGGATTTATTTGCAAGAGCAGACACGCACTGCCCATAAGCATCAAGCATACTATCAAGTAAAATCACTACAAGCCATTGGGGGGTCTAGCAAGGGGGTTTAAATTATCTAGCGTCGCTTATACGATGACGAATGCGTCGCTTACGTGACGTCTAAATTTAAAAAAAAACATTTTGTCGCTTATACGATGTTTTTGGAGGTGTCGTTTAAGGGAATGTCGAAAACAATTGTTTTAGCAACGTTTGCATGCAGATATATGTCGCTCGACGACTAAAAAATTTATATTCCCGGTCTAGCCCGCGGGAGAGAGTTTTATTCTACGAGGCGCGCGCGCGGACAGAGGGTGGCTGCATCAAGAGCAAAGGAGGGCAAAGAGAGCAAAGGAGGGTCAAAGCAGAGGGGGGCAATTGTATCGAGAGCAAAGGGGGCTATGGCATTGCTATGATAGTCAGGATCACAAGAGGGCAAGGGGGGACCAGACAAGGTATGCTAGTGTTGAAGCCTCTCTCTCTCTATCTCTACCTCTCTCTCTTAAAGAAGTAATGGTGGTGAGCTTGCTTGTAGCTGGATTCTCGTCTCTTTCTCTCTCTACAATGCATTACATTCAATTGCATGTAATGCAAGCAATCAACACTCAATATGATCTCACCATTTTCCAGTGCAAAAGAAGCTCATGCATTTAAAATTTTTATGACATGGCATTAGGGGATGCGAACATATGGCAGCCTTTTTTTAAAGAAACCCCAATTTGAGCATCTTGCGCATGCTTCTCCCTAGCAGTTCTTTGTTCTTCCCTACCTCTCCCCTATGATAGCTCGTCTTGACTAGCTTTGATAGCCCCTTTAGGGTGCAGTGCCCCCATGGCACTTCAGCACATTGTGTCCTCAAATAGGATGCAAATAACGTAGATAAAGTTATGGGACAAAAGTCGCTCCCATAGATTAACCCCAAATGGAAGCCTCAATTGTTAATAGTAGGGATAGATACTTCCTTGGAATTAATGGATGACGTTTGCTTGTTTGACCAAATGGGTTTCTTGATGCATACATAGAAGATTCTCTATTAAAACCTACCAAATGCTTGCTTTAATTGTTTTAGGCAAGGACACATCATAAAGAATTGCTCTTTATTGGAGGGGGGAAGCGAAAAACTGATGGTTTCTAGACAGTTAATAAAAAACATCATGTTAAGTGGGCTCTCAGCCTATCCTTAAAAAGCACATCAATAAATATGCTCCTTTGCTTGTTGAAGTTGAAAATTCTAGGGTTGATGCCCAAGAAGAGGATAACAATGGGGGACAAACCCCCAAACACCTGTGATATGCTCAAAGACCACCAGTAGTAGGTACATGTCTCTCCTATTGTTCTTGTTCATAAAAATAAGGATAATGAGTTGCCTCAATTCCCTAGCCAAATCTCATCCTCTAATTTTGAGCAAGATGAGGTTATGGTAGAGGACTCTTAGCTAAAGTCCTTTACAATTGAGAAAATTGATAATGATAGGAAAGCTTCCCTCTCCTCTTATTAGAAGTCTGTGGAAATCATCATGACACAGGTAGAGGAAGATACCAGTGGAAATCATCATGACACAGGTAGAGGAAGATACCTTACCAGTGTTTCCTGAAAAATCTAAAGACAAAAGGAAAAAAGATAAAAACATTGACCCTAATAGGGCTTAAATAGTGTTTAATAAGCCTCCTAAATCATCTAAAAAACCTAAGTCTTCAAGGGTGTTCTTCTAATTGTAAGGGGTTTTGTGATCCCATCAAAGCTGTAGTTATCACAAAATGGATAATTGACCATCAGTATAATTTTGATTTTATATGCCTTCAAGAGATTGAATGTTGTGGTCCAATTTTGGATGCCAATCTCAAAAGACTTGGGGGGGGGGGACTTCACCTGGTTTCCCTCCAGCCATGCCTCTGATAAGGGAGGCATTGCCATTCGGGCTTGTGCAAAAATGTGGCCAATTCAATCTTGGCTAGTGCCTCCTATTGACACTGGGTGGGTGGCTATCCAACCAGCTGGATATCCCCTTTAACCTTAACATTGTGTCTGTTAATGCTCCTTGTAGTGTGAATGGTAGAGCTGAGCTTTGGGAGGAGGTGAGTTTTGTTGGCAGGGCCTTCTTGCATTATCACTAGAGAATTTAATATGGTTGAGGTCATTTCTGATAGATGGAGTAACTTGGGTCATGTAATTCATGGTAGGGAGCTTGATGAATGGAATAAATTGTTGGAATGTCTTGATGTGATGGATGTTTCTTATAATAATAGTGTCTCTTGGACTAACAAATAGGAGGGGAGCTACTACAAGGTAGCTAGACTTGACAAGGTTTATGTAAATTTCTCTCTGTCTAATTTGTCTTTTGTTTTTGATTGCTCTCTTGACAAGTCTATTCTCATTTCTGATCACTTCCCTCTTGTTTTCAAATTTAAGCAAGATGTCAACATCAGCACGAATGGGGAGTTCCATGCTAACCAATCTTTGTTTCAGCTTGAGGAAGTTAAAAATGTTGTGTATGATATTTTTGGCAAAGCTTTTCAACAAGGTTGTTCTTCCTCTCAGTCTTGTGTGAGTTTTGTTAAAAACACTCAAGGGGTTTTGGGTAAACTCATGAGAAAAGATAGGAAAATTAAAAAAAGAAGGAGAAATGAGATCCAAAAAGAGATAAATGACTTGGAATCTTTGGAGGCCACTGAGAACCTCTCAAACAAGCTTTCAGATCTTAAAAACTCTCTAAAATTGGAAGAGCTTGAATATGAAAAGATTCTCCTCTACACTAAGGAGTTTGGGGCAGGGAAAATAGACAACCAAACAAACACATGTTTAACCCACTCAAGAAAAAGAAAATTAGAGAAATGGTTCCTCCATTAAAGGAAAACAAGCAAAACTCCGAAAACATCATGATGATGAAAGAAGAGAACCTTAAATTTGTGCAAGAATTTTTCAGCTGTTGATGCTCTGGCTTTGGGAGAAACACTTGGTCTTGATGGGCTACCAAATGAGTTCTATATAGCTTATGTGGACTTTTTCCCCCTTATCTCATTTTGGTTTGAAGGGAATTTGTAGGTTTTTTCTCTTTCAATTTCAGTTAATACTGGGGTTATAAAGCTTATACACAAGAGAGGGTCCAAGAACTAGATTGATAATTGAAGGCCCATTAACTACCTCAATTCTGTTTATAAAATCTTTGCTCTTGCTCTTGCTAGAAGAATATCTCCTCTATTAGATTCTTTTATTCTTAAAGAGCAAAAGGGTTTCATCAAAGGTAGGTACATATTAGATGCTATCGTAGCTATGTGGGAAGGTATGGAGTATGCTAATGATCATCAGATGGATATTGTTTTCTTTAAAATTGATTTTGGAGTGGGATTTTGTTTTCTAGTCTCTTGAGGATATGGGGTTTGGGAAAAATTCAGAGGGTCAGTCCACACCCTCTTTGGGAATTTTAGCACTCTTATATCTTTGAATGGTACTCTCACTGAACCCATCCCTCCAAGGAGAACTATCAAATAGGGATGTCCCCTTGCCCCTCTCCTTTTTGTCATTTCTACTGATGCCCTAGGATGGCTTGTCTCTAATGCCTTGAACAAAGGCTCTTTGAAAGGATTGAAGCTCCCTAGATCTCCCAAATATCTTTGTCTACAACAGTTTGCTGATGATAGTAACTCTCTTGTTTTTAATGATGCTCAATCTATAAAGACTTTTTGGAGTTGCTCGTCGACCAACAAACAGGTACCAGCACAAGGCAACCCAGCGAAGTGTTGATGTCTCTTGGAGAGACGATTACTAAAGGCCCCACATTCCTCCCTTATACCTTCTTTGCCAAACAAGCATGATGCTATGTGTGATAAAAATCTAACTGAATGAAAGGCTTACCCATTGTAGAGAGTCTCTTGGCAAGGCATTAAAGAGGGGAGATGGAGATTGTTGGTTGCCTGGTCACAAAAAATCCAGCATAGAAGAAGAAGAAGAGATAAGGTGTGAGGGGCAAAGAAACCCTAAATCGGAAGGTATTGGGTGGTAAGAAAGGGGTCGGAGAGGAGTCTTCTCTTGACGACAAGGGAGCTGAAAGTAAAGAGAATGTGTTTGAGAGGCACCTAGGATTAATGAGGATAAATGCATGGCAATAATAGAAGATTAGTAGGGGAAGTCTCGCTCAATTTTCCTAAGACGAGACTGCATGGTAGAGCAAGAAAGGTTGTGGGCAGGAAAAGAAGAGAAGAGGAGAAGAAGAGGAAGAAAATAGAGAAGAAGAAGAAGAGAGAGAGAGAGAAGAGGAGGAGACAAAGAAGAAGAAGAAAAGAGAAAAGAAGAACAACAAGAGGAGAGAAGAAGAAGAAGAGAGAAGAGGAGAGAGATGAAAGAGAAGAAAGGAAAAAAAAGAGGGAGAAGAAGAAGAAGAAGAAAAGAGATAAGAGAATAAGAAGAAGAAAAATAACAAGAGAGACAAGAAGGAAAAGAATAAGAAAAAGAGAGAAAAAGAAAGTTCAATTATTTTAGTTACTAGTGCATCGTGTAAATGTTGACTCTAGATGTGTTAATATATATGTGGATCACTCTAGTGGCATCATAAATTGAGATCAATTTGAGCGTTATTGTCAAACGGTTAGTACGATCATTGTTATACGCCTTTGACCAATCGTTTGATTTCATGCTTTTAATTATTTTCTCATCTCCACAGAGACTCATGATTAGGGTAGACTTTCAAATTAAACACCCAACCCGGACTAACATTATTCTAGGCTATCTAATTATTACTTAAGTAGTTTATGTTGTAATCATGAAAACAATAGTCTTGAGTTTATGCATGACTGTAGGCATTGTTATGTGTGGTGTAAGAATAATATGCAGGTTATACCAATGATCTCTACCATGGAGCTTCCAACAATTCTCATCTCGACTTACACACGATAAGTCCTCATCTTTACCAAATAATTACATTTTTAGTTATTCACAAATTGTTTTAAATTCTCTATTTCTCTTAACCTTTTTATTTTGTAGCCAACAATATAACAACGTAAGACTCTCTTACTTTTGGATTTTATTTTTACATCATCAAGTTTTATTTAATATTTTTTATTTCACTTGGACTTGATGATGATCAATAACAAGACTACCATGATGATTACTCCGACTCTTAGGGTAACATATTCATTTGTTTATCTTTTCCATGAATTTATTTAAGACTTTTTTCAAATTTCAAGGATATTTCTTATGCATTAAAAGTAAAACTTCTCGGAGGAGCTCGCCCTTCCATCTTGAACTATACTTTATGAAATTTTCACTATGAACTAGTCTTGTGGTATGGGACACGAGATTAATCTTGTGAGTATTCCGATGCATACTTATCTCTAGATTTATGTGGGACAATTTCTGGTGATATGGGACACTAGAATTTATTACACATAGAAGTCCTTCATACAATGTCTCTTTTACATGTCTATGATGAATACTTAGTGATATTTATCTGTGACAGATAACTTATCACAAATTGAGTATTGGTTGAGAGTGAATCCAATCAACTGTGACGTGTGATGCATGTAAGGAATGTGTGAGTTTGATTTTGAGTCAATCCAATCAACTCTTCTGAAACTAATTCTTGATGAGGGTAACCCAGTGTGGTATAAGAATCGAGAGTGAATTTGATTATTTAGAGGGTGACCCTAGTTGGTTGTGAGTGAATCCAACCAACCGTGACACATGTGGTATACTCTGTGAATACATGTGATGCGTATGAAAACATTGTCAATGAATCCAATGTAGCAGTTTGATTGTGAGTGAATCTGATCAACTTTTCTGAATTAATTCTTGATAAGGGTGACCCAGTGTGTTATAAGAATCGAAAGTGAATCTGATTCTTTAGAGGGTGACCCTAGTTGGTTGTGAGTGAATCCAACTAGTTGTGACACGTATGATACGTGTACTTTGTGAATACATGTAATGTGTATGAAAACATTGTGAGTGAATCCAATGATGGAGTTTGGTTGTGAGTGAATCTAATCAAACTCTAATACATGTGTGACACATGTAAAGGTTCTATGAGTTTGATGTGAATCTAATCAACTCTAAGACACGTGCGATGCGTGTGAGGATTTGGGAGTGAGTCTAATTAATTATTGTGTGTGAATCCAATGTGGGAGTGAATCTAATTAATTATGTAAAGACGTTGAGAGTGAATCCAATGTGAACGATTAATGTGTGTTGATAGTTACAACCGAGGACGATGGTCTCATAAACCAGGAGAACTATACGGGAGTGAGATTTGGGAAATATTTTACTATCCCGTTTTTGTTTAAAAAAGGAAGGCTTGTAGAGCAAGCTTGGGTGAAAATAGCCATGCATCCTATGTTTTATGGAATAAAAATATATAAAAATACTCAAGCGGGGATGCTTTGAGTACATGCTTGGGGGGGCAGTTGGGACCCAATTTGGTGTTATATTTCTCATTTTCTGTATATTTGTGTGCATGCACTTCCTCAGGTTTCCGTTTCTCATTTTGATTTTGTGTTGATTTTTCAGTATTAACTAAATCTTCTAGTTGATCTAAAGTTGGTGCATCAAATCTTTGAGCATTCCCCCCTTGTAACAAATAAGGATCAACAAACTTTGCTCGTGATCAGCAAGTTCTTGCTCGTGATCATCAGCAAGAACTTGCACATGCAATAAACCATCAAACCCCAAGAATTTGCATAGAAATGCTTATTAAATTCCATCAATGTATAGATAGAAGCCTCTATAAAAACAACACCCCTACTGTGATAATAATCTTCTTAGTGAGAAGATTGTAAAGACAATAACCTTTACTTTCGACACTATAGACAAAAAATGCATTTCACTACCTAGTTTGATTTTACGCTGGTGCATGTGTATATGCTAAACAACAAAAAACATGCATATGTTCAATTATAGGTTTCTAATTGAACCAAGTACCATAACCATTGATAGTCTTCAAAGATTTAGTGGGGTACCTATTCAACACATAGGTAGCACATTGAACTACTTCCATCCAAAACTTGTGGGGAAGTTGTTGACCTTTAACTATGCATCTAGAAATCTCCATGAGATGTTGCATGTCTTAGTAATACCATTTTGTTGTGGTGTATAAGGAGTTGTATAACTGATGCCTCATGGGGTTCACCTAAAAATATGTAAGTGTAGCATGTGATCAGTTAATCATGAAGGGTATATTAATTCAAAAAAGCTATAGATTTAAATTTACATGAGGGGTTTTTAAAACAAATTTTTAAAAAAACCCTAAGTTTATGAATAAAAAGGGGTCATTTTATTCATAAAAGTATGTAACTGTAAGGGGTTTTTTTAATACCCCTTAAACGCAGGTGATACATAAAATTTCTTAGAGGTGAACCTCCTGAGACTGATTCTTAATGTCTTCTTGTGCCTTAAGCTAGTTTCATTTTCAACCATAGCAACAAAGTGTTGAAAATGGGAAAATACCTCTTATTTAGCTTTCATAGGGTAAAACCAGCTAAATTTTCTATAATCAATAAATGTACAACAAACTTTATAAATTTCCTCCCAAAGAAGTAGTCCTCATTGGACCATACACATCACTATGTGTAAGTAGCAATTTGTGAACAGCTCTTTCAGTTGCATTATTTGGGAAAGGTGGCAAGTAAGTTAGCCAAGGATGCATCCTTCACAAATATACCTTGACAGTGGATCAAGATGAGGAAGATCCTCTAACATCTCATGTTGTTGCTAAAGCATCAAACCACCAATAAAAGTGTGGTTGGACCTAGAGTCCAAAGTATATTTATGCTTCAAACTTGCAAGTAGGAGATCTAGCAAGTGTTATAGCTTGCCAACCAATCATTTAGGCTAGATGGAAAGCTAAAACACTTGCCATCTCTCATAACGCAATGCAGGAAATCATTTATGCTCTTGTGCATGCATATGGGCATTAAGAGAGCAAGAGTGCTACTCAAGCTTTCTTTCCAAGATGGTAAATGTGGGTAAGCACTTTTGCATGCTTGTTGTACATTATGTAAGATAAGCAAGTTATATGGATTACAATTACAATGTAATGGTGTACTCATGATTTATATAGAGTATACAAAATGCTCCACACTTTGCTTTTGGTTGCTTGTTCATGCAAAGTACAATTTGAAGCTATGTTTATTTTGAACTGGACATAACTTCTGATCTATAGCTCAAGACAACATGCTATAAAAGAAAAAGTGGAGAATTTCTCATGCTCTATTGATTTTAATTTATTTTTTCTAGTAACCAGTGCTCCTACTAGAGATTTTACTAGTAAAAATATCGCTAGTAACTTCGTTGGTTATAGTAGGAAGGTTGACAACAACGATTCTACCACAATGATTGGAACCCATCATTTATTGCTAGTAGGACTATTGGTTAGCCCTTATTTTCTTGTAGTGTGTCTAGGAAATTCATGCACTTTGAAATTTGTGACACACTATACTAGATGTCTGGCAGCGAGATGTATAACTAGATAAGGCATCCAACAACTTGACCATAAGTGGTTATGTCAAATGTTTCACCACTGGCACCCTACAAACTAAGTTTTACACTAAGTTCCATTAGTGTAGAAATCGGTTTACAACTTTCCATATTGAGCCTTTTGACTAGTTGCTTGATGTACTTGGATTGCTTAATGACTATACCATCATCTTGCTATATAAATTGCATACCCAAGTAGTATTTCAAAAGACCGAGATCTCACATCTCAAAAGTTCCGGCAAGGCCAAATTTGAAAGTTGTAATGAAATCCTCATTGGTGGTTCACGAACATCTCAACTACATAGAGAAAATGACAATAAGAAAATCCTACTTGTTCTTTTTTAAATATAAAGTGCTTTTTGTAGGACTATTTTTAAATCCTTGTCTAGTTAAATAGGTATAATTTTCTTGGTCCGTAGCTGTGGGAGCTTGTTTTAAACCATATAAAGGTTTATCAAGCTTGCATAAATTCTTCTCTTGACTAGGTTAGGAATGACTAGCTGGTAGACTCACATAAACTTCTTCCTATGAGTCACCATTGAAAGACGTTGTTTTGATGTTCTGTTGGTACACTTTCCATCTACAATGGGCTACCAAATAATAAAAAATCGGACAGTGGTCATAAGGAAATTGGGAGAAATTCATCATAATTAATCCCTTTCTGCTAGGCATAACTTTTTGCAAAAACAAGTTTGGACTTCTTGCATAACCTTTTGCAACAAGTCTTGCCTTAAACAGATCTATATCCCTTTCTCGTGACTTTGAAATAACTTGTTCTCTCAAGTCTTGTAGTTTTGTTAAATGTTCATTCACAGACTCTTTTTATTACATATTTTCATTGTCAAGTTTCCTTCTGAGATAGGTAATCCTTGCATCACTTTTAACATGATACATAAATTAGAAAGTATTCTAAGAAAGCATGGATGTTCTAGAAGAGAGAATGTGAAGAATGACAGACCTTTTAATTAATAAGGCAATTAATGCCAAAGCTTGAGAATCATGTGAATCCTATATTCTTTTGGTCATAGTAGTAATTTGAGGAACTTATTATTGGATATGTTAGTTCTATGACCCCTTACAGGAGAAAATACGCTAAGGGCGGTCGTCAACACCTATGACATGCTCCGAATGAGGACATTTCTAACCATAAAACTCCCCAGGGAGTACTTTGACCCGTCCAATTTATCCTCTTTGTAAATAATACCAAAAAAATCATTTACAGATTTGTTGGCCATACTTATGTCATGACTGCTAGAGATTTGAAGAAGGAAAGATGGTGGAGTAAAGCTTGAATTGAAGTCAGTAGGCTGATGAACTCTCTAAAATGCTGCTAAAAAATCTCATCCGAATTGCCGATTAGAGTATCCAATCTGATGATTAGAGGAGATAAAGAATTTCTACTTATAGAGTGTGAAATTGGACGATTGGATCAGATGATCGAAGAAGGATAATTGCCAATTAAATTGTGAGATCCACAAACGAACAAGAGCGGATGATCAGAGGGGTGTGATCAATTGATTAAAAGTCATCGATCAGTTGAAAATCATTGATCGAAGGAAGATTAGAGATGAACAATTGAAAAACACCAATCAAACGATTGGAAGAGCACAAATGGGATGATTGGATCAAACTTTTCGATAAGGGGAATCATGGATTGAACTGTAAGATTGGACAATTCGATCGATCGATTGAAGAAGCCATGATTGGAAAACTAGAGTGATTGCTATGTGCAGAAATTAGTGAACCAATCCAATCCATTGATTGGAATGTAGATCAAATTATTAATGTGAACGATTGAAGAAGTTGATGATTGGGGAAGTGAGATTTTTTAGGCTAGCAATTATAAAAGCCAGACGATTGAAATATTCATGATTGCTCAGACTATTAATTGGACTATTGAGTGATTAGAAAATTGCAAACCATTGTAGATTTTATCTACCACGTGACGCATTGTAATGAAGCAGTGGAAAAAAATAGAATCCTTGACAGATCTCTCGAATAATCTCGAGACAAAAATTATCATCAACTAATTCATGAAAAAAATGGACACTATAATCAATAGAACTATAATCAATTGGCTATATGATTGCAATATAGTTGATCAATTGTTGTGTAGTTTTTTGTCCGTTTGTAGAGTGTGTGTTTACCAGACTATATGCTATAGTCTACACTCAAATGGAAACCACCAAACAAGCTACTGCACAGCCAACTGTGTGAGGTGTTTGCACACAAGGTTTCTACATAATAGTTAAAAACTTCAAGAAAACAACTAATAAAACCTCCTAAGCTCCACACTCTATAGAAAACTAAAATATCTGGGATAATCTATGAAAATCTTGTAAGTTGTGTAGCTTGAAAAACAAAGAAATAAGTAATGGAGAACTTTGCTCTAATATACCACTATTAGCTTTGATGGAAGCAAACCTACAAACACTGACTCGCTCACATATTAAAGAGAACACAAGGGGTGGAAAGTATGTAGAAGGCTAGTTCACTTGGAGTAGTTGCTCAAGGTACACTGAAGTACAAAAATGAGTAGCAATCTAGAGCCCAACATTTAAAAGCGAGCCTTGCCTATGGTCATGATTACACAACCTCATTATGAATATCCTACCTTTAAAAAATAGTTAGCTCTTATCATAATATTTTTTTCTTCTCCTCTCATGCTCGATATTGCCTTTAGTAACTATAGATCTAATATCTAAAGAGCTTAGAGATTTCATTTTCTAATGCAAATCCAATTATGGTGTGTAACCCTATGGATATCATAATCGATATGGCCTTTAGCAACTATAGATCCAATATCTAAAGAGCTTAGACACTTCTTTTTCTAATGAAAATCCCATTATGATGCAAAACCCTATGAATATCATGCATGGTTAGTAAATGAGCATTTTGTATGCAAGATTACTTGTGTAATTTTAGATAATGTCCTAGAGCCAGCGAGGTAGGACTAAAAGGCTCAAGAGTCTACTAGAAAGAAGGTAAATATTTTATGCATCAAAGAAATGGGATTGTGACCTCCAAGTGGATTTTGTCAAGCTTGAGAATAGGGTTAGGGTTTTTATAAGGTGGCTACTATTATACTTACACATTATAACTAAGATATGGGTTTGATGAGATTGAAATTTTAACCATAGTTATAGTGTTTCAAATGTTTGTTGTTAATAGATTAGGCCTAAAAGTGACAATTATGGGTGGTTGTACAATAAGGGTCCTCACTTTGGATCACCTTCCAAGTTTTTTTGTAGCAATAAACATTCATTTTTTGACCAAAATTGGCTAATCTCACCCACTTGGCAAATGAATTTGACATTGAGATAACATCACACTCTTAATTGTGCACTTAAACATATGGTCCGATCAAAAATAAAAAATTTCAAACACCAATTTTTCTACGTCACAAATATATATTACATATGGCATTTCCCAAACATAGAGGTAGATAGTACGACCATAAAACTTTAATAACTTCTTTGTTTCAACTCAAATTCAACCCCCACTTTGCAAATAAGGAAGTCATGCAATGGAGATCTTACCTTTATTTATTAAGTAATTTTTACATGTAATTTCTATTTTGAATTAATTGTTATCTTATTTTAAAGTACACAAAAGGGTATTTTTTTTGTATAGCACATCTTTATACAAACGACTATGTACTTTAACTTACTTGAATGATCCAACAATAGACAGTTATAAGGAAAATGTGCCCATATGGTCAAATTTTATTCTTAATAGTTAGATTTTTCAAGATCTCCAGTGTAAATTTACCTCAAAGTTTTGAAGTAACTAAACATAATTAGTAAGTTAATTATAAAAAAATATTTTTATGTGATTATGTAATAATTTTATATAAGCAAGTAGTGCTAATCAAGATGAATATTAAAAAAAAAGGTTTATTTTGAGTAAGAAATAATCTATTTTCATCTATTTTATGTGAAAGTAGCTCTACTTGAGTAGTTTCTTTCCTTCCAAGCCTAAACAAAAGTCTAACTAGGCTTCGAAAAGTAGGTTAGGTAATGTACCAAACATAGCTGGAGAACCCTCAGGCGGTCACACATGTGGCCAAGTGTTTGACATGTCACCTACACATGGCATTCATTCCACCTAGATGTACCACCTCACTATTGCACCTCAACATTGATGACATGGCATGGCTTGTTCACACACTAAGTGTAAAGTAACTGAAATTTCTCTAACACATGTGCTAGTACAATCGCGCAATGCTGCGCACAAGCGCGCAGCATAAATAATATGTACAATCATTTGACACGTGGCTAACAAAATAACTCATACGAAATAATAACAATTCGAGAGATGATATAGATAAGATCCTCCATGTGCAACACATGCAGTGCTCATCATCACACGTATCTCACAAACATAAACATATTAGTTATTCCAATTGATTGTTATCACAACGATTAATCACAATATGAAACATTGATAGTAGGCACAAGCACATGTTACACTTCGATTGAGAGTATCATTTTACACATTATCCTAGCATGACATGTCTTTTCACTTGTTACACTTCGATGAGTGCATTATCTAGCATGGCATGTCGTTTGCATAAATCACTTGTTACACTTCGATCGTGGTGTGCAATTGCCTAGCAAGCATAGTCCACTTTGATATAACACAGAGTCGACAAGCATGGCGCTCCTCGTTACACTCTTCAATTATAGCATACACCCGTTAAAAATGCCAATAACACTAGGTAACTAGTATTTAATGTGGGGTCACCAAACTTGTCATGTTTCTCTTTCATCCATCTGTGCAAGCGCGCTTTCTTACCGGAAACGTAGCCTCATCAAATTCATCGCAACTAGGAGATTTATGTGATGGAAGTGTGCTCTTTTACAACACTACTTGTAAGAAAACATTTAAAAGGGCCTAAGAGGTGCATGACAAAATTGTGCACCTAATCCTCGACCGTGGAACCCTTCTTGGGGCTTTTTACGTGGCACAACAAAATTTTGCGTGCTGAAAGAAAGGCTTCATTTCGTATCGTAGAATCCTTGAAGGGTTGCATTTCCAAATTTGAAGTAAAAAATAAAAATAAAACCCTTCACCGCAGATGTGTGTTGACGAGGACGGGCATTCAAACGTTTGTTGAGCTTTAACGGGGTAAGTTGAAGTGATGCACTCACCGACCACCACCACCCTTTTGGAAAAGCCGCGTGTAGGACGATGCAATATTGAATGAGCTGAAGGCCTGTACAGAACGGCAGCCAGCTACACACACACACACACACACACACACACACACACTTTTTTGGAGTCTGTTTTTGCGATGCACTCTCACCGACCACCACCGTTTTGTATTGAATGAGCTGAAGTCCTGTAGTAGAGCACGGCAGCGTGTTGGCGTGCCTTTATATATTGCCGCCTCCCCTCATTTTGATAATTGCAGCAGCAGCCAGCTACACACACACACACACATTTCTTTGAGTTTGTTTTTGCGAGAGGATGGGGCACCATCGGCATCATCACCATCGCCACCACCCATGTCCGCCACCACCTTGCCCACCCCCTCCATGTCCTCCACCATCCTGCCCACCCCCTCCATGTCCTCCACGATATTGCCCACCCCCTCCATGTCCTCCCGCACCATGCCTCCCACTTTATTATTATTACCGCCGCTGCTGATTATTATTATATATTCAGCTCGGTTCTCTCTGTGTGTGTGTGTGTGTGTGTATCTGTAGTACAGCGTAAATGAATCTGCGATTCCAATACGCGTAGTACAGTAGTTATACCACGTCGATCTTTCCGATCGGCCTGCATAAATAAATAATAGAGAGAGAATATGTTGGTCTACCATGCATTTCATCTACTACTTACAATGAAGCGCTCGAAGGTTTGAGTGTAATAGCTCCTTACGAAGGTGGTGGATTTGTTCTTCTTTAGATTTCTTTTCCTTGAGCTGTAATCTCCAAATTTAAAATTCTTTTTTAAAAAAATGCACATGTTCTCTGCTGTTGGAGAGAGAGGAGTCAATTCTCTGCTGTTGGAGGGAGAGAGAGAGAGAGAGAGAGAGAGAGCAGGGAATGAGTCGCTTGGCTAAGGTAGACAGCGAATAAATTTTTGAATCGCTAAGGCGGAGAGAGAGAGAGAGAGAGAGAGAGAGAGAGAGGACTGATGCAGTACGAAGGCAATATAATAATAAATTGAAAAATATCATAAAAACATGATTTGAGAAAAGCTCAATATAAGGTTCGGGTGATAAAGATGAAATGTTCGTGGGCTGTTGAGCAACCGCTGTGTGGTCACATCTCTCGAGTTTCTGGTAGTTTTGACAAGCGTAGCACGGCCTTCGCATATTGGCACCTTAGCGCCGTTTTTTAATCGGTTAATGTTGTTTTCTTATTAATTATTGCAACTTTATAGAGGGGGGAGGGGTTCTTTAATTCAAAATCTAAACATGTATACTTGTAAAAAGGGGGTGGACAATTGTGGTGGTAGCAAATATTTAGAATTTTGAAATTAGGGTTATTTGAAACACATGCGTGGTGCCGGCTATATGGCTTCTCAAGAAGTACAAGCATACGAAGTCGAATTCACACGACATAGAGGACCATTTGCAAAGTGTATAATCCTGTTCTTATCGTAGGTGCATATGCATTCACCTTTTTGCCGTATAAGCCATCACTTGTTGCCTACTAGTAGGGGGCATTAATCATGTTGTATGCTCATGTAGAAGACTATTTGCAAAGTGTATAATCATGTTCAGATTATCGTGGGTGTATATATTCACCTTTTTGCCATAGCCACCCATCGCTTGTTTGCGTTCTAGGGGGTGCTAGTTTTGATGGGAGCACAGCTACAATAACTCACTCAATCAATGTTCATGTATTAAAGAGAACGCAAGAGAGAGAGTGTAGAAGAAATGTAGTATAGAAATGTGAGGTTTACAAAGATTACAGATTGGTCTTTGAAAGGGAAGAGAACGCAAGAGAGAGAGTGTAGAAGGTGGAGCAATGGCTTCAGGTACAAGAAGTACAAAATTAAATATCAATTCTTGACATCCTATCACTTGCTAGAGTCACACCCACCCATGCACTCAAATAACAAGAGAATTTGATAAGTTTTTTTCTCCAAGTGGCGAGAGGTTTTAAACGTCGGGAAAAAATGACGTTTTGGCTGACGCTTAATGTCATAAAAATTGCATCATTGATAACGTAAACGGCAAACTATTTTTTTGGTAGGAGAGGGTCCGTTTTTGAGAGAGATTTTTTGTGTTGTGACGTTAAACGTCACTTATTGATGTGACTCTTAATATCACATTAATAATAAATACATGATTTGTGTTGTTAAATGTCACATGCTTTTCTATGAAAAAAACCCGCCAAAAGCTCATCGCTTGAAGCTCGAAATTGCCATTTCATATTTTCTATGCCTTGTGCTCTTGCTTTTTCTATTTGCTTTGCTATTTTATCCTTTTTCTTGCTCTTGCTATATTTTTCTTGCCTAGAATTTGCCTCTTGATGTGTCTTACTTGCCTAGGGTTTCTCTCTTGCTTGCCAAGAGATTGCCTCTACTCTCTTTCATATATTGTTTTGCCAATCTCTATTATCTACTCTTTCTCACATGGACCCAAGAAAGCAACTCTTGCTTATTCTCCTCACCCAAATCTTGCAAGACTTGGGGTCTAGACGGACACACATTGAGAGATTCAATGACTACTATGCATGATGCCACTATCGCGGGGGAGATCTAAGAGCATTAATAGACATGACGAGAGAGAGATGCCAATCACAAGAGAAGCTCCCTTCACCATACAAAAATCAGAAACTAGAGTCGGAGGTGCACCTCCAACAAGTAGTAAAGCGGTGGTTGTAGAGGAGCAACGAAAGAAGAAGCTTCGGTCTACATGATAGTAAGGCTTCTTTTCATGTAAATTTATTGGTTTAATTATGTTTTTCATGCATATTAAAGGACATGTATTGTTTTTATGCATGCACATATGTCACAAAGCATAAGCTTATGTATGTATGTGCTTATGAGGCTATGATTGATTTTGTATTGCTTTTTATGCTTACACACATATAGCATAAGCATAAGCTTATGTATTTATGTGCTTATGAGGCTATGTAAGTTTATGCACAAGCATAAGCTTCTGCATGTACATGAGCTAAATCTTTTGTACAAGCATGCACATGCATTGCTATTTGAAGTATTTGTGTTGCTTTTTTATTGCGCATAAGTATATATATGCTTAGGAGGCTATGTATGTATATGCACAAGCATAAACTTAATATGCATATACATGAGCTTATGTATGTATATATGCACAAGCATTAACTCATCTTGGAGAGTGAATACCTAGCTCTCTTAACAAATATGTAGAGCTCCTCAAAATTCACCTCTCCTCCGAAAGTACTCCAGTGTCTCTAGAGTATCTCTCAGATTTGAGATTGACAACGAGGGGAGTGTGCTCTCTATCTTGTCGGTCTCAATTGTCTAGCTCTCTGCATCTAGAATGCTCTCTCGATAGATACTCCTAGGAACTTGAGTGTGGACATCGGTGGGCATTGTCTAACCTGTATGGTGGATGAGGCTTCATCCCTATGGCATCTCGATGCATGTCGGTGCTACCGGCATGCTTAGGTAGCCACCCGACATGCTTAAGTAGCTACCTAGTGCTACCCGACATGCTTAGGTAGCCACCCGACATGCATAGATAGTTACCTAGCATGCACGGAGATCTCCCGACATGCTTAAGTAGCTACCTAGTGCATGCCGCATGCTATCTTCACATGCTGGTGCATGCGGGTAGTTATTGGCATACTTAGGTGCCTATCAGCATACATTGGGAGATACCAGTGCGCACGTTGCTAGCTACTAGCATGCTTAGGTAGCACACGCCATGTATTCGGTAGCTACCTAAGAATTTCAGGAGCTCTTGTGCATACCACGTAGCTACCTAAGCACTAGGAGCACCTGGCATGCATCGACAGGAGCACGTGGCATGTGCACTGGGAGCTCCCAGTGCACGCCGGTAGCTACCACCATGCACTGGTAGAACTCGACATGCATTGGGAGCTCTCGGTGCAACCGGCATGCTTGAGTAGCACCCAACATGCATGGGGAGGTCGCGTCTAGAGGCATGCCATTAGCTACTACGGACGTGCTTAGGTAGCACCCGACATGCAATCGGAGCTCCCATGCACACCGATAGCTACTCGACTACTTTGGTAGAACCTGCCATGCATTGGGAGCTCTTGGTGCATGCCGGTACGAGCCGGCCTTCTTAGGCAGCACCCCTTATGCATTGGGACCTCCCAATGCATGTTGGTAGCTATCTGCCTACTTAGGTAGCACCTATCATGCATTGCTACGGGGTTGCTTTAGTGGTACCCTAGCCTGCATTGGGAGCTCCTGGTGCATGCTAATTACTACGGGGTTGCTTTAGTGGTACCCTAGCCTGCATTGGGAACTCTAGGTGCACGCTGTGGAAGGCTTCGTTAGAGCTTAGTTATGTGTGTTTGTGTTTACTGTTAAACATGTGGCAACTAGTTTGAGACCAGTAAACATTTATCTCAGCTATTGAGAAGTAGGTGCGAGATAGTTACTATGTTAAGCACTAGTTTCACAACTAGTAAGCATTCCTCTTGTTGCGTGTTAAGTAGTACGAGCTAGTTGCCAGTACTTTTAAGTAGTTCGAGAGCTATCGACATGCATTGGTAGCACTCGGCATGCATTAACAGCTACTGGCATGCTTAGTTAGCACACCTGACATGCATTGGTAGCACTCGGCATGCATTGATAGCTACTGGCATGCTTAGTTAGCACCCAACATGCATTGGGAGCTCTCGGTACATGACAATAGCTACTATCATACATTGGTAGCACCCAACATGCATTGGGAGCTTGCATGCCGGTGGCTACATGCATGCATCGAGAGCGAGTGCTACCAATGCAATGACAACCACCAGCATGCATTAATAGCTCTACCGGTATGCATTGACATATCTACTAGCATGCTTAGATAGCATCGGGCATGCATTGCTTAGGTAGGCTCCGGCATATATTCGGAGCTACCAATATGCATCCCGCACATGTATTGAGAGATCTTGGTTCACCCAGTAGATATCAACATGCTTGGGTTGTTGATTGGTGTGAACACCCCCTAGAATTACTAGCATAAGCTTAGGCTAATGAGTTGTGGGATTTGGACATTAAAACAAGAAGTGGTTACAAGAGGGGTAGTGGGGAGCTACAATCTTGTGGAGGTTATGCAAGCCCAATAGTCACATGGGTATCCCAAGAGTCACATAGTTGGATGGCTATATAAATCCCCTCTTGTATGAAAATTATACATGACTCTTGTATGCAAATTATACACAAGATAATGGATATGGAATACACCATGATGTTTTGCTCGTATCTTTATCTTGTTCTTGATCCATGTCTCTTACACCAAGCTCATGTGTACATGTGTACTCCATGGCTACGTGTGTAGGAGCATGTGTTTTCCCTCATGTTAGCTAGGCTATGCTAACATGGGTAGCACACGGCATACATTGCGAGCTCTCGTTGATGCATGCTGCTACCGATATACTTAGGTTGTCCGGGTATGCTTAGGTAGCATTTCACATCATGCATCGGTGAGCGCTACTGGGAGCCCTTGTTGCACGATGGGTCTATCGGTGCACACATGCATAAGAAGATCCCAATGCATGCTGGTAGCTATCGGCATGCACTGGTAGCACCCAACATGTATTGGGAGCCCTCGGTACATACCGGTAGCTATCGACATGCACTAGTACCACCCAGTGTATGCATTGGGAGCTCCTGGTGCATGCTAGTAACTACCGGAATTGTTAGGAAGCACCCGACATGCATTGGGAGCTCTTGGTGAAAGCCGACAGCCTACTTAGGTAGCACAGGGTAGCACCCGATAGCACCCGGTGAAAGCCGACAGCCTGCTTAGGTAGCACTCGGTAGCAACCAGCCTGCTTAGGTAGCACCCAACATGAATTGGGAGCTCTTGGTGCCAATTTGAATTCTAATATCTCTAATCTACTCCATTTTCTAAAAATCAAGAGTGTAAACAATGAAAAGAGTCGGTAGCAATCGACATGCATAGAGGTAGCTATTGGCATGCATTGGGAGCTCTTGGTGCATGCCCGTAGCATGCATTGGGAGCACCCAAGAATCATTCGGAGCTTCCGGTGCATGCCGATGGCCACCGGTAGCATCCCAAATGCATAGAGAGCTGTTGATGCATGCGAGCAGATACTTGCATCCTTAGGCATGAGTTGGGAGCTCCCTGTGCTTGTTTCCGATAGCCTACTGGCATGTTTAGGTTATACCGGCATGCACTGAAAACTATCAGCATGCACTGGGAGCTCCCAATACATGCAGGTAGGTATGGGTAAGTGATCTGTAACATCAAAATCATCAAAAATAGGGTTGTTGTAAACTACTTCTCTCATGCCTCTTCTACAACCTAGACCATGGTTTTAGATGGGTCCAAACACCTTGGTTTTGCATAAGGTCTAACGTGGTGATAGTCCAATATATCTACTAGACTCTGGTGATGTCACCTTGCTAATAGCACGATTATTCTGGTTGGGCAGACTTGGTGAAAATGACAACTTTGCTTGTTGTGCAGCACTACTTCTTGTAGCTTGTCCTGCGCTGCTGGCGGAATGTTTTGGCATGTTTGAGTAGTGGGACCCACATGTCCAAACTCTTCAAAACTTGATGGCTTACTTGTATACACATTGGGTATACTCACCCGAATATGAAAGCCCATGTGGATGTCATAAAAAATAGGGTTGTTGGGTTGCCTATGGTTTGACCTTGTGATAGTCCAATAGGTCTACTAGACTCTCATGATGTTATCTTGCCAATAGCACTCTTATTCTAGTTGTGCTGACCTGGTGAAAATGACAACTTTGTGTGTTGTACGCTACTTGTAGCTTACCCTATTGCTCACTGTTTTGACCTATCCTAGTGAGACCCACATGTCCAAACTCTTCAAAACTTGAAGGCTCACTTGCATACTTATTGGGTGTACTTATCCTAGTATCAAAAATCATGTGGATGTCATCTTCTATAATCCCCCATAAGCCCCCATGCCTATGCTGCCACCTAGACCATGGTTCTAGATGGTTTGAGACACCTTGGTTTTGTTTTGACCTGTTGATAGTCCAATATATCTACTAGACCCTCATGATGTGAGCTTTCCAATAGCACTCCTCTTTTTGTTGTGTAGACCAGGTGAAAATGATAACTTTGTGTGTTGTACACTACTTGTAGCTTACCTTGTTGCTCACATTTTTGACCTATCTTAGTAGGACCCACATGTCCAAACTTGTCAAAACTTGATGGCTTACATGTATACACATTGGTTGTAAAGTTCTCAATATCAAAAACCATGTGGATGTCATATGTAACATCAAAATCATCAAAAACAAGGATGCCTATAAAACTGCAGTCCATTAGGAACTCAATGGAGTCTTCTTGGGCCCTTTTATTTGGCAGTTTAAGGGAGTCAAACCTTTTCTCTTAAGAAGAAACGTTTTCTAATTAGAAGCTTCAAAACGGCTACTTTATTTGAATTTGAATTTTGGGGGAAAAATGGAATTTAAAATCTAGCAGATAAAACCATATCATGTAACATATCTATGGAAAGCTCTTGATGCGTAGATCACGGATCTGTAATCTCCGCTCAAATCAGAGCTTGTATGTAGAAGTTATGGAGGTCCGAAAATTGTAAAATTACCCCCTCCCCTTTTTGGGGGAAAAAGTGCACCCTTTGACCACTCTTACACCTCTCTTACAAACCATTGGTTTTTGCTTACATGGCGGGCTCCTATTTGTCAAAAAGTTAAACGTTTCCATAATCTCATGGCAAATTAAAGGGCCCAAAAAGACTCCATTGAGTTCCTAATGCATATGCCTCTGCTACCACACCTGGACCATGGCTATAACAAAAAAATTCAAAAAGCTATGCAACATATTTACTAGCCAAAATAGAAAATTCTAAGTTTGAA
This sequence comes from Cibotium barometz, assembly GCF_041138505.1. Classification (NCBI taxonomy): domain Eukaryota; kingdom Viridiplantae; phylum Streptophyta; class Polypodiopsida; order Cyatheales; family Cibotiaceae; genus Cibotium; species Cibotium barometz. The sequence continues at coordinate 3,919,103 of NC_141053.1, forward strand.
ACTGAAAATTTCTTAAATAGTCTTGTCTCGCACAAACTACTTTCCCCCTTTATCAGCTACAACTTCTTCTCAATTTTAGAACATTTTTCCACTTTATCGGTTCCATTTTTCTTCATTCTCAGCATCCTTCATATCTAAATCAAAGATAGATTCTGAATTACTTTGCTCATTTTCTCTAGATCTATTATTGTATCAAATTCTTTTAAAAATTTTGCCTTTATATCCTGTTTCTTTACCAACTCATTTTCTGACATCACTCCAGTTGGCATAGAGAATCGAAACTCCTCTACAAAAATATGTCTAATTCTATCAATGCAATTGTTTGTTTTCCTCTGATCTTCTTTTTCACTTTGATGCAAAATATCCCAAAAAAATTGGATTTGTGTTCTTCAAATGGAACCAGCTTTTCTTCAGTCATACTAATATATGTTTGCACGTCTGCGCATCACATTTGGGAAAACCTATTGTTCCACTCTAACTGATGATTTCCAATTTCTTTTGTAAATTAGCAATCTATAATTTCAACTAAGAAACCACAATCCTGAGCAAATTTCCCTCCCCCTTTATAAATAGAGCATCATAAGACTTTTCTATATACTCCATTAGGCTTTCTTTGACTTCATTCCATAAATTTTTGCCCACTTGGAATAAAATATTCTTAAAAACATGATGTAATTTTGACATAAATACACCCTACACATCAACATAATTTTAACTGCTCTCTCAATTTAAATGCATGCCAATAGCTACAATAGCTATTTTTGCTTAGGTAGTAGCACCCTGCATGTATTCAGAGCTCCCATTGCATGGCGGTAGCTACTAGCGTGCTTAGGTAGTACTCAACATGCATTGGGAGCTTTAGGTGCATACCAGCATATGCATTGGTAGAAACCCACATGCATCGGAAGCTACCATGAGCTCCCAATACATGAGGGTAGCTACCAGCAGATAGTACCAGGCATGCACTGATAACTACCGACATGCTTAGGTAGCACCCCCCATCGTGAATTGGGAGATCCTATGCATGCTTAGGTTGTACTAGCATGCTTAGGTAGCATCATCTGACATGCGTCGCGTGCTACAAGTATGCACCCGGAGCTCCCGATTCATGCATGTACCACCCGGCATACACTGTAAGCTCCTCGTGCATACCGATAGCTATGGGCATGCTTTAGTAGCACCGAGCATGCTTAGGTATGCATTGGAGCTATCGACATTTACTGGGAGCTCCCAATGTATGCTAGTAGCCACCGACAACACTCGACATGCAATGGGAGCTCTTGATGCATGCTGGTAGCTACGAACATGCTTAGGTAGAACTTGGCATGCATTGGGAGAATTCAACATGCATTCATAGCTCCTGGTGCATGCAAGTAGCTACGGGAATGTATAGGTTGTATTGGGATGCATCAAGAGCTACCGGCATTAACCGGAAGCTTCCAATGCAAGGAGGTAGCTACCAACATGTACTCCTAGCACCCGACATACACTAACAGCTACTAGCATTCTTAGGTAGCACCCCACCTCGCATGAATTTGGAGCTCTCGATGCAGGCTTAGGTATGCATCCAGAGCTACATAGCATGCACTTGAAGCCCCCAATGCATGCCAATAGCATGGCGGTATGCATTGGAAGCTCCCAATGCATACCGATTGCATTGGGAGCAGGGATTTCATATTCACGTGATCACAACCTTTTTTCTTGTGATCACAGCTATTGTTCACAAATCTCAATGTTCACAAAATTCACAGTTCTCAAATCCTAGAGGGTGGGATGACCTGGTAACCCACAATTGGCCCGCCGGGCTACAAGTCTGGACCGCCGGGCCCGCCGGGCACGCAGAAGCCCGCCGGGCCCGACTCCCGGCCCGGCGGGCTATATTGTGGTATAAAAGGGTGGTCCAGGGGGTCACTGTTCACAGAATCTTCCTTGTACTTGGTGTCAGTGGTGCTAGTGTGATCAATTTGAGGTAATTTTTAAGTTGAAAGTGTTGGTGTCATTTAATTTTTTGCATACGCTTAAGTTTAACGTTGTTTGTGATGCATGTGCATGTGTCGTTAAATGTTAAGAGGCCCGCTCTGCAGATGGCCGAGCGATTGGCTAGGTCTGCTGATGTGCACTCTTAATATTTAACTTATGTAGAAGTTTTCGTTGTGGCACGGTATCTGCAAAATGGTCGGTTTACTGACTAGGTTTGCAGTTACCAAGTTACAATGCGGCTTTGTTTTTGTTAAATGCTTTGAGAGCCCGCTGCAGATGGCCGGTTTACTGGCTAGGTCTGCTGATGTGCGCTCGTAGCATTTGACATGTGTGATGCTTTGCTACTTAGTACGGTATCTGCAGATGGTCGGTTTACTGACTAGGTCTGCTGACACCAAGCTATGTGGTGAAGTTTGTTTTTGTTATTTGGTTTGATAGTCATCTGCAGATGGTCGGTATACTGACTAGGTCTGCTGACGATGTGTCAAAGCATTTAACTTGTGCCATAGTTTTCATCTTAATGCGATATCTGCAGATGGTCGGTATACTGACTAGGTCTGCTGACGTCAAGTTAAGTCGTAAACTTGTGTTTTGTGTTTGTTTTTGACGATGACTGTGATTATTTAGTTTGCATGACATGAGTCATAAGTGTGTTGGATGTAGAAATCTCTTAGTTAGCTTACAAATAGCATTTTTTGTGGTTATAAATGTTGCAACTATTTGTCAATTATATTGTGCAGATTGATGGCGACGCTTGCACTTACTCCTGAAATCAAGAAATCAATTCGTATCAAACTCGTTACCCTCATTAGTTGCTTGTCACCTAATCACATCGAGGGTATTGTGTCTGATAGGAATCGATTTGAGCAAATATTAGGTGAGGTTGTCCGCGCAGTGAAAAATATCCATGTGGGTGCTGATGGAGCAGCCATCAAGCATTTTGTTACTAGCATTGTGGGCAACATGCCTAGATGCGCTGTTGACCTAGGTGACGACAGACCAGCGGAAACAAATGAATCCAAGCTGGAGCACTTCCACACAAAATGGAAGGTAGAGAAAGAGAGGTCCAAGCGTGCAAAGGCCATAGACACCCAAGCTATCCTGAGCAAGAGAGCTCGCAAAGAGCTGGACCGGCCTGCTGATGAACAAGAAGATTTATCATCTGGTGCACGTGAGGTCTCTAAAGGCACCCACTTGCAGCGCACAATGCATAATACTAACTGCAGCATGACAATTGGGGGTTGCCTGCAGAGGCCATCATCACAGAAAAGAAGATGGGCTCTGGATCGTACGGCGTTGTACATAAATGCCATATTCAAGGTGTCTCCTGGTTTCCAAAAGGCATTTCTTATTGTGCAAAGCAATTCCTTGGTAGCCGAAGGGCTCAATTGAAGTCTTTTGCTCAGGAGGCTTCAATCGACCTAACCCACAGGGGCATAGTGCGCGCCATTGGGCACACAAGGAAGGAGCCATGGATACTGCTCTTCCCCCTCTTTAATGGGGGAAGTCTTGGAGATATAATGGAGTGTGTTCCGCCTCCTAAGGGGACCCTCAGTTCCATGCTTGCTGCAGGCAAAGGCAACAGATACAAGAAAAAACAAGTGGCTCCTCATGAAATGGAGCGATACAAGTCTTTGATTTTTCATGCTCCCGAGCTTATCTGTGCCCTTGTGAATACCATGGCCTTTGCACATGCTGAAGGGATCATCCACAATGATTGCCACCCCTGGAATATAATGATAGATTTCACCAAAGAAGGGGTGCCACGGGTAGGCATCATTGACTGGGGTCTTGCATTGAGGGATGGGATTGAGTTCAAACCCACAAATATCGCCAACAAAGCAGAGCACGATCAACGCCCCTGGAGAGCCCCTGAGCTCGCAGATGTAAGGTCCCCTTGTCCATGGAGCAAGGCATCAGATGTATTCTGCTTGGCTTGGGTGATTGAAAAGTTTACATTATTTTGTGCTGAGTTTGCAGAAATGACCAAAGTGCCGTGGGTGGGTAAAACTGCCATCCACACAAATTTGATTAAGGAATGGACGGCTGCCTATACTTTGGAGTGTCTCAAAACTAACATGATTTCGTATTCTAAGTTTAACATGACATGACTAAAAACCATACTCTCTAAATTGATCACCAACATGTTTGATATCCAGTTGTTGCAAGACGGATTACATTGGAGTGTGTCAAAACTAACATGATTTCGTATTCTAAGTTTAACATGACATGACTAAAAACCATTCTCTCTAAAATGTTCACCAACATGTTTGATATCCAGTTGTTGCAAGACAGATTACATTGGAGTGTGTCAAAACTAACATGATTTCGTATTCTAAGTTTAACATGACATGACTAAAAACCATACTCTCTAAATTGACACTAACATGTTTGATATCCAGTTGTTGCAAGACGGATTACTTTGGAGTGTCTCAAAACTAACATGATTTCGTATTCTAAGTTTAACATGACATGACTAAAAACCATACTCTCTAAATTGATCACCAACATGTTTGATATCCAGTTGTTGCAAGACGGATTACATTGGAGTGTGTCAAAACTAACATGATTTCGTATTCTAAGTTTAACATGACATGACTAAAAACCATTCTCTCTAAAATGTTCACCAACATGTTTGATATCCAGTTGTTGCAAGACGGATTACATTGGAGTGTGTCAACTAACATGATTACATCAAACGTGACGAGCGTCTGCGGGTGGCTTTACTAACACCAAAATCGGGTTGCAAGTTTTCTTCTATCTCTTCAATAAAGCACAAGTTATCGCTCGTATGTGGGACATTAGGCTCTACATCTCCATTCTCTTCTGCATCATACTCATCCTGAGTAATGTCATATGTCCACTTAGGCATCTCTTCGTTGTAATCATCTGACTCAATTGACTTCACCAATTTATCATTACAATACATATACACCAACTTCTCAGCTCTATCACTCAATAAACGATTTCTGCTAATAGAATGCACATACTTGTAACTGCTCCACAGAACTAGAATTTGAAGCACATTGCGCAAGCACTCTCACAGCTAAGCGTCGCAAAGTTGGAACACTTCCCCCATTCAACATCCACCATTTCCAAGCAGGCTGTTCCTTAGCAAGCTTTTGCACAAACTCCAAGGCAAATCTACCTTCTTTCAATTTATACTTGGTTAGCTCAATTACCGCTGTTGCTTGCTCATCTGGACCTTCATAAAATCGCTCCACAACATCATAGAAATCATCGATTACCTCCTCATCTAGGGCATTCACGTCCATATGCCAGTATTCTAGGTCAAGACAATATGCAACACTATGCAATGGACTATGTGCTCCTACCCACCGAGCGCTTACATACTTGGCCAAGATATTTCTCCTTGCTCTGGTGAATGGAGGACTCCAATGCTTGACAACAGTTTTAGTGGGCTCCTCTGGGTTTGCGAGGCTTTCTTGAATGGACCACCACGCCATCCAAACCTTCCCGATATTTGGCAATCTAGAATCCAACTGGCGCAAAGCAAGCATAACTGGCATCATAACATGATAACAATCTGCTGCTTCCTCCCATAAACTACGATCCGATATCAAAGATCGCATGTACCTCACCTTTTCTTTAACCTTTTCGGATTGGTCAACCTCCCACTCAGAGAAGCCAGCACACACAAAGGTTTCCATGACTGCATTCCTATTTCTTAGGAGCGATTGAAGCATATAAAAATTAGTGCAAAATCTGGTTTCACAAGGCAACTTTAGCATAGTTTCCATGCGTTGACGATACATATCTAAAACACGTTGCCGTTTGAGCACAAATTTGACAATCTTACTTGCACTATCGATAATCTCCTTGAACCACTCTGTATCAGCATTTTTGTACCAATCTTGTAACACCAAGTTAAGGCTATGAGTGTTACAACCAAATGTATAGATATTGGAAAATCGAGATTCCAACATATGACCTGCTGCTCGACAATTAGCTGCATTATCCATAATCACTTGAAGTACATTTTCAGACCCAACTTGGTCGATAGCATCACCAATGATATCGACGATAAATTGACCAGATTTAATTTCCCCGGAGCTATCAACAGCTTTGATAAAGCATTCCCCACGAGGACATACCAACATTACATTTATCAATGGACGTCTTTGGGCATTCGACCAACCATCACTGACAATTGTGCATCCAGACTGATTTGTGGTGTCAATTATGAGTCTTTGAACGCTTTCCCGTGTGTTGTCATAGCACTTGTCAAGTAATTGATTTCGCATGTGGTGATAAGTTGGTGGACAAAACCCAGGTCCATATTCTCCAATCTTCTTCCAAGCCATCTTCCATGAATCTTTCGTGACCATAGACAATGAAGAACCAGTAAAGAAGATCGCTTTCGCTAAAGCAAGTTGAGCATCCTCTAAAGCAGTGGCACGAAAGCTGTCAACTAGATTAGTTTGTCTGGTACGAGACATACCCACCTGAAACTCAGGAGATGCATCCATCGGTATTGAGACATCTGGACCTTGGGTGTCATTTTGGCAAGTAGTATGTGTTGGAGTCACTCCTTGGTTGGAGATCCCTCCACTTGATGCTGCCAAATTCGGCGATTGGTGATTTCTTGCACAGAGATTGGGCCTCTTGTTTTGTGATACTTGTTTACTTATCAAAGCTCTAAGGTGCTTTGCAGCATCATCAGCTCCTGCACCCTTGCATTTACCTCCGGGATTTTTTGTGCTAGTGCCAAGCAAATGCTCCCTTATTCTGGGAGCACCCCCAGATTTTACCAAGCCACAAAAATTACACTTCCATTCGACAAATCTAGAAAGATTGGAAGCAAATTGCCATTCAGGTCCCGGTGATTTTCCTCCGCTCCTCCTCTTGCCACTTTGAGACGCAACATTCAAAGTTTGTGCTGTCATATCTCGTTGCAAGGAAACTCCACTAGTTTCTAATGGTCTGTTGCTTCGTTGGGTTGATGTGCCGCAATTAGAAGCAACCATTGTAACACCTAAACAACAATCATGCAAGATTTGAGATCCAAAACAGCCTGAGTAAAACTAAAATATGCAATTATAAAGTCTAAAACCCACTTCTTGCCAATGCAACCCAACGTTTGGTGAGATGCATTTGAGGCAATCCATCCCTAAATAGAGATGATGTCCCGAACATCTCACCACCTATATCCTCCTCTAGAGAAGCTCCTACCCAGACCAAATGGCACTCGAGTAGACCACCCAAGAGGAGGTATTGCTAGTCGACCTAAAGAAATCAAACGTTTGGTGAGATGCATTTGAGACAATCCATCCCTAAATAGAGATGATGTCCCGAACATCTCACCACCTATATCCTCCTCTAGAGAAGCTTCTACCCAGACCAAATGGCACTCGAGTAGACCACCCAAGAGGAGGTATTGCTAGTCGACCTAAAGAAACCAAACGTTTGGTGAGATGCATTTGAGGGAATCCATCCCTAGATAGAGATGATGTCCCGAACATCTCACCACCTAACCCTCCTCTAGGGAAGCTCCTACCCAGACCAATTGGCACTCGAGTAGACCACCCAAGAGGAGACATTGCTAGTCCACGTAACAAATACGATAAACCATTTACAATCAAAATCTTATAAAATACAAAATATTATTAACAAGCTTCAAACAAAAATCCAGAATATTTATACTCACCTCTTGTGTCTTTTAGCCTGAGGTGAGCCACCCAAGTGCTTTGGTAAAGTACATTTGGAAGTGAGGGGAAACCCTTTATATAGGTCCCTCCAAAACGGCAAAGTTTTTGGCACAAAAAAAGGCCCGCCGGGCTAGATAAGTAGCCCGCCGGGCTAAATAATGGCCCGCCGGGCCAAGCTAGTAGCCCGCCGGGAAAACCGGGATAGCAAGTTTCTCCCGGTTGTGTGAATATCTATGATATTAACAAGTGTGTGAGAGTGTTATTAACTAGTGTTATTACCACTTCGCGGTTAACGTGATCACGTGAATGAAATCCTTGATTGGGAGTTCCCAGTGCATGCCGGTAGCTATATGCACATGCTTTAGTAGCACCCAACATACATTGGGAACTCCCATTGCATGCCGATAGCTACTCGCATGCTTAAGTTATATGTGTTTCTATTTATTATTAAGCATGCATTGGGAGCTACCGGTATGCAGCATTGATAGCTCTGCTGGCATGCTTAGGTAGCACCCTACATGCATTGAAAGCTACCAACATGCTTAGGTAGAATCCGGCATGCCTCCGGAGCTACTAGCAGTTGCCCTACATGCATTGAAAGCTCCTAGTGCACTCAGTAGCTACCGGCATGCTTGGGTAGCATGTCTGCATTAGGAGCTCTTGCCGGCTATACAGACATGCTTAGGTTGTATTAGCACGCTTAGGTAGCATATCTGACAATGCACCGAGAGATGCCAATGCATGCCAGTAGCCCCACTAGTAGTATCCAAATGTAGTGGGAGCTCCCAATGCATGCCGGTAGCTACCGGCATGCTTAGGTAGCACGTGGCATGCATTGGGATCACCTGACATGCATTGGGAGATCTCTTTGCATACCAACAAGCTTTGGTTGTAACAGCATGCATTGAAAGCTCCCAATGCATGCAGAGGTAGCACTCAGCATGCACTGGTAGCACTCGGCATGCACTGAGATATCAATATGCTTAGGTAGCGCTTGGTATGCATTGGGAGCTCCCGGTGCATGATTAGGTTATACTAGCATTCTTAGGTAGTATCTGGCATGCATTGAAAGCTACTAGCATGCACTTAGATCTCCCAATGCATGTCAGTACCACTCAACATGCATTGGGAGCTCCCGGTGCATGCCGGTAAAACTACATGCATGCTTCAGTAGCATGACCAACATGAATTTGGATCTACTGGTGAATACTTAGGTTGTACCTAGTATGCTTAGGTATGCATCCTGAGCTACCAACATGCATCGAGAGCTCCCAATACATGTCAAGAGCACCTGACATGCATTGGGAGCTTAGGGTGCATGCCGGTAGCTATGAGCGTGCTTCAATAGCACCCGAGAGCTACTAGCATGCATCACAAGCTGCCAATCCATGCCAACTATTGCCATGCATTGGGTGCTCAAGGTGTATGCCGGTAGCTATCAGCATCCTTTAATAGCACCTGGGAGCTACTCGCATGCACCAGGAGCTCGCAATGCATGCTAATAGCTACAATAGCTATCAATGTGCTTAGGTAGCACCCTGCATGCATTTGGAGCTCCCACTGCATGATGTCGGTAGCTACTAGCGTGCTTAGATAGGACTCAACATGCATTGGGAGCTTTAGGTGCATACTGACATGCATTGGTAGAAACCCACATGCATCAGGAGCTACCACGAGCTCCCAATACATGAGGATAGCTGCTAGCATGCAGCGATAGTACCAGGCATGCACTCATAGCTACCAACATGCTTAGGTAGCACCCTGCATGAATTGGGAGCTTCTATGCATGCTTAGGTTGTATAAGCATGCTCAGGCAACATCCGACATGCATCGAGAGCTACCAGTATGTACCGGAGCTCCCAATGCATGTCGGTAGTACCACACCCGAAATACATTGCAAGCTTCTCGTGCATGGCGATAGCCATGGGCATGCTTTAGTAGCACCGAGCATGCTTACGTATGCATCGAGAGCTACTGGCATGCACTGGGAGCTCCCAATGGATGCTGGTAGCACGTGTCATGCATTGGGAGCTTCGGGTTTTTGATAGTAGCTATCGACATGCTTCAATAGCACCCAGGAGCTATTGGAATGCATCGGGAGCTCCCAATGGAATGCACTAGGAGCTCCCAATGGCATGCACTAGGAGCTCGCATGCTAGGTGCTACCTACCTAAGCATGCCGATAGCTACTAGCATGCACTAGGAGCTACCTAAGCATGTTGGTAGCTATTGGCAGCATGCACCAGGAGCTTTGAATGCATGCTAGTAGCTACCGGCATGCTTAGATAGCAGCCCCAGAATGCATTGGGAGCTCCCAATGCATGCCGGTAGCTATCAACGTGCTTATGTAGTGAAAGATCAGTACCCCCTCCGTGCGGATTCCGGGATGCTAGCAGTGGAAGTAGCACTTCTTGCATGGGGCACGATCCCTCACTCGAGGCCTCACCCACCACGGATATCCGGACAAGAGACTAATCCCTTGGTTCTTCAAAAACTGAACCCAGAAAAACTTCCCCCCTACCGGAAAGCACGGGCGATTCCTCCAGGATATTTGTACTCTAATGTAGTCAGGTCATTACTGACCAAACTGATCCGACCAAACCTGTGAGTCACTTGGTCAGATCAAGGAAGAAACTTGCACCTGGATCATAGAAACCAACGCTTTTTTCCCCATCGAGAGGCACAGCCGTTGATTCTTTTTCCATAGAACAATTACTATCCGGGATTTACTTTATCTATCGTACTATAACAGAATTGAGTCTCATTTTATGGATCTATCAGTCCAGCCTACAGTCCCATGGGTTAGCCAACCGCCCAACCAGTGTAGTGATGGGATCCAATTAGGAATTTAGTTAGGTTTTATCCTGGGTACCAGGGAAAAGAGTTCCCAGGCCCCCTAGCCAGATATTCATGTAAATTTAATGCCAGTCACACCACTTACACACCCAATATGACATTTTCTTTTTCACAGACTCAGCTATCTTTAAAACAATCATTTAATGAAACCATAGTGTCACTGATCATAATCCTCCTCCAAAATATCCGGTTGAATCCTAATTTCCAATCATTCCTTCATCGGTGTACCTATGGCATCATTGGCAACCAGAATGCTCACCACCTGTCCCTCAGGGGCCTTTTCGATAGTTCCTAGCTCATAGTACCCGACAATATATTCACTTATAAAAATCAAGATGGAATCTCCGTTGAAGAACAGCAAGATCAACCACAGATCCATATAAAAGAGCCATGGACTCATCCGTTGAGGACTAGCAAGGTCAATCAACCAGATCCATGCCCAGTTTCAAAAAACAACTCTTACTACTTGTTCCAATATCTTCCTCGACGCACGCGTGGGTATCGTCAAAGCGACCCAGAGCCTGAGCATCGTATGGTCAGCACCCTCTAGGATCCTTCGCAGGTGACCTAGCGCTTCACTCATAGGCCGCTTCCTTGGTCCCTCATCCACTGTACAGGAAGCTCACCATTTTAATCCGCTTCACTCATAGGCCGCTTCCTTGGTCCCTCATCCACTGTACAGGAAGCTCACCGAGGCTGGTCAAGACCTCGGCCGAGCGAACCTTGCTACACGAGACGTCCTCCGTTGACTCTCCGCCGTCAACTATTGCAACTCTATCAGTTAGGTCTCCACGACCTCATTCTCAAGATGGTCAAAGTGCTTCCCCAACATTATTGACATAAAACAGTCATTTAAAAACAGGTCATAAATACAGTTTCTATAATGAACTCTCGTCTTTCACATTGTTCCACATCTGTCCACATTACTTAATCCATATCCAATTTATATGTATTCCTATTCTCAACCAATCACATCATTTTTCATCTCATCACATCTTTCCTCATTTATCCTCATCCACTAGCATCCCATATTCACATCCCATCACACCTCATTCATTTACATCACATATCATTCATTCACATCTATCTTAATTTACATCACATCTCATCACATTCATTTCACATCTCATCTCATTTATTCTTATCTCGATTCACATCACATATCATTCATTTACACCCGATTCACATGACATCACATCTCATTCATTCACATCTTGATTCACATGACATCGCATCTCATCCATTCACATCCCATATCATTCATTTACACCCGATTCACATGACATCACATCTCATTCATTCACATCCTGATTCACATCACATTACATCTCATCCATTCACTCACATTGACAGAATATCCTTTCACATACACATCCACATCCATTCTTCCACATACACATCCACATCCGCATTTATTCTTTCACATCCACATCCGCATCCATTCTTTCACATCCACATCCACATCCACTCTTTCACATACACATCCACATCCATTCTTCCACATACACATCCACATCCATTCTTTCACATACACATCCACATCCATTCTTTCACATCCACATCCACATCCACATCCACATCCATTCTTTCACATACACATCCACATCCATTCTTCCACATCCATTATTTCACATCCACATCCACATCCATTCTTTAACATACACATCCACATCCACATCCATTCTTTCACATACACATCCACATCCATTCTTCCACATACACATCCACATCCATTCTTTCATATTAGAGAATTTCTTCATGAGAAGCTTCATTTGAATATAGGATAGGTCATAGGAATGACCATTCTTTTGGGGGAGAGAGAGACATTCTTTTAAAGAAAATTAATTTAAGCATAAATGGAAATTTATGTGTCTTATCACTATAATTCATTAAAGAACTTCAATTGTATAAAAGCCATTCAATTGAATGCTTCTCAAGCTTGAGAGGGGTTGAGAAGAGAGAACATTTGGAGACTAAAAAAAAGACCATAAACCACATTTTACCTCCTAGATTGCTTGATTCTTTAATCAATGTAGAGGCCCCCAACCAATCAATTGGTTTGGTATGTTGATGAAGACTCCAAGGAAGATTAAAGAGAGAGAGAGAAACTCCAATCTCTCCAATTTGTCGAAGATTTTTAGAAGATAATAGAAAATATCGCCCTCGCTTCCCTGCATCGCCCTCGCTCCAGACTGCCAACGTGGACGGACGTGGACTCTTCATCTCATTGCCACCGCCCTCCCTCCAGTGTGCGACGCTGCTGGCAATTTCCTGGCGTTTTCTCTTCTCGTTTGTTTCCTGGCTCTCTTTGGCCCGTCTCTCTCTCTCTCTCTCTCTCTCTCTCTCATAGGCGATGGTTAAAGTGTGCTTCTCTCTTTTTCTGCTTGGCTTTGTGTGCCTCTCTCTCTCTCTCTCTCTCTCTCTCTCTCTCTCTCTCTCTCTCTCTCTCTCTCTCTCTCTCTCTCTCTTAAGAAAACATCATCCATTAATTCCAAGGAAGTATCTATCCCTACTATTAACAATTGAGGCTTCCATTTGGGGTTAATCTATGGGAGCGACTTTTGTCCCATAACTTTATCTATGTTATTTGCATCCTATTTGAGGACACAATGTGCTAAAGTGCCATGGCGGCACTGCACCCTAAAGGGGCTATCAAAGCCAATCAAGATGAGCTATCATAGGGGAGAGGTAGGGAAGAACAAAGAACTACTAGGGAGAAGCATGCGCAAGATGCTCGAATTGGGATTTCTTTAAAAAAAGGCTGCCATATGTTCGCATCCCCTAATGCCATGTCATAAAAATTTTAAATGCATGAGCTTCTTTTGCATTGGAAAATGGTGAGATCATATCGAGTGTTAATTGCTTGCATTACATGCAATTGAATGTAATGCATTGTAGAGAAAGAAAGAGACGAGAATCCAGCTACAAGCAAGCTCACCACCATTACTTCTTTAAGAGAGAGAGGTAGAGATAGAGAGAGAGGCTTCAACACTAGCATACCTTGTCTGGTCCCCCTTTGCCCTCTTGTGATCCCGACTATCATAGCAATGCCATAGCCCCCTTTGCTGGAAGGTCCTAAGTAGGCCAATTGTTGCCTGTTGAGGAGCTCCCAACGCATATTGGGTGCTACCTTAGCAAGCAGGCTAGTAGCTAATACCGGCATGAACCTAGATCTCCCAATGCACGTCAGTTGCTACATGTAAGATTCCTCCCTCCAGCTTTTGAGGTGTGTAGGTGTGTAGGTGTAAGAACCTCCCCTTCTGATCTTGTAATTATTCCCCTCTTTGAAATAAAAGAAAATTTCTGTTTTACCCTGTTTTGACCTGGAGAGAGAAAATGTCTAGAGAGAGTAATCCAAAATTGAGATATTTTTGGATATAAAAATCCTCCTAGTATCTAAAATGGTTTCCCCTGAAAGAGAAATTCAAAAAGAACTTTCAAATGTGCATTTGGAATTAATTGAAAAGAAGTATAAAGGACCTTAGCCTAAGGGTCTAGATTTTCAAAAAAATTTGGATTATGGTCCAATTAAGGTTCCTATGGGGGGCCAATAGGATCAATGTAAGTGTGGGGAGGAGATAAATCCAATTTATAAAAGAAAATATGCATAAATGATTAAATGCCCACTTAAGATGAAGCGTTGACTGAGTACAAGGTTTATTAGTAAAAAACTATGAATATTACTAAAAAAATGAGATATTTTGGGTAGAATGATTCAATTTTGACATCTTGGTAAGGAGGAGGCTCTTCAAGGAGGCGCCTGTTTCACATGTGTGGTGGAGTTTTAAACTCAAAATATTGTGATATTTTTATCTCTCCTCTCTCCTAGATCAAACCAAATAAAAAAGGGAGCCAAACTAGGTCCAAATCTTGTCAGCCAAACTGAACCTGGAAAATTCTAGAAACTAGTTGGACTTGGTTAGAGGTCTCCCTCACCTATAAATAGATCCTTAGCCCTTTGTAAAAAAATATGAGAACTATACCATGCCAGTATTATACTGAAGTACCAAATGGGTTTCTTGATGCATACATAGAAGATTCTCTATTAAAACCTACCAAATGCTTGCTTGAATTGTTTTAGGCAAGGACACATCATAAAGGATTGCTCTTTATTGGAGGGGAGAAGCGAAAAGCTGATGGTTTCCAGACAATTAATAAAAAACAGCATGTTAAGTGGGCTCTCAGCCTATCCTTAAAAAGCACATCAATAAATATGCTCCTTTGCTTGTTGAAGTTGAAAATTCTAGGGTTGATGCCCAAGAAGAGGATAACAATGGGGGACAAACCCCCAAACACCTGTGATATGCTCAAAGACCACCAGTAGTAGGTACATGTCTCTCCTATTGTTCTTGTTCATAATAAGGATAATGAGTTGCCTCAATTCCCCAGCCAAATCTCATCCTCTAATTTTGAGCAAGATGAGATTATGGTAGAGGACTCTTAGCTAAAGTCCTTTAGGATTGAGAAAATTGATAATGATAGGAAAGCTTCCCTCTCCTCTTATTAGAAGTCTGTGGAAATCATGACACAGGTAGAAGAAGATACCTTACCAGTGTTTCCTGAAAAATCTAAAGCCAAAAGGAAAAAAGATAAAAACATTGACCCTAATCGGGCTTAAATAGTGTTTAATACGCGTGTATAGATGCGTCAAATCTGTGAAATACGTGTGTATAAGCGCAGCTAAACTGACAGAACGCGTGTATACGCCCCTATATCAGCGCGTCTGATGATTCCTTTACATGCGCTTTTACACGCATGTCTCTAGCCGCGATGATACACGCGCTGATACACGGGCCTGCTACTTTTTTTCACAAGTCATTTTTAGCGGCTAGGAGTGCGGGTGTGAGCCCGATCCCTTGTAGTGTGCTCCTAGTCTTATTGTCTTTGGACTTCTTATTCTGCTTCTTGTAGCACAACCGCAGCTTTTCTTGCAATAGTAGCAAGTCCTGAGGATCTTCTTCTCATCCATGATGAGAATTGTTTCATCTATAGTTCGTGAAGTAGGTTCCTTGGTAGACTGTTGCGTGACGAGTGGTGATCAATGCAAGGATGCAACACAAAGATGGAAGCAGGAAAACAAGAGATTTGACATTCTTATTTAGGGCTCTTGTACAGAGTTCCAAGTTGTAAGTGAGTGTGGGAGTGGGCTTGAGAATAATCCCACATGGGAAGTTTTGGAAGTTTTAGGAGTTTTAGTATAAAAAGTGGCTCATTTGAGAGCTTATAGACACATTGGGCTACACTCATGTTTGAGCTCTCTTGAGACTAGCTCTCCCTCTTGTTCATAGAGGTGCAAGCTCTTCTCTCTCCCCATCTACACTATTGTATGGGCAATGCTCTTCTAATTCAATGCAGTGAGATGATGTTTATCTCTCTTCTCATTTCTATTCTCTAGTGTGCATGCTTCTTTGTTGATGCTTGTGGATTCTCTATTAGGCTTTGTGTGGTAGTGGATTCAAGCTTAAGCTTCTCCATAGCTTGTAGCTTATCCATGGGCAAGGCATTGCTTGAGTAGTGATTGAGAATGCATGTTTATTTCAAGTTCCATTAAGCTTCAAGGTTTGTGTGCATGCTAGGGAAGTAAGTGCTTGAGAATGAAGTATGCTTTGAGCTTGTGTATGCATTAGCTTAGCTTTCTTCTTGTATTGGATGCATGAATGAGTGGGATGATGAGTGATTGAGTTATGGCAAGATTGAGCTTGTGTGTGTAAAGTCTATGTCAAGGTAGTGGTGTTCATAGCATTTTCTCCATTCGTGGATAAGCTTTTGTGCACCGGTACGGGTTGAATCCCTAGCTCCGAAAGGGATGCAAATCCCATTGGATTGAGCTACACACGGATCATACTACTCATGCTACAAGTGAGAGAGTCTTCCGCCGCTGCCGGGGAGAAGACTCAAAACCGGTTGAGAAGCTTGCATTACTACCACTAATTCTTTTTGTTTTTAGGTTTAGGGTTAGCACGAGTGTAGAATCTCGGAGCTAGTGATTAGAAGAGAAAAAAGGTAGATTACAAAGACAAAGGAGGGGCCGGATAAGGTCGCAAATTTTATTTTTTATTTTTTGTTATATATATATATATATATTGAACAGAAAGCTACCAGTGAGGCACTTGATTATGACCAACCCTTCCTAAGTTTACAAGGCTCGAGAAGCAGCGCGACAAAGGCTGCTCCGAGGGATGAAGCGCATGAAAACAAGAATGAACTCTATCTAGAAGGTGACGGTGATGTTGAAGATGAGAAGGGAAGTAAAGCTGCGGCGGCGGCTGCGGCTGTGAAGGGCCGCAAGGAATCGAACGTGGCTGGCCGTGGCGCAGCATCAAAAGAGAGCGAGGGGGTGAAGGAGGCGGAGGCCGCTTCGGCAGGAGAAAGAGAAGGCGGTCGGCGAAGCAGAGGTGGCCGGCTGTATCTGAGGAGGCCGGCGGAGGTAGAGGCAGCAGGCGAGGACGGAGTCGGTGACTGTAGAAGGTGAGTTGTTGGCCGTAGGAGCAGAGGTGGCCGACGAGCAGTTGCAAAGAAGCGCAGAGGCCGGCTGAAAGCAGAGAAAGTGGCGGTGGTGAGGTGGCCTAAAGAGAAGGTGAGGCCTCACCCGCAGTAAACGAAAGAAGCGACGAAGGTGAGTGAGGAGGCGAAGGTCTGCCTCACCTGAAGAAGAGGAGGCGAAGGGGCCGACGTGAAGGAGACGTAGGCGGCCGCAAGAAGCCTAGCTGGCGGTGGTGAGGAGGCCGGGCAAGGAGGCGGAAGTTGTGGCTGCAGCAGCTGCAAAGAAGCGCAGAGGCCATAGAGGCAGAGCGAGCGGAGGACCAGGCAGACAAGCCAGAGCCAGAAGCCGGCAACAGCAGCAGCTGAGAGCAAGGAACGCGAAGTTGGGGCCGCGAGAAGGTGAAGGGGGCCGCGTGGAGGCGCCTCACCACCGCTGAAGGGCTGCAAGGAAGCAAGGAAGGTGAAGGGGGCCGCGTGGAGGCGCCTCACCGCCGCTGAAGGGCTGCAAGGAAGCAAAGGCCGGCGGCTGCAACTATGAAGGGCGGTGGCGGTTGGCTGTAGCAGAAGAAAGCACAGACGAGGGAGGAAGCGAAGGAGCAACAGAGAAATCCGAAAGCGATAAGGTGCCGAAGATAACGTTAGTATATATTTTTTATTTTTTTGGGTTAATTTTCATGTTTTTTTAACATTTTTTTAAAAAAAATAATAAAAATAAAAAGAAAAAAAATAAAACAATAAAAATAAATAAAAATATTTTTTTTAAAAAAAGAGAAAGAAAAAAGAAAAATTTTATAAATTATGTGTTTTATTTTGAGTCCACATTTTTTGCATAATCTGTATTTTTTTAATTTTTTGTAATTGTTTACATAATTAGTGTAATTTACATAATTAGTACTTTTTAGCGTAATTAGTATTTTTGTGTAATTAGTAAAAAAAAATTAAAAAAAAAGTATTTACACACATATTCATGTTAGTTGCATTTAGTGGTTAGGTAGGGTTTATATATATATATATATATATATATATATATATATATATATATATATATATATATATCAAAAAATAAAAAAAATCAAAACTGGACACTACAACGTGCTAAAAATAGCATATGAACCTACGCTCGGGAACAATACTAGGGGGACGTAACACTAGTGCACCATCTAGGGTAACCACTCAAGGGAGCGGTACTCAATCGGTTGTTGGCAACTTGGAAAGCATTCTCAAGACATCTTCAGAGTCTCAAACAGAGAGCCTCTCAAGAACCGAGAGTGATATTTCAATGGACATAAATGAGTCATTTGGCATGAATAGACCATCCACACCCATTGGTGTGGCAGATTCTGCCAGATGGGGAGTTGATTGACAACATGAGACTCCATTTCTTGTATACAAATGCGCATGGCGGTGAGATCTACAAAGATCGAATGAGCTGGTTTGTTGTTAAAATTGCAAACATTCATTCTGCATTTGAACCAACACCATGGGTAAACTACCAAGACGATATGTACATGGGTAGAAATGGAGTACGCTACGAGGTCACCAAAAATCCTGAACAAGTGGATGCTTTGGGTGTACTTCAACCTAGCGCACAAGCAAAGTAGAAAAAGAAGCTTCCATCGGACCCAAATGTGCCAGGAATATCGCGTAGACCTGGTACGCCCATTTCTTTACTTGAAGAATTGTTTTTCGATAGGAATTGGGAGGATAGAGAAAGAACTGGAAAAGAAAAAGAGACCAAGAAAAACCCATGGGACATAGTAAAAGAAATTCCAGTAGTTAAAATCTATCAAGATGACCCAATTAAAGAGGTGTATAGGGATGTGGAAGAAACCTACTATGCAACCACCACTAAGCACCCGAACTTAGAGCTTCCAGTCACGCACACAATAACTCTAGATCATCTAGAAGGTTTCACTAAGCGTGTTCATGATAGATGGGGGAACGACTTTAGAACCCTTGAATGGCTAGAGGTTAGGGCAATGACATGGAAAGGAAGCCCCCTTTTCACTGAGGTGTCTACCTTAGACATGGCATGTCCAGATGAATCTGCCTTTCGAGGAGAAACACTAGTACCACCATGGGCTAGGACCCCAAGTGTGGCTCGACCAGCACCTTCCATGCGAACAACTGCTAAACGACCAGTCTTTCCAACGATTGATCCTATGAGGAGACCCGAGGCTCTTAGAGAATCTAGGGGAGAAGAAGGACCACGAGCAAGTGGATATGTACCTCCAAGAGAACCCCATAGACCAAGAGAACTGACATTTGAAGAGCCTAGAGTTAGAGGCCGAGACTCATATAGGAGACATGACGATGAATATTCTAGAAAAGTGAGACCATCTACGCTGCAAAAGCTTGTCAAGAAGTATGACGGATTCGGTGACCCATATGACCTTATAGCAGCTTTTAAGCAAGCTATACATGCGGAGCAAGTCACGGATATGCATACGCAAATCGAAGGATTTGGCTTGACACTGAACAATAAGTCTTTATCATGGTTTCAGACTTTAGAGCCTGAGGCAAAGTGGTCTTACGATGGGCTGGAAAAGAACTTTATAGCTGCGTTTTCAAAAATGGGAATTAAGCACAATGCGGTAGCTCAAATTTATGCTTTTAAGCAAAAAGATCAAGAATCTGTGCGAGATTGTGTAAATATGCTAAAACAGTACATCAATCGATGCCCTGACGATGAGAAGCCAAGCCAAGGAAGATTAATTTCTATCTTCCTAGAAGGCTTACGAAACAAGACACTTCACACTCATTTGTACACAAAGAAGCATGTCATCTTCAATGAGTGTTGCATGGATGCCATGGATTACGATGACAACTTTGACATGACTGGCATGGGAAACCAAGATAGTCATCCGGATGATAAACGTAGCTCTAGGAAGGGCTCTGACTCTAGTGTGCCATTAGTTAATCCAGATCAAATTGCTGAGATAGTATTGAAAAAGATGGGGCAATACTACAGGCCTTCCTACCGATCATACATGCATACTGTACCTACAGGCCCTTACGTCTGTGGAGGATGTGGAGGCAGCCATAAAACCGAGCAGTGCCCAACCTTCTCACCATTGGTTGGCAATCAAGTGGTGCCAGCTTTGTAAATGGAACTACACACATGTGACTTCGGACTGCAATCACATTGCAAGGATACAAAGGGAACAAGCAAACAACTCTGCACCTAGGCAGCAAGTTGTGAACCATGAGAGAACCTTAGTTGCTCAAGAGCAAGCATGGTCGGTGCTAGGAGCTCAACCTCCTCCACATGGCACATCTTCCTTTAGATATGTGGAATATGAGAATCCTGAATTAGGTATGGAGATGGTGGTTAGCTCTCAACCATACTACATCGAAGTGGAGCATCCTCCTATCGAACCCTACTTTGAGAACCCAACCGGACCAAGCCTAGTTCATGACTTTAATGGAGACCCAAGCTCTTTGATGCTTATAGGATCTCAACCAACCAAGACTCAAGGTTATCCAGGACCATATCCTACAAAGAGACTATACCCCATGACAAACAAGACCATGCTACGAATGTGGTGGACCACATTGGGCAAGAGAATGTCCAAACAAGAAACGACCCCTCTTAGCTAACATAGACACAACATCTACGTCTCCACCTATAGAGAGGTTTTTCCAAGGGTGTAGCATTGACCATCTGCCAAAGGATTGCTTGTTGAAGCCTGTGGATCCGGCAGCACAAAAAGCTAAAGCGCCCCTCAACTATGTTGAAGTGATTCCATCACCCACGACATCTGAGGAGGAGAACGAACTAGTGTCGCTAAGAGTAGTGACTAGAGCCCAAGTGCAAAAGAATGTCAAAGAGGTTGTTGAGAAACCCTCTGAGATTAAGGTTCTATCCAAAGATGGAAAAGAGAGAAAGAAATCAACTCGACGTAAACCACGCAGCAAGGGGAGTAAGAAGTTGAAGGAGCAGAAGAGATCTGATGAAGGAAACTCTATCCCAAAAGAGCTAGAAGGAATGTTGAAAACGAAACAAATCAGAGAAAAAACTCAAAATGAGCAAAAGGGAAAAGCATCTGAGTCTAAGGAAAGCTCAGGAGGATCAGTCCTTGTGGACAAGGTGTACGAGCCTTTAGATGCAGCGCTTCAAGCATATAATAGTAGGATCACAGCTCTAACCAAGCTGCCTAAGAAGCTACAAGAATATCCCAACCCTCGTGAAGAGACAATCAACTTGGCTATCCATAAGCAGTTGATTAGGGATACTCAGACTCTAATAGATGGCCCACCACCTATGTACGCAAGAGGACCTACTTCTCTGAAGCCTAACTTAGAGACGATACCAGAAGCCACGCCAAGCATGGAAAAGGGAAGTGAAGTTGTATCTCTACATTTCCCAAAAATGCCTGAAGGAGATGATTTACCTCATACCAATACAGATGAGTCAAAACCATTGACTACCGCGGATTTTGGAGATTAAATTCCTGAAATAGAGGAAGCAGTAGCAAGGGAGATGTGGAAAGCGGTGCAAAAACAAGTTGAGGATCTAGCTTCTTCTGACAAGTCACCACCGTTCTCTATAGTAGAGCTTAGGCCAAGATTGTGGAGAGAAGTGGCTACACAATTAACTGAGCAAGGATTGTGGAACCAGAACATACAGGTTAAGGAGTTGTTGAAGACAAAGGCTTCTGAGCTAATGCTTAAGCAAACAATTCCGGTTCCTGTGAACAAAGTTGGCAAGCATTGTGAGGATGATGAAGGAAATACTACGCTTCTTGTGGAGATCAACAAGATTGAATCTATAGCTATTCTAGATAGCGGAGCAGGAGTGAGTATAGCAACAAAAACTATATGGGAAATGTGGGGAAAACCTGCAATTAGAAGTACAAGGATGAGTTTGCAATTGGCAGACGAAAATCTAGAGAGTCCCATAGGATTTCTTGAGAACGTTATAGTTAAGTCATGTGGCATTGAGTACGGACATACCTTTGCTATTGTAGACTTTGGTAAGAACACTAATTACGAAGTGATCCTAGGAAGGCCATTCATGCGCCAATTCAAAATGATTCAAGACTGGGGTTACAATTACTTGTACCTCAGACATGAGAATGTAACCACGAGGGTGAATCTTAAAAACCATGCTTATCGAGATGTGATGCACTCTCCTGTGGGGTGGATGAGTTTGATTCCACTTCTTCAGAAGCATCAGGAGCAACTATGTGTGAAGGAAGAGCTGATCTATGGATCTGTGGAGCATCTTGTCGAGACTTGCAACCTGGAAATGTTACCATAGATAGAAGTGTGACGGATGAGGCGTATATCCCTATACCTTTTCCTGAGAACTTGATAGATCCCTTAGAATGGAACCATGTTTTAGCTACCATAGACACTTGTGCATTGCCAAGGCAAACACAGTTCTGTGATTCAGATGGGTATGACGTTATTCCCATAAGAATGCTAAGACCAATCTATGTAGAGGAACCTCAAGAAGCCCCTAGGTATGAAGCAAACAAATCATTATTACTAGGAGATATGGTATCTGTAGAGGAAGTATCCCCTCTTGAGTACAGCTCAGCTGATGAAGGAGATGAGGATAGATGCTTAGAATCCTATGATGGGAAGGAATGCCATAGTCCCTGAATCAGAGTTAGAGAAGATAAGATTGTTGTTAAAGGACAGAGAGGTCTTGCTGAGTATTCCTAGTGACAAACCGAAACGTAAGTTTTGCAAGAGTCATCGGAAGTTTCGCAAACAGAAAGTCAAGGAAAAGAGACAACAACAACAAAAAGAAAGAGAAGATGTGGATAAAGAGGACTTTATTCCACCTCCAACCTTTGTAGGTAAGAACGAGTACTTGTACTACTTGGGAGCTGATGATTGCATCAAAGACGAGATGAAATGGAGATACGGCTTTCAATTAGTGCAAAAGCTAAACGAGAAGGAGAGTGACAACCCAAAGAAGAAAAGGAAATAGAAACTGAAGCTAAAATCTAAGGCTTCAGAGCATTCAGATAAGACTAAACAAAATACCATGATGAGAGTGGAGCATAAAGCTCTAGTGCAAGAACGGAAGAGAATGCTAAAAGTAGCATGGTCTTCCATGAGTGATGACTCAAAGAAAGAAGAGGATACCACAAATATCCCCTCAAACTTCAAGAAATTCACCATACAAGATCGGAAAATAGTCTTGCAACAACCTATTCGACAGAAACCTGAGGAACCAGGAGTTTCCTATGATGGCCTTGAGGACGCCAAGAAAATAGACTTGGCAGAACCAAGCGAAGAGCCACATAATGAGTGGATTGCCACCACAGACTTAACCCAAGCGGAGGAAGAATTGCTAATCTCTACTCTGAGAGAGTATCGAGATATATTTGCTTGGAGTTACAAAGACCTTAAGGGAGTAGATCCAAAGATCTGCCCACAGCATACAATTCCCATGCGAGAGAATGCCAAGCCGTCCAAGCAGCATCCTTATACGTATAACGATAATTTTGCCAAAAAGATCAAAGAAGAGATTGACAAGCTGATAGCGGCTGAATTTATTTATGAGATTGAACATACAGAATGGGTTTCACCAACTGTGGTAGTACCTAAGAAGAATGGAAAACTACGAGTATGTGTCAATCTAAAGAAAGTAAATGATGCTACTGTCCGAGACCACTATCCGCTTCCACTCACTGATCATGTATTGGAGAGGGTAGCTGGTAAGAAGGCATACAATTTTCTTGATGGATTTTCAATCTCCTCTTGTTGTGCTTGACTCCCACAATATGGAGGTCGGTTAGAAGGTGAACTTCTCGGAATGATGTCAATCTGGTGATTTTCCGGTCTCTCCGGAGGTAACTCTCCTGGAAGAGTATTTGCAAAACAATCTTCATATTTCTTTAGAAATCTTTCCTTTCATGATCAAGAGTTGGGAGTGATTCATCACTCTCAGATTCCTTTAGATCTCTCACATATACCAAGTACGAAGAAATGGATTGCTTTATTGCTTTAGGAACCTGTACATGACTAATGAATGGAATAGAATCCCCCTCAACTCCTACATCAAAAGTTACATTCTTGCCTTTAAAAGGAAACCTAATCTTGTTTCTAGCCCAATCAATGGCCAGATCTATGTGAGCTAAATCTGTGAAAAAGAAAATTT
The DNA here is from genome assembly GCF_041138505.1 of Cibotium barometz. Lineage (NCBI taxonomy): Eukaryota > Viridiplantae > Streptophyta > Polypodiopsida > Cyatheales > Cibotiaceae > Cibotium > Cibotium barometz. Next base: position 3,943,211 of record NC_141053.1, read on the forward strand.
CATATTGGGTGTGTAAGTGGTGTGACTGGCGTTAAATTTACACATGAATATCTGGCTAGGGGGCCTAGGAACTCTTTTCCTTGGTACCTAGGATAAAACCTAACCAAATTCCTAATTGGATCCCATCACTACACCGGTTGGGCAGTTGGCTAACCCATCACTACACCGGTTGGGCAGTTGGCTAACCCATGGGACTATAGGCTCTGGACTAATGGATCCATAAAATGAGACTCAATTCTGTTATAGTATGATAGATGAAGTAAATCTCGGATAGTAATTGTTCTATGGAAAAAGAATCAACGGCTGTGCCTCTCGATGGAGAAAAAAGCGTTGGTTTCTATGATCCAGGTGTAAGTTTCTTCCTTGATCTGACCAAGTGACTCACAGGTTTGGTCGGATCACTTTGGTCAGTAATGACCCTGACTACGTTAGAGTAATCGCCCGTGCTTTTTGGTAGGGGGAAAGTTTTTTCGAGTTCGGTTTTTGAAGAACCAAGGGATTAGTCTCTTGTCCGAATATCTATAGTGGGTGAGGCCCTGAGTGAGGGATCCTGCCCCACGCAAGAAGTGCTACTTCCGCTGCTAGCACCCCCGAATCCGTTGCATGGAGGGGGCAGGGATCTTTCACTACATAAGCACGTTGATAGCTACCAGCATGCATTGGGAGCTCCCAATGCATGCTGGGGGTGCTATCTAAGCATGCCGGTAGGTGCTAGCATGCAATCAAAGCTCCTAGTGCATGCCAACAACTACCAACATGCTTAGGTAGCTCCTAGTGCATGCTAGTAGCTATCGGCATGCTTAGGTAGCTAGCACCTAGCTCCTAGTGCATGCAATTGGGAGCTCCTAGTGCATTCCATTGGGAGCTCCCGATGCATTCCAATAGCTCTTGGGTGCTACTGAAGCATGCCAGTAGCTACTATCAAGAACCTAAAGCTCCCAATGCATGGGGTGCTACCAGCATCCATTGGGAGCTCCCAGTGCATGCCAGTAGCTCTCGATGCATATGTAAGCATGCTCGGTGCTACTAAAGCATGCCCATGGCTATAGGCATGCACGAGAAGCTTGCAATGTATTTCGGGTGTGGTACCAACATGCATTGGGAGCTCCGGGGTAGCTCTCGGATGTTGCCTAAGCATGCTTGTACAACCTAAGCATGCATAGAAGCTCCCAATTCATGCAGGGTGCTACCTAAGCATGTTGGTAGCTATCAATGCATGCCTGGTACTATCGCTGCATGCCACCAGTAGCTATCCTCATGCATTGGGAGCTCGTGGTAGCTCCTGATGCATGTGGGTTTCTACCAATGCATGTTGGTATGCACCTAAAGCTCCCAATGCATGTTGAGTACTACCTAAGCATGTTAGTACTACTGACATCATGCAGTGGGAGCTCCAAATGCATGCAGGGTGCTACCTAAGCACATTGATAGCTATTGTAGCTATTAGCATGCATTGCGAGCTCCTGGTGCATGCGAGTAGCTCCCAGGTGCTATTAAGGCATGCTGATAGCTAGTGGCATACACCTTGAGCACCGAATGCATGGCAATAGTTTGCATGGATTGGCAGCTTGCGATGCATGCTAGTAGCTCTCGGGTGCTATTGAAGCACGGTCATAGCTACCGGCATGCACCCTAAGCATGTCGGGTGCTCTCAACATGCATTGGGAACTCTGGATGCATGTTGGTAGCTCGTGATGCATACCTAAGCATACTAGGTACAACCTAAGTATGCACCAATAGCTCCAAATTCATGTTGGGCGTGCTACTGAAGCATGCATGTAGTTACCGACATGCACCGGGAGCTCCCACCAATGCATGTTGAGTGGTACTGACATGCATTGGGAGATCTAAGTGCATGCTAGTAGCTTTCAATGCATGCGAGATACTACCTAAGAATGCTAGTATAACCTAATCGTGCACCGGGAGTTCCCAATGCATGCCAAGCGCTACCTAAGCATGTTGATATCTCAGTGTATGCCGAGTGCTACCAGTGCATGCCCAAGTGCTACCAGTGCATGCCCAAGTGCTACCTTTGCATGCATTGGGAGCTTCCGATGCATGCCGTTACAACCTAAGCTTGTTGGTATGCAAAGAGAGCTCCCAATGCATGTCAGGTGATCCCAATGCATGCCATGTGCTACCTAAGCATGCCGGTAGCTACCGGCATGCATTGGGAGCTCCCACTACATTTGGATAGTACTAGTGGGGCTACCGGCAATACATTGGGAGCTCCCACTACATTTGGATACTTACTAGTGGGGATACTGGCATGCATTGGCATCTCTCGGTGCATTTGGTAGCTCTCTTGATGCATGTCAGATATGCTACCTAAGCGTGCTAATACAACCTAAGCATGTCCGTATAGCCGGCAAGATCTCCTAATGCAGACGTGCTACCCAAGCATGCCGGTAGCTACTGAGTGCACTAGGAGCTTTCAATGCATGTAGGGCAAATGCTAGTAGCTCCCGAGGCATGCCGGATTCTACCTAAGCATGTTGGTAGCTTTCAATGCATGTAGGGTGCTACCTAAGCATGCCAGCAGAGCTATCAATGCTGCATACCGGTAGCTCCCAATGCATGCTTAATAATAAATAGTGAAACTAGTGCTAACATCTACATAATAGCTGGTAACTATCTCGCACCTACTTCTCAATAGCTGAGATGAATGTTTACTGGTCTTAAACTAGTTGCCACATGTTTAATAGTAAACACAAGCACAGATAACTAAGCTCTAACGAAGCCTTCCACAGCGGCACCTGGAGTTCCCAATGCACGCTAGGGTACCACTAAAGCATGCCCGTAGAAATTAGCATGCACCAGGAGCTCCCAATGCATGTCGATTCAAGTATGCCAGTACCAGCATGCACTAGGAGCTCCCATGTCGGGTACTACCTAAGTATGCTGGTAGCTACTATTGGCATGCATTCGGAGCTCCCAATGCATGCCAAGTGCTACCAGTGGGTTATCTGCATGCATTCAGAGCTCCCGATGTGCATGTCGGTAGCTCTCGATGCGGATGCTACCTAAGCATGCTGGTAAGCATGTAGGTAGCTATTGGCATATGCATTGGGAGCTCCCAATGCATGATAGGTGCTACCTAAGTAGGCAGATAGCTACCAACATGCATTGGGATGTCCCAATGCATAAGGGGTGCTGCCTAAGAAGGCCGGTTAGTACCGGCATGCACCAAGAGCTCCCAATGCATGGCAGGTTCTACCAAAGTAGTCGAGTAGCTATCGGTGTGGATGGGAGCTCCGATTGCATATCGGGTGCTACCTAAGCACATTGATAGCTAATGGCATGCATCCAGACGTGACCTCCCCATGCATGTTGGGTGCTACTCAAGCATGCCGGTTGCACCGAGAGCTCCCAATGCATGTCGGGTTCTACCAGTGCATGGTGGTAGCTACCGGCGTACACTGGGAGCTCCCAGTGCACATGCCACGTGCTCCTGTCGATGCATGCCACGTGCTCCTAGTGCTTAGGTAGCTACATGGTATGCACTGAGAGCTCCTGAAATTCTTAGATAGCTACCGAATACATGGCGTGTGCTACTGAAGCATGCTAGTAGCTAGCAACGTGCACACTGGTATCTCCCAATGTATGCTGATAGGCACCTAAGTATGCCAATAACTACCCGCATGCACCAGCATGTGAAGATAGCATGCGGCATGCACTAGGTAGCTACTTAAGCATGTCAGGAGATCTCCGTGCATGCTAGGTAACTATCTATGCATGTCGGGTAGCAACCTAAGCATGTCGGGTAGCACTAGGTAGCTACTTAAGCATGTCGGGTAGCTACCTAAGCATGCCGGTAGCACCAACATGCATCGAGATGCCATAGGGATGAAGCCTCATCCACCATACAGGTTAGACAATGCCCACCGATGTCCACACTCAAGTTCCTAGGAGTATCTACCGAGAGAGCATTCTAGATGCAGAGAGCTAGACAATTGAGACCGACAAGATAGAGAGCACACTCCCCTCGTTGTCAATCTCAAATCTGAGAGATACTCTAGAGACACTGGAGTACTTTCGGAGGAGAGGTGAATTTTGAGGAGCTCTACATATTTGTTAAGAGAGCTAGGTATTCACTCTCCAAGATGAGTTAATGCTTGTGCATATATATACATACATAAGCTCATGTATATGCATATTAAGTTTATGCTTGTGCATATACTACATAGCCTCCTAAGCATATATATACTTATGCGCAATAAAAAAGCAACACAAATACTTCAAATAGCAATGCATGTGCATGCTTGTACAAAAGATTTAGCTTATGTACATGCATAAGCTTATGCTTGTGCATAAACTTACATAGCCTCATAAGCACATAAATACATAAGCTTATGCTTATGCTATATGTGTGTAAGCATAAAAAGCAATACAAAATCAATCATAGCCTCATAAGCACATACATACATAAGCTTATGCTTTATGACATATGTGCATGCATAAAAACAATACATGTCCTTTAATATTCATGAAAAACATAATTAAACCAATAAATTTACATGAAAAGAAGCTTTACTGTCGCGTAGGCCGAAGCTTCTTCTTTCGTCGCTCCTCTACAACCACCGCTTTACTACTTGTTGGAGGTGCACCTCCGACTCTAGTTTTTGATTTTTGTATGGTGAAGGGAGCTCTTGTGATTGGCATCTCTCTCTCATCATGTCTATTAATGCTCTTAGATCTCCCCCGCGATAGTGGCATCATGCATAGTAGTCATTGAATCTATTAATGTGTGTCCGTCTAGACCCCAAGTCTTGCAAGATTTGGGTGAGGAGAATAAGCAAGAGTTGCTTTCTTGGGCCCATGTGAGAAAGAGTAGATAATAGAGATTGGCAAAACAATATATGAAAGAGAGTAGAGGCAATCTCTTGGCAAGCAAGAGAGAAACCCTAGGCAAGTAAGATACATCAAGAGGCAAATCCTAGGCAAGAAAAATATAGCAAGAGCAAGAAAAAGGATAAAATAGCAGAGCAAATAGAAAAAGCAAGAGCACAAGGCATAGAAAATATGAAATGGCAATTTTGAGCTTCAAGCGATGAGCTTTTGGCGGGTTTTTTTTCATAGAAAAGCATGTGACATTTAACAACACAAATCATGTATTTATTATTAATGTGATATTAAAAGTCACATCAATAAGTGACGTTTAACGTTACAACATAAAAAATCTCTCTAAAAAACGGACCCTCTCCTACCAAAAAAATAGTTTGCCGTTTACGTTATTAATGATGCAATTTTTATGACATTAAGCATCAGCCAAAACGTCATTTTTTCCCGACCTTTAAAACCTCTCGCCACTTGGAGAAAAAAATTTATCAAATTCTCTTGTTATTTGAGTGCATGGGTGGGTGTGACTCTAGCAAGTGATAGGATGTCAAGAATTGATATTTAATTTTGTAATTCTTGTACCTTAAGCCATTGCTCCACCTTCTACACTCTCTCTCTTGCGTTCTCTTCCCTTTCAAAAACCAATCTGTAATCTCTGTAAACCTCACATTTCTATACTACATTTCTTCTACACTCTCTCTCTTGCGTTCTCTTTAATACATGAAAATTGATTGAGTGAGTTATTGTAGCTGTGCTCCCATCAAAACTAGCACCCCCTACAACGCAAACAAGCGATGGGTGGCTATGGCAAAAAGGTGAATATATACACCCACGAATAATCTGAACATGATTATACACTTTGCAAATAGTCTTCTACATGAGCATACAACATGATTAATGCCTCCTACTAGTAGGCAACAAGTGATGGCTTATACGGCAAAAAGGTGAATGCATATGCACCTACGATAAGAACACGATTATACACTTTGCAAATGGTCCTCTATGTCGTATGAATTCGACTTCGTATGCTTGTACTTCTTGAAAAGCCATATAGCCGGCACCACGCATGTGTTTCAAATAACCCTAATTTCAAAATTCTAAATATTTGCTACCACCACAATTGTCCACCCCCTTTTTACAAGTATACATGTTTAGATTTTGAATTAAAGAACCCCTCCCCCCTCTATAAAGTTGCAATAATTAATAAGAAAATAACATTAACCGATTAAAAAACCGCGCTAAGGTGCCAATATGCGGAGGCCGTGCTACGCTTGTCAAAACTACCAGAAACTCGAGAGATGTGACCACACAGCGGTTGCTCAACAGCCCACGAACATTTCATCTTTATCACCCGAACCTTATATTGAGCTTTTCTCAAATCATGTTTTTATGATATTTTTCAATTTATTATTATATTGCCTTCGTACTGCATCAGTCCTCTCTCTCTCTCTCTCTCTCTCTCTCTCTCTCTCTCTCCGCCTTAGCGATTCAAAAATTTATTCGCTGTCTACCTTAGCCAAGCGAGTTCGATTCAAAACTCATTCCCTGCTCTCTCTCTCTCTCTCTCTCTCTCTCTCTCTCCCTCCAACAGCAGAGAATTGACTCCTCTCTCTCCAACAGCAGAGAACATGTGCATTTTTTAAAAAAAGAATTTTAAATTTGGAGATTACAGCTCAAGGAAAAGAAATCTAAAGAAGAACAAATCCACCACCTTCGTAAGGAGCTATTACACTCAAACCTTCGAGCGCTTCATTGTAAGTAGTAGATGAAATGCATGGTAGACCAACATATTCTCTCTCTATTATTTATTTATGCAGGCCGATCGGGACAGATCGACGTGGTATAACTACTGTACTACGCGTATTGGAATCGCAGATTCATTTACGCTGTACTACAGATACACACACACACACACACACACAGAGACAGAGAACCGAGCTGAATATATAATAATAATCAGCAGCGGCGGTAATAATAATAAAGTGGGAGACACGGTGCGGGAGGACATGGAGGGGGTGGGCAATATCGTGGAGGACATGGAGGGGGTGGGCAGGATGGTGGAGGACATGGAGGGGGTGGGCAAGGTGGTGGCGGACATGGGTGGTGGCGATGGTGATGATGCCGATGGTGCCCCATCCTCTCGCAAAAACAAACTCAAAAAAAATGTGTGTGTGTGTGTGTAGCTGGCTGCTGCTGCAATTATCAAACTCAGGGGAGGCGGCAATATATAAAGGCACGCCAACACGTTGCCGTGCTCTACTACAGGACTTCAGCTCATTCAATACAAAACGGTGGTGGTCGGTGAGTGCATCGCAAAAACAAACTCCAAAAAAATGTGTGTGTGTGTGTGTCTAGCTGGCTGCCGTGCTGTACAGGCCTTCAGCTCATTCAATATTGCATCGTCCTACACGCGGCTTTTCCAAAACGGTGGTGGTGGTCGGTGAGTGCATCACTTCAACTTACCCCTTTCAAGCTCAACAAACGTTTGAATGCCCGTCCTTGCCATCAACACACATCTGCGGTGAAGGGGACTAGCATTTTTATTTTTATTTTTAACTTCAAATTTGGAAATGCAACCCTTCAAGGATTCTACGATACGAAATGCAGCATTGCGCGATTGTACTAGCACATGTGTTAGAGGAATTTCAGTTACTTTACACTTAGTGTGTGAACAAGCCATGCCATGTCATCAATGTTGAGGTGCAATAGTGAGGTGGTACATCTAGGTGGAATCAATGCTATGTGTAGGTGACATGTCAAACATTTGGCCACATGTGTGACCGCCTGAGGGTTCTCCAGCTATGTTTGGTACATTACCTAACCTACTTTTCCAAGCCTAGTTAGACTTTTGTTTAGGCTTGGAAGGAAAGAAACTACTCAAGTAGAGCTACTTTCACATAAAATAGATGAAAATAGATTATTTCTTACTCAAAATAAACCTTTTTTTTTAATATTCATCTTGATTAGCACTACTTGCTTATATAAAATTATTACATAATCACATAAAAATATTTTTTTTATAATTAACTTACTAATTATGTTTAGTTACTTCAAAACTTTGAGGTAAATTTACACTGGAGATCTTGAAAAATCTAACTATTAAGAATAAAATTTGACCATATGGGCACATTTTCCTTATAATTGTCTATTGTTGGATCATTCAAGTAAGTTAAAGTACATAGTCGTTTGTATAAAGATGTGCTATACAAAAAAAATACCCTTTTGTGTACTTTAAAATAAGATAACAATTAATTCAAAATAGAAATTACATGTAAAAATTACTTAATAAATAAAGGTAAGATCTCCATTGCATGACTTCCTTGTTTGCAAAGTGGGGGTTGAATTTGAGTTGAAACAAAGAAGTTATTAAAGTTTTATGGTCGTACTATCTACCTCTAAGTTTGGGAAATGCCATATGTACTATATTTGTGACGTAGAAAATTTGGTGTTTGAAATTTTTTATTTTTGATCGGACCATATGTTTAAGTGCACAATTAAGAGTGTGATGTTTCATTAGAATATCTGAATGTCAAACTCATTTGCCAAGTGGGTGAGATTAGCCAATTTTGGTCAAAAAATGAATGTTTATTGCTACAAAAAAACTTGGAAGGTGATCCAAAGTGAGGACCCTTATTGTACAACCACCCATAATTGTCACTTTTAGGCCTAATCTATTAACAACAAACATTTGAAACACTATAACTATGGTTAAAATTTTGATCTCATCAAACCCATATCTTAGTTCTACATTCTTTCCACTATGCAATTTATATAGCAAGATGATGGTATAGTCATTAAGCAATCCAAGTACATCAAGCAACTAGTCACAAGAGGTTCAATATGGAAAGTTGTAAACGGATTTCTACACTAATGGAACTTGGTGTAAAACTTAGTTTGTAGGGTGCCGGTGGTGAACCATTTGACATAACCACTTATGGTCAAGTTGTTGGATGCCTTTTCTAGTTATACATCTTAATGCCAGACATCTAGTATAGTGTGTCACAAATTTCAAAGTGCATGAATTTCCTAGACACACTACAAGAAAATAAGGGCTAACCAATAGTCCTACTAGCAATAAATGATGGGTTCCAATCATTGTGGTAGAATCGTTGTTGGTAACCTTGCTACTATAATCAACGAAGTTACTAGCGATATTTTTACTGGTAAAATCTCTAGTAGGAGCATTGGTTACTAGAAAAAATAAATTAAAATCAATAGAGCATGAGAAATTCTCCACTTTTTCTCTTATAGCATGTTGTCTTGAGCTATAGATTAGAAGTTATGTCCAATTCAAAATAAACATAGCTTCAAATTGTACTTTGCATGAACAAGCAACCAAAAGCAAAGTGTGGAGCATTTTGCATACTCTATATAAATCATGAGTACACCATTGCATTGTAATTGTAATCCATATAACTTGCTTATCTTACATAATGTACAACAAGCATGCAAAAGTGCTTACCCACATTTACCATCTTGGAAAGCAAGGTTGAGTAGCACTCTTGCTCTTTTAATGCCCATATGCATGCACAAGAGCATAAATGATTTCTTGCATTGCGTTATAAGAGATGGCAAGTGTTTTAGCTTTCCATCTAGCCTAAATGATTGGTTGGCAAGCTATAACACTTGCTAGATCTCCAACTTGCCAGTTTGAAGCATAAATATACTTTGGGCTCTAGGTCCAGCCACACTTTTATTAGTGGTTTGATGCTTTAGCAGCAACATGGGATGTTAGAGGATCTTCCTCATCTTGATCCACTGTCAAGGTATGTTTGTGAAGGATGCATCCTTGGCTAACTTACTTGCCACCTTTTCCAAATAATGCAACTGAAAGAGCTGTTCACAAATTGCTACTTATACATAATGATGTGTATGGTCCAAATGAGGACTACTTCTTTGGGAGGAAATTTATAAAGTTTGCTGTACATTTATTGATTATAGAAAATTTAGCTGGTCTTACCCTATGAAAGCTAAATAAGTGGTATTTTCCCATTTTCAACACTTTGTTGCTATGGTTGAAAATGAAACTCGCTTAAAAATTCAACCTCTCTATTCTGATAGAGGGGGGAAATATATTTCCAATGCCATCAAAGATTGTTTGGCATAAGAAGACATTAAGAATCAGTCTCATGGATTCACCTCTAAGAAATTTTATGTATCACCTGCGTTTAAGGGGTATTTAAAAAACCCCTTACAGTTACATACTTTTATGAATAAAATGACCCCTTTTTATTCATAAACTTAGGGTTTTTTTTAATTTGTTTTAAAAAACCCCTCATGTAAATGTAATTCTATAGCTTTTTTGAATTAATATACCCTTCATGATTAACTCGCATGCTACACTTACATATTTTTAGGTGAACCCCATGAGGCATCAGTTATACAACTTATACACCACAACAAAATCTAAACGATGAAAGTATAGCACTAGAAATTAAAATAATTCTTTCTTTTTCTCTCTTTTTCTTATTCTTTTCCTTCTTGTCTCTCTTGTTATTTTTCTTCTTCTTATTTGCTTATCTATTTTCTTCTTCTTCTTCTCCCTCTTTTTTTTCCCTTTCTTCTCTTTCATCTCTCTCCTCTTCTCTCTTCTCTCTTCTTCTTCTTCTCTCCTCTTCTTCTTCTTCTTTTCTCTTTTCTTCTTCTTCTTTGTCTCCTCCTCTTCTCTCTCTTCTTCTTCTTCTTCTCTATTTTCTTCTTCTTCTTCTCCTCTTCTCTTCTTTTCCTGCCACAACCTTTCTTGCTCTACCATGCAGTCTCGTCTTAATAGGCAAATTGAGTGAGACTTCCCCTACTAATCTTCTATTATTGCCATGCATATATCCTCATTAATCCTAGGCACCTCTCGAACACCTTCTCTGTACTTTTGGCTCCCTTGTTGACTCCTCTCTGACCCCTTTCTTACCGCCCAATACCTTTCGATTTAGGGTTTCTTTGCCCCTCACAAACCTTATCTCTTCTTCTTCTTCTATGCCGGATTTTGTGTGACCAGGCAACCAACAATCTCTGTCTCCCCTCTTTAATGCCTTGCCAAGAGACTCTCTACAATGGGTAAGCCTTTCATTCAGTTAGATTTTTATCCCACATAGCGTCATGCTTGTTTTGGCAAAGAAGGTATAAGGGAGGAACGTGGGGCCTTTAGTAATCGTCTCTCCAAGAGATATCAACACTTCACTGGTTTGCCTTGTGCTGGTACTGTCGATTGACGGTGGTGTTGTGGTGGCTGGTTCCTTGTTGTTTGAGCGGTGCTCGGTGATAGTGTGTTCATTGGCGCTCTATGATAGTCATTTTGCAGGCGTAGTAGATTGAGATCTTTGGACCATTGTCAATCGCATAGAGAAAAAGCCAACCAAAGACCCTGACAACATTGCTATAATTGTAAAAGAAATGACTCTAAGGCACTTTCGTTTATAATTTGTGGATTAGCTGACAATCAAATTCATCAAGTGAGCTTTGCTAAGAGTTCTCATGAAGCATAGAACCAACTTTGATCAATGTTTGGTCAAGTCAATGGAGTAGGATGTTTCTTAGAAAAAAATTGTATTGGATTGAAATGTATGAAAAAGATGAAAAAGATTGAAATGGATTGAAATGGATGAAAAAGATGGAAAAAATTGTATTGGATTGAAATGGATGAAAAAGATAAAGTGGATAATCATGTTAACAATTTCAAGAGCCTCATAGATCAACTCAAGGGAATTGGGAACAATATTTATGATAAGGAAGCTATCTTCATTTTACTTGCTAGTATGCTTGATGCTTATGGGCAATGTGTGTCTGGTCTTGGAAATAAATCCAACATGATTCTTGCATCAATTTCCTCTTCCTTGATTCTTGAAGAAACTAGGATGGAAGCCAAAAAGTCTACCAAGCAACCTACTTCACAAACTATAGGTGAAACAATTCTCATAATGGATGAGAAGAAGATCCTCTGGGGACTTGCTACTATTGCAAGAAAAGCTAGGTTGTGCTACGAGAAGCAAGATGAGGAGAATAAGAAGTCTGAAGACAATAAGACTACGAGCAGCCAACATGAGGCCAATGCTGGTACACTTCTTTAAGCTTTGTGCTAATTATGTTTAGGAGTCAATGTGTTAAAATTACAACAATGTGATGAGCTATGGTGGATCAAATGCTAGAATAAATATCATTAACAAAGTGATTAGATAATAATTAAGACATGATTAATAATTAACTTATAGCTTAATGTAAGCATGGATAATCAAAAACTAGTAAATTCTCATTAGGCCAATGCCTCAATTTATAGAGTTTACATCAAAGCATCTAATCCCATTGATTTCTCCTTGATTCACTCCACCTCTTTTGCTTGATTCACTCCACCTCTCCCAGAATATCTCCACACTTCCTAAATCTTCTCATGCTACCCTTTATTCTCTCCCAGTAGATTCTTCTCACCTTTTCACAGGTTCTCTCACATTTACAAATTCTCTTTTACAGCCTCTAACCAAGGGCTTGTTCCCGCACAACACCCTATTCACTTGTATATTTCAACACCTCCCCTCAAGTGAATACTCCTAGCACACCTGGACCCTATACCAAGTTTCTCTCTTACTTGATAGTCCGCGAGACCAGTGCCTAGCACACCTCCCCTCAAGTGAACTTAGCACACCTAGACCCTTTACCAAGTTTCTCTCTTACTTGATAGTCCGCGACCAGTGCCTCAAGTCCCTAAACTCATAGTTCTTGACACTCTCTCTCTCTATGTGTCCAAGGCTACTACAAGTGCCCGTGACCTTGTTTAAAGTGCTCACATATACATCTACCACGTGGCCTACATCATCCGTGGCTCAAAGGTGGTTTTACTTTGTTGGGGCAGGTTACATTGGGTTGTGGGGTTTCTCTCTCTCTCTCTCTCTCTCTCTCTCTCTCTCTCTCTCTCTCTCAGAGATTTTCACATGGCTCCTCACTCTTTGGAGCCTCACATCTTCTCTTGTCTTCAGTCTTCTTATCGTGGCAGCTTCTCTTCATGCGTTTATGTCTTCCTCTTCTTTCAGTCTTCTTGTGGCAGCTTCTGTTCTCGTGTCCATGTCTTCCTTCAATGCTTCCTTTAGCTTTTCTTCTTGGTGTGGATCTTCCTCTTGGAAAGAGATGTTCTTCTTCTTTCATGGCTAGGGCCATGAGCTTGTCTGTCAGGTCTTCTTGCTCCATGTGAGCAACATGTTTAAATGTTTTGTTGACAGTTCTTTTGGGCTTTTGATGTTTATCTTGTATCATTATGCAATGCAAACCCAAATGTATGTGGGAGGTCTTACCTCTTGCCTTATTCTAGAGACAAGGGCAGTGTCTGATCCCATTTTTACATTGATGTAATGTGCCCAATACATAATGCATATAGCATTCATTCTTATGCACATTCCCAAATGCAACTCTGGCTGTGAATAATCTTGAATTTGAGTGTGATTTGCAGGCATTAACCAAGGGTTAAATGCAAAATGATGATTACCACAAATTTATCAGCATAATTTTACCATAAATTACAATAAATCAAGGGTAACCAAATTGTAGGGAATGCTTGGAGGATCAAACCAACTCCGAATTACAATCTGAAGTTATAGGGATGTGTATCAGATACCTAATGGTTAATTTGAACCCTCAATTGCACCAAACTATAGTGATTAGCAGTGATTAATCATTGATTAGCAAATTAATCCTCTCTTTTGTGTGCAAAAAACAGAGTATGCGGGGAGCCCAGGGCTGGGGCCTTAGACTTCAAATGAGCTCAAATGCTTTCAAGGCCATCAATAGCAATCAGTCTAGTAGAGGATTAAGCTAAGAAACACAAGATTTGACCAAACTTTGAATGCTTAATCTATGTTTTACCAAAGTCACTTGCAGATTTGATGAAGAGCTTGGATCTCACTGTAGACTTGATCAAATCAAATTCTGACTTCACCAGCTTGTAGAGCATGCTTGAAAACCTCCCCGGGCTAAGTGGAATTAGACCCATTTGATTATTTTCTAATTATCTACTAATCCTAATTAACTAAATAATGGGCTCATAAACTTGATGGATTCTAGGCTAGGCTCTGATACCATGTTAAAATTATAGCAATGTGATGAGCTATGGTGGATCAAATGCTAGAATCAGCATTATTAACAAAGTGATTAGATAATAATTAAGATGTGATTAGTGAATAATTAACTAATAGCTTAATGTAGGCATGGATAATCAAAAACTAGCAAATTCTCATTAGGCCAATGCCTCAATTTATAGAGTTTACATGAAAGCATCTAATCCCATTGATTTCTCCTTGATTCACTCCACCTCTTTTGCTTGATTCTCTCCACCCACCTCTCCCACAATATTTCCACACTTCCTAAATCTTCTCATGCTACTCTTTATTCTCTCCCAGTAGATTCTTCTCACCTTTTCACAGGTTCTCTCACATTTATAGATTCTCTTTTACAACCTCTAACCAAGGGCTTGTTCCCGCACACACCCTATTCACTTGTATATTTCAACAAATGTGACACTCCTTGTAACCTCCTTGACTACACACCTTGTGTGGTATGGATGTAGATCAAGAGAGGGTGTTAGAAATCTAGGTGATCTCCATCTCATAACCTTAGTGGTTGTGTGTTTATTCTAGGTGGAATAATTTAAGCCCTTAGCCTAAGGGCTAGTGCGTGTAGGTATCTAGTCTATGTGGCAATCTAGGTGGCAATCAATCGCATTGATCTAGGGCCACTTTTAGGAGTTAGGGGAGGTGGAGTAGATCTCGAAGAGGTGGAGATGATTATGGAAAAGGGCGCCCTCCCTCTAGGAGATCTATATAAGTGGGTTTCTCTCCGTGAGAATTAGAGGAGAGAATGCCATGCTTAAGCTTTGTGATTTCCAAATCAATATACTTGGTGGTTCCTTTGTGATAGTTTCCTATCATTATGTCTGTGACACTGATCAAAAGCCAATACATAACTTTCCTTGCACCCTGATTCTAATCCTTGAATGCCTATATATCTGCTAGAGTGGCATTCTCTTCAGACAACTCTCGAGGCTCCTCATTGTCTCCATCGACATAGTCTCAAAATCCTTTACCTCTTTCAAAAAATTGGTCATTTTGAACTTCCAAGCATGGAAGTTGTTCTTGTCAAGCTTCTCACTAAAAATCTGATTTGAGTCTGTTAGACATATTAGCTTGCAACAATCAAAAACCTTCAAATAGCAATTTCTGAATGCAACTTATAACACAGAAGTGTGATGTCCCTATCCTCACCGCGCAACAAATTCAGGGGTGCTAGTAGCAGAAGTAGCACTTCTTGCACGGGGCAGGGTCCCACACTTGGGCCCTCGCCCCCACCACGGATACCCGGACAAGAGAATAATCCATCGGTTCTTCCAAAACCGAACCCGAAAAAACTTCCCTTGCCCGGAAAGCACGGGCGATTCCTCCAGGATAACTTTTCTCTAACGTAGTCAAAAGCTTTAACGAACTGAACTGATCTGACTGAACTCGTAAGTCCCATAGTCAGATCATGGAAAAGATTGTACCACTTGGATCATAGAGACGAACTTTTTTCCTCATTGAGAGGCACAATCGTTAATTGTTTTCCATAGAACATTTTTTGTCCGGGATTTACTTCATCTATCGAACTAGAACAGAATTGAGTCTCAATTTAGGGATCCATCAGTCCAGACTAACTAACCCCATCCAGTCCCATGGGTTAGCCAACCGCCCAACCACTGTAGTGATGGGATCGAATTAAGAATTTGGTTAGGTTGCCACGGGTACCAAGGAAAAGAGTTTCCAAGCCCCCTAGCCGGATATTCATGCAAACTTAAAACTAGTCACACCACTTACACACCCAATATGAAATTGCCTTTTTCACAGATTCAACAGTCTTTAAAACCATCATTTAATGAAACCATAGTGTCACTGATCATAATCCTCTAATTATCCAATTGAATCCTTATTTCTAAACATTCCTTCATCGGTGTACCTATGGCATCATTGGCAACCAGAACGCTCACCCCCTATCCACTCAGGGGCCTTTTCAATAGTTCCTAGCTCATAGTAAACGACAAGTATTCACTTTAATAAAAATGGAGTCTCCGTTGAAGATCAGCAAGATCAACCAACAGATCCATATAAAAGAGCCATGGACTCATCCGTTGAGGACCATCAAGGTCAATCAACCAGATCCATGCCCAAATTCAGAAAACAACTCTTACTCCTTGTTCCAATATCTTCCCCGACGTACATGTGGGTATCTTCGGTGACCCAGAGCCCGAGCACCATATGGTCAGCACTCTCTAGGATCCTTTGCAAGTCACCTAGTGCTTCACTCATAGGCCGCTTCCTTGGTCCCTCATCCATTGTACCACTGGAAGCTCACCATTTAATTCAAACCGAGGCTTCGGCCGACCTTGCTACGCGAGACGTCCTCCGTTGACTCTCCGTAAAGCAGTTGCAACTTTAACAGATAGGTCTCCACGATCTCATTCACAAGATGGTCAAAATGCTTCCCCAGCATTCTTGACATAAAATAGTCATTTAAAAACAGATTTCACATACAAATATAGTTCCAACAATATTTCCATCTTTTCTTCATCACTCCACATCCTATTCACATTAGTCCCCATCTTTTCTCATCTTCCCATAATTTTTTTTCCTTATCCATCCCTATCACATCACATCATTCTCTCATCAAATCACATCCAATCGCATTATCCACACATCAATTCACATCATCCATACATGCATCCACATCATCCACATCATCCATCCACATCAATCCACATTATTCACACATCCATCCACATCTTCCATACATCCATCCACATCAATCCACACGTCAATCCACATCATTTATATATCCATCCACATCAATCCACATTATCCACACATCCATCCACATCTTCCATACATCCATCCACATCAATCCACACGTCAATCCACATCATCCATACATCCATCCACATCATCCACATCATCCATACATCCATCCACATCAATCCACATTATCCACACATCCATCCACATCTTCCATACATCTATCCACATCAATCCACACGTCAATCCACATCATCCATACATCCATCCACATCAATCCACATTATCCACATTATCCATCCACATCATCCATACATCCATCCACATTATCCACTCATCTATCCACATCAATCCACATTACCCACACATCAATCCACATTACCCACACATCAATCCACATTATCTACACATCCATCCACATCTTCCATACATCCATCCACATCAATCCACACGTCAATCCACATCATCCATACATCCATCCACATCAATCTGCATTTCCATCCACATCATCCATACATCCATCCACATCATCCATACATCCATCCACATCAATCCACACGTCCATCCATATCATCCATACATCCATCCACATCATCCATACATCAATCCACATTCATTCCGTATTTCCATTCTCATCTAATCACATCTTTTTCTATCTCATCACTTATTTCCTCATTTATCCTCATCAGATCTCATCCACTTGCATCTACCCGTACATCTCATCACATTAACATCTATCCAGTTTACATCGCATCTTATCGCATCCATTTCACATCACATCTCATTTATTCACATCCTGATTCACATGCTAACACATTCATTCACATCCCTTATCGTTCATTCACATCCCGATTCACGTCACATCACATCTATTCACATCCCTTATCATTCATTCACATCCCAATTCACATGCTATCACATTCATTCACATCCTATATCATTCATTCACATCCGGATTCACATGCTAACACATTCATTCACATCCTATATCATTCATTCACATCATCCCGATTCACATGCTAACACATTCATTCACATCCTATATCATTCATTCACATCATCTCGATTCACATGCTAACACATTCATTCACATCCTATATCATTCATTCACATCCGGATTCATATGCTAACGCATTCATTCACATTCTATATCATTCATTCACATCCCTATTCACATGCTAACACATTCATTCACATCCTATATCATTCATTTACATCCTGATTCACATGACATCACATCGCATCTATTCATTCACATTTATCTGATTCACATCACATCTCATCACATCTGTTTATCTCTCATTCTCATCACATCCATCCATCCATTCTTTTCCATCTATCTGATTCGCATCCCATCTCATCACATCTATTTACCTCTCATTCTCATCACATCCATCCATCCATTCATTCCCATCTATCTGATTCGCATTACATCTCATCACATCTATTCACCTCACATTCTCAAATCAAAATTAATGAGAATAACTCTTTTGAAATAAAAATAAATTTCTTTATGCATCTTTCTATGCATAAAATCAAAATTAATGAGAATAATTCTTTTGAAATAAAAATAAATTTCTTTATGCATCTTTCTATGCATAAAATCAAAATTGATGAGAATAATACTTTTGAAAAAAAATAAATTTCTTTATGCATCTTTCTATGCATAAAATATAAATTGATGAGAGTAACACTTTTGAAATAAAAATGAATTTCTTTATGCATCTTTCTATGCATAAAATCAAAATTGATGAGAATAACTCTTTTAAAATAAAAATAAATTTTGTTATGCATCTTTCTATATGCATAAAATCAAAATTGATGAGAATAAAATCAAAATTGATGAGAATAACACTTTTGAAATAAAAATAAATTTCTTTATGCATCTTTCTATGCATAAAATCAAAATTTGATGAAAGTAACGCTTTTATAATAATAAAAAATTCTTTTATGCATAAATTTAATTTTAATGAAAGTAATACTTTTATAATAATAAAAAATTCTTTTATGCATCTATTTGCGCTTAAAAATCAATTTTGATGAAAGTAACACTTTTATAATCAAGATATTCCCAATATGCATCTTTCTATGCATAGAAATTAATTCTAATGAAAATAACACTTTTATAATAAAAATATTTCTAATATGCATTTTTCTATGCATAGAATAAAAATAACACTTTTAGAATACACAAGCGGTGGGGATTACTATTTTTGAATTAAAAAAAGATAAAACTTATGTCACCAAATTTAAGAAAATTTTACCATAACCTCCTTTGTATGGCTGACCATTTTTCAAAAAATTCACTCTAAATTTACTAGAAATTATCCAAGATGATTTAAATCATTCTAATCTAATCAATTTCCACTTTATTAAGAGTAAACAATATGAAAAGTTTAATTCCATCAAGTTGATTACACATCTAGGATAAAGAAAGGCTAAGTTCAATAATGAAGAGAAGGGGGAAAGCCTTTCCAGCAAGGTATAACATCCATTTTCATTTTAAAGAAAGCAAAAAATCAGAAATCCATAAAATAGAATAAGAAAAAGTAGAATTTCTAACTTACTAGGAGTTTTGTGAGCTTTCCTTTGGCTTGATGGTTTGAGGGATCTACTCTTGTTTGCAACAAGAGTGGCCACCAATTCTTTTGAAGAGGAAATGGTCAAAAACAAATGAATTATCAATGAATTCACTATTTTTAGCTCTGGGAGGAGGAGGAGTAGAGTAACAGTACATAAAACACTATTAACCATTCACAAAGGGGGAGGCTTCATTCATAGGAAAAAGTGAGCCTCTAACCAAGCAAACTGATTCTAGAATTTTTGAGATGAGTTTGGTCAATTTTTGACCATTTTTAGGTCAGTTTAGCTTACTTTTTGAATCTAGTTGAAGCGGGAAAGAGGAGAGATGAAAATATCTCATTATTTGTGAGTTTAAAACTCAACCACATGTGAAATAGGCGTTTTCTTCATGAGGAAAATTCCCCACACTGAGGTGTCAAAAATGCATCATTTCTTCTAAATATCTCTTCTTTTTTAACTAATAACCTTGTCCTTAGTCAACTCTTCGTCTTATGTGAGCATTTACTCATTTTTGGGAGATTTTCTTTTATTCTTCCATTTATCTCCTCCCTACATTTGGATTAATCTAATTGGTCCATAGGAACCTTAATTTAAAATTTTCAAAAAATCTGGACCCTTAGGCTAAGGTCCTTTTTAATTTATTCCAATTGCACATTGGAAATTTCTTTTTGAATATCTATTTCAGGGGAAACCATTTTAGATGCTAGGAGGATTTTTATATAAAAAAATATCTCAATTTTGAATTATCTCCCTCTAGACATTTTGAATTATCTCAATTTTGAATTATCTCCTTCTAGACATTTTCTCTCTCTAGGCCAAAACAGGATCTTTCTTTTATTTCAGAGAGGGGAATAATTATAAGATCAGAAGGGGAGGTTCTTACACCTGCACACCTCAAAAGCTGGAGGGAGGAATCTTACAAGAAGTATGTTTTGTGTGACTGCTGCTATAGTGGTACTTCGGCACAACCTGTATATCACTAGATTTGATGAGAGTACATGTATATACGTGTCGAATATCAACAATACATGTGCAAACACTATCTGCACTCTCGAAATGCACTGCTACTTTACAATAACTTGATTTTGACTAGAGACAGTTCTCTACTACTAGAACTTCCCAAAATTGCCCAAAATACCTTGTAGTGATCAAACGGAGACCAAAACATGCCCATAACGTGAGTTTGGGTGCAAAACTACAGTATAAAGTATTACATACCACACAAACACCTTCAAGCCTATGAAGGCAGCTCCTTAATTGGAGAAGATACAAATACCTAAGAAGATAGGTAGCTACTAGCGTGCATTGGAAGGTCCTAAGTAGGCCAATTGCCTATTGAGGATATTGGGTGCTACCTTAGCAAGCAGGCTAGTAGCTACCGGCATGAACCTAGATCTCCCAATGCACGTCGGTTGCTACATAAGCACCTTGATAGCTATCGGCATGCATTGGGAGCTCCCACCAATGCATGCCGAGGGTGCTATCTAAGCATGCATGCATTCCAAGCTCCTGGTGCATGCCAGTAGCTACCAACATGCTTAGGTAGCTCCTAGTGCATGCTAGTAGCTATCGGCATGCTTAGGTAGGTAGCACCTACCTAAGCATTGGGAGCTCCTAGTGCATGCCATTGGGAGCTCCTAGTGCATTCCATTGGGAGCTCTCGATGCATTCCAGTAGCTCCTGGGTGCTATTGAAGCATGCCGATAGGTACTGGCAAGAACCTGAAGCTCCCAATGCATGACGGGTGCTAGCAACATGCATTGGGAGCTCGCAATGTATGCTGGGTTGGTACCGACCTGCATTGGGAGCTCCGGGTGTGCTGGTAGCTCTCGATGCATGTCGGATGCTACTTAAGCATGCATAGGAGCTCCAAATTCATGCGGGGTGCTACCTAAGCATGTCAGTAGCTATCAGTGCATGCCTGGTACTATCGATGCATGTTGGTAGCTACCCTCATGTATTGGGATTTCTACCAATGCATGCTGGTATATGCACCTAAAGCTCCCAATGCATGTTGAGTACTACCTAAGCACGCTAGTAGCTACCGACATGCAGTGGGAGCTCCAAATGCATGCAGGGTGCTACCTAGGCACTTTGAAGCTATTGTAGCTATTAGCATGCATTGTGAGCTCTTGGTGCATGCGAGTAGCTTGGGGCTGCTATTAAAGCATGCCGATAGCTACTGGCATACACCTTGAGCTCCCAATGCATGCCAATAGTTGGCATGCATTGGCATTGGCAGCTCGCGGTGTATGTTAGTAGCTCTCGGGTTCTCTTGAAGCATGCCGATAACTACCGGCATGCACCCGAAGCTCCCAATGCATGTCGGGTGCTCTTGACATGCATTGGGAGCTCTCGATGCATGTTGGTAGCTCGTGATGCATACCTTAGCATACCAGGTACAACCTAAGTATGCACCAGTAGCTCCAAATTCATGTTGGGTGTGCTACTGAAGCATGCATATAGTTAACCGGCATGCACCGGGAGCTCCCAATGCATGCTGAGTGGTACTGACATGCATTGGGAGATATGAGTGCATGCTAGTAGCTTCCAATGCATGCCAGATACTACTAAGAATGCTAGTATAACCTAAGCATGCACCGGGAGCTCCCAATGCATCCCAAGTGCTACCTAAGCATGTTTATATCTCAGTGCATGCCGAGTGCTACCTACATGCATTGGGAGCTCCTGATGCATGTCGTTACAACCTAAGCTTGTTGGTATGCAAAGAGAGCTCCCAATGCATGTCAGGTGCTAAGTCAATATTAGGTAATTTGGGAAAAATCTCATATTTTGGGAATCAATTACTCCATATAGTTTTGGACATATCTTAAACATAGCAACTCCAAATTTGTCAGAGATCATAGATTTAGAGTCTACTCTTCAAGATCTTTCCAATGACATGTCACATGAGGGGGTTTTGACTGACAAGTTCACCATGATCCCATTTTGCAAATGGGAATGGGATTTTTTCCAAAAATAGGTGTTTGCTCGCAATGCATGCCACGTGCTACCTAAGAATGTCGGTAGCTACCGGCATGCATTGGGAGCTCCCACTACATTCTGGATACTACTAGTGGTGGCTAGTGGCATGCATTGGCATCTCTCGGTGCATTTCGTAGCTCTTGATGCATGTCAAGTATGCTACCTAAGCAAGCTAGTACAACCTAGGCATGTCCGTAGAGCGACAAGAGCTCCCAATGCATGACAAGTGCTACCCAAGCATGCCGGTAGCTACTGAGTGCACTAGGAGCTCTCAATGCATGTAGGGCAGATGCTGGTAGCTCCCGAGACATGCCGGATTCTACCTAAGCATGGTGGTAGCTTTCAATGCATGTAGGGTGCTACCTAAGCATGCGAGCAGAGCTATCAATGCATACCGGTAGCTCCCAATGCATGCTTAATAATAAATAGAAACATACCGGTAGCTCCCAATGCATACCGGGTAGCTCCCAATGCATGCTTAATAATAAATAGAAACACATATAACTTAAGCATGCGAGTAGCTATCAGCATGCACTCGGAGATCCCAATGTATGTTGGGTGCTACTAAAGCATGTGTGTAGCTACGGGCATGCACTGGGAGCTCCCAATGCAATCAGCATGCACTGGGAGCTTCCAATGCATACCGGCATGCACTGGGAGCTAATAAAGCATGTGTGTAGCTACCGGCTCCCAATGCAATGTATGTTGGGTGCTACTAAAGCATGTGTGTAGCTACGGGCATGCACTGGGAGCTCCCAATGCAATCAGCATGCACTGGGAGCTTCCAATGCATACCGGCATGCACTGGGAGCTAATAAAGCATGTGTGTAGCTACCGGCATGCACTGGGAGCTTCCAATGCATACCGGCATGCTATTGGCATGCATTGGGTTTTCCAAGTGCATGCTACTAGGTCTGGATGCATACCTAAGCATGCATTGGGAGCTCCAAATTCATGCGAGGTGGGGTGCTACCTAAGAATGCTAGTAGCTGTTAGTGCATGTCGGGTGCTACAAATACATGTTGGTAGCTACCCGCATGCATTGGAAGCTCTCGGTTAATGCTGGTAGCTCTTGATGCATCCCAGTACAACCTAAACATTCTCGTAGCTACTTGCATGCACCAGGAGCTCTAAATGCATGTCGGGTTATATACCAAGTGCTACCTAAGCATGTTTGTAGTAGCTACCGGCATGCATTGAGAGCTCCCAATGCATGATGCCGAGTGTTGTCGGTGGCTACTACCAGCATACATTGGGAGCTCCCAGTAAATGTCGATAGCTTGCAATGCATACCTAAGCATGCCCATAGCTATCGGCATGCACGAGGAGCTTGCAATGTATGTCAGGTGGTACATGCATGCATTGGGAGCTTCGGGTAGCTCCCGATGCATGCATTGGGAGCTTCGGGTGCATACTGGTAGCTCCCGATGCATGTCAGATGCTGCTGCCTAAGCATGCTCGTACAACCTAAGCATGCATAGGAGCTCCCAATTCATATGCGGGGTGCTATCTAAGCATGTCGGTAGCTATCAGTGCATGCCTGGTACTATTGATGCATGTCGGTAGCTACCCTCATGTATTGGGAGCTCGTGGTAGCTCCCAACGCATGTGGGTTTCTACGAATGCATGTTGGTATGCACCTAAAGCTCCCAATGCATGTTGAGTACTACCTAGGCAATGCTAGTAGCTACCGACATGCAGTGGGAGCTCCAAATACATGAAGGGTGCTACCTAAGCACACTAATAGCTATTGTAGCTATTGGCATGCATTTAAATTGAGAGAGCAGTTAAAATTATGTTGATGTGTAGGGTGTATTTATGTCAAAATTACATCTTCATGTTTTGAAGAATATTTTATTCCAAGTGGGAAAAATTTATGGAATGAAGTCAAAGATAGCCTAATGGAGCATATAGAAAAGCCTTATGATGTTCTATTTATAAAGGGGGAGGGAAATTTGCTCAGGATTGTGGTTTCTTAGTTGAAATTATAGATTGCTAATTTACAAAAGAAATGGAACAATAGGTTTTCCCAAATGTGATGCAGACATGCAAACATATATTAGTATGACTGAAGAGAAGCTGGTTCCATTTGAAGAACACAAATCCAATTTTTATGGGATATTTCGCATCAAAGCACAAAAGATCAGAGGAAAACAAACAATTTCATTGATAGAATTGAACATATTTTTGTAGAGGAGTTTTGATTCTCTATGCCAACTCAAGTGATGTCAGAAAATGAGTTAGTCAAGAATTAGGATACAAAGGCAGATTTTTTTAAAGAATTTGATACAATAATAGATCTAGAGAAAATGAGCAAAGTAATTCAGAATTTATTTTTGATTTAGATATGAAGGATGCTAAGAATGAAGAAAATGAAGCCGATAAAGTGGAAAAAGTTTCTAAAATTGAGAAGTTGTAGTTGATGAAGGGGGAAAGTAGTTTGTACAAGACAACCCATCTCTATAGTCATGGTCTAGGTGGCAGCAGAGGCATGGGGGCTGTAGTTTACAACAACCCTATTTTTTATGACATCCACATGGGCTTTTATATTGGGGTGAGTATACCCAATGTGTATACAAGTAAGCCATCAAGTTTGAACAATTTGGACATGTGGGTCCCACTCAAACATGCTAAAACATTCAGCCAGTAGGACAAGCTACAAATAGTGCACAACAAGCAAAGTTGTCATTTTCACCAAGTCCACCGAACTAGAATAATCGTGCTATTGGCACGCTGACATCACCAAAGTCTAGTAGATATATTGGACTATCACCATGTCAGACCTTATGCAAAACCAAGGTGTCTGGACCCATCTACAACCATGGTCTAGGTTGTAGAAGAGGCATGGGAGAAGTAATTTACAACAACCCTATTTTTTATGATTTTGATGTTAGAGATCACTTACCCATACCTACATGCATGCATTGGGAGCTCCTAGTGCATGTCGATAGTTCCCAATGCATGCCGGTATAACCTAAACATGCCAGTAGGCTACCGGCATGCACAGGTAGCTCCGAATTCATACCTAAGGATGCAAGTATCTATTGGCATGCATCAACAGCTCCCTATGCATGTCGGGTGCTACCGGTGGCCATCGGCATGCACCGAAAGCTTTGAATGAATCTTGGGTGCTCCCAATGCATGCCAGTAGCTACGAGCATGCACCGAGAGCTCCAATGCATGTTTGTAGCTACCTCTATGCATGTTGATTGCTACCGGCATGCATCGAGAGCTCCCAATGCATGCCGGTAGCTACGGGCATGCACCGAGAGCTCCAATGCATGTTAGTAGCTACCTCTATGCATGTTGATTGCTACCGGCATGCATCGACGAGAGCTCCCAATGCATGCCGGGTACTACCGGTGGCTATGGGGTCATCTAATGCATGCATCGGGATCTCCCAATGCATGTTGGGTGCTACCGATGGCTACCCACATGCAATAGGAGTTCAGGTGCTATATGTCGGTAGCTCTCAATGCATGGTGGATTCTATCTACGCATGCCGGTACAACCTAAGCATGTAGGTAGCTATATGAGCATTCACTAGAAGCTCCCAATGCATGTAGGGTGCTACCTAAGTAGGCTGGTTGCTACCGGCTTTCACCAAGAGCTCCCAATGCATGTTGAGTGCTACCTAAGAATGCCGATAGTTGTCGGCATGCACCAAGAGCTCCCAATTCATGTTGGGTGCTACCTAAGCAGGCTGTTTGCCATCGGGTGCTACCTAAGCTGGTTGTCGGCTTTCACCAAGAGCTCCTAATGCATGTCAGGTGCTACATAACAATTCCGGTGGCTACTAGCATGCATGAGGGGCTCCCAATGCATTCACCGGGTTGTACTAGTGCATGTCAATAGCTATCGGTATGTACCTAGGGCTCCCAATGCATGCTGGTGTGCTACCGGTGCGTGCCGATAGCTACTGGCATGCGTTGGGATCTTCTGATGCATGCGTGCACCCCGGTAGCACCCATCGTGCAACAAGGGCTCCCAATAGCTCCAAGCGAGAGTCATGATGCGAAATGCTACCTAAACATACCCAGACAACCTAAGTATATCGGTAGCGGCATGCGTGCCATGTGCTACCCATGTTAGCATAGCCTTGCTAACATGAGGGAAAACACATGCTCCTACACACGTAGCCATGGAGTACACATGTAGATATGAGCTTGGTGTAAGAGACATGGATCAAGGGTGTTCACACCAATCAACAACCCTAGCATGTTGATATCTACTGGGTGCTCCAAGATCTCTCACTGCATGTGCGGGATGCATATTGGTAGCTCCGGATATATGCGAGAGCCTACCTAAGCAATGCATGCTCAATGCTACCTAAGCATGCCAGTAGATATGTCAATTAATGCATGCTGGTTGACTGTCAATGCATTGGTAGCACTCGGCATGCATTGGGATGCCTCAATACATGTTGGTAACTCTCGATGCATGCATGTAGCCACCCGCATCATGCAAGCTCCCAATGCATGTTGGGTGCTACCAATGTATGACAGTAGCTATTGTCATGTACCAAGAGCTCCTAATGCATGTCGGGTGCTACCAATGCATGTTGATAGCTCCCGAGAACTGCTTAATAACTACTGGTAACTAGCTCGTACCTACTTCACAAACACTAAGAGGAATGCTAGTTGTGAACTAGTGCTTAACATCTCCATAATAGCTAGTAACTAGCTCACACCTACTTCTCAATAGCTGAGATGGATGTTTACTGGTCTTTAACTAGTTGTCACATGTTTAAACAGTAAACACAAACACATATAACGAAGCTCTAACTAAGCCTTCCACAGCATGCACCTAGAGTTCCCAATGCATGCTAGGGTACTACTAAAGCATGCCTGTAGCTATCGGCATGCACGAGGAGCTCCCAATGCATGTCGGTTCAAGCATGCCGGTACCGGCATGCACTAGGAGCTCCCAATGCATGTCGGGTGCTTCGAATACATGTCGGGTACTACACCTAAGTATGCTGGTAGCTACTGGCATGCATTGGGAGCTCCCAATGCATGCTAGGTGCTATCGGTGGGTTATTGACATGCATTTAGAGCTCCCGATGTGCATGTCAGTAGCTCTAGTAGATGCATGTTGGATACTACCTAAGCATGCCGGTATAACCTAAGCATGTAGGTAGCTATTGGCATATGCATTGAGAGCTCCCAAAAATGCATGATAGGTGATACCTAAGTAGGTAGATAGCTACGAGCATGCATTGGGAGGTCCCAATGCATAAGGGGTGCTGCCTAAGGAGGTCCGAATGCATAAGGGGTAGCTATTGGCATCGTGTATTGGGAGATTCGATTGCACGAGTGCTACCTAACCACGTAGGTAGCTAATGGCATGCATCCAGATGTGACCTCCCAATGCATGTTGGGTGCTACCCAAGCATGCCGGTTGCACCAAGAGCTCCCAATGCATGTCGGGTGCTACTGGTGCATGCTGGTAGCTACCAGCATGCACTGGGAGCTCCCAGTGCATGCCACGGGCTCTTGTCAATGCATGCCAGGTGCTCCTAGTGCTTAGGTTGCTACGTGGTATGCACTGAGAGCTTTCGAAATTCTTAGTTAGCTACCGAATACATGGTGTGTGCTACCTAAGCATGCTAGTAGCTAGCAACGTGCACTGGTATCTCCCAATGTATGCTCATAGGCACCTAAGTATGCCAATAACTACCCGCATGCACCAGCATGCTAAGATAGCTTGTGAGGTCTCCGTGCATGATAGGTAACTATCTAAGCATGCGGGTAGCTACCTAAGCATGCTGGTAGCACACCGACATACATCGAGATGCCATAGGGATGAGGCCTCTTCTACCATACAGGTTAGACAATGCCCATCGACGTCCGCACTCAAGTTCCTAGGAGTATCTATCGAGAGAGCATTCTAGATGCAAAGAGCTACACAATTGAGACCGACAAGATAGAGAGCACACTCCCCTCGTCAATCTCGGATCTGGGAGATACTCTACAGACATTGGAGTACTTTTCGAGGAGAGGTGAATTTTGAGGGAGCTCTACATATTTTGACAACTATTTCGACGGTTATTTCGACTACAATTTCGACGGTTATTTCGACTACTATTTCGACGGCGGTTATTTCAACTACAATTTTGGCTGGTATTTTGACACTTATTTCGACTGTCATTTCGATGCAGTTTTTGACAGATGCAGGAAACTTTCGACGCTGTTTTCGACGGATGCAAGAAACTTTCGATGCGTATTTCGACGCGTGCAGGTATTATTAGTTTTTTGGCATAATGGTGCATGCACAACTATAGTCTTGTAGCTGGATGCACCATTATGCCAAATTTATAGAGAGTACTAAAGGTAACTGTACTACTCTGATATTGTAAAGAATGAGGTGAATTTGTTGAAACTTGAAAACTTAGAGAGAGTGCCATAACGTTTTCGAGATTATAAAGTAGGTGCACAATTCACACAAGTGCAAACAATGGCCAATTTATATTGTAAGATTTGAAATTTACATATGAAGCTCTAACGAGATAAGCCAAAATTTGCATACAATCTATACAAGCTCAAACAAAGATGTGAGCTGACCAAAATGTGTATGTATAAGGGGAAAGACATGGGCAAGGCCACTCTATGTGGAGCCCTCACTCAGGATCAGGCATTGGTCCCTGCAAAAACCATACAAGACACTTTTTTTAGTATACCAAAACAACGATCTAACATGACAAGGCAAAGCAAGTATACAAATCATAAGGTTAAGGCTTGCCACTTACCATATCTACAATGCGCCCCCAATTGAGGTTGATGCCTTCTCACTCAAGCTTCTCCAAAAAAAAGTATGTGTTATGGCGGCGAGCAATGTCCTCCTCTTCTCCCATTGCCGGCTGACCAACCACTTGATTCTAAAAGTACCAAAACAATAAGATAAGAATTGATACTTACAAAGTAGACATAAAATCAAATGAAACATACAAGATAAATGTTGATACTTACAAAGTAGACATAGAATGCGTCGCAACCGCCGCTTCCAAGGTGAGAGCTTCCTACACTCTCCATTCAGGCTTTGGCAGCATCCTCTTGTTGCTTGTAGCGTTGGGGATTTCGAGCATGCTTTTGCATCTCCTCATTCCAATCCTCAATGCTCATGTACCAAGGCTTCTCAAATCCCTGCCTTCACTCTCCTAGTCACATCTCCCCGCCAATGTTTCATGACCTCCACCAAGTGGTCCTTTATCCACCTTATGGGGATGACATCACTACCGCTACGGCGGCGGCCGGCTTGTACTCATCCTTGATTTGATTTATGACTCTATCTTTCTTGTCTTTATCTAACTTTGGCCATAAATTCATAAAGTCATTTGCGAAGACAATGTGGCAAAGCTCACGGATGCGGCTCTTCATCTCTTGCCCGACATTATCCAAAACCACATTGCCATTGACAATTGTGTAAAATTTTTCTCCACCATCGAATGAGTGTGGGATGTGTGTCGAAACGTCGCGAGATGATCGCGAGAGCGTGGAGTGCTTCTGGCACTAGATGGGGAAGGATGCTCAGATGGGGGCATAGACCCATTCGTGCCCCCACTTGGACAAGAATCACCTCCACCTCCACTACTTGAGCATTGTGCTCTGCAAGTGGATGAGCGACCTGAGGGAGGGGTTCTAGCGGCTCTTTGTGGGGTTTTTATAGGTGAACTAGGGTTAGCGGTGGTGGTGCCCAATGGTGCAGCCGAAGTGCCCACCCCTCTCCTAAAATATTGTTGTGCCATCGCTCTTTGCTCGGGCGTGGCTTGTGCTAAAAAACCCATGAACTGGTCAGGCGACATGGCATCTGGAGAGAAGGATGGAGAGTAAGACGGTGTCTCATCTGGAGTGCAAGACATGTTTTTACACACACATAACAAAGCCCACATGGACACTTTAATAAGAGAATACACATGAATTATCCCTCAACATTCATTATGCATAAAGCATTATGCATAAATGCATGAGGCTTATGCATAAAGCATTATGCATAAAGCTATGCACGAGGTTTATGCATAAAGCTATGCATGAGGCTTATACATAAAGCTTATGCATAAAGCACTATGCATAAGGCCTTATGCATAAAGCATTATGCATGAGGCCTTATGCATAAAGCTATGCATGAGGCTTATGCATAAAGCATGAATGAGCATTATGCATGATGCTTATGTGCAAATCTACAAAACAAATCCCTAGCACCCACCACCAAGGGTGCAATAATAATAGAGGAAAGAGAGGAAAGATAGAAAAGCACTTACCTCTTTTTCGTGATGTTGAAAGAGAGGATTAGAGGACCTGCAAAACCAACAAAAGGGTAAGGAAAGGATAAGTAATGCATACAAAAAGCCTATGCATGAGGCCTTATACATAAAGCTTAGCATAAAGCATTATGCATGAGGCTTTTGCGTAAAGCACTATGCAAGCCACACTATCCTAAACTACACCGTATCTTGGCACTATGCATTAAGCATGCATGCATAGAGCTTAATGCATGCATAGATTAAGCTCTATGCGTGCATAGATAGAGTTGAATGCATGCATAGAGCTCTATGCATAGAGCTTAATCTATGCATATATCTCTATGCATTATGAATGTATGCATAGAGCTTAATCTATGCATTAAGCTATATGAATAGAGCTTAATGCATAGATTAAGGTCTATGATTAGAGGTCTATGCATGTGCATTAAGCTCTATGCATAGAGGACCTACAAAACAAAACCCCTCTTTTTGGTAGATAAAAATAGAGGAAAGACAGAAAGGAATTTACCTCTTTTTGGTGAAGTTGAAATAGAGGATTAGAAGACCTACCAAACAAAACAAAAAGTTGAGAAAAGAATTAGTGATACAAAACCCTAAAAGTGTGAATAGCATGGATACACAAGGATATTTATCCTTCAACACACACACACCGATTTAACAACCAAGAGGGGAGGCGAGGGGAGGGAGGGCAAAGAAGGAGGTGGAGAAGAGCTTGGGAGAGAGAAAGAACCTGCAAAACAAATGAGAAAGCAAAAAAACAAGAAAACCACTTATAATTACACACACAGACATTTTACATCACATGTACATGTAACCAAGAGGAGATGGGAGTGAGGGAAAAGGAGGTATATCTGGTAAGGAATCAAAACACATGTGCAGCACGAAAAAAAACGCAGAAAAAAGAGAGGTTTTGTTTTACTATAAAAACTTGCGCTATCAATATAATATCCGTCGAAATAAACGTGGAAAAAAACGTCGAAATAAGTGTGTCAAAAAGTACGTGGAAATAAGAGTCGAAAAAATAAAATTCCCACGTTCTTTTCGACAGTTGTTTCGACGATCTTTTTGATGATTATTTTGACGATTGCTACTTTTCATTCAAATTCAAAATCTTTTGAGACCTTGCGCGCCCCCGCCGATATTTCAAATTACCTATCACCGAAGACAGGATTCCCCTCCAAAAATAAGCATTCGTTCCCATTTTGCAAATCAATATGGAACCCATGAACGATGCCACACCCTCAAATTTTGTTGATTTAGAGGAGAAGACACTTTGCCCATGTACTCGCTGCAAATACCAAGTGGCTCAACTTCGACGAATTTGCAATGATCATACAAAAAAATGAGGAATATTTTCGGTGGAGCGATTGGAACATCTAATTAGTGGCAATGCGGGCTTCAACAATGACGAACCAGTGTAGATATCCAGCTTGAATGATGGTTGGAGACCAACAAGAGTAGCCAACAACCCGAGAAACTTGAGGTAGATTCGGAGCAAATACTGAACATGACATGGATGAGATGATAAATGCCTTACATGATGGAACAAAAGATCGAGGTTTGGAACACGAAGGGGTAGAAGAAAACACACGACATGTGGAATACGCTGAATCCCAAGAAGAGAAATAGCTATGCACGCTTGCTCGTCCTCCACTATATCGTGGAGAACACGTGTCTATTTTACGCGCTTGCCTATCCATATCGAAATTGCAATCGATTTTTGAATGGTCTAATACGAGCGTATCAAAACGTTTTGCGTAAGTGATGATATCATATGCAATTAGTGAGTTATGTACCTTTATATGCGTTTTCTTAGCCTAACTATTTTGTATAACAGCTTATTGAAACATCAATAATTGCCAGAAGATAATGAGATGCAAGTGGACCGTAGTCGAGCAAACGCAATGTTGCACTCGATTGGCATGGACTACAACACACACTATGCTTGTCCAAATGATTGTATTCTTTATCGAGACAAGAATATAACAATGCAGTACAATGTCTGCATTATGATACATCGCGATATAGACAAGATGTGCAAGGAGAAAGGGTACTAGCAAAAGTTTTATGACACTTTCACATCAACCCTCGGATTAAAATAATGTTCAAGTGCAAATCCATTGTTGTAGGATTGATGACTTGTCACCGTAACACTAGGTCCATGGATGGTGTTATGCATGTGCCCGCAGATTCCCTTTCATGGAAACACATTGAAGAGAAATGGGTAGCCTTTCAGGAGGAGGCTTGCCATATTCCACTCGGACTAGCGATGGATGAAGTGAATCCACATTAGGAACTCAATGGAGTCTTCTTGGGCCCTTTTATTTGGCAGTTTAAGGGAGTCAAACCTTTTCTCTTAAGAAGAAACGTTTTCTAATTTGAAGCTTCAAAACGGCTACTTTATTCGAATTTGAATTTTGGGGGAGAAATGGAATTTAAAATCTAGCGGATAAAACCATATCATGTAACATATCTATGGAAAGCTCTTGATGCGTAGATCACGGATTTGTAATCTCTGCTCAAATTGGAGCTTGTATGTAGAAGTTATGGAGGTCCGAAATTTGTAAAATTGCCTCCCCTCCCCTTTTTGGGGGGAAAAGTACACCCTTTGACCACTCTTACACCTCTCTTACAAACCCATGGTTTTTGCTTACATGGCGGGATCCTATTTGTCAAAAAGTTGAATGTTTCCATAACCTCATGGCAAATTAAAGGGCCCAAAAAGACTCCATTGAGTTCCTAATGTTTGGTCTACGAAGTTCATCATGGAGTACATGGCCTATTTGTCTAGTTAACTATAATCTTCCACCATGGCTAGCGATAAAGAAAGGACATCTTTTGTTGTCTTTGTTGATAGTTCTTGGAAAGTACAAGGTGAAGAACATGGATGTGTATTTAGCCCCTTTAGTTGAGGAGCTTTGTGTTCCATGGGAGGGCATTGAAGTTCATAATATTTCCAAGAGGTTTGGACAACGTGCGCTAACGTTAAGAGGAATATTTATGTGGACTATGCATGATTGGCCTAGCTATGGAGAGTGCTCAAGTAATACTGTAGCTTGTTAACATATTATGTTAAGTCATGATTATCATCCAAACGTACATGCTACAATCTTTTTTGATGTTCTACAAGGCTTTCAGTGTCAGGGTATAATGGATGTCCATTATGTGGGCCGCAACTTGAGGCTCGATACTCAAAGTCTATGAAGAAGATAGTATACGAGGGCCACAAGAAGTATCTACCAGTGGATCATCCTTTGCGTGAGGGATTTCTAGGGAGGTCTACTTGCATATGGAAGAGCAGTGATTAGAGGACCTTATGAGAGCTGGATCCAACCTGTACACCTTCAAGAATGAAGCGTCTATCCATTTTCCATCAACTTCCATACTGGAATGACCTTCTAGTGAACCATCTTCTTGACCCAATGCACATTTTCAAGAAGATAGCCGAGGTGCTTTGGAAAACCATCACAAGAGCAAAGGAGAGCAAGGCACAACGAGATGATTTACAAGAGGTTCAACGCATGCACCACTTATGGGCCCAAAATAGAGTAGATGGAAAGGTGAAGCTACCAGAAGCACTGTGGGTCATTGACAAAGGATGCGCAACGGCATGCAAAGAAGTGCATTAGTGAGTTTTGTACCCCTACAGGATGCATGCACTGCTTGAAGGGAGCATTTACAAAGGACGATGAGCTTAGTGGCTTGAAGAGTCATGATTGGCACAAATTCATACAATTCGTGCTTCCTATAGCCATCAAGGATTGCCTCAACGATGACATTAGAGAAACAATTTATAAAATTGGTGCAGTGGTACGTTGGATATCAAGGAAAGAGATTAGTAGAGACACATTGGAAGCAGCACGATTAAACTCCATCGAGGCTATTATAGTGGCTGAGAAATACTTTCCAACAAGTATTTTAACCATTCAATTGCACTTGTTAGTTCATGTGGTTGATGAAGTTGCTGTGGCTGGGGTTGTCCACCATAGCCAATGGATGTTTTTCTTGGAGAGATTTATGAACACTTAAAGGATTTGTTTGTCAAAGAGCTTGTCCTGAAGGTAGTATGGCAGCGGGATGGCTTGTTCAAGAATCACTTGTATATATAACTGAATTTCTCAATACGTCTGATCTCGATATGCCACGATTATGAACACAAGAAGAAGATGATCGACTAGTTGGGGAAGAGCCACAAGGGAAAGGCCTTGTGAGAACAATGGATGTAGCATTGCATGTGAGAAGATTAATAAATTTTGCATCTTAAACCCACATGCTATGGAGAAATGGATCGAGATATATAACTTGGTGAAGGCTTAAAGGAACCAAGCTCGTTTGAGTTTTAGAAGGAGTCACAACCCACACATTACCATACCCAGAACTTGCACTTCTTCCAAACTTTCCTTCTAATAAATGGCTCGAGCAAACCATACTACAAGCTAAATGCAATGGTGAATCAATAAGTGATGAGGAGGAGGAGCTTGCATATGGTTGTGATTTCCATGTATGTGAGTTAGAGATATCTACGCATTGTCTTTTATGTTATGCTTTCGTGAATTTATACAATAAAAGTACTTATTTATTGTGCTTGCAGTATCGTAAGTTTGGGGCAATTTGATCACGCGGACGTCACTTTCGAGTAGAAGGAATAGATAAAAAGAGAACAACATTTGATTGTGGTGTGAAGGCTAATTTCATGCAAGAAATTTGTTCAATTGCAAGTGATGGCAATACTGAAGTAGGCATGCTAGATTATTGTGGAACAATCCAAGATATTATCAAGGTTGGATTCAGAAAGTTTGATATGTTCATTTTTGATGTGAAATGGTTCAAGTTAGTAACTCAAGGGGTGCAAGTAATTGAATGCAAAGACAAGTGTGGATTTCTTCAAGTAGACCGCACAAAGATATGGACTGACCAAAGGGACACATTTGTGCTACCAAAGCATTGTGAACAAGTCATCTTTGTGGAAGACCCGACAGATCATAAATGGTTGTTTGTGATCCAAATAAATCCACATAGGAAACAAATATTTGAAGAGGTGAAAATAGTAGTTGACTGTTTGCCAGATGTTGAGGAACTCCTCCCAGATCATGTGATGGTTGAGTATACACCACTAGCACCTATTCAACAACAAGAAGAACAAGAAGAAGACATACTAGTTGAGGAAGTAGGCGAGGCTCACACGGGATTAGGATCTGATGAAGGTGTACTCATTGAGAAAATACATCTTGAACGAGAAACAAACACTACAGATAATCCAAAAGAAGAAGAGATTCAAGCTGAGTATGATCATGATGCATCAACAGCCCTCATGCTAGAGCTAGAAGAGGATGATGACATGGATGAATTACCTTCTACTACTACAAGACAACTGGTTCCACTAATTGACAACAATGTATTTCTGGAAATAAATTTATTTGGAGCCATGGATCTCGCTGAGGATGAGCAAGTTGATGATGAACTTTAATTTCATTGTAAAATAGATTACTTTCTTAATTGCACCTTAGTGACGAGGAGAAGGAGCTAGCATTTTTTCTCCTTCAAAGAGTGTGATGAAAGTTATACCCTCCTTTCTCCCTCCGCTCCCCCCCCTCTCTCCCTCTCTCTCTCTTTATCTCTTTCTCTCTGATCATCTCTCTCTCTCTCTCTCTCACAGACACATATTCTTGCAAAGAGGTAGAAAGAGAAGGCTAAAACACACCCTAGACTGGGAACTAGCAAATATTATATATAAAGTCAATTTTTTAAAAAAGAAAAATTTTGACGTTTATTCTAATGACTTTTTCCATGCTTATTTCGATGCATTTTTTCATGCATATTTTGATGCCTATTTTGACACACATATCGAGATGCGACCAGGTATGGAAACTAAGCATCGAAAAAGAATGATTCTCTTGTAGTGCATGCAACTGAAAGAGCTGATCACAAATTGCTGCTTACACATAGTGATGTGTATGGTCCAATGAGGACTACTTCTTTGGGAGGAAGTTTATATTGTTTGTTGTACATTTATTGATTATAGCAAATTCAACTAGTCTTACCCTATGAAAGCTAAATAAGAGGTATTTTCCCATTTTCAACACTTTGTTTCTATGGTTGAAAATGAAACTAGCTTAAAAATTCAAACTCTCTATTCTGATAGAGGGGGGAAATATATTTCCAATGCCATCATTGTTTGGCACAAGAAGACATTAAGCATCAGTCTTAGGGGGTTCACCTCTAAGAAATTTTATGTATCACTTCCGTTTAAGGGGTATTTAAAAAACCCCTTACAGTTACATACTTTTATGAATAAAATGACCCTTTTTTATTCATAAACTAAGGGTTTTTTTAAAAAAATTATTTTAAAAAACCCCTCATGTAAATGTAATTCTATAGCTTTCTTGAGTTAATATACCCCTCATGATTAACTCACTTGTTGCACTTACATATATAAATGTAATTCTATAGCTTTCTTGAATTAATATACCCTTCATGATTAACTCACGTGTGCTGCACTTACATATTTTTAGGTGAACCCCATAAGGTATCAGTTATATAACTCCTTATACACCACAACAAAATGGCATTACTAAGAGATGCAACATGACTCTCATGGAGATTGCTAGATGCATGGTTAAAGGGCAA
Organism: Cibotium barometz; assembly: GCF_041138505.1. Lineage (NCBI taxonomy): Eukaryota > Viridiplantae > Streptophyta > Polypodiopsida > Cyatheales > Cibotiaceae > Cibotium > Cibotium barometz. The sequence goes on from NC_141053.1 coordinate 3,980,297, forward strand.
CAACTTCCACATAAGTTTTGGATGGAAGTAGTTCAATGAAGACTGTCACTCCTTATAGTACTTGGTTCAATTAGAAACCTATAATTGAACATATGCATGTTTTTGGTTGTTTAGCATATGCACATGCACCAGTGTAAAATCAAACTAGGCAGTGCAATGCATTTTTATTGTCTATAGTGTCGAAAGTAAAGGTTATCATCTTTACAATCCTCCCACTAATAAGAAGATTATTATCAGTAGGGGTGTTGTTTTTATAGAGTATTCTATCTATACATTGATGGAATTTAGTAAGCATGTCTATGCAAATTCTTGGGGTTTGATGGTTTATTGCATGTGCAAGTTCTTGCTGATCACGAGCAAAGTTTTTTGATCTTGATTTGTTACAAGGGGGGAATGCTCAAAGATTTGATGCACCAACTTTAGATCAACTAGAAGATGTAGTTAATAATGAAAAATCAACACGAAATCGAAATGAGAAATGGAAACCTCAGGAAGAAGCGCATGCACACAAATATATAGAAAATGTGAAAGATAACACCAAATTGGGTCCCAACTACCCCCCAAGCATGTACTCAAAGCATCCTCATTTGAGCGTTTTTATATATTTTTATTTCATAAAAAATAGGATGCATGGCTATTTTCGCCCAAGCTTGCTCTATAAGCCTTTCTTTTTTTAAACAAAAATTGGATAGTAAAATATTTTGAAAATCTCACTCCTATGACAGTTCTCCCAGTTTAGGAGACCACCGTCCTCGGTTGTAACTATCAACACACATTAATCGTTCACATTGGATTCACTCTCAATGTCTTTACATAATTAATTGGATTCACACACAATAATTAATTGGATTCACTCTCAATATCCTCACACACATAATTAATTGGATTCACTCCCAATATCCTCACACACATCGCACGTGTCTTAGAGTTAATTAGATTCACATCAAACTCAGAGAACCTTTGCATGTGTCACACATGTATTAGAGCTTAATTGGATTCACTCACAACCAAACTCCATCATTGGATTCACTCACAATGTTTTCATACACATTACACGTATTTACAGAGTACATGTATCATACTATGCTCTAGAATGGTAATGGTTAGCTAGCAGTGTTTGGAGTTCTTTCCTCTCTCCCTCTCACACTATCACCCTTTGCCACTGTAGTGATTGTAGTAGTGCACCTTGTCGATCGCCCATGGGTGACGAAAGTTAATTAGAGGCCATACAAGCTCCTCCTCCTTTCTCGGTCTCTATAGTATAAAAACACACACATACTCCTCCTCTTTCCCCATCGTGCATGCGTGGTGACTGTTCATGCAGGGGCTGATGGCATTTGGTCATCCCTTTTTTTTTCAAAGGTCCAAGAATTTTTAAAAAAAAAATTAATGAGCTTGTACCTTGGTCCCACACAAAGCTATAATAAGGGTTATACCAACCATCCTCCAAGCACTATGATGCAAGCCTTCCCAAGTTTACCTCTATATACCTGGCTACTCCCTTCTCAAGTGTGTGTCCCCCTACAGTTAGCAACAATATTCTCAAATGTGACATTAAACATGTATGCCTAAAAAACTATATTCGTGCAAATTTCCATCAACATTAGTGGTGGGATCTTAGTAGCTCTTTCCAAGATATTCTCCGCCATAATGAGCCTTGTGGAGGCATAAATTTTTGATAGCTTATCCTACCACTCCTACCATTCATTTGTATTTCTTAAAAAACTATCGTGCAAATGTCCATCAACATTAGTGGTGGGATCTTAGTAGCTCTTTCCAATATATTCTCCACCATAATGAGCCTTGTGGAGGCATAAATTTTTGATAGCTTATCCTACCACTCCTACCATTCATTTGTATTTCTTAAAAAACTATATTTGTGCAAATGTCCATCAACATTAGTGGTGGGATCTTAGTAGCTCTTTCCAAGATATTCTCCACTATAATGAGCCTTGTGGAGGCATAAATTTTTGACAGCTTAACCTACCACTCCTACCATTCATTTGTATTTCTTTATCATCGACTGGATGTTGGAATCTTCATCACGAGCTTCTTTAATAGCCATTTTAGCCTATATAGCCAAAAGCTCTAGGTTAGTCACAAAGGCATAAATGTGACTAGTACACCCTTTCCCAAAGAAGCTAGAATTCCTATCTTTCCAAATATGGCAGAGAAGACTACTCCCAATGTTATTCCATAGAATAGGATCCATATGCCTACATTCACCAAGAAGTATCTCTTTCCATGAGAAGGGGATAGCAATCATGCAAGATGTTAAGAAATTTCTTATTGCTTTCACAATTCATGGACAGATGCATTAAATATTCTACACCTTTGCCACACCTAGAGCAAATGCCATTATAAACCCCGACTCTTGTAGCTCTCTAGCAGACCAAACTACTTTGTGCAGAATAAGCCCGAGAAAACAAGCATGTTTGGAGCTACTAGAAAAGACCCAAATAGATTTGAATCTATAGGTCCATTGATAGGCATTCAAATTGATGCCCCATCTATCATTCAAATTAGCTATAAGAGCAGAGTTATAGGTCCATTGATAGGCATTCAAATTCATGCCCCATCTATCATTCAAATTAGCTATAAGAGCAGAGTTATCACCTAGAAAGTTGATTATAGCACTTGATATCCAAGAGAGATTCCTTTTAATACCTCTTACCATCCCCTGTGAGAGGGGCCAAATACCTATATCAGAAATTTGTCTGATCCTTTCCCTTAGAAGTGCCCTACAACAACAAAAAGTAGTAGACAAGTGTTCCAATAGAAGTGAAGAGCATTCCCACTTATCTTTGTTCCACAAATCTCTCCAAGATTTGATACCAACTTTGTACAGCTTGTGAGCTCTATTGAAGTCCTATTTATCTATGCTAGGAAGGAGGGAACCAAACCAGCTAAAGTCCTCTAGAATGAGACTAGACTTAGAATGGTGGGTGTCTTTTACCTGAAGGTAGGGTTTCCAAGCAGCCCCCCCACATGTTCCTAATCAAAGTTGAACCTTTAGGAATGCATTACTTCCTAGACATAAAGATTTGCAGAGGAGAGAACCTTGTCTAGCACTTCTTTTACTTAAGCTCAAATATGTGACAGTCTATTTTGATCAATAGGGCTCAATAATCAGTACTATCAATCCCTCTACAAACCCACTTAGCTATGCAAACTTGTCAACAATTTTTACTTAGGTCCAAAACTCCAAGCCCCCATTTCTCTTTAGGTAAACTCCAAGTCCCCCCTTTCTCTTTAGGTAAAACATAATTTTATAGGCAACTTTAGCAACCTTCTTGACTCCTACACTCCCACCCCACAAAAAATTAGAGTCTAGAGAGATAATGTTTTGCAGGTGGGACTTAGGAGGCTTCCCCACAAAAAATTAGAGTCTAGAGAGATAATGTTTTGCAGGTGGGACTTAGGAGGCTTCTAGCAAGATAGGAAGTAATTAATAGAAGGGAGAAGGTAGTGATTGAGGACAAACACTCTAGCAAGAAGGGAGGGTTGATAGCCCTTCCAAAGATCAACTTTGTCTACTACCCAATTCCATCTATATTTTAGAGAAACCTTAAAGCCCATAGGAATGCCCAAAAGTCTAAAAGTCTCACCATTCATAATTTGTTTGCATCTAGCCTTAGTGACCACATCAAGAGCGGTGCCATTATAAGTCCAATAACCTATTTTGGCATGATTAATAATATACCCACTAGCTAAACAAAAGGTATTTAAGCAACTCAAAAAAGTCTTTATAGATTGAGCATCATTAAAAACAAGAGAGTTACTATCATCAGCAAACTGTTGTAGACAAAGATATTTGGGAGATCTAGGGAGCTTCAGCCCTTTCAAAGAGCCTTTGTTCAAGGCATTAGAGACAAGCCTTTGTTCAAGGCATTAGAGACAAGCCATCCTAGGGCATCAGTAGTAATGACAAAAAGGAGAGGGGCAAGGGGACATCCCTATTTGATAGTTCTCCTTGGAGGGATGGGTTCAATGAGAGTACCATTCAAAGAAATAAGAGTGCTAAAATTCCCAAAGAGGGTGTGGACTGACCCTCTGAATTTTTCCCAAACCCCATATCCTCAAGAGGCTAGAAAACAAAATCCCACTCCAAAATCAATTTTAAAGAAAACAATATCCATTTGATCATTAGCATACTCCATACCTTCCCACATAGCTACGATAGCATCCAATATGTACCTACCTTTGATCCATACCTTCCCACATAGCTACGATAGCATCCAATATGTACCTACCTTTGATGAAACCCTTTTGCTCTTTAAGAATAAAAGAATCTAATAGAGGAGATATTCTTCTAGCAAGAGCAAGAGCAAGAGCAAGAGCAAAGATTTTATAAACAGAAGTGAGGCAGGTAATGGGCCTTCAATTATCAATCTAGTTCTTGGACCCTCTCTTGTGTATAAGCTTTATAACCCCAGTATTAACTAAAATTGAAAGAGAAAAAACCTACAAATTCCCTTCAAACCAAAATGAGATAAGGGGGAAAAAAATCCACATAAGCTATATAGAACTCATTTGGTAGCCCATCAAGACCAGGTGTTTCTCCCAAAGCCAGAGCATCAACAGCTGAAAAATTCTTACACAAATTTAAGGTTGTCTTCTTTCATCATCATGATGTTTCCGGAGTTTTCCTTATTTTCCTTTAATGGAGGAAGCATTTCTCTAATTTTCTTTTTCTTGAGTGGGTTAAACATGTGTTTGTTTGGTTGTCTATTTTCCCTGCCCCAAACTCCTTAGCGTAGAGGAGAATCTTTTCATATTCAAGAAGCTCTTCCAATTTTAGAGAGTTTTTAAGATCTAAAAGCTTAATTTGAGAGGTTCTCAGTGGCCTCCAAAGATTCCAAGTCATTTATCTCTTTTTGGATCTCATTTGTCCTTCTTTTTTTGATTTTCCTATATTTTCTCATGAGTTTACCCAAAACCCCTTGAGTGTTTTTAACAAAACTCACACAAGACTGAGAGGAAGAACAACCTTGTTGAAAAGCTTTGGCAAAAATATCATACACAACATTTTTAACTTCCTCAAGCTGAAACAAAGATTGGTTAGCATGGAACCCCCCATTCATGCTGATGTTGACATCTTGCTTAAATTTGAAAACAAGACGGAAGTGATCAGAAATGAGAATAGACTTATCAAGAGAGCAATCAAAAACAAAAGATAAATTAGACAGAGAGAAATTTACATAAACCTTGTCAAGTCTAGCTGCCTTGTAGTAGCTCCCCTCCTATTTGTTAGTCCAAGAGACACTATTATTATAAGAAACATCCATCACATCAAGACATTCCAACAATTTATTCCATTCATCAAGCTCCCTACTATGAATTACCTCACCCAAGGTACTCCATCTATCAGAAATTACCTCAACCATATTAAATTCTCTAGTGATAATGCAAGGCCCTTCCAACAAACTCACCTCCTCCCAAAGCTCAGCTCTACCATTCACACTACAAGGAACATTAACAGACACAATGTTAAGGTTGAAGGGGGTATCCAACTAGATAGCCACCCCAGTGCCAATAGGAAGCACTAGCCAAGATTGAATTGGCCACATTTTTGCACAAGCCCGAATGGCAGTGCCTCCCTTATCAGAGGCATGGCTGAAACCAGGTGAAGTCCCCCCCAAGTCTTTTGAGATTGGCATCCAAAATTGGACCACAACATTCAATCTCTTGAAGGCATATAAAATCAAACTTATACTGATGGTCAATTATCCATTTTGTGATAACTACAGCTTTGATGGGATCACAAAACCCCTAACAATTAAAAGAACACCCTTGAAGACTTAGGTTTTTTAGATGATTTAGGAGGCTTATTAAACACTATTTAAGCCCTATTAGGGTCAATGTTTTTATCTTTTTTCCTTTTGTCTTTAGATTTTTAAGGAAGCACTGGTAAGGTATCTTCTTCTACCTGTGTCATGATGATTTCCACAGACTTCTAATAAGAGGAGAGGGAAGCTTTCCTATCATTATCAATTTTCTCAATCCTAAAGGACTTTAGCTAAGAGTCCTCTACCATAACCTCATCTTGCTCAAAATTAGAGGATGCGATTTGGCTGGGGAATTGAGGCAACTCATTATCCTTATTATGAACAAGAACAATAGGAGCGACATGTACCTACTACTGGTGTTCTTTGAGCATATCACAGGTGTTTGGGGGTTTGTCCCCCATTGTTATCCTCTTCTTGGGCATCAACCCTAGAATTTTCAACTTCAAAAAGCAAAGGAGCATATTTATTGATGTGCTTTTTAAGGATAGGCTGAGAGCCCACTTAACATGCTGTTTTTTATTAACTGTCTGGAAACCATCAGTTTTTCGCTTCCCCCCTCCAATAAAGAGCAATCCTTTATGATGTGTCCTTGCCTAAAACAATTCAAGCAAGCATTTGGTAGGTTTTAATAGAGAATCTTCTATGTATGCATCAAGAAATCCATTTGGTACTTCAGTATAATACTGGCATGGTATAGTTCTCATATTTTTTTACAAAGGGCTAAGGATCTATTTATAGGTGAGGGAGGCCTCTAACCAAGTCCAACTAGTTTCTAGAATTTTCCAGGTTAAGTTTGGCTGAATTTAGACAAGATTTGGATCTAGTTTGGCTCCCTTTTTTATTTGGTTTAATCTAGGAGAGAGGAGAGATAAAAATATCACAATATTTTTGAGTTTAAAACTCCACCACACATGTGAAATAGGCGCCTCCTTGAAGAGCCTCCTTCTCCTTACCAAGATGTCAAAATTAAATCATTCTACCGAAAATATCTCTTTTTTTTAGTAATATTCATAGTTTTTTACTAATAAACCTTGTACTCAGTCAACGCTTCATCTTAAGTGGGCATTTAATCATTTTTGGGTATTTTCTTTTATAAATTGGATTTATCTCCTCCCCACACTTAGATTGATCCTATTGGCCCCCCATAGGAACCTTAATTGGACCATAATTCAAATTTTTTTGAAAATCTAGACCCTTAGGCTAAGGTCCTTTATACTTCTTTTCAATTAATTCCAAATGCACATTTGAAAGTTCTTTTTGAATTTCTCTTTTAGGGGAAACCATTTTAGACACTAGGATGATTTTTATATCCAAAAATATCTCAATTTTGGATTACTCTCTCTAGACATTTTCTCTCTCCAGGTCAAAACAGGGTAAAACAAAATTTTTCTTTTATTTCAAAGAGGAAAATAATTACAAGATCACAAGGGGAGGTTCTTACACCTACACACCTCAAAAGCTGGAGGGAGTTGCATTGGGAGATCTAGGTTCATGCCAGTATTAGCTACTAGCCTGCTTGCTAAGGTAGCACCCAATATGCGTTGGGAGCTCCTCATCAACAGGCAACAATTGGCCTACTTAGGACCTTCCAGCGCAAAGGGGGCTATGGCATTGCTATGATAGTCGGGATCACAAGAGGGCAAGGGGGGACCAGACAAGGTATGCTAGTGTTGAAGCCTCTCTCTCTCTATCTCTACCTCTCTCTCTTAAAGAAGTAATGGTGGTGAGCTTGCTTGTAGATGGATTCTCGTCTCTTTCTTTCTCTACAATGCATTACATTCAATTGCATGTAATGCAAGCAATTAACACTCGATATGATCTCACCATTTTCCAATGCAAAAGAAGCTCATGCATTTAAAATTTTTATGACATGGCATTAGGGGATGCGAACATATGGCAGCCTTTTTTTAAAGAAACCCCAATTCGAGCATCTTGCGCATGCTTCTCCCTAGCAGTTCTTTGTTCTTCCCTACCTCTCCCCTATGATAGCTCATCTTGACTGGCTTTGATAGCCCCTTTAGGGTGCAGTGCCCCCATGGCACTTCAGCACATTGTGTCCTCAAATAGGATGCAAATAACATAGATAAAGTTATGGGACAAAAGTCGCTCACATAGATTAACCCCAAATGGAAGCCTCAATTGTTAATAGTAGGGATAGATACTTCCTTGGAATTAATGGATGATGTTTTCTTAAGAGAGAGAGAGAGAGAGAGAGGCACACAAAGCCAAGCAGAAAAAGAGAGAAGCACACTTTAACCACCGCCTATGAGAGAGAGAGAGAGAGAGGCACACAAAGCCAAGCAGAAAAAGAGAGAAGCACACTTAACCACTGCCGATGAGAGAGAGAGAGAGAGAGACGTGCCAAAGAGAACCGGGAAACAAACGAGAAGAGAAAACGCCAGGAAATTGCCAGCAGCGTCGCACACTGGAGGGAGGGTGGTGGCAATGAGATGAAGAGTGCATGTCCGTCCACGTTGGCAGTTTGAAGCGAGGGCGATGCAGGGAAGCAAGGGCAATATTTTCTATTATCTTCTAAAAATCTTCGACAAATTGGAGAGATTGGAGTTTCTCTCTCTCTCTTTAATCTTCCTTGGAGTCTTCATCAACATACCAAACCATTTGATTGGTTGGGGGCCTCTACATTGATTAAAGAATCAAGCAATCTAGGAGGTAAAATGTGGTTTATGGTCTTTTTTTTAGTCTCCAAATGTTCTCTCTTCTCAACCCCTCTCAAGCTTGAGAAGCATTCAATTGAATGGCTTTTTAATACAATTGAAGTTCTTTAATGAATTGTAGTGATAAGACACATAAATTTCCATTTATGCTTAAATTAATTTTCTTTAAAAGAATGTCTCTCTCTCCCCCAAAAGAATGGTCATTCCTATGACCTATCCTATATTCAAATGAAGCTTCTCATGAAGAAATTCTCTAATATGAAAGAATGGATGTGGATGTGTATGTGGAAGAATTGATGTGGATGTGTATGTGAAAGAATGGATGTGGATGTGTATATTAAAGAATGGATGTAGATATGGATGTGAAAGAATGGATGTGGATGTGTATGTGAAAGAATGGATGTGGATGTGTATGTTAAAGAATGAAGCTTCTCATGAAGAAATTCTCTAATATGAAAGAATGGATGTGGATGTGTATGTGAAAGAATGGATGTGGATGTGTATGTCGATGTGGATGTGGATGTGAAATAATGGAAGTGCATGCTGATAGCTACCAGCATGCATTGGGATCTTCTTATGCATGCGTGCACCGATAGACCCATCGTGCAACAAGGGCTCCCAGTAGCTCCCACCGATGCATGATGTGAAATGCTACCTAAACATACCTAGACAACCTAAGTATATCGGTAGCAGCATGCGTCAACAAGAGCTCGCAATGTATGCCGTGTGCTACCCATGTTAGCATAGCCTAGCTAACATGAGGGAAAACACATGCTTCTACACACGTAGCCATGGAGTACACATGTACACATGAGCTTGGTGTAAGAGACATGGATCAAGAACAAGATAAAGATACGAGCAAAACATCATGGTGTATTCCATATCCATTATCTTGTGTATAATTTCCATACAAGAGTCATGTACAATTTTCATACAAGAGGGGATTTATATAGCCATCCAACTATGTGACTCTTGGGATACCCATGTGACTATTGGGCTTGCATAACCTCCACAAGATTGTAGCTCCCCACTACCCCTCTTGTAACCACTTCTTATTTTAATGTCCCAATCCCACAACTCATTAGCCTAAGCTTATGCTAGTAATTCTAGGGGGTGTTCACACCAATCAACAACCCAAGCATGTTGATATCTACTGGGTGAACCAAGATCTCTCAATACATGCGCGGGATGCATATTGGTAGCTCCGAATATATGCCGGAGCCTACCTAAGCAATGCATGCCCGATGCTATCTAAGCATGCTAGTAGATATGTCAATGCATACCCGTAGAGCTATTAATGCATGCTGGTGGTTGTCATTGCATTGGTAGCACTCGTTCTCGATGCATGCATGTAGCCACCGGCATGCAAGCTCCCAATGCATGTTGGGTGCTACCAGTGTATGACAGTAGCGATTGTCATGTACCGAGAGCTCCCAATGCATGTCGGGTGCTAACTAAGCATGCCAGTAGCTATCAATGCATGCCGAGTGCTACCAATGCATGTCAGGTGTGCTAACTAAGCATGCTAGTAGCTGTTAATGCATGCCGAGTGCTACCAATGCATGTCGATAGCTCCCGAACTACTTAAAAGCTACTGGCAACTAGCTCGTACTACTTAACACGCACTAGAGGAATGCTTACTAGTTGTGAAACTAGTGCTTAACATCTGCATAATAGCTGGTAACTATCTCGCACCTACTTCTCAATAGCTGAGATGAATGTTTACTGATCTCAAACTAGTTGCTACATGTTTAACAGTAAACACAAACACACATAACTAAGCTCTAACGAAGCCTTCCACAGCGTGCACCTAGAGTTCCCAATGCAGGCTAGGGTACCACTAAAGCATCCCTGTAGCAATTAGCATGCACCAGGAGCTCCCAATGCATGCCGATTCATGCACTAGGAGCTCCCAATGCATGTCAGCGGGTGCTCTAATTACATGTGGGTACTACCTAAGTATGCTGGTAGCTACTACTGGCATGCATTGGGAGCTCCTAATGCATGCCAAGTGCTACCAGTAGGTTATCGACATGCATTCAGAGCTCTCGATGTGCATGTCGGTAGCTCTCGATGCATGTTAGATGCTACCTAAGCATGCTGGTAAGCATGAAGGTAGCTATTGGCATATGCATTGGGAGCTCCCAATGCATGATAGGTGCTACCTAAGTAGGCAGATAGCTACCAACATGCTGGTAAGCATGTAGGTAGCTATTGGCATATGCATTGGGAGCTCCCAATGCATGATAGGTGCTACCTAAGTAGGCAGATAGCTACCAACATGCATTGGGAGGTCCCAATGCATAAGGGGTGCTGCCTAAGAAGGCCGTTTAGTACCGGCATGCACCAAGAGCTCCCAATGCATGGCAGGTTCTACCAAAGTAGTCGACTAGCTATCGGTGTGCATGGGAGCTCCGATTGCATGTCGGGTGCTACCCAAGCACGTCCGTAGCTAATGGCATGCATCCAAACGCAACCTCCCCATGCATGTTGGGTGCTACGGACGTGCTACCTAAGCACGTCCGTAGCTAATGGCATGCATCCAAACGCAACCTCCCCATGCATGTTGGGTGCTACTCAAGCATGCCGGTTGCACCAAGAGCTCCCAATGCATGTGGGGTTCTACCAGTGCATGGTGGTAGCTATCGGCATGCACTGGGAGCTCCCAGTGCACATGCCACGTGCTCCTGTCGATGCATGCCAGGTGCTCCTAGTGCTTAGGTAGCTACGTGGTATGCACTGAGAGCTCCTGAAATTCTTAGGTAGCTACCGAATACATGGTGTGTGCTACCTAAGCATGCTAGTAGCTAGCAACGAGCGCACTGGTATCTCCCAATGTATGCTGATAGGCACCTAAGTATGCCAATAACTACCCGCATGCACCAGCATGTGAAGATAGCATGCGGCATGCACTAGGTAGCTACTTAAGCATGTCAGGAGATCTCCATGCATGCTAGGTAACTATCTATGCACGTCGGGTAGCAACCTAAGCATGTCGGGTAGCACTAGGTAGCTACTTAAGCATGTCGGGTAGCTACCTAAGCATGCCGGTAGCACCGACATGCATCGAGATGCCATAGGGATGAAGCCTCATCCACCATACAGGTTAGACAATGCCCACCGATGTCCACACTCAAGTTCCTAGGAGTATCTACCGAGAGCATTCTAGATGCAGAGAGCTAGACAATTGAGACCGACAAGATAGAGAGCACACTCCCCTCTTTGTCAATCTCAAATCTGAGAGATACTCTAGAGACACTGGAGTACTTTCGGAGGAGAGGTGAATTTTGAGGAGCTCTACATATTTGTTAAGAGAGCTAGGTATTCACTCTCCAAGATGAGTTAATGCTTGTGCATATATACATACATAAGCTCATGTAAATGCATATTAAGTTTATGCTTGTGCATATACATACATAGCCTCCTAAGCATATATATACTTATGTGCAATAAAAAAGCAACACAAATACTTCAAATAGCAATGCATGTGCATGCTTGTACAAAAGATTTAGCTCATGTACATGCATAAGCTTATGCTTGTGCATAAACTTACATAGCCTCATAAGCACATAAATACATAAGCTTATGCTTATGCTATATGTGTGTAAGCATAAAAAGCAATACAAAATCAATCATAGCCTCATAAGCACATACGTCCATAAGCTTATGCTTTATGACATATGTGCATGCATAAAAACAATACATGTCCTTTAATATGCATGAAAAACATAATTAAACCAATAAATTTACATGAAAAGAAGCCTTACTGTCCCGTAGGCCGAAGCTTCTTCTTTCGTTGCTCCTCTACAACCACCACTTTACTACTTGTTGGAGGTGCACCTCCGACTCTAGTTTCTGATTTTTGTATGGTGAAGGGAGCTTCTCTTGTGATTGGCATCTCTCTCTCATCATGTCTATTAATGCTCTTAGATCTCCCCCGCGATAGTGGCATCATGCATAGTAGTCATTGAATCTCTCAATGTGTGTCCGTCTAGACCCCAAGTCTTGCAAGATCTGGGTGAGGAGAATAAGCAAGAGTTGCTTTCTTGGGCCCATGTGAGAAAGAGTAGATAATAGAGATTGGCAAAACAATATATGAAAGAGAGTAGAGGCAATCTCTTGGCAAGCAAGAGAGAAACCCTAAAGATACATCAAGAGGCAAATCCTAGGCAAGAAAAATATAGCAAGAGCAAGAAAAAGGATAAAATAGCAGAGCAAATAGAAAAAGCAAGAGCACAAGGCATAGAAAATATGAAATGGCAATTTTGAGCTTCAAGCGATGAGCTTTTGGCGGGTTTTTTTTCATAGAAAAGCATGTGACATTTAACAACACAAATCATGTATTTATTATTAATGTGATATTAAAAGTCACATCAATAAGTGACGTTTAACGTTACAACATAAAAAATCTCTCAAAAACGGACCCTCTCCTACCAAAAAAATAGTTTGCCGTTTACGTTATCAATGATGCAATTTTTATGACATTAAGCATCAGCCAAAACGTCATTTTTTCCCGACGTTTAAAACCTCTCGCCACTTGGAGAAAAAAATTTATCAAATTCTCTTGTTATTTGAGTGCATGGGTGGGTGTGACTCTAGCAAGTGATAGGATGTCAAGAATTGATATTTAATTTTGTAATTCTTGTACCTTAAGCCATTGCTCCACCTTCTACACTCTCTCTCTTGCGTTCTCTTCCCTTTCAAAAACCAATCTGTAATCTCTGTAAACCTCACATTTCTATACTACATTTCTTCTACACTCTCTCTCTTGCGTTCTCTTTAATACATGAAAATTGATTGAGTGAGTTATTGTAGCTGTGCTCCCATCAAAACTAGCACCCCCTACAACGCAAACAAGCGATGGGTGGCTATGGCAAAAAGGTGAATATATACACCCACGAATAATCTGAACATGATTATACACTTTGCAAATAGTCTTCTACATGAGCATACAACATGATTAATGCCTCCTACTAGTAGGCAACAAGTGATGGCTTATACGGCAAAAAGGTGAATGCATATGCACCTACGATAAGAACACGATTATACACTTTGCAAATGGTCCTCTATGTCGTATGAATTCGACTTCGTATGCTTGTACTTCTTGAAAAGCCATATAGCCGGCACCACGCATGTGTTTCAAATAACCCTAATTTCAAAATTCTAAATATTTGCTACCACCACAATTGTCCACCCCCTTTTTACAAGTATACATGTTTAGATTTTGAATTAAAGAACCCCTCCCCCCTCTATAAAGTTGCAATAATTAATAAGAAAATAACATTAACCGATTAAAAAACCGCGCTAAGGTGCCAATATGCGGAGGCCGTGCTACGCTTGTCAAAACTACCAGAAACTCGAGAGATGTGACCACACAGCGGTTGCTCAACAGCCCACGAACATTTCATCTTTATCACCCGAACCTTATATTGAGCTTTTCTCAAATCATGTTTTTATGATATTTTTCAATTTATTATTATATTGCCTTCGTACTGCATCAGTCCTCTCTCTCTCTCTCTCTCTCTCTCTCTCTCTCTCTCTCTCTCCGCCTTAGCGATTCAAAAATTTATTCGCTGTCTACCTTAGCCAAGCGAGTTCGATTCAAAACTCATTCCCTGCTCTCTCTCTCTCTCTCTCTCTCTCTCTCTCCCTCCAACAGCAGAGAATTGACTCCTCTCTCTCCAACAGCAGAGAACATGTGCATTTTTTAAAAAAAGAATTTTAAATTTGGAGATTACAGCTCAAGGAAAAGAAATCTAAAGAAGAACAAATCCACCACCTTCGTAAGGAGCTATTACACTCAAACCTTCGAGCGCTTCATTGTAAGTAGTAGATGAAATGCATGGTAGACCAACATATTCTCTCTCTATTATTTATTTATGCAGGCCGATCGGGACAGATCGACGTGGTATAACTACTGTACTACGCGTATTGGAATCGCAGATTCATTTACGCTGTACTACAGATACACACACACACACACACACACAGAGACAGAGAACCGAGCTGAATATATAATAATAATCAGCAGCGGCGGTAATAATAATAAAGTGGGAGACACGGTGCGGGAGGACATGGAGGGGGTGGGCAATATCGTGGAGGACATGGAGGGGGTGGGCAGGATGGTGGAGGACATGGAGGGGGTGGGCAAGGTGGTGGCGGACATGGGTGGTGGCGATGGTGATGATGCCGATGGTGCCCCATCCTCTCGCAAAAACAAACTCAAAAAAAATGTGTGTGTGTGTGTGTAGCTGGCTGCTGCTGCAATTATCAAACTCAGGGGAGGCGGCAATATATAAAGGCACGCCAACACGTTGCCGTGCTCTACTACAGGACTTCAGCTCATTCAATACAAAACGGTGGTGGTCGGTGAGTGCATCGCAAAAACAAACTCCAAAAAAATGTGTGTGTGTGTGTGTCTAGCTGGCTGCCGTGCTGTACAGGCCTTCAGCTCATTCAATATTGCATCGTCCTACACGCGGCTTTTCCAAAACGGTGGTGGTGGTCGGTGAGTGCATCACTTCAACTTACCCCTTTCAAGCTCAACAAACGTTTGAATGCCCGTCCTTGCCATCAACACACATCTGCGGTGAAGGGGACTAGCATTTTTATTTTTATTTTTAACTTCAAATTTGGAAATGCAACCCTTCAAGGATTCTACGATACGAAATGCAGCATTGCGCGATTGTACTAGCACATGTGTTAGAGGAATTTCAGTTACTTTACACTTAGTGTGTGAACAAGCCATGCCATGTCATCAATGTTGAGGTGCAATAGTGAGGTGGTACATCTAGGTGGAATCAATGCTATGTGTAGGTGACATGTCAAACATTTGGCCACATGTGTGACCGCCTGAGGGTTCTCCAGCTATGTTTGGTACATTACCTAACCTACTTTTCCAAGCCTAGTTAGACTTTTGTTTAGGCTTGGAAGGAAAGAAACTACTCAAGTAGAGCTACTTTCACATAAAATAGATGAAAATAGATTATTTCTTACTCAAAATAAACCTTTTTTTTTAATATTCATCTTGATTAGCACTACTTGCTTATATAAAATTATTACATAATCACATAAAAATATTTTTTTTATAATTAACTTACTAATTATGTTTAGTTACTTCAAAACTTTGAGGTAAATTTACACTGGAGATCTTGAAAAATCTAACTATTAAGAATAAAATTTGACCATATGGGCACATTTTCCTTATAATTGTCTATTGTTGGATCATTCAAGTAAGTTAAAGTACATAGTCGTTTGTATAAAGATGTGCTATACAAAAAAAATACCCTTTTGTGTACTTTAA
Source organism: Cibotium barometz (assembly GCF_041138505.1). Classification (NCBI taxonomy): domain Eukaryota; kingdom Viridiplantae; phylum Streptophyta; class Polypodiopsida; order Cyatheales; family Cibotiaceae; genus Cibotium; species Cibotium barometz. The sequence goes on from NC_141053.1 coordinate 3,996,064, forward strand.
AATAAGATAACAATTAATTCAAAATAGAAATTACATGTAAAAATTACTTAATAAATAAAGGTAAGATCTCCATTGCATGACTTCCTTGTTTGCAAAGTGGGGGTTGAATTTGAGTTGAAACAAAGAAGTTATTAAAGTTTTATGGTGGTACTATCTACCTCTAAGTTTGGGAAATGCCATATGTACTATATTTGTGAAGTAGAAAATTTGGTGTTTGAAATTTTTTATTTTTGATCGGACCATATGTTTAAGTGCACAATTAAGAGTGTGATGTTTCATTAGAATATCTGAATGTCAAACTCATTTGCCAAGTGGGTGAGATTAGCCAATTTTGGTCAAAAAATGAATGTTTATTGCTACAAAAAAACTTGGAAGGTGATCCAAAGTGAGGACCCTTATTGTACAACCACCCATAATTGTCACTTTTAGGCCTAATCTATTAACAACAAACATTTGAAACACTATAACTATGGTTAAAATTTTAATCTCATCAAACCCATATCTTAGTTATAATGTGTAGGTATAATAGTAGCCACCTTATAAAAACCCTAACCCTATCCTCAAGCTTGACAAAATCCAGTTGGAGGTCACAATCCCATTTCTTTGATGCATAAAATATTTGCCTTCTTTCTAGTAGACTCTTGAGCCTTTTAGTCCTACCTCGCTAGCTCTAGGACATTATCTAAAATTACACAAGAAATCTTGCATACAAAATGCTCATTTACTAACCATGCATGATATTCATAGGGTTTTGCATCATAATGGGATTTTCATTAGAAAAAGAAGTGTCTAAGCTCTTTAGATATTAGATCTATTGTTGCTAAAGGCCATATCGATTATGATATCCATAGGGTTACACACCATAATTGGATTTGCATTAGAAAAAGAAATCTCTAAGCTCTTTAGATATTAGATCTACAGTTACTAAAGGCAATATCGAGCATGAGAGGAGAAGAAAAAAAATATTATGATAAGAGCTAACTATTTTTTAAAGGTAGGATATTCATAATGAGGTTGTGTAATCATGACCATAGGCAAGGCTCGCTTTTAAATGTTGGGCTCTAGATTGCTACTCATTTTTGTACTTCACTGTACCTTGAGCAACTACTCCAAGTGAACTAGCCTTCTACATACTTTCCACCCCTTGTGTTCTCTTTAATATGTGAGCGAGTCAGTGTTTGTAGATTTGCTTCCATCAAAGCTAATAGTGGTATATTAGAGCAAAGTTCTCCATTACTTATTTCTTTGTTTTTCAAGCTACACAACTTACAAGATTTCATAGATTATCCCAGATATTTTAGTTTTCTATAGAGTGTGGAGCTTAGGAGGTGTTATTAGTTGTTTTCTTGAAGTTTTTAACTATTATGTAGAAACCTTGTGTGCAAACACCTCACACAGTTGGCTGTGCAGTAGCTTGTTTGGTGGTTTCCATTTGAGTGTAGACTATAGCATATAGTCTAGTAAACACACACTCTACAAACGGACAAAAGACTACACAACAATTGATTAACTATATTGCAATCATATAGCCAATTGATTATAGTTCTATTGATTATAGTGTCCATTTTTTTCATGAATTAGTTGATGATAATTTTTGTCTCGAGATTATTCGAGAGATCTGTCAAGGATTCTATTTGTTTCCACTGCTTCATTACAGTGCGTCACGTGGTAGATAAAATCTACAATGGTTTGCAATTTTCTAATCACTCAATAGTCCAACTAATAGTCTGAGCAATCATGAATATTTTAATCATCTGGCTTTTATAATTGCTAGCCTAAAAAATCTCACTTCCCCAATCATCAACTTCTTCAATCGTTCACATTAATAATTTGATCTACATTTCAATCAATGGATTGGATTGGTTCACTAATTGCTGCACATAGCAATCACTCTAATTTTCCAATCATGGCTTCTTCAATCGATCGATCGAATTGTCCAATCTTACAGTTCAATCCATGATTCCCCTTATCGAAAAGTTCGATCCAATCATCCCATTTGTGCTCTTCCAATCGTTTGATTGGTGTTTTCAATTGTTCATCTCTAATCTTCCACCGATCAATAATTTGCAACTGATCGATGACTTTTAATCAATTGATCACACCCCTCTGATCATCTGCTCTTGTTCGTTTGTGGATCTCACAATTTAATTGGCAATTATCCTTCTTCGATCATCTGATCCAATCGTCCGATTTCACACTCTATAAGTAGAAATTCTTTATCTTCTCTAATCATCAGATTGGATACTCTAATCGGCAATTCGGATGAGATTTTTTAGCAGCATTTTAGAGAGTTCATCAGCCTACTGACTTCAATTCAAGCTTTACTCCACCATCTTTCCTTCTTCAAATCTCTAGCAGTCATGACATAAGTATGGCCAACAAATCTGTAAATGATTTTTATGGTATTATTTACAAAGAGGATAAATTGGATGGGTCAAAGTACTCCCTGGGGAGTTTTATGGTTAGAAATGTCCTCATTGGGAGCATGTCATAGGTGTTGACGACCACCCTTAGCGTATTTTCTCCTGTAAGGGGTCATAGAACTAACATATCCAATAATAAGTTCCTCAAATTACTACTATGACCAAAAGAATATGGGATTCACATGATTCTCAAGCTTTGGCATTAATTGCCTTATTAATTAAAAGGTCTGTCATTCTTCACATTCTCTCTTCTAAAACATCCATGCTTTCTTAGAATACTTTCTAATTTATGTATCGTGTTAAAAGTGATGCAAGGATTACCTATCTCAGAAGGAAACTTGACAATGAAAATATGTAATAAAAAGAGTCTGTGAATGAACATTTAACAAAACTACAAGACTTGAGAGAACAAGTTATTTCAAGGTCACGAGAAAGGGAGATAGATCTGTTTAAGGCAAGACTTGTTGCAAAAGGTTATGCAAGAAGGCCAAACTTGTTTGCAAAAAGTTATGCCTAGCAGAAAGGAATTAATTATGATAAATTTCTCCCAATTTCCTTATGACCACTGTCCGACTTTTTATTGTTTGGTAGCCCATTGTAGATGGAAAGTGTACCAACAGAACATCAAAACAACGTCTTTCAATGGTGACTCATAGGAAGAAGTTTATGTGAGTCTACCAGCTAGTCATTCCTAACCTAGTCAAGAGAAGAATTTATGCAAGCTTGATAAACCTTTATATGGTTTAAAACAAGCTCCCACAGCTACGGACCAAGAAAATTATACCTATTTAACTAGACAAGGATTTAAAAACAGTCCTACAAAAAGCACTTTATATTTAAAAATGAACCAGTAGGATTTTCTTATTGTCATTTTCTCTATGTAGATGAGATGTTCGTGAACCACCAATGAGGATTTCATTACAACTTTCAAATTTGGCCTTGCCTGAACTTTTGAGATGTGAGATCTCGGTATTTTGAAATACTACTTGGGTATGCAATTTATATAGCAAGATGATGGTATAGTCATTAAGCAATCCAAGTACATCAAGCAACTAGTCAAAAGGCTCAATATGGAAAGTTGTAAACCGATTTCTACACTAATGGAACTTAGTGTAAAACTTAGTTTGTAGGGTGCCAGTGGTGAACCATTTGACATAACCACTTATGGTCAAGTTGTTGGATGCCTTATCTAGTTATACATCTCGCTGCCAGACATCTAGTATAGTGTGTCACAAATTTCAAAGTGCATGAATTTCCTAGACACACTACAAGAAAATAAGGGCTAACCAATAGTCCTACTAGCAATAAATGATGGGTTCCAATCATTGTGGTAGAATCGTTGTTGGTAACCTTGCTACTATAACCAACGAAGTTACTAGCGATATTTTTACTAGTAAAATCTCTAGTAGGAGCACTGGTTACTAGAAAAAATAAATTAAAATCAATAGAGCATGAGAATCGTTGTTGGTAACCTTGCTACTATAACCAACGAAGTTACTAGCGATATTTTTACTAGTAAAATCTCTAGTAGGAGCACTGGTTACTAGAAAAAATAAATTAAAATCAATAGAGCATGAGAAATTCTCCACTTTTTCTTTTATAGCATCTTGTCTTGAGCTATAGATTAGAAGTTATGTCCAGTTCAAAATAAACATAGCTTCAAATTGTACTTTGCATGAACAAGCAACCAAAAGCAAAGTGTGGAGCATTTTGTATACTCTATATAAATCATGAGTACACCATTACATTGTAATTGTAATCCATATAACTTGCTTATCTTACATAATGTACAACAAGCATGCAAAAGTGCTTACCCACATTTACCATCTTGGAAAGCAAGCTTGAGTAGCACTCTTGCTCTCTTAATGCCCATATGCATGCACAAGAGCATAAATGATTTCCTACATTGCGTTATGAGAGATGGCAAGTGTTTTAGCTTTCCATCTAGCCTAAATGATTGGTTGGCAAGCTATAACACTTGCTAGATCTCCTACTTGCAAGTTTGAAGCATAAATATACTTTGGACTCTAGGTCCAACCACACTTTTATTGGTGGTTTGATGCTTTAGCAACAACATGAGATGTTAGAGGATCTTCCTCATCTTGATCCACTGTCAAGGTATATTTGTGAAGGATGCATCCTTGGCTAACTTACTTGCCACCTTTCCCAAATAATGCAGCTGAAAGAGTTGTTCACAAATTGCTACTTACACATAGTGATGTGTATGGTCCAATGAGGACTACTTCTTTGGGAGGAAATTTATAAAGTTAGTTGTACATTTATTGATTATAGAAAATTTAGCTGGTCTTACCCTATGAAAGCTAAATAAGAGGTATTTTCCCATTTTCAACACTTTGTTGCTATGGTTGAAAATGAAACTAGCTTAAAAATTCAAACTCTCTATTCTAATAGAGGGGGGAAATATATTTCCAATGTCATCAAAGATTGTTTGGCACAAGAAGACATTAAGAATCAGTCTTAGGGGGTTCACCTCTAAGAAATTTTATGTATCACCTGCATTTAAGGGGTATTAAAAAACCCCTTACAGTTACATACTTTTATGAATAAAATGACCCCTTTTTATTCATAAACTTAGGGTTTTTTTTAAAATTTGTTTTAAAAAAACCCTCATGTAAATGTAATTCTATAGCTTTTTTGAATTAATATACCCTTTCATGATTAACTGATCACATGCTACACTTATATATTTTTAGGTGAACCCCTGAGGCATCAGTTATACAACTCCTTATACACCACAACAAAATGGCATTACTAAGACATGCAACATCTCATGGAGATTTCTAGATGCATAGTTAAAGGTCAACAACTTCCCCACAAGTTTTGGATGGAAGTAGTTCAATGTGCTACCTATGTGTTGAATAGGTACCCCGCTAAATCTTTGAAGACTATCAATGGTTATGGTACTTGGCTCAATTAGAAACCTATAATTGAACATATGCATGTTTTTTGTTGTTTAGCATATACACATGCACCAGCGTAAAATCAAACTAGGAAGTGAAATGCATTTTTTTTGTCTATAGTGTCGAAAGTAAAGGTTATTGTCTTTACAATCTTCTCACTAAGAAGATTATTATCACAGTAGGGGTGTTGTTTTTATAGAGGCTTCTATCTATACATTGATGGAATTTAATAAGCATTTCTATGCAAATTCTTGGGGTTTGATGGTTTATTGCATGTGCAAGTTCTTGCTGATCACGAGCAAGAACTTGCTGATCATGAGCAAAGTTTGTTGATCCTTATTTGTTACAAGGGGGGAATGCTCAAAGATTTGATGCACCAACTTTAGATCAACTAGAAGATTTAGTTAATACTGAAAAATCAACACAAAATCAAAATGAGAAACGGAAACCTCAGGAAGTGCATGCACACATATATACAGAAAATGAGAAATATAACACTAAATTGGGTCCCAACTGCCCCCCAAAGCATGTACTCAAAGCATCCCCGCTTGAGTATTTTTATATATTTTTATTCCATAAAACATAGGATGCATGGCTATTTTCACCCAAGCTTGCTCTACAAGCCTTCCTTTTTTAAACAAAAACTGGATAGTAAAATATTTCCCAAATCTCACTCCCGTATAGTTCTCCTGGTTTATGAGACCATCGTCCTCGGTTGTAACTATCAACACACATTAATCATTCACATTGGATTCACTCTCAACGTCTTTACATAATTAATTAGATTCACTCCCACATTGGATTCACACACAATAATTAATTGGATTCACTCCCAAATCCTCACACGCATCGCACGTGTCTTAGAGTTGATTAGATTCACATCAAACTCACAGAACCTTTACATGTGTCACACATGTATTAGAGTTTGATTAGATTCACTCACAACCAAACTCCATCATTGGATTCACTCACAATGTTTTCATACACATTACACGTATTCACAGAGTACACGTATCATACGTGTCACAACTAGTTGGATTCACTCACAACCAACTAGGGTCACCCTCTAAAGAATCAGATTCACTTTCGATTCTTATAACACACTGGGTCACCCTTATCAAGAATTAATTCAGAAAAGTTAATCAGATTCACTCACAATCAAACAGCTACATTGGATTCATTGACAATGTTTTCATACACGTCACATATATTCACAGAGTATACCACATGTGTCACGGTTGGTTGGATTCACTCACAACCAACTAGGGTCACCCTCTAAATAATCAAATTCACTCTCGATTTTTATACCACACTGGGTTACCCTCATCAAGAATTAGTTTCAGAAGAGTTGATTGGATTGACTCAAAATCAAACTCACACATTCCTTACATGCATCACACGTCACAGTTGATTGGATTCACTCTCAACCAATACTCAATTTGTGATAAGTTATTCGTCACAGATAAATATCACTAAGTATTCATCATAGACATGTAAAAGAGACATTGTATGAAGGACTTCTATGTGTAATAAATTCTAGTGTCCCATATCACCAGAAATTGTCCCACACAAATCTAGAGATAAGTATGCATCGGAATACTCACAAGATTAATCTCGTGTCCCATACCACAAGACTAGTTCATGGTGAAAATTTCATAAAGTATAGTTCAAGATGGAAGGGCGAGCTCCTCCGAGAAGTTTTACTTTTAATGCATAAGAAATATCCTTGAAATTTGAAAAAAGTCTTAAATAAATTCATGGAAAAGATAAACAAATGAATATGTTACCCTAAGAGTCGGAGTAATCATCATGGTAGTCTTGTTATTGATCATCATCAAGTCCAAGTGAAATAAAAAATATTAAATAAAACTTGATGATGTAAAAATAAAATCCAAAAGTAAGAGAGTCTTACGTTGTTATATTGTTGGCTACAGAATGAAAAGGTTAAGAGAAATAGAGAATTTAAAACAATTTGTGAATAACTAAAAATGTAATTATTTGGTAAAGATGAGGACTTATGGTGTGTAAGTCGAGATGAAAATTGTTGGAAGCTCCATGGTAGAGATCATTGGTATAACTTGCATATTATTCTTGCACCACACATAACAACATGCCTACAGTCATGCATAAACTCAAGACTTGTTTTCATGATTACAACATAAACTACTTAAGTAATAATCAGATAGCCTAGAATAATGTTAGTCCGGGTTGGGTGTATAATTTGAAAGTCTACCCTAATCACGAGTCTCTGTGGAGATGAGAAAATAATTAAAAGCATGAAATCAAACGATTGGTCAAAAGCGCATAACAATGATCGTACTAACCGTTTGACAATAACGCTCAAATTGATCTCATCTCTCTTCTCTATTTTCTTCTTCTTCTTCTCCTCTTCTCTTCTTTTCCTGCCAACAGCCTTTCTTGCTCTACCATGCAGTCTCGTCTTAATAGGCAAATTGAGCGAGACTTCCCCTACTAATCTTCTATTATTGCCATGCATATATCCTCATTAATCCTAGGTGCCTCTCAAACACATTCTCTTTACTTTCAGCTCCCTTGTCGTCAAGAGAAGACTCCTCTCCGACCCCTTTCTTACCACCCAATACCTTCCGATTTAGGGTTTCTTTGCCCCTCACACCTTATCTCTTCTTCTTCTTCTATGCTGGATTTTTTGTGACCAGGCAACCAACAATCTCCATCTCCCCTCTTTAATGCCTTGCCAAGAGACTCTCTACAATGGGTAAGCCTTTCATTCAGTTAGATTTTTATCCCACATAGCGTCATGCTTGTTTGGCAAAGAAGGTATAAGGGAGGAACGTGGGGCCTTTAGTAATCGTCTCTCCAAGAGACATCAACACTAGTCTTCGCTGGGTTGCCTTGTGCTGGTACCTGTTTGTCGGTCGACGAGCAACTCCAAAAAGTCTTTATAGATTGAGCATCATTAAAAACAAGAGAGTTACTATCATCAGCAAACTGTTGTAGACAAAGATACTTGGGAGATATAGGGAGCTTCAGTCCTTTCAAAGAGCCTTTGTTCAAGGCATTAGAGACAAGCCATCCTAGGGCATCAGTAGTAATGACAAAAAGGAGAGGGGCAAGGGGACATCCCTATTTGATAGTTCTCCTTGGAGGGATGGGTTCAATGAGAGTACCATTTAAAGAAATAAGAGTGCTAAAATTCCCAAAGAGGATGTGGACTGACCCTCTGAATTTTTCCCAAACCCCATATCCTCAAGAGACAAGAAAACAAAATCCCACTCCAAAATCAATTTTAAAGAAAACAATATCCATCTGATGATCATTAGCGTACTCCATACCTTCCCACATAGCTACGATAGCATCCAATATGTACCTACCTTTGATGAAACCCTTTTGCTCTTTTAGAATAAAAGAATCTAATAGAGGAGATATTCTTCTAGCAAGAGAAAGAGCAAAGATTTTATAAACAGAAGTGAGGTAGGTAATGGGCCTTCAATTATCAATCTAGTTCTTGGACCCTCTCTTGTGTATAAGCTTTATAACCCCAGTATTAACTGAAATTGAAAGAGAAAAAACCTACAAATTCCCTTCAAACCAAAATGAGATAAGGGGGAAAAAAATCCACATAAGCTATATAGAACTCATTTGGTAGCCCATCAAGACCAAGTGTTCCTCCCAAAGCCAGAGCATCAACAGCTGAAAAATTCTTGCACAAATTTAAGGTTGTCTTCTTTTATCATCATGATGTTTCCGGAGTTTTCCTTGTTTTCCTTTAATGGAGGAACCATTTCTCTAATTTTCTTTTTCTTGAGTGGGTTAAACATGTGTTTGTTTGGTTGTCTATTTTCCCTGCCCTAAACTCCTTAGTGTAGAGGAGAATCTTTTCATATTCAAGAAGCTCTTCCAATTTTAGAGAGTTTTTAAGATCTGAAAGCTTGTTTGAGAGGTTCTCAGTGGCCTCCAAAGATTCCAAGTCATTTATCTCTTTTTTGGATCTCATTTCTCCTTCTTTTTTTGATTTTCCTATCTTTTCTCATGAGTTTACCCAAAACCCCTTGAGTGTTTTTAACAAAACTCACACAAGACTGAGAGGAAGAACAACCTTGTTGAAAAGCTTTGGCAAAAATATCATACACAAGATTTTTAACTTCCTCAAGCTGAAACAAAGATTGGTTAGCATGGAACTCCCCATTCGTGCTGATGTTGACATCTGGCTTAAATTTGAAAACAAGAGAGAAGTGATCAGAAATGAGAATAGACTTGTCAAGAGAGCAATCAAAAACAAAGGCAAATTAGACAGAGAGAAATTTACATAAACCTTGTCAAGTCTAGCTACCTTGTAGTAGCTCCCCTCCTATTTGTTAGTCCAAGAGACACTATTATTATAAGAAACATCCATCACATCAAGACATTCCAACAATTTATTCCATTCATCAAGCTCCCTACCATGAATTACGTGACCCAAGTTACTCCATCTATGAGAAATGATCTCAACCATATTAAATTCTCTAGTGATAATGCAAGAAGGCCCTGCCAACAAACTCACCTCCTCCCAAAGCTCAACTCTACCATTCACACTACAAGGAGCATTAACAGACACAATGTTAAGGTTGAAGGGGGTATCCAGCTGGATAGCCACCGCAAATGCCAATAGGAGGCACTAGCCAAGATTGAATTGGCCACATTTTTGCATAAGCCCGAATGGCGGTGCCTCCCTTATCAGAGGCATGACTGGATGGAAACCAGGTGAAGTCCCCCCCCCCCCCAAGTCTTTTGAGATTGGAATCCAAAATTGGACCACAACATTCAATCTCTTGAAGGCATATAAAATCAAACTTATACTGATGGTCAATTATCCATTTTGTGATAACTACAGCTTTGATGGGATCACAAAACCCCTTACAATTAAAAGAACACCCTTGAAAACTTAGGTTTTTTAGATGATTTAGGAGGCTTATTAAACACTATTTAAGCCCTATTAGGGTCAATGTTTTTATCTTTTTTCCTTTTGTCTTTAGATTTTTCAGGAAACATTGGTAAGGTATCTTCCTCTACCTGTGTCATGATGATTTCCACAGACTTCTAATAAGAGGAGAGGGAAGCTTTCCTATCATTATCAATTTTCTCAATCCTAAAGGACTTTAGCTAAGAGTCCTCTACCATAACCTCATCTTGCTCAAAATTAGAGGATGAGATTTGGCTGGGGAATTGAGGCAACTCATTATCCTTATTTTTATGAACAAGAACAATAGGGGAGATGTACCTACTACTGGTGGTCTTTGAGCATATCACAGGTGTTTGGGGGTTTGTCCCCCATTGTTATCCTCTTCTTGGGCATCAACCCTAGAATTTTCAACTTCAACACGCAAAGGAGCATATTTATTGATGTGCTTTTTAAGGATAGGCTGATAGCCCACTTAACATGATGTTTTTTATTAACTGTCTGGAAACCATCAGTTTTTCGCTTCCCCCCTCCAATAAAGAGCAATCCTTTATGATGTGTCCTTGCCTAAAACAATTCAAGCAAGCATTTGGTAGGTTTTAATAGAGAATCTTCTAGGTATGCATCAAGAAACCCATTTGGTCAAACAAGCAAACACCATCCATGAATTCCAAGGAAGTATCTATCCCTACTATTAACAATTGAGGCTTCCATTTGGGGTTAATCTATGGGAGCGACTTTTGTCCCATAACTTTATCTACGTTATTTGCATCCTATTTGAGGACACAATGTGCTGAAGTGCCATGGGGGCACTGCACCCTAAAGGGGCTATCAAAGCTAGTCAAGATGAGCTATCATAGGGGAGAGGTAGGGAAGAACAAAGAACTGCTAGGGAGAAGCATGCGCAAGATGCTCGAATTGGGGTTTCTTTAAAAAAAGGCTGCCATATGTTCGCATCCCCTAATGCCATGTCATAAAAATTTTAAATGCATGAGCTTCTTTTGCATTGGAAAATGGTGAGATCATATTGAGTGTTGATTGCTTGCATTACATGCAATTGAATGTAATGCATTGTAGAGAGAGAAAGAGACAAGAATCCAGCTACAAGCAAGCTCACCACCATTACTTCTTTAAGAGATAGAGGTAGAGATAGAGAGAGAGAGAGGCTTCAACACTAGCATACCTTGTCTGGTCCCCCCTTGCCCTCTTGTGATCCCGACTATCATAGCAATGCCATATCCCCCTTTGCTCTCGATGCAATTGCCCCCCTCTGCTTTGACCCTCCTTTGCTTTCTTTGCCCTCCTTTGCTCTTGATGCAGCCACCCTCTGTCCGCGCGCACCTCGCAGAATAAAACTCTCTCCCATGGGCTAGACCAGGAATATAAATTTTTTAGTCGTCGAGCGACATATATTAGCATGCAAACCTCGCTAAAACAATCGTTTTAGACATTCCCTTAAACGACACCTCCAAAAACATCGTATAAGCGACGAAATGTTTTTAAAAAAAAATTTAGACGTCGCTTAAGCGACGCATTCGTCATCGTATAAGCGACGCTAGATAATTTAAACCCCCTTGCTAGACCCCCCAATGGCTTGTAGTGATTTTACTTGATAGTATGCTTGATGCTTATGGGCAGTGCTTGTCTGCTCTTGCAAATAAATCCAACATGATTCTTGCATCAATTTCCTCTTCTTTGATTCTTGAAGAAACTAGGATGGAAGCCAAAAAGTCTACCAACAAGGAACCTACTTCACAAACTATAGGTGAAACAATTCTCATCATGGATGAGAAGAAGATCCTCAGGACTTGCTACTATTGCAAGAAAAGCTAGGTTGTGCTACGAGAAGCAAGATGAGGAGAATAAGAAGTCCGAAGACAATAAGACTAGGAGCAGCCAACATGAGGCCAATGTGGCCACTGATACACTTCTTTAAGCTTTGTGTTAATTATGTTTAGGAGGCAATGTGACACTCCTTGTAACCTCCTTGACTACACCCTGTGTGGTATGGATGTAGATCAAGAGAGGGTGTTAGAAATCGAGGTTATCTCCATCTCGTAACCTTAGTGGTTGTGTGTTTATTCTAGGTGGATTAATTTCAGCCTTTAGCCTAAGGGCTAATGAGTGTAGGTATCTAGTCTTTGTGGGTGGCGATCTAGGTGGCAATCGATCCCATTGATCTAGGGGCACTTCTAGGAGTTAGGGGAGGTGGAGTAGATCTCAAAAGGTGGAGATGATTGAGGAAAAGGGCGCCCTCCCTCTAGGAAATCTATATAAGTGGGTTTCTCTCCTTGTGAATTAGAGGAGAGAAGGCTATGCTTAAGCTTTGTGATTTCCAAATCAATATACTTGGTGGTTCCTTTGTAGCACTTTCCTATCATTATGTGCCTATCATTATGTGACACTGATCAAAAGCCAATACATAACTTTCCTTCTTGCACCTTGATTCTAATCCTCGAATGCCTATATATATGCTAGAGTGGCATTCTCTTCAGACAACTCTCGAGGCTCCTCATTGTCTCCTTCGACATAGTCTCAAAATCCTTTACCTATCAAAAAATTGGTCATTTTTAACATTCCAGGCATGGAAGTTTTCTTGTCCAGCTTCTCACTAACAATCTGATTGAGTCTGCTAGACATATTAGCTTGCAACAATCAAAAACCTTCAAATAGACAATTTCTGAATGCAATTTGTAACACATAAGTATGTTTTGTGTGACTGCTGCTGTAGTGGTAATCTGGCACAAGGTGTATGTCACTAGATCTGATGAGAGTACATGTGCATACGTGTCCAATATCAACAATACATGTGCAAACATTGTCTCCACTCTCGAAATGCACTGATACATTACAATAATAAACAAATTTTGACTAGAGACAATTCTCTACTAGAACTTTCCAAAATTGCCCAAAATACCTTGTAGTGACCGAACGGAGACCAAAACATGCCCATAACGTGAATCTGGCTACATAACAGCAGTATAAAGTACTACATACCACACAAGCACCTTCAAGCCTATGAAGACAGCTCCTTAATCAGAGAAGATACAAATACCTAAGAAAATAGGTAGCTACCACCCAGTGTGCATTGGAAGGTCCTAAGTAGGCAAATTGTTGCCTGTTGAGGAGCTCCCAATGCATATTGGGTGCTACCTTAGCAAGCAGGCTAGTAGCTAATACCGGCATGAGCCTAGATCTCCCAATGCACGTCAGTTACTACATGTAAGATTCCTCCCTCCAGCTTTTGAGGTGTGTAGGTGTAAGAACCTCCCCTTTTGATCTTGTAATTATTTCCCTCTTTGAAATAAAAGAAAAATTCTGTTTTACCCTGTTTTGACCTAGAGAGAGAAAATGTCTAGAGAGAGTAATCTAAAATTAAGATATTTTTGGATATAAAAATCCTCCTAGTGTCTAAAATGGTTTCCCCTAAAATAGGAATTCAAAAAGAACTTTCAAATGTGCATTTGGAATTAATTGAAAAGAAGTATAAAGGACCTTAGCCTAAGGGTCTAGATTTTCAGAAATTTTTGGATTATGGTCCAATTAAGGTTCCTATGGGAAGCCAATAGGATCAATCCAAGTGTGGGGAGAAGATAAATCCAATTTATAAAAGAAAATACCCAAAAATGAGTAAATGCCCACTTAAGATGAAGAGTTGACTGAGTACAAGGTTTATTAGTAAAAAACTATGAATATTACTAAAAAAAATGAGATATTTTGGGTAGAATGATTCAATTTTGACATCTTGGTAAGGAGAAGGAGGCTCTTCAAGGAGGTGCGAAAAAAATCCCATTCCCATTTGCAAAATGGGATCATGGTGAACTTGTCAGTCAAAACCCCCTCATGTGACATATCATTGGAAAGATCTTGAAGAGTAGACTCTAAATCTATGATCTCTGACAAATTTGGAGTTGCTATGTTTAAGATATGTCCAAAACTATATGGAGTAATTGATTCCCAAAATATGAGATTTTTCCCAAATTACCTAATATTGACTTAGCACACCTGACATGCATTGGGAGCTCTCTTTGCATACCAACAAGCTTAGGTTGTAACGGCATGCATCAGGAGCTCCCAATGCATGTAGCGCACTTGGCATGCATTGGGAGCTCCCGGTGCATGCTTAGGTTATACTAGCATTCTTAGTATTGTCTGGCATGCATTGGAAGCTACTAGCATGCACTCATATCTCCCAATGCATGTCAGTACCACTCAACATACATTGGGAGCTCCTGGTGCATGCCGGTTAACTATATGCATGCTTCAGTAGCACACCCAACATGAATTTGGAGCTACTGGTGCATACTTAGGTTGTACCCGGTATACTGAGGTATGCATCACGAGCTACCAACATGCATCGAGAGCTCCCAATGCATGTCAAGAGCACCCGTGGGAGCTTCGGATGCATGCCGGTAGTTATCGGCATGCTTCAAGAGAACCCGAGAGCTACTAGCATGCACCGCGAGCTGCCAATGCATGCCAACTATTGGCATGCATTGGGAGCTCAAGGTGTATGCCAGTAGCTATCGGCATGCTTTAATAGCAGCCCCAAGCTACTCGCATGCACCAAGAGCTCACAATGCATGCTAATAGCTACAATAGCTTCAAAGTGCCTAGGTAGCACCCTGCATGCATTTGGAGCTCCCACTGCATGTCGGTAGCTACTAGCGTGCTTAGGTAGTACTCAACATGCATTGGGAGCTTTAGGTGCATATACCAGCATGCATTGGTAGAAATCCCAATACATGAGGGTAGCTACCGACATGCATCGATAGTACCAGGCATGCACTGATAGCTACTGACATGCTTAGGTAGCACCCCGCATGAATTTGGAGCTCCTATGCATGCTTAAGTAGCATCCGACATGCATCGAGAGCTACCAGCACCCGGAGCTCCCAATGCAGGTCGGTACCAACCCAACATACATTGCGAGCTCCCAATGCATGTTGGTAGCACCCGTCATGCATTTGGAGCTTCAGGTTCTTGCCAGTACCTACCGGCATGCTTCAATAGGAATGCATCGAGAGCTCCCAATGGAATGCACTAGGAGCTCCCAATGGCATGCACTAGGAGCTCCCAATGCATTCTAGGTGCTCCCTACCTAAGCATGCCGATAGCTACTAGCATGCACTAGGAGCTACCTAAGCATGTTGGTAGCTGCTGGCATGCACCAGGAGCTTGGAATGCATGCATGCTTAGATAGCACCCTCGGCATGCATTGGGAGCTCCCAATGCATGCCGATAGCTATCAAGGTGCTTATGTAGCAACCGACGTGCATTGGGAGATCTAGGTTCATGTCGGTAGCTACTAGCCTGCTTGCTAAGGTAGCACCCAATATGCGTCGGGAGCTCCTCAACAGGCAGCAATTGGCCTACTTAGGACCTTCCAATGCACCTATCTTCTTAGGTATTTGTATCTTCTCCAATTAAGGAGCTGCCTTCATAGGCTTGAAGGTGTTTGTGTGGTATGTAATACTTTATACTGTAGTTTTGCAGCCAGATTCACGTTATGGGCATGTTTTGGTCTCCGTTCGATCACTACAAGGTATTTTGGGCAATTTTGGGAAGTTCTAGTAATAGAGAACTGTCTCTAGTCAAAATCAGGTTATTGTAAAGTAGCAGTGCATTTCAAGAGTGCAGATAGTGTTTGCACATGTATTGTTGATATTCGACACGTATGTACATGTACTCTCATCAAATCTAGTGACATACAGGTTGTGCCGAAGTACCACTACAGCAACAGTCACACAAAACATACTTCTTGTAAGATTCCTCCCTCCAGCTTTTGAGGTGTGCAGGTGTAAGAACCTCCCCTTCTGATCTTATAATTATTCCCCTCTGTGAAATAAAAGAAAGATCCTGTTTTACCCTGTTTTGGCCTAGAGAGAGAAAATGTCTAGAGGGAGATAATTCAAAATTGAGATATTTTTTTTATATAAAAATCCTCCTAGCATCTAAAATGGTTTCCCCTGAAATAGATATTCAAAAAGAAATTTCCAATATGCAATTGGAATAAATTGAAATCAAGTAAAAAGGACCTTAGCCTAAGGGTCCATATTTTTTGAAATTTTTGAATTAAGGTTCCTATGGACCAATTAGATTAATCCAAATGTAGGGAGGAGATAAATGGAAGAATAAAAGAAAATCTCCCAAAAATGAGTAAATGCTCACATAAGACAAAGAGTTGACTAAGGACAAGGTTATTAGTTAAAAAAGAAGAGATATTTAGAAGAAATGATGCATTTTTGACACCTCAGTGTGGGGAATTTCCCTCATGAAGAAAACGCCTATTTCACATGTGGTTGAGTTTTAAACTCACAAATAATGAGATATTTTCATCTCTCCTCTTTCCCGCTTCAACTAGATCCAAAAAGTAAGCTAAACTGACCTAAAAATGGTCAAAAATTGACCAAACTGATCTCAAAAATTCTAGAATCAGTTTGCTTGGTTAGAGGCTCACTTTTTCCTATGAATGAAGCCTCCCCCTTTGTGAATGGTTAATAGTGTTTTATGTACTGTTACTCTACTCCTCCTCCTCGCAGAGCCAAAAATAGTGAATTCATTGATAATTCATTTGTTTTTGACCATTTCCTCTTCAAAAGAATTGGTGGCCACTCTTGTTGCAAACAAGAGTAGATCCCTCAAACCATCAAGCCAAAGGAAAGCTCACAAAACTCCTAGTAAGTTAGAAATTCTACTTTTTCTTATTCTATTTTATGGTTTTCTGATTTTTTGCTTTCTTTAAAATAAAAATGGATGTTATGCCTTGCTGGAAAGGCTTTCCCCCTTCTCTTCATTATTGAACTCAGCCTTTCTTTATCCTAGATGTGTAATCAACTTGATGGAATTAAACTTTTCATATTGTTTACTCTTAATAAAGTGAAAATTCATTAGATTAGAATGATTTAAATCATCTTGGATAATTTCTAGTAAATTTAGAGTGAAAATTTTGAAAAATGGTCAGCCATACAAAGGAGGTTATGGTAAAATTTTCTTAAATTTGGTGAAATAAGTTTTATCTTTTTTTTTATTCAAAAATAGTAATCCCCACCGCTTGTGTATTCTAAAAGTGTTATTTTTATTCTATGCATAGAAAAATGCATATTAGAAATATTTTTATTATAAAAGTGTTATTTTCATTAGAATTAATTTCTATGCATAGAAAGATGCATATGGGGAATATCTTGATTATAAAAGTGTTACTTTCATCAAAATTGATTTTTTAGCGCAAATAGATGCATAAAAGAATTTTTTATTATTATAAAAGTATTACTTTCATTAAAATTAAATTTATGCATAAAAGAATTTTTTATTATTATAAAAGCGTTACTTTCATCAAATTTTGATTTTATGCATAGAAAAATGCATAAAGAAATTTATTTTTATTTCAAAAGTGTTATTCTCATCAATTTTGATTTTATGCATAGAAAGATGCATAAAGAAATTCATTTTTATTTCAAAAGTGTTACTCTCATCAATTTATATTTTATGCATAGAAAGATGCATAAAGAAATTTATTTTTTTTCAAAAGTATTATTCTCATCAATTTTGATTTTATGCATAGAAAGATGCATAAAGAAATTTATTTTTATTTCAAAAGAGTTGTTCTCATTAATTTTGATTTTATGCATAGAAAGATGCATAAAGAAATTTATTTTTATTTCAAAAGAGTTGTTCTCATTAATTTTGATTTGAGAATGTGAGGTGAACAGATGTGATGAGATGTAATGCGAATCAGATAGATGGGAATGAATGGATGGATGGATGTGGTGAGAATGAGAGGTAAATAGATGTGATGAGATGGGATGCGAATCAGATAGATGGAAAAGAATGGATGGATGGATGTGATGAGAATAAGAGGTAAACAGATGTGATGAGATGTGATGTGAATCAGATAAATGTGAATGAATAGATGCGATGTGATGTCATGTGAATCAGGATGTAAATGAATGATATAGGATGTGAATAAATGTGTTAGCATGTGAATCGGGATGTGAATGAATGATATGGATGTGAATGAATGTGTTAGCATATGAATCCGGATGTGAATGAATGATATAGGATGTGAATGAATGTGTTAGCATGTGAATCGGGATGATGTGAATGAATGATATAGGATGTGAATGAATGTGTTAGCATGTGAATCGGGATGATGTGAATGAATGTGTTAGCATGTGAATCCGGATGTGAATGAATGATATAGGATGTGAATGAATGTGATAGCATGTGAATTGGGATGTGAATGAATGATAAGGGATGTGAATAGATGTGATGTGATGTGAATCGGGATGTGAATGAACGATAAGGGATGTGAATGAATGTGTTAGCATGTGAATCAGGATGTGAATGAATGAGATGTGATGTGAAATGGGGATGTGATAAGATGCGATGTAAACTGGATAGATGTTAATGTGATGAGATGTACGGGTAGATGCAAGTGGATGAGATTTGATGAGGATAAATGAGGAAATAAGTGATGAGATAGAAAAAGATGTGATTAGATGAGAATGGGAATACTTATGGAATGAATGTGGATTGATGTATGGATGATGTGGATGGATGTATGGATGATGTGGATGGACGTGTGGATTGATGTGGATGGATGTATGGATGATGTGGATGGATGTATGGATGATGTGGATGGACGTGCAGATTGATGTGGATGGATGTATGGATGATGTGGATTGACGTGTGGATTGATGTGGATGGATGTATGGAAGATGTGGATGGACGTGTAGATAATGTGGATTGATGTGTGGGTAATGTGGATTGATGTGGATAGAGGAGTGGATAATGTGGATTGATGTGGATGGATGTATGGATGATGTGGATGGATAATGTGGATAATGTGGTTTGATGTGGATGGATGTATGGATGATGTGGATTGACGTGTGGATTGATGTGGATTGATATGGATGATGTGGATTGATGTGGATAGATGTATGGAAGATGTGGATGGATGTGTGGATAATGTGGATTGATGTGGATGGATGTATGGATGATGTGGATGATGTGGATTAATGTGGATGGATGTATGGATGATGTGGATTGACGTGTGGATTGATGTGGATGGATGTATGGAAGATGTGGATGGATGTGTGGATAATGTGGATTGATGTGGATGGATATATAAATGATGTGGATTGACGTGTGGATTGATGTGGATGGATGTATGGAAGATGTGGATGGATGTGTGAATAATGTGGATTGATGTGGATGATGTGGATGCATGTATGGATGACGTGAATTGATGTGTGGATAATGCGATTGGATGTGATTTGATGAGGGAATGATGTGATGTGATAGAGATGGATAAGGAAAAAAATTTATGGGAAGATGAGAAAAGATGGGGACTAATGTGAATAGGATGTGGAGTGATGAAGAAAAGATGGAAATATTGTTGGAACTGTATTTGTATGTGAAATCTGGTTTTAAATGACTATTTTATGTCAAGAATGCTGGGGAAGCATTTTGACCATCTTGTGAATGAGATCGTGGAGACCTATCTGTTAAAATTGCAACTGCTTTACGGAGAGTCAACGGAGGACGTCTCGCGTAGCAAGGTCGGCCGAGGTCTTGACCAGCCTCGGTTTGAATTAAATGGTGAGCTTCCAGTGGTACAGTGGATGAGGGACCAAGGAAGCAGCCTATGAGTGAAGCACTAGGTGACTTGCAAAGGATCCTAGAGAGTGCTGACCATATGGTGCTCGGGCTCTGGGTCACCGAAGATACCCACACGTACGTCGGGGAAGATATTGGAACAAGGAGTAAGAGTTGTTTTCTGAATTTGGGCATGGATCTGGTTGATTGACCTTGTTGGTCCTCAACGGATGAGTCCATGGCTCTTTTATATGGATCTGTTGGTTGATCTTGCTGATCTTCAACGGAGACTCCATTTTTATTAAAGTGAATACTTGTCGTTTACTATGAGCTAGGAACTATTGAAAAGGCCCCTGAGTGGACAAGGGGTGAGCGTTCTGGTTGCCAATGATGCCATAGGTACACTGATGAAGGAATGTTTAGAAATAAGGATTCAATTGGATAATTAGAGGATTATGATCAGCGACACTATGGTTTCATTAAATGATGGTTTTAAAGACTGTTGAATCTGTGAAAAAGGCAATTTCATATTGGGTGTGTAAGTGGTGTGACTAGTTTTAAGTTTGCATGAATATCCGGCTAGGGGGCTTGGAAACTCTTTTCCTTGGTACCCGTGGCAACCTAACCAAATTCTTAATTCGATCCCATCACTACAGTGGTTGGGCGGTTGGCTAACCCATGGGACTGGATGGGGTTAGTTAGTCTGGACTGATGGATCCCTAAATTGAGACTCAATTCTGTTCTGGTTCGATAGATGAAGTAAATCTCGGACAAAAAATGTTCTATGGAAAACAATTAACGATTGTGCCTCTCAATGAGGAAAAAAGTTCGTCTCTATGATCCAAGTGGTACAATCTTTTCCATGATCTGACTATGGAACTTACGGGTTCAGTCAGATCAGTTCAGTTCGTTAAAGCTTTTGACTACGTTAGAGAAAAGTTATCCTGGAGGAATCGCCCATGCTTTCCGGACAAGGGAAGTTTTTTCGGGTTCGGTTTTGGAAGAACCAATGGATTATTCTCTTGTCCGGGTATCCGTGGGGGCGAGGGCCCAAGTGTGGGACCCTGCCCCGTGCAAGAAGTGCTACTTCTGCTACTAGCACCCCTGAATTCGTTGCGCGGTGAGGATAGGGACCTCACACTTCTGTGTTATAAGTTGCATTCAGAAATTGTCTATTTGAAGGTTTTTGATTGTTGCAAGCTAATATGTCTAACAGACTCAAATCAGATTTTTAGTGAGAAGCTTGACAAGAACAACTTCCATGCTTGGAAGTTCAAAATGACCAATTTTTTGATAGAGGTAAAGGATTTTGAGACTATGTCGATGGAGACAATGAGGAGCCTCGAGAGTTTTCTGAAGAGAATGCCACTCTAGCAGATATATAGGCATTCAAGGATTAGAATCAGGGTGCAAGGAAAGTTATGTATTGGCTTTTGATCAGTGTCACAGACATAATGATAGGAAACTATCACAAAGGAACCACCAAGTATATTGATTTGGAAATCACAAAGCTTAAGCATGGCATTCTCTCCTCTAATTCACGGAGAGAAACCCACTTATATAGATCTCCTAGAGGGAGGGCGCCCTTTTCCACAATCATCTCCACCTCTTCGAGATCTACTCCACCTCCCCTAACTCCTAAAAGTGGCCCTAGATCAATGCGATTGATTGCCACCTAGATTGCCACATAGACTAGATACCTACACGCACTAGCCCTTAGGCTAAAGGCTTAAATTATTCCACCTAGAATAAACACACAACCAGTAAGGTTATGAGATGGAGATCACCTAGATTTCTAACACCCTCTCTTGATCTACATCCATACCACACAGGGTGTGTAGTCAAGGAGATTACAAGGAGTGTCACATTTGTTAAAATATACAAGTGAATAGGGTGTGTGCGGGAACAAGCCCTTGGTTAGAGGTTATAAAAGAGAATCTATAAATGTGAGAGAACCTGTGAAAAGGTGAGAAGAATCTACTGGGAGAGAATAAAGAGTAGCATGAGAAGATTTAGGAAGTGTGGAAATATTGTGGGAGAGGTGGGTGGAGAGAATCAAGCAAAAGAGGTGGAGTGAATCAAGGAGAAATCAATGGTATTAGATACTTTCATGTAAACTCTATAAATTGAGGCATTGGCCTAATGAGAATTTGCTAGTTTTTTATTATCCATGCCTACATTAAGCTATTAGTTAATTATTCACTAATCACATCTTAATTATTATCTAATCACTTTGTTAGTAATGTTGATTCTAGCATTTGATCCACCATAGCTCATCACATTGCTGTAATTTTAACATGGTATCAGAGCCTAGCCTAGAATCCATCAAGTTTATGAGCCCATTATCTAGTTAATTAGGATTAGTAGATAATTAGAAAATAATCAAATGGATCTAATTCCACTTAGCCCAGGGAGGTTTTCAAGCATGCTCTACAAGCTGGTGAAGTCAGAATTTGATTTGATCAAGTCTACAGTGAGATCCAAGCTCTTCATCAAATCTGCAGGTGACTTTGGTAAAACATAGATTAAGCATTCAATGTTTGGTCAAATCTTGTGTTTCTTAGCTTAATCCTCTACTAGACTGATTGCTATTGATGGCCTTGAAAGCATTTGAACTCATTGGAAGTCTAAGGCCCTAGACCTGGGCTCCCCGCATACTTTGTTTTTTGCACAAAGAGAGGATTAATTTGCTAATCAATGATTAATCAGTGCTAATCACTATAGTTTGGTGCAATTGAGGGTTCAAATTAACCATTAGGTATCTGATACAGATCCCTATAACTTCAGATTGTAATTCGGAGTTGGTTTGATACTCCAACCATTCCGTACAAATTGGTTACCCTTGATTTAATGTAATTTCTGGTAAAATTATGCTGATAAATTTGTGGTAATCATCATTTTGCATTTAACCCTTGGTTAATGCCTGCAAATCACACTCAAATTCAAGATTATTCACAGCCAGAGTTGCATTTGGGAATGTGCATAAGAATGAATGCTATATGCATTATGTATTGGGCACATTACATCAATGTAAAAATGGGATCAGACACTGCCCTTGTCTCTAGAATAAGGCAAGAGGTAAGACCTCCCACATACATTTGGGTTTGCATTGCATAATGATACAAGATAAACATCAAAAGCCCAAAAGAACTGTCAACAAAACATTTAAACATGTTGCTCACATGGAGCAAGAAGACCTAACAGACAAGCTCATGGCCCTAGCCATGAAAGAAGAAGAACATCTCTTTCCAAGAGGAAGATCCACACCAAGAAGAAAAGCTAAAGGAAGCATTGAAGGAAGACATGGACACGAGAAGAGAAGCTGCCACAAGAAGACTGAAAGAAGAGGAAGACACGGACGCATGAAAAGAAGCTGCCACGATAAGAAGACTGAAGACAAGAGAAGATGTGAGGCTCCAAAGAGTGAGGAGCCATGTGAAAATCTCTGAGAGAGAGAGAGAGAGAGAGAGAGAGAGAAACCCCACAACCCAATGTAACTTGCCCCAACAAAGTAAAACCACCTCTGAGCCACCGATGATGTAGGCCACATGGTAGATGTATGTGTGAGCACTTTAATCAAGGTCATGGGCACTTGTAGTAGCCTTGGACACATAGAGAGAGAGAGTGTCAAGAACTATGAGTTTAGGGACTTGAGGCACTGGTCGTGGACTATTAAGTAAGAGAGAAACTTGGTAAAGGGTCCAGGTGTGCTAAGTTCACTTGAGGGGAGGTGTGCTAGGCACTGGTCTCGCGGACTATCAAGTAAGAGAGAAGCTTGGTATAGGGTCCACGTGTGCTAGGAGTATTCACTTGAGGGGAGGTGTTGAAATATACAAGTGAATAGGGTGTTGTGCAGGAACAAGCCCTTGGTTAGAGGCTATAAAAGAGAATTTGTAAATGTGAGAGAACCTGTGAAAAGGTGAGAAGAATCTACTGGGAGAGAATAAAGGATAGCATGAGAAGATTTAGGAAGTGTGGAGATATTCTGGGAGAGGTGGAGAGAATCAAGAAAAAGAGGTGGAGTGAATCAAGGAGAAATCAATGGGATTTGATGTAAACTCTATAAATTGAGGCATTGGCCTAATGAGAATTTACTGGTTTTTATTATCCATGCCTACATTAAGCTATTAGTTAATTATTCACTAATCATGTCTTAATTATTATCTAATCACTTTGTTAATGATATTTATTCTAGCATTTGATCCACCATAGCTCATCACATTGTTGTAATTTTAACACATTGACTCCTAAACATAATTAGCACAAAGCTTAAAGAAGTGTACCAGCATTGGCCTCATGTTGGCTGCTCGTAGTCTTATTGTCTTCGGACTTCTTATTCTCCTCATCTTGCTTCTCGTAGCACAACCTAGCTTTTCTTGCAATAGTAGCAAGTCCCCAGAGGATCTTCTTCTCATCCATGATGAGAATTGTTTCACCTATAGTTTGTGAAGTAGGTTCCTTGGTAGACTTTTTGGCTTCCATTCTAGTTTCTTCAAGAATCAAAGAAGAGGAAATTGATGCAAGAATCATGTTGGATTTATTTCCAAGACCAGACACACACTGCCCATAAGCATCAAGCATACTAGCAAGTAAAATGAAGATAGCTTCCTTATCATAAATATTGTTCCCAATTCCCTTGAGTTGATCTATGAGGCTCTTGAAATTGTTAACATGATTATCCACTTTATCTTTTTCATCCATTTCAATCCAATACAATTTTTTTCATCTTTTTCATCCATTTCAATCCATTTCAATCTTTTTCATCTTTTTCATACATTTCAATCCAATACAATTTTTTTCTAAGAAACATCCTACTCCATTAACTTGACCAAACATTGATCAAAGTTGGTTCTATGCTTCATGAGAACTCTTAGCAAAGCTCACTTGATGAATTTGATTGTCAGCTAATCCACAAATTATAAATGAAAGTGCCTTGGAGTCATTTCTTTTACAATTATAGCAATGTTGTCAGGGTCTTTGGTTGGCTTTTTCTCTATGCGATTGACAATGGTCCAAAGATCTCAATCTACTACACCTGCAAAATGACTATCATAGAGCGCCAATGAACACACTATCACCGAGCACCGGTCAAACAACAAGGAACCAGCCACCACAACACCACCGTCGAGACCAACAGTACCAGCACAAGGCAAACCAGTGAAGTGTTGATGTCTCTTGGAGAGACGATTACTAAAGGCCCCACGTTCCTCCCTTATACCTTCTTTGCCAAAACAAGCATGACGCTATGTGGGATAAAAATCTAACTGAATGAAAGGCTTACCCATTGTAGAGAGTCTCTTGGCAAGGCATTAAAGAGGGGAGACATAGATTGTTGGTTGCCTGGTCACACAAAATCCGGCATAGAAGAAGAAGAAGAGATAAGGTTTGTGAGGGGCAAAGAAACCCTAAATTGAAAGGTATTGGGCGGTAAGAAAGGGGTCAGAGAGGAGTCAACAAGGGAGCCGAAAGTACAGAGAAGGTGTTCGAGAGGCGCCTAGGATTAATGAGGATATATGCATGGCAATAATAGAAGATTAGTAGGGGAAGTCTCACTCAATTTGCCTATTAAGACGAGACTGCATGGTAGAGCAAGAAAGGTTGTGGCAGGAAAAGAAGAGAAGAGGAGAAGAAGAAGAAGAAAATAGAGAAGAAGAAGAAGAAGAGAGAGAAGAGGAGGAGACGAAGAAGAAGAAGAAAAGAGAAAAGAAGAAGAAGAGGAGAGAAGAAGAAGAAGAGAGAAGAGAGAAGAGGAGAGAGATGAAAGAGAAGAAAGGGAAAAAAAAGAGGGAGAAGAAGAAGAAGAAGAAAAGAGATAAGCGAATAAGAAGAAGAAAAATAACAAGAGAGACAAGAAGGAAAAGAATAAGAAAAAGAGAGAAAAAGAAAGAATTATTTTAATTTCTAGTGCTATACTTTCATCGTTTAAATTTTGTTGTGGTGTATAAGTTGTATAACTGATGCCTCATGGGGTTCACCTAAAAATATGTAAGTGTAGCATGTGAGTTAATCATGAAGGGTATATTAATTCAAAAAAGCTATAGAATTACATTTACATGAGGGGTTTTTTAAAACAAATTAAAAAAAAACCCTAAGTTTATGAATAAAAAGGGGTCATTTTATTCATAAAAGTATGTAACTGTAAGGGGTTTTTTAAATACCCCTTAAACGCAGGTGATACATAAAATTTCTTAGAGGTGAATCCCCTGAGACCGACTCTTAATGTCTTCTTATGCCAAACAATCTTTGATGGCATTGGAAATATATTTCCCCCCTCTATCAGAATAGAGAGTTTGAATTTTTAAGCTAGTTTCATTTTCAACCATAGCAACAAAGTGTTGAAAATGGGAAAATACCTCTTATTTAGCTTTCATAGGGTAAGACCAGCTAAATTTTCTATAATCAATAAATGTACAACAAACTTTATAAATTTCCTCCCAAAGAAGTAGTCCTCATTTGGACCATACACATCATTATGTGTAAGTAATTTGTGAACGGCTCTTTCAGTTGCATTATTTGGAAAAGGTGGCAAGTAAGTTAGCCAAGGATGCATCCTTCACAAACATACCTTGACAGTGGATCAAGATGAGGAAGTTCCTCTAACATCCCATGTTGCTGCTAAAGCATCAAACCACTAATAAAAGTGTGGCTGGACCTAGAGCCCAAAGTATATTTATGCTTCAAACTGGTAAGTTGGAGATCTAGCAAGTGTTATAGCTTGCCAACCAATCATTTAGGCTAGATGGAAAGCTAAAACACTTGCCATCTCTTATAACGCAATGCAGGAAATCATTTATGCTCTTGTGCATGTATATGGGCATTAAAAGAGCAAGAGTGCTACTCAACCTTGCTTTCCAAGATGGTAAATGTGGGTAAGCACTTTTGCATGCTTGTTGTACATTATGTAAGATAAGCAAGTTATATGGATTACAATTACAATGCAATGGTGTACTCATGATTTATATAGAGTATGCAAAATGCTCCACACTTTGCTTTTGGTTGCTTGTTCATGCAAAGTACAATTTGAAGCTATGTTTATTTTGAATTGGACATAACTTCTAATCTATAGCATCAAAGAAATGGGATTGTGACCTCCAAGTGGATTTTGTCAAGCTTGAGAATAGGGTTAGGGCTTTTATAAGGTGGCTACTATTATAAGGTGGCTACTATTATACTTACACATAACTAAGCTATGGGTTTAATGAGATTGAAATTTTAACCATAGTTATAGTGTTTCAAATGTTTGTTGTTAATATATTAGGCCTAAAAGTGACAATTATGGGTGGTTGTACAATAAGGGTCCTCACTTTGGATCACCTTCCAAGTTTTTTTTAGCAATAAACATTCATTTTTTGACCAAAATTGGCTAATCTCACCCACTTGGCAAATGAATTTGACATTCAGATATTCTAATGAAACATCACACTCTTAATTGTGCACTTAAACATATGGTCCAATCAAAAATAAAAAATTTCAAACACCAAATTTTCTACATCACAAATATAGTACATATGGCATTTCCCAAACTTAGAGGTAGATAGTACGACCATAAAACTTTAATAACTTCTTTGTTTCAACTCAAATTCAACCCCCACTTTGCAAACAAGGAAGTCATGCAATGGAGATCTTACCTTTATTTATTAAGTAATTTTTACATGTAATTTCTATTTTGAATTAATTGTTATCTTATTTTAAAGTACACAAAAGGGTTTTTTTTTTGTATAGCACATCTTTATACAAACGACTATGTACTTTAACTTACTTGAATGATCCAACAATAGACAAATATAAGGAAAATGTGCCCATACGGTCAAATTTTATTCTTAATAGTTAGATTTTTCAAGATCTCCAGTGTAAATTTACCTCAAAGTTTTGAAGTAACTAAACATAATTAGTAAGTTAATTATAAAAAAATATTTTTATGTGATTATGTAATAATTTTATATAAGCAAGTAGTGCTAATCAAGATGAATATTAAAAAAAAAAGGTTTATTTTGAGTAAGAAATAATCTATTTTCATCTATTTTATGTGAAAGTAGCTCTACTTGAGTAGTTTCTTTCCTTCCAAGCCTAAACAAAAGTCTAACTAGGCTTGGAAAAGTAGGTTAGGTAATGTACCAAACATAGCTGGAGAACCCTCAGGCGGTCACACATGTGGCCAAATGTTTGACATGTCACCTACACATGGCATTCATTCCACCTAGATGTACCACCTCACTATTGCACCTCAACATTGATGACATGGCATGGCTTGTTCACACACTAAGTGTAAAGTAACTGAAATTCCTCTAACACATGTGCTAGTACAATCGCGCAATGCTGCGCACAAGCCCGCATAAATAATATATACAATCATTTGACACGTGGCTAACAAAATAACTCATACGAAATAATAACAATCCGAGAGATGATATAGACAAGATCCTCCATGTGCAACACATGCAGTGCTCATCATCACGTGTCTCACAAACATAAACATATTAGTTATTCCAATTGATTGTTATCACAACGATTAATCACAATATGAAACATTGATAGTAGGCACAAGCACATGTTACACTTCGATTGAGAGTATCATTTTACACATTATCCTAGCATGGCATGTCTTATCACTTGTTACACTTCGATGAGTGCATCATCTAGCATGGCATGTCGTTTGCATAAATCACTTGTTACACTTCGATCGTGGTGTGCAATTGTCTAGCAAGCATAGTCCACTTTGATATAACACAGAGTCGACAAGCATGGCGCTCCTCGTTACACTCTTCAATTATAGCATACACCCGTTAAAAATGCCAATAACACTAGGTAACTAGTATTTAATGTGGGGTCACCAAACTTGTCATGTTTCTCTTTCATCCATCTGTGCAAGCACGCTTTCTTACCGAAAACGTAGCCTCATCAAATTCATCGCAAACTAGGAGATTTATGTGATGGAAGTGTGCTTTTTTACAACACTACTTGTAAGAAAATATTTTAAAGGGCCTAAGAGGTGCATGACAAAATTGTGCACCTAATCCTGGACCGTGGAACCCTTCTTGGGGCTTTTTACGTGGCACAACAAAATTTTGCGTGCTGAAAGAAAGGCTTCATTTCGTATCGTAGAATCCTTGAAGGGTTGCATTTCCAAATTTGAAGTTAAAAATAAAAATAAAAATGCTAGTCCCCTTCACCGCAGATGTGTGTTGATGACAAGGACGGGCATTCAAACGTTTGTTGAGCTTGAAAGGGGTAAGTTGAAGTGATGCACTCACCGACCACCACCACCCTTTTGGAAAAGCCGCGTGTAGGACGATGCAATATTGAATGAGCTGAAGGCCTGTACAGCACGGCAGCCAGCTACACACACACACACACACACACACACACACATTTTTTTGGAGTTTGTTTTTGCGATGCACTCACCGACCACCACCGTTTTGTATTGAATGAGTTGGCGTGCCCTGAGTTTGATAATTGCAGCAGCAGCCAGCTACACACACACACACACACATTTTTTTTGAGTTTGTTTTTGCAATAAAATATCATAAAATATCATAAAAACATGCTTTGAGAAAAGCTCAATATAAGGTTCGGGTGATAAAGATGAAATGTTCGTGGGCTGTTGAGCAACCGCTGTGTGGTCACATCTCTCGAGTTTCTGGTAGTTTTGACAAGCGTAGCACGGCCTTCGCATATTGGCACCTTAGCGCGGTTTTTTAATCGGTTAATGTTGTTTTCTTATTAATTATTGCAACTTTATAGAGGGGGGAGGGGTTCTTTAATTCAAAATCTAAACATGTATACTTGTAAAAAGGGGGTGGACAATTGTGGTGGTAGCAAATATTTACAATTTTGAAATTAGGGTTATTTGAAACACATGCGTGGTGCCGGCTATATGGCTTCTCAAGAAGTACAAGCATCCGAAGTCGAATTCATACGACATAGAGGACCATTTGCAAAGTGTATAATCCTGTTCTTATCGTAGGTGCATATGCATTCACCTTTTTGCCGTATAAGCCATCACTTGTTGCCTACTAGTAGGGGGCATTAATCATGTTGTACGCTCATGTAGAAGACTATTTGCAAAGTGTATAATCATGTTCAGATTATCGTGGGTGTATATATTCACCTTTTTGCCATAGCCACCCATCGCTTGTTTGCGTTCTACGGGGTGCTAGTTTTGATGGGAGCACAGCTACAATAACTCACTCAATCAATGTTCATGTATTAAAGAGAACACAAGAGAGAGAGTGTAGAAGAAATGTAGTATAGAAATGTGAGGTTTACAAAGATTACAGATTGGTCTTTGAAAGGGAAGAGAACGCAAGAGAGAGAGTGTAGAAGGTGGAGCAATGGCTTAAGGTACAAGAAGTACAAAATTAAATATCAATTCTTGACATCCTATCACTTGCTAGAGTCACACCCACCCATGCACTCAAATAACAAGAGAATTTGATAAATTTTTTTCTCCAAGTGGCGAGAGGTTTTAAACGTCGGGAAAAAATGACGTTTTGGCTGACGCTTAATGTCATAAAAATTGCATCATTGATAACGTAAACGGCAAACTATTTTTTTGGTAGGAGAGGGTCCGTTTTTGAGAGAGATTTTTTGTGTTGTGACGTTAAACATCACTTATTGATGTGACTTTTAATATCACATTAATAATAAATACATGATTTGTGTTGTTAAATGTCACATGCTTTTCTATGAAAAAACCCGCCAAAAGCTCATCGCTTGAAGCTCGAAATTGCCATTACATATTTTCTATGCCTTGTGCTCTTGCTTTTTCTATTTGCTCTGCTATTTTATCCCTTTTCTTGCTGTTGCTATATTTTTCTTGCCTAGCATTTGCCTCTTGATGTATCTTACTTGCCTAGGGTTTCTCTCTTGCTTGCCAAGAGATTGCCTCTACTCTCTTTCATATATTGTTTTGCCAATCTCTATTATCTACTCTTTCTCACATGGACCCAAGAAAGCAACTCTTGCTTATTCTCCTCACCCAAATCTTGCAAGACTTGGGGTCTAGACGGACACACATTAAGAGATTCAATGACTACTATGCATGATGCCACTATCGCGGGGGAGATCTAAGAGCATTAATAGACATGATGAGAGAGAGATGGCAATCACAAGAGAAGCTCCCTTCACCATACAAAAATCAGAAACTAGAGTCGGAGGTGCACCTCCAACAAGTAGTAAAGCGGTGGTTGTAGAGGAGTAACGAAAGAAGAAGCTTCGGCCTACGCGACAGTAAGGCTTCTTTTCATGTTAATTTATTGGTTTAATTATGTTTTTCATGAATATTAAAGGACATGTATTGTTTTTATGCATGCACATATGTCATATAGCATAAGCTTATGTATGTATGTGCTTATGAGGCTATCATTGATTTTGTATTGCTTTTTATGCTTACACACATATAGCATAAGCATAAGCTTATGTATTTATGTGCTTATGAGGCTATGTAAGTTTATGCACAAGCATAAGCTTATGCATGTACATGAGCTAAATCTTTTGTACAAGCATGCACATGCATTGCTATTTGAAGTATTTGTGTTGCTTTTTTACTGCGCATAAGTATATATATGCTTAGGAGGCTATGTATGTATATGCACAAGCATAAACTTATGCATATACATAAGCTTATGTATGTATATATGCACAAGCATTAACTCATCTTGGAGAGTGAATACCTAGCTCTCTTAACAAATATGTAGAGCTCCTCAAAATTCACCTCTCCTCTGAAAGTACTCCAATGTCTCTAGAGTATCTCTCAGATTTGAGATTGACAACGAGGGGAGTGTGCTCTCTATCTAGTGCGCACGTTGCTAGCTACTAGCATGCTTAGGTAGCACACGCCATGTATTCGGTAGCTACCTAAGAATTTTGGGAGCTCTCAGTGCATACCACGTAGCTACCTAAGCACTAGGAGCACCTGGCATGCATCGACATGAGCACGTGGCATGCGCATTGGGAGCTCCCAGTGCATGCCGGTAGCTACCACCATGCACTGGTAGAACCCGACATGCATTGGGAGCTCTCGGTGCAACCGGCATACTTGAGTAGCACCCAGCATGCATGGGGAGGTCGCGTCTGGATGCATGCCATTAGCTACCGACGTGCTTAGGTAGCACCCGACGGAGCTCCCATGCACACCGATAGCTACTCGACTACTTTGGTAGAACCTGCCATCATGCATTGGGAGCTCTTGGTGCATGCCGGTACTAACCGGCCTTCTTAGGCAGCACCCCTTATGCATTGGGACCTCCCAATGCATGTTGGTAGCTATTTGCCTACTTAGGTAGCACCTATCATGCATTGGGAGCTCCCAATGCATATGCCAATAGCTACCTACATGCTTACCAGCATGCTTAGGTGCATCGAGAGCTACCGACATGCACATCGAGAGCTCTGAATGCATGCCGATAACCTACTGGTAGCACTTGGCATGCATTGGGAGCTCCCAACGCATGCCAGTAGTAGCTACCAGCATACTTAGGTAGAAGCTCCTAGTGCATGCTGGTACCAGCATGCTTGAATCGGCATGCATTGGGAGCTCCTGCATGCTAATTGCTACGGGGATGCTTTAGTGGTACCCTAGCCTGCATTGGGAACTCCAGGCTTTGTTAGAGCTTAGTTATGTGTGTTTGTGTTTACTGTTAAACATGTGGCAACTAGTCTAAGACCAGTAAACGTTCATCTCAGCTATTGAGAAGTAGGTGCGAGATAGTTACCAGCTATTATGCAGATGTTAACCACTAGTTTCACAACTAGTAAGCATTCCTCTTAGTGTGTGTTAAGTAGTCCGAGCTAGTTGCCAGTAGCTTTTAAGTAGTTCGGGAGCTATTGACATGCATTGGTTGCACTCGGCATGCATTAACAGCTACTGGCATGCTTAGTTAGCACCCGACATGCATTGGTAGCACTCCGCATGCATTGATAGCTACTGGCATGCTTAGTTAGCACCTGACATGCATTGGGAGCTCTCGGTACATGACAATAGCTACTGTCATACATTGGTAGCACCCAACATGCATCGAGAGCGAGTGCTACCAATGCAATGACAACCACCAGCATGCATTAATAGCTCTACCGGTATGCATTGACATATCTACTAGCATGCTTAGATAGCATTGGGCATGCATTGCTTAGGTAGGCTCCGGCATATATCCGGAGCTACCAATATGCATCCCGCGCATGTATTGAGAAATCTTGGTTCACCCAGTAGATATCAACATGCTTGGGTTGTTGATTGGTGTAAACACCCCCTAGAATTACTAGCATAAGCTTAGGCTAATGAGTTGTGGGATTTGGACATTAAAACAAGAAGTGGTTACAAGAGGGGTAGTGGGGAGCTACAATCTTGTGGAGGTTATGCAAGCCCAATAGTCACATGGGTATCCCAAGAGTCACATAGTTGGATGGCTATATAAATCCCCTCTTGTATGAAAATTGTACATGACTCTTGTATGCAAATTATACACAAGATAATGGATATGGAATACACCATGATGTTTTGCTCGTATCTTTATCTTGTTCTTGATCCATGTCTCTTACACCAAGCTCATGTGTACATGTGTACTCCATGGCCACGTGTGTAGGAGCATGTGTTTTCCCTCATGTTAGCTAGGCTATGCTAAGCTAACATGGGTAGCACATGGCATACATTGCGAGCTCTCGTTGACGCATGCTGCTACCGATATACTTAGGTTGTCCGGGTATGTTTAGGTAGCATTTCACATCATGCATCGGTGGGAGCTACTGGGAGCCCTTGTTGCACGATGGGTCTATCGGTGCGCGCATGCATCAGAAGATCCCAATGCATGCCGGTAGCTATCGGCCATGCACTGGTAGCACCCAACTGGGAGCCCTCGACATACACTAGTACCACCCGCCGATGTATGCATTGGGAGTACATACCGGTAGCTATCGACATGCACTAGTACCACCCGATGTATGCATTGGGAGCTCGTGGTGCATGCTAGTAGCTACCGAAATTGTTAGGTAGCACCCGACATGCCTTGGGAGCTCTTGGTGAAAGCCGACAGCCTGCTTAGGTTGTTAGGTAGCACAGGGTAGCACCCGATAGCACTCGATGAAAGCCGACAGCCTGCTTAGGTAGCACCCGGTAGCAACCAGCCTGCTTAGGTAGCACCCAACATGAATTGGCAGCTCTTGGTGCCAATTTGAATTCTAATATCTCTAATCTACTCCATTTTCTAAAAATCAAGAGTGTAAACAATGAAAAGAGTCGGTAGCAATCGACATGCATAGAGGTAGCTATTGGCATGCATTGGGAGCTCTTGGTGCATGCCCGTAGCTACGGCATGCATTGGGAGCACCCAAGAATCATTCGGAGCTTCTGGTGCATGCCGATGGCCACCCCGGTAGCATCCGAAATGCTTCCGGTGCATGCCGATGGCCACCGGTAGCATCCGAAATGCATAGGGAGCTATTGATGCATGCCAGTAGATACTTGCATCCTTAGGTATGAGTTGGGAGCTCCCTGTGCATGCCGGTAGCCTACTGGCATGTTTAGGTTATACCGGCATTGAAAACTATCGGCATGCACTAGGAGCTCCCAATGCATGCAGGTAGGTATGGGTAAGTGATCTGTAACATCAAAATCATCAAAAATAGCGTTGTTGTAAACTACTTCTCTCATGCCTCTTCTACAACATAGACCATGGTTTTAGATGGGTCCAAACACCTTGGTTTTGCATAAGGTCTAACGTGATGATAGTCCAATATATCTACTAGACTCTGGTGATGTCAGCTTGCTACTAATAGCACGATTATTCTGGTTGGGTGGACTTGGTGAAAATGACAACTTTGCTTGTTGTGCAGCACTACTTCTTGTAGCTTGTCCTGCGCTGCTGGCAGAATGTTTTGGCATGTTTGAGTAGTGGGACCCACATGTCCAAACTCTTCAAAACTTGATGGCTTACTTGTATACACATTGGGTATACTCACCCGAATATAAAAGCCCATGTGGATGTCATAAAAAATAGGGTTGTTGGGTTGCCTAGGGTTTGACCTTGTGATAGTCCAATAGGTCTACTAGACTCTCATGATGTTATCTTGCCAATAGCAGTCTTATTCTAGTTGTGCTGATCTGGTGAAAATGACAACTTTGTGTGCTGTACGCTACTTGTAACTTACCCTATTGCTCACTTTTTTGACCTATCCTAGTGAGACCCACATGTCCAAACTCTTCAAAACTTGAAGGCTCACTTGCATACTTATTGGGTGTACTTATCCTAGTATCAAAAATCATGTGGATGTCATCTTCTGTAATCCCCCATAATCCGCCATGCCTATGCTCCCACCTGTCTAGATGGTTTGAGACACATTGGTTTTGTTTTGACCTATTGATAGTCCAATATATCTACTAGACCCTAATGATGTGAGCTTTCCAATAGCACTCCTCTTCTGGTTGTGTAGACCAGGTGAAAATGATAACTTTGTGTGTTGTACACTACTTGTAGCTTACCTTGTTGCTCATGTTTTTGACCTATCTTAGTAGGACCCACATGTCCAAACTCGTCAAAACTTGATGGCTTACCTGTATACACATTGGTTGTAAAGTTCTCAATATCAAAAACCACGTGGATATCATATGTAACATCAAAATCATCAAAAACAAGGATGCCTATAAAACTGCAGTTCATATGCCTCTGCTACCACATCTGGACCATGGCTATAACAAAAAAATTCAAAAAGCTATACAACATATTTACTAGCCAAAATAGAAAATTCTAAGTTTGAAACTGAAAATTTCTTAAATAGTCTTGTCTCGCACAAACTACTTTCCCCCTTCATTAGCTACAACTTCTTCTCAATTTTAGAACATTTTTCCACTTTATCGGTTCCATTTTTCTTCATTCTCAGCATCCTTCATATCTAAATCAAAGATAGATTCTGAATTACTTTGCTCATTTTCTCTAGATCTATTATTGTATCAAATTCTTTTAAAATTTTTGCCTGTGTATCCTGTTTCTTTACCAACTCATTTTCTGACATCACTCCAGTTGGCATAGAGAATCGAAACTCCTCTACAAAAATATGTCTAATTCTATCAATGCAATTGTTTGTTTTCCTCTGATCTTCTTTTGCACTTTGATGCAAAATATCCCAAAAAAATTGGATTTGTGTTCTTCAAATGGAACCAGCTTTTCTTCAGTCATACTAATATATGTTTGCACGTCTGCGCATACCATTTGGGAAAACCTATTGTTCCACTCTAACTGATGATTTCCAATTTCTTTTGTAAATTAGCAATCTATAATTTAAACTAAGAAACCACAATCCTGAGCAAATTTCCCTCCCCCTTTATAAATAGAGCATCATAAGACTTTTCTATATACTCCATTAGGCTTTCTTTGACTTCTTTCTATAAATTTTTGCCCACTTGGAATAAAATATTCTTAAAAACATGATGTAATTTTGACATAAATACACCCTACACATCAACATAATTTTAACTGCTCTCTCAATTTAAATGCATGCCAATAGCTACAATAGCTATTTTCGCTTAGGTAGTAGCACCCTGCATGTATTCGGAGCTCCCATTGCATGGCGGTAGATACTAGCGTGCTTAGGTAGTACTCAACATGCATGGCGGTAGCTACTAGCGTGCTTAGGTAGTACTCAACATGCATTGGGAGCTTTAGGTGCATA
The DNA here is from genome assembly GCF_041138505.1 of Cibotium barometz. NCBI lineage: Eukaryota > Viridiplantae > Streptophyta > Polypodiopsida > Cyatheales > Cibotiaceae > Cibotium > Cibotium barometz. The sequence continues at coordinate 4,032,585 of NC_141053.1, forward strand.
CCAGCATATGCATTGGTAGAAACCCGCATGCATCGGAAGCTACCACGAGCTCCCAATACATGAGGGTAGCTACCGGCATGCATCGATAGTACCAGGCATGCACTGATAACTACCGACATGCTTAGGTAGCACCCCGCATCGTGAATTGGGAGATCCTATGCATGCTTAGGTTGTACTAGCATGCTTAGGCAGCATCATCTGCTGACATGCATCGGGGGTGCTACAAGTATGCACCCGGAGCTCCCAATTCATGCATGTACCACCCGACATACACTGCAAGCTCCTTGTGCATGCCGATAGCTATGGGCATGCTTTAGTAGCACCGAGCATGCTTAGGTATGCATTGGGAGCTACGGACATTTACTGGGAGCTCCCAATGTATGCTGGTAGCCACCGACAACACTCGACATGCACTCGGAGCTCTCGATGCATGCTGGTAGCTACAAACATGCTTAGGTAGAACTTGGCATGCATTGGGAGAACCCGACAGCAATTCAGAGCTCCTGGTGCATGCAAGTAGCTACGGGAATGTTTAGGTTGTACTGGGATGCATCAAGAGCTACCGGCATTAACTGGAAGCTTCCAATGCAAGGAGGTAGCTACCAACATGTACTCCTAGCACCCGACATACACTAACAGCTACTAGCATTCTTAGGTAGCACCCCACCTCGCATGAATTTGGACCTCTCGATGCATGCTTAGGTATGCATCCAGAGCTAGCAGCATGCACTTGAAGCCCCCAATGCATGCCAATAGCATGGCGGTATGCACTGGAAGCTCCCAATGCATGCCGATTGCATTGGGAGCTCCTAGTGCATGCCGGTAGCTATGCACATGCTTTAGTAGCACCCAACATACATTGGGAACTCCCATTGCATGCCGATAGCTACTTGCATGCTTAAGTTATATGTGTTTCTATTTATTATTAAGCATGCATTGGGAGCTACCGGTATGCAGCATTGATAGCACCCTACATGCATTGAAAGCTACCAACATGCTTAGGTAGAATCCGGCATGCCTCGGGAGCTACTAGCAGTTTCCCTATATGCATTGAAAGCTCCTAGTGCACTCAAGAGCTACCGGCATGCTTGGGTAGCACGTCTGCATTAGGAGCTCTTGCCGGCTATACGGACATGCTTAGGTTGTATTAGCACGCTTAGGTAGCATATCTGACATGCATTAGGAGAGCTACCGAATGCACCGAGAGATGCCAATGCATGCCAGTAGCCCCACTAGTAGTATCCAAATGTAGTGGGAGCTCCCAATGCATGCCGGTAGCTACCGGCATGCTTAGGTAGCATGTGGCATGCATTGGGATCACCTGACATGCATTGGGAGATCTCTTTGCATACCAACAAGCTTAGGTTGTAACAGCATGCATCGAAAGCTCCCAATGCATGCAAAGGTAGCACTCGGCATGCACTGAGATATCAACATGCTTAGGTAGCGCTTGGCATGCATTGGGAGCTCCCGGTGCATGATTAGGTTATACTAGCATTCTTAGGTAGTATCTGGCATGCATTGAAAGCTACTAGCATGCACTTAGATCTCCCAATGCATGTTAATACCACTCAACATGCATTGGGAGCTCCCGGTGCATGCCGGTAACTACATGCATGCTTCAGTAGCACGCCCAACATGAATTTGGAGCTACTGGTGCATACTTAGGTTGTACCTAGTATGCTTAGGTATGCATCCTGACCTACCAACATGCATCGAGAGCTCCCAATACATGTCGAGAGCACCTGACATCATGCATTGGGAGCTTAGGGTGCATGTCGGGGTAGCTATGAGCTTAGGGTGCATGTCGGTAGCTATGAGCGTGCTTCAATAGCACCCGAGAGCTACTAGCATGCATCGCAAGTTGCCAATCCATGCCAACTATTGCCATGCATTGGGTGCTCAAGGTGTATGCCGGTAGCTATCAGCATACTTTAATAGCACCTAGGAGCTACTCGCATGCACCAGGAGCTCGCAATGCATGCTAATAGGTACAATAGCTATCAATGTGCTTAGGTAGCACCCTGCATGCATTTGGAGCTCCCACTGCATGATGTCGGTAGCTACTAGCATGCTTAGGTAGGACTCAACATGCATTGGGAGCTTTAGGTGCATACCGACATGCATTGGTAGAAACCCACATGCATCAGGAGCTACCACGAGCTCCCAATACATGAGGATAGCTGCTAGCATGCAGCGATAGTACCAGGCATGCACTGATAGCTACCAACATGCTTAGGTAGCACCCTGCATGAATTGGGAGCTTTTATGCATGCTTAGGTTGTATAAGCATGCTCAAGCAACATCCGCCGACATGCATCGAGAGCTACCAGTATGCACCTGGAGCTCCCAATGCATGTCGGTACCACACCCGAAATACATTGCAAGCTTCTCGTGCATGGCGATAGCCATGGGCATGCTTTAGTAGCACCGAGCATGCTTACGTATGCATCGAGAGCTACTGGCATGCACTGGGAGCTCCCAATGGATGCTGGTAGCACGTGTCATGCATTGGGAGCTTTGGGTTTTTGATAGTAGCTACCGGCATGCTTCAATAGCACCTAGGAGCTATTGGAATACATCGGGAGCTCCCAATGGAATGCACTAGGAGCTCCCAATGGCATGCACTAGGAGCTCCTGCTAGGTGCTACCTACCTAAGCATGCCGATAGCTACTAGCATGCACTAGGAGCTACCTAAGCATGTTGGTAGCTGTTGGCAGCATGCACCAGGAGCTTCGAATGCATGCTAGCAGCTACCGACATGCTTAGATATAGCACCCCCAGCATGCATTGGGAGCTATCAACGTGCTTATGTAGTGAAAGATCCCTACCCCCTCGGTGCAACGGATTTGGGGGTGCTAGCAGTAGAAGTAGCACTTCTTGCGTGGGGCAGGATCCCTCACTCGGGGCCTCACCCACTACGGATATCCGGACAAGAGACTAATCCCTTGGTTCTTCAAAAACCGAACCCAAAAAAACTTTCCCCCTACCGAAAAGCACGGGCGATTCCTCCAGGATATTTGTACTCTAACGTAGTCAGGTCATTACTGACCAAACTGATCCGACCAAACCTGTGAGTCACTTGGTCAGATCAAGGAAGAAACTTGCACCTAGATCATAGAAACCAACGCTTTTTTCCCCATCGAGAGGCACAACCGTTGATTCTTTTTCCATAGAACAATTACTATCCGGGATTTACTTCATCTATCGTACTATAACAGAATTGAGTCTCATTTTACGGATCCATCAGTCGAGCCTATAGTCCCATGGGTTAGCCAACCACCCAACCAGTGTAGTGATGGGATCCAATTAGGAATTTGGTTAGGTTTTATCCTGGGTACCAGGGAAAAGAGTTCCCAGGCCCCCTAGCCGGATATTCATGCAAATTTAATGCCAGTCACACCACTTACACACCCAATATGAAATTTTCTTTTTCACAGATTCACCTATCTTTAAAACAATCATTTAATGAAACCATAGTGTCATTGATCATAATCCTCCTCCAAAATATCCGGTTGAATCCTAATTTCCAATCATTCCTTCATCGGTGTACCTATGGCATCATTGGCAACCAGAATACTCACCACCTGTCCCTCAGGGGCCTTTTCGATAGTTCCTAGCTCATAGTACCCGACAATGTATTCACTTATAAAAATCAAGATGGAATCTCCGTTGAAGATCAGCAAGATCAACCAACAGATCCATATAAAAGAGCCATGGACACATCCGTTGAGCCATGGACACATCCGTTGAGGACTAGCAAGGTTGATCAACCAGATCCATGCCCAGTTTCATAAAACAACTCTTACTGCTTGTTCCAATATCTTCCTCGACGCACGCGTGGGTATCGTCAAAGCGACCCAGAGCCTGAGCACCGTATGGTCAGCACCCTCTAGGATCCTTTGCAGGTGACCTAGCGCTTCACTCATAGGCCGCTTCCTTGGTCCCTCATCCACTGTACAGGAAGCTCACCATTTTAATCCATGCCCAGTTTCATAAAACAACTCTTACTGCTTGTTCCAATATCTTCCTCGACGCATGCGTGGGTATCGTCAAAGCGACCCAGAGCCTGAGCACCGTATGGTCAGCACCCTTTAGGATCCTTCGCAGGTGACCTAGCGCTTCACTCTCCGCTTCCTTGGTCCCTCATCCACTGTACAGGAAGCTCACCATTTTAATCCGCTTCACTCATAGGCCGCTTCCTTGGTCCCTCATCCACTGTACAAGAAGCTCACCGAGGCTGGTCAAGACCTCGGCCGAGCGAACCTTGCTACACGAGACGTCCTCCGTTGACTCTCCGTCGTCAACTATTGCAACTCTATTAGTTAGGTCTCCATGACCTCATTCTCAAGATGGTCAAAGTGCTTCCCCAGCATTATTGACATAAAACAGTCATTTAAAAATAGGTCATAAATACAGTTTCTATAATGAACTCTCGTCTTTCACATTGTTCCACATCTGTCCACATTACTTAATCCATATCTAATTCGTATGTATTCCTATTCTCAACCAATCACATCATTTTTCATCTCATCACATCTTTCCTCATTTATCCTCATCCACTAGCATCTACCCATATTCACATCCCATCACACCTCATTCATTTACATCACATATCATTCATTCACATCTATCTCAATTTACATCACATCTCATCACATTCATTTCACATCTCATCTCATTCATTCTTATCTCGATTCACATCACATATCATTCATTTACACCCGATTCACATGACATCACATCTCATTCATTCACATCTTGATTCACATGACATCGCATCTCATCTATTCACATCCCATATCATTCATTTACACCCAAGTCACATGACATCACATCTCATTCATTCACATCCTGATTCACATCACATTACATCTCATCCATTCACTCACATCGACATAATATCCTTTCACATACACATCCACATACACATCCACATCCATCCTTTCACATACACATCCACATCCATTCTTTCACATACACATCCGCATCTATTCTTTCACATCCACATCCGCATCCATTCTTTCACATACACATCCCCATCCATTCTTTTACATACACATCCACATCCATTCTTCCACATACACATCCACATCCATTCTTTCACATCCACATCCACATCCATTCTTTCACATACACATCCACATCCACATCCATTCTTTCACATCCATTATTTCACATCCACATCCACATCCATTATTTCACATCCACATCCACAGCCATTCTTTAACATACACATCCACATCCATTCTTTCACATACACATCCACATCCATTCTTCCACATACACATCCACATCCATTCTTTCACATACACAACCACATCCATTCTTCCACATACATATCTACATCCATTCTTTCACATACACATCCACATCCATTCTTCCACATACACATCCACATCCATTCTTTCACATACACATCCACATCCATTCTTCCACATACACATCCACATCCACATCCATTCTTTCACATACACAACCACATCCATTCTTCCACATACATATCCACATCCATTCTTACACATCCACATCCATTCTCATCTTATCACATCCTATTTACATCTTATCACATCCATTTCACATGCTATTCCCATTTAGTAGCTTTTTCTAGTTTGATTCCGAGAATGGGACTTTTTCTAGATTTCTACCAATTGCTTGGCCTAAATAAAGGTTCCTTTTCTCGAATGATTATTTCAATATTCCTTCTCAATTTCTCAATTAAATTATATTCAATATTCCTCTTTTGAATAAAAGAATTCATGGGATTTACAGAAATCAATTCTACCTATATTTCAACTTTTGATAAATAATTAATTCTACCCATATTTCAACTTTTGATAAATTGAATTATACTAAAAATTTCTCTTCTTTCCATTTAATTTCTTGGATCTCAAATACCATGGAATTCCTCTTTTTTTTTGCATTTAATTATTTGCATTCCAATGTCATGGGAATTTCTCTTTTATCATTAATATTTCTCATAATAAAATACCCATTAACTCAATATGCTAGGAATTTCTAATTTTTCATCTAAATGATGGAATTCAAAATGTCATAGGAATTCCTCTTTTACCACTTAAATATTTCTCATAGATAAAATAAATTTATCTAAAATTCATCTTTGAATTTAAATAAAATACCCATTAATTTCAATATGCTAGGAATTTCTCTTTTTCCATCTAAATGATGGAATTCCAAATGTCATAGGAATTCCTCTTTTACCATTTAAATATTTCTCATACAGAAAATAAATTTATCTAAAATTTATCTTTGAATTTAAATAAAATACCCATTAATTTCAATATGCTAGGAATTTCTCTTTTCCCATCTAAATGATGGAATTCCAAATGTCATAGGAATTCATCTTTTACCATTTAAATATTTCTCATAGAGAAAATAAATTTATCTAAAATTCATCTTTGAATTTAAATAAAATATCCATTAATTTCAATATGCTAAAAATTACACTTTCCTCATCTAAATATTTGAATTCCAATATGGTGGGAATTCCTCTTTCATCATTTAAATTTATCTATGCAAAATGATAAATTTAACTAAAATCCTTCTTTAATTTTTAAATAAAATATAGATTATTTTAGCATCTCAATTTTTCTCTTACTTCATTAGAATACATGGATTTCCATTGTCATGGGGATTAGTCTTTTAACATAAAAATGAATTACTAGAAATTTCTCTTTTTTCTAATTAACTATTTATGCATAAACATAAAAATCAAATTTTCCACGATTATAATGATAATCATTCAATTAATCTAGGATGATTAATCATAGAATATGGTAGGAAGTCCTCTTTTCATAATATGAATGAAAATGATTTATGTGTTAATTTTTTAAAAATTTTACCATAGCTTCGCTGCTATTAAAATCATTAAAAAGCCACTTATTTGGCCTCGACAAGCATAGAAGTTACTTTTATATTAGAGAATTGCTTCATGAGAAGCTTCGTTTGAATATAGGATAGGTCATAGGAATGACCATTCTTTTGGGGGAGAGAGAGACATTCTTTAAAAAAAAATTAATTTAAGCATAAATGGAAATTTATGTGTCTTATTACTACAATTCATGAAAGAACTTCAATTGTATTAAAAAGCCATTCAATTGAATACTTCTCAAGCTTGAGAGGGGTTGAGAAGAGAGAACATTTGGAGACTAAAAAAAAGACCATAAACCACACTTTATCTCCTAGATTGCTTGATTCTTTAATCAATGTAGAGGCCCCCAACCAATCAATTGGTTTGGTATGTTGATGAAGACTCCAAGGAAGATTAAAGAGAGAGAGAAACTCCAATCTCTCCAATTTGTCGAAGATTTTTAGAAGATAATAGAAAATATCATTATTTCAGTATAATACTGGCATGGTATAGTTCTCATATTTTTTTACAAAGGGCTAAGGATCTATTTATAGGTGAGAGAGGCCTCCAACCAAGTCCAACTAGTTTCTAGAATTTTCCAGGTTCAGTTTGGCTGAATTTGGACAAGATTTGGATCTAGTTTGGCTCCCTTTTTTATTTGGTTTGATCTAGGAGAGAGGAGAGATAAAAATATCACAATATTTTTGAGTTTAAAACTCCACCACACATGTGAAATAGGCGCCTCCTTGAAGAGCCTCCTTCTCCTTACCAAGATGTCAAAATTGAATCATTCTACCCAAAATATCTCATTTTTTTAGTAATATTCATAGTTTTTTACTAATAAACCTTGTACTCAGTCAACTCTTCATCTTAAGTGGGCATTTACTCATTTTTGGATATTTTCTTTTATAAATTGGATTTATCTCCTCCTCCCCACACTTGGATTGATCCTAATTGGACCATAATCCAAAAATTTCTGAAAATCTAGACCCTTAGGCTAAGGTCCTTTATACTTCTTTTCAATTAATTCCAAATGCACATTTGAAAGTTCTTTTTGAATTCCTGTTTCAGGGGAAACCATTTTAGACACTAGGAGGATTTTTATATCCAAAAATATCTTAATTTTGGATTACTTTCTCTGGACATTTTCTCTCTCTAGACATGTTCTCTCTCTAGGTCAAAACAGGGTAAAACAGAATTTTTCTTTTATTTCAAAGAGGAAAATAATTACAAGATCAGAAGGGGAATCATTTTGGATTACTCTCTCTAGACATTTTCTATCTCTAGGTCAAAACAGGGTAAAACAGAATTTTTCTTTTATTTCAAAGAGGGGAATAATTACAAGATCAGAAGGGGAGGTTCTTACACCTACACACCTCAAAAGCTGGAGGGAGGAATCTTACATGTAGTAACTGATGTGCATTGGGAGATCTAGGTTCATGTCGGTATTAGCTACTAGCCTGCTTGCTAAGGTAGCACCCAATATGCGTTGGGAGCTCCTCAACAGGCAACAATTTGCCTACTTAGGACCTTCCAATGCACATTGGTAGCTACCTATCTTCTTAGGTATTTGTATCTTCTCTGATTAAGGAGCTGTCTTCATAGGCTTGAAGGTTCTTGTGTGGTATGTAGTACTTTATACTGCCGTTTTGCAGCCAGATTCACGTTATGGGCATGTTTTGGTCTCCGTTCGGTCACTACAAGGTATTTTGGGCAATTTTGGGAAGTTCTAGTAGAGAACTGTCTCTAGTCAAAATTTGTTTACTATTGCAATGTAGCAGTGCATTTCGAGAGTGGAGACAATGTTTGCACATGTATTGTTGATATTGGACACATATGCACATGTACTCTCATCACATCTAGTGACATACACCTTGTGCCAGATTACCACTATAGCAGCAGTCACACAAAACATACTTATGTGTTACAAATTGCATTCAAAAATTGTCTATTTGAAGATTTTTGATTGTTGCAAGCAAATATGTCTAGCAGACTCAATCAGATTGTTAGTGAGAAGCTGGACAAGAACAACTTCCATGCCTGGAAGTTCAAAATGACCAATTTTTTGATAGGTAAAGGATTTTGAGAATATGTCAAAGGAGACAATGATGAGGAGCCTCGAGAGTTGTCTGAAGAGAATGCCACTCTAGCATATATATAGGCATTCGAGGATTAGAATCAAGGTGCAAGGAAAGTTATGTATTGCTTTTTGATCAGTGTCACATAATGATAGGAAAGTGCCACAAAGGAACCACCAAGTATATTGATTTGGAAATCACAAAGCTTAAGCATAGCCTTCTCTCCTCTAATTCACAGGGAGAGAAACCCACTTATATAGATTTCCTAGAGGGAGGGCGCACTTTTCCTCAATCATCTCCACCTTTTGAGATCTACTCCACCTCCCCTAACTCCTAGAAGTGCCCCTAGATCAATGGGATCGATTGCCACCTAGATCGCCACCCACAAAGACTAGATACCTACACTCATTAGCCCTTAGGCTAAAGGCTGAAATTAATCCACCTAGAATAAACACACAACCACTAAGGTTACGAGATGGAGATAACCTCGATTTCTAACACCCTCTCTTGATCTACATCCATACCACACAGGGTGTAGTCAAGGAGGTTACAAGGAGTGTCACATTGACTCCTAAACATAATTAGCACAAAGCTTAAAGAAGTGTATCAGTGGCCACATTGGCCTCATGTTGGCTGCTCCTAGTCTTATTGTCTTCGGACTTCTTATTCTCCTGAGATTCTCCTCATCTTGCTTCTCGTAGCACAACCTAGCTTTTCTTGCAATAGTAGCAAGTCCTGAGGATCTTCTTCTCATCCATGATGAGAATTGTTTCACCTATAGTTTGTGAAGTAGGTTCCTTTTTGGTAGACTTTTTGGCTTCCATCCTAGTTTCTTCAAGAATCAAAGAAGAGGAAATTGATGCAAGAATCATGTTGGATTTATTTGCAAGAGCAGACACGCACTGCCCATAAGCATCAAGCATACTATCAAGTAAAATCACTACAAGCCATTGGGGGGTCTAGCAAGGGGGTTTAAATTATCTAGCGTCGCTTATACGATGACGAATGCGTCGCTTACGTGACGTCTAAATTTAAAAAAAAAACATTTTGTCGCTTATACGATGTTTTTGGAGGTGTCGTTTAAGGGAATGTCGAAAACGATTGTTTTAGCAACGTTTGCATGCAGATATATGTCGCTCGACGACTAAAAAATTTATATTCCCGGTCTAGCCCGCGGGAGAGAGTTTTATTCTACGAGGCGCGCGCGCGGACAGAGGGTGGCTGCATCAAGAGCAAAGGAGGGCAAAGAGAGCAAAGGAGGGTCAAAGCAGAGGGGGGCAATTGTATCGAGAGCAAAGGGGGCTATGGCATTGCTATGATAGTCAGGATCACAAGAGGGCAAGGGGGGACCAGACAAGGTATGCTAGTGTTGAAGCCTCTCTCTCTCTATCTCTACCTCTCTCTCTTAAAGAAGTAATGGTGGTGAGCTTGCTTGTAGCTGGATTCTCGTCTCTTTCTCTCTCTACAATGCATTACATTCAATTGCATGTAATGCAAGCAATCAACACTCAATATGATCTCACCATTTTCCAGTGCAAAAGAAGCTCATGCATTTAAAATTTTTATGACATGGCATTAGGGGATGCGAACATATGGTAGCCTTTTTTTAAAGAAACCCCAATTTGAGCATCTTGCGCATGCTTCTCCCTAGCAGTTCTTTGTTCTTCCCTACCTCTCCCCTATGATAGCTCGTCTTGACTAGCTTTGATAGCCCCTTTAGGGTGCAATGCCCCCATGGCACTTCAGCACATTGTGTCCTCAAATAGGATGCAAATAACGTAGATAAAGTTATGGGACAAAAGTCGCTCCCATAGATTAACCCCAAATGGAAGCCTCAATTGTTAATAGTAGGGATAGATACTTCCTTGGAATTAATGGATGACGTTTGCTTGTTTGACCAAATGGGTTTCTTGATGCATACATAGAAGATTCTCTATTAAAACCTACCAAATGCTTGCTTTAATTGTTTTAGGCAAGGACACATCATAAAGGATTGCTCTTTATTGGAGGGGGGAAGCGAAAAACTGATGGTTTCTAGACAGTTAATAAAAAACATCATGTTAAGTGGGCTCTCAGCCTATCCTTAAAAAGCACATCAATAAATATGCTCCTTTGCTTGTTGAAGTTGAAAATTCTAGGGTTGATGCCCAAGAAGAGGATAACAATGGGGGACAAACCCCCAAACACCTGTGATATGCTCAAAGACCACCAGTAGTAGGTACATGTCTCTCCTATTGTTCTTGTTCATAAAAATAAGGATAATGAGTTGCCTCAATTCCCCAGCCAAATCTCATCCTCTAATTTTGAGCAAGATGAGGTTATGGTAGAGGACTCTTAGCTAAAGTCCTTTAGAATTGAGAAAATTGATAATGATAGGAAAGCTTCCCTCTCCTCTTATTAGAAGTCTGTGGAAATCATCATGACACAGGTAGAGGAAGATACCAGTGGAAATCATCATGACACAGGTAGAGGAAGATACCTTACCAGTGTTTCCTGAAAAATCTAAAGACAAAAGGAAAAAAGATAAAAACATTGACCCTAATAGGGCTTAAATAGTGTTTAATAAGCCTCCTAAATCATCTAAAAAACCTAAGTCTTCAAGGGTGTTCTTCTAATTGTAAGGGGTTTTGTGATCCCATCAAAGCTGTAGTTATCACAAAATGGATAATTGACCATCAGTATAATTTTGATTTTATATGCCTTCAAGAGATTGAATGTTGTGGTCCAATTTTGGATGCCAATCTCAAAAGACTTGGGGGGGGGACTTCACCTGGTTTCCCTCCAGCCATGCCTCTGATAAGGGAGGCATTGCCATTCGGGCTTGTGCAAAAATGTGGCCAATTCAATCTTGGCTAGTGCCTCCTATTGACACTGGGTGGCTATCCAACCAGCTGGATACCCCCTTTAACCTTAACATTGTGTCTGTTAATGCTCCTTGTAGTGTGAATGGTAGAGCTGAGCTTTGGGAGGAGGTGAGTTTTGTTGGCAGGGCCTTCTTGCATTATCACTAGAGAATTTAATATGGTTGAGGTCATTTCTGATAGATGGAGTAACTTGGGTCATGTAATTCATGGTAGGGAGCTTGATAAATGGAATAAATTGTTGGAATGTCTTGATGTGATGGATGTTTCTTATAATAATAGTGTCTCTTGGACTAACAAATAGGAGGGGAGCTACTACAAGGTAGCTAGACTTGACAAGGTTTATGTAAATTTCTCTCTGTCTAATTTGTCTTTTGTTTTTGATTGCTCTCTTGACAAGTCTATTCTCATTTCTGATCACTTCCCTCTTGTTTTCAAATTTAAGCAAGATGTCAACATCAGCACGAATGGGGAGTTCCATGCTAACCAATCTTTGTTTCAGCTTGAGGAAGTTAAAAATGTTGTGTATGATATTTTTGGCAAAGCTTTTCAACAAGGTTGTTCTTCCTCTCAGTCTTGTGTGAGTTTTGTTAAAAACACTCAAGGGGTTTTGGGTAAACTCATGAGAAAAGATAGGAAAATCAAAAAAAGAAGGAGAAATGAGATCCAAAAAGAGATAAATGACTTGGAATCTTTGGAGGCCACTGAGAACCTCTCAACCAAGCTTTTAGATCTTAAAAACTCTCTAAAATTGGAAGAGCTTCTTGAATATGAAAACATTCTCCTCTACACTAAGGAGTTTGGGGCAGGGAAAATAGACAACCAAACAAACACATGTTTAACCCACTCAAGAAAAAGAAAATTAGAGAAATGGTTCCTCCATTAAAGGAAAACAAGGAAAACTCCAAAAACATCATGATGATGAAAGAAGAGAACCTTAAATTTGTGCAAGAATTTTTCAGCTGTTGATGCTCTGGCTTTGGGAGAAACACCTGGTCTTGATGGGCTACCAAATGAGTTCTATATAGCTTATGTGGACTTTTTCCCCCTTATCTCATTTTGGTTTGAAGGAAATTTGTAGGTTTTTTCTCTTTCAATTTCAGTTAATACTGGGGTTATAAAGCTTATACACAAGAGAGGGTCCAAGAACTAGATTGATAATTGAAGGCCCATTACCTACCTCAATTCTGTTTATAAAATCTTTGCTCTTGCTCTTGCTAGAAGAATATCTCCTCTATTAGATTCTTTTATTCTTAAAGAGCAAAAGGGTTTCATCAAAGGTAGGTACATATTAGATGCTATCGTAGCTATGTGGGAAGCTATGGAGTATGCTAATGATCATCAGATGGATATTGTTTTCTTTAAAATTGATTTTGGAGTGGGATTTTGTTTTCTAGTCTCTTGAGGATATGGGGTTTGGGAAAAATTCAGAGGGTCAGTCCACACCCTCTTTGGGAATTTTAGCACTCTTATATCTTTGAATGGTACTCTCACTGAACCCATCCCTCCAAGGAGAACTATCAAATAGGGATGTCCCCTTGCCCCTCTCCTTTTTGTCATTTCTACTGATGCCCTAGGATGGCTTGTCTCTAATGCCTTGAACAAAGGCTCTTTGAAAGGACTGAAGCTCCCTAGATCTCCCAAATATCTTTGTCTACAACAGTTTGCTGATGATAGTAACTCTCTTGTTTTTAATGATGCTCAATCTATAAAGACTTTTTGGAGTTGCTCGTCGACCGACAAACAGGTACCAGCACAAGGCAACCCAGCGAAGTGTTGATGTCTCTTGGAGAGACGATTACTAAAGGCCCCACATTCCTCCCTTATACCTTCTTTGCCAAACAAGCATGATGCTATGTGGGATAAAAATCTAACTGAATGAAAGGCTTACCCATTGTAGAGAGTCTCTTGGCAAGGCATTAAAGAGGGGAGATGGAGATTGTTGGTTGCCTGGTCACAAAAAATCCAGCATAGAAGAAGAAGAAGAGATAAGGTGTGAGGGGCAAAGAAACCCTAAATCGGAAGGTATTGGGTGGTAAGAAAGGGGTCGGAGAGGAGTCTTCTCTTGACGACAAGGGAGCTGAAAGTAAAGAGAATGTGTTTGAGAGGCACCTAGGATTAATGAGGATAAATGCATGGCAATAATAGAAGATTAGTAGGGGAAGTCTCGCTCAATTTTCCTAAGACGAGACTGCATGGTAGAGCAAGAAAGGTTGTGGGCAGGAAAAGAAGAGAAGAGGAGAAGAAGAGGAAGAAAATAGAGAAGAAGAAGAAGAGAGAGAGAGAGAAGAGGAGGAGACAAAGAAGAAGAAGAAAAGAGAAAAGAAGAACAACAAGAGGAGAGAAGAAGAAGAAGAGAGAAGAGGAGAGAGATGAAAGAGAAGAAAGGAAAAAAAAGAGGGAGAAGAAGAAGAAGAAGAAAAGAGATAAGAGAATAAGAAGAAGAAAAATAACAAGAGAGACAAGAAGGAAAAGAATAAGAAAAAGAGAGAAAAAGAAAGTTCAATTATTTTAGTTACTAGTGCATCGTTTAAATGTTGACTCTAGATGTGTTAATATATATGTGGATCACTCTAGTGGCATCATAAATTGAGATCAATTTGAGCGTTATTGTCAAACGGTTACTACGATCATTGTTATACGCTTTTGACCAATCGTTTGATTTCATGCTTTTAATTATTTTCTCATCTCCACAGAGACTCATGATTAGGGTAGACTTTCAAATTAAACACCCAACCCGGACTAACATTATTCTAGGCTATCTAATTATTACTTAAGTAGTTTATGTTGTAATCATGAAAACAATAGTCTTGAGTTTATGCATGACTGTAGGCATTGTTATGTGTGGTGTAAGAATAATATGCAGGTTATACCAACGATCTCTACCATGGAGCTTCCAACAATTCTCATCTCGACTTACACACGATAAGTCCTCATCTTTACCAAATAATTACATTTTTAGTTATTGACAAATTGTTTTAAATTCTCTATTTCTCTTAACCTTTTTATTTTGTAGCCAACAATATAACAACGTAAGACTCTCTTACTTTTGGATTTTATTTTTACATCATCAAGTTTTATTTAATATTTTTTATTTCACTTGGACTTGATGATGATCAATAACAAGACTACCATGATGATTACTCCGACTCTTAGGGTAACATATTCATTTGTTTATCTTTTCCATGAATTTATTTAAGACTTTTTCAAATTTCAAGGATATTTCTTATGCATTAAAAGTAAAACTTCTCGGAGGAGCTCGCCCTTCCATCTTGAACTATACTTTATGAAATTTTCACTATGAACTAGTCTTGTGGTATGGGACACGAGATTAATCTTGTGAGTATTCCGATGCATACTTATCTCTAGATTTATGTGGGACAATTTCTGGTGATATGGGACACTAGAATTTATTACACATAGAAGTCCTTCATACAATGTCTCTTTTACATGTCTATGATGAATACTTAGTGATATTTATCTGTGACGGATAACTTATCACAAATTGAGTATTGGTTGAGAGTGAATCCAATCAACTGTGACGTGTGATGCATGTAAGGAATGTGTGAGTTTGATTTTGAGTCAATCCAATCAACTCTTCTGAAACTAATTCTTGATGAGGGTAACCCAGTGTGGTATAAGAATCGAGAGTGAATTTGATTATTTAGAGGGTGACCCTAGTTGGTTGTGAGTGAATCCAACCAACCGTGACACATGTGGTATACTTTGTGAATACATGTGATGCGTATGAAAACATTGTCAATGAATCCAATGTAGCAGTTTGATTGTGAGTGAATCTGATCAACTTTTTTGAATTAATTCTTGATAAGGGTGACCCAGTGTGTTATAAGAATCGAAAGTGAATCTGATTCTTTAGAGGGTGACCCTAGTTGGTTGTGAGTGAATCCAACTAGTTGTGACACGTATGATACGTGTACTTTGTGAATACATGTAATGTGTATGAAAACATTGTGAGTGAATCCAATGATGGAGTTTGGTTGTGAGTGAATCTAATCAAACTCTAATACATGTGTGACACATGTAAAGGTTCTGTGAGTTTGATGTGAATCTAATCAACTCTAAGACACGTGCGATGCGTGTGAGGATTTGGGAGTGAATCTAATTAATTATTGTGTGTGAATCCAATGTGGGAGTGAATCTAATTAATTATGTAAAGACGTTGAGAGTGAATCCAATGTGAACGATTAATGTGTGTTGATAGTTACAACCGAGGACGATGGTCTCATAAACCAAGAGAACTATACGGGAGTGAGATTTGGGAAATATTTTACTATCCCGTTTTTGTTTAAAAAAGGAAGGCTTGTAGAGCAAGCTTGGGTGAAAATAGCCATGCATCCTATGTTTTATGGAATAAAAATATATAAAAATACTCAAGCGGGGATGCTTTGAGTACATGCTTGGGGGGGCAGTTGGGACCCAATTTGGTGTTATATTTCTCATTTTCTGTATATTTGTGTGCATGCACTTCCTCAGGTTTCCGTTTCTCATTTTGATTTTGTGTTGATTTTTCAGTATTAACTAAATCTTCTAGTTGATCTAAAGTTGGTGCATCAAATCTTTGAGCATTCCCCCCTTGTAACAAATAAGGATCAACAAACTTTGCTCGTGATCAGCAAGTTCTTGCTCGTGATCATCAGCAAGAACTTGCACATGCAATAAACCATCAAACCCCAAGAATTTGCATAGAAATGCTTATTAAATTCCATCAATGTATAGATAGAAGCCTCTATAAAAACAACACCCCTACTGTGATAATAATCTTCTTAGTGAGAAGATTGTAAAGACAATAACCTTTACTTTCGACACTATAGACAAAAAATGCATTTCACTACCTAGTTTGATTTTACGCTGGTGCATGTGTATATGCTAAACAACAAAAAACATGCTTATGTTCAATTATAGGTTTCTAATTGAACCAAGTACCATAACCATTGATAGTCTTCAAAGATTTAGCGGGGTACCTATTCAACACATAGGTAGCACATTGAACTACTTCCATCCAAAACTTGTGGGGAAGTTGTTGACCTTTAACTATGCATCTAGAAATCTCCATGAGATGTTGCATGTCTTAGTAATACCATTTTGTTGTGGTGTATAAGGAGTTGTATAACTGATGCCTCATGGGGTTCACCTAAAAATATGTAAGTGTAGCATGTGATCAGTTAATCATGAAGGGTATATTAATTCAAAAAAGCTATAGATTTAAATTTACATGAGGGGTTTTTAAAACAAATTTTTAAAAAAACCCTAAGTTTATGAATAAAAAGGGGTCATTTTATTCATAAAAGTATGTAACTGTAAGGGGTTTTTTTAATACCCCTTAAACGCAGGTGATACATAAAATTTCTTAGAGGTGAACCTCCTGAGACTGATTCTTAATGTCTTCTTGTGCCAAACAATCTTTGATGACATTGGAAATATATTTCCCCCCTCTATTAGAATAGAGAGTTTGAATTTTTAAGCTAGTTTCATTTTCAACCATAGCAACAAAGTGTTGAAAATGGGAAAATACCTCTTATTTAGCTTTCATAGGGTAAAACCAGCTAAATTTTCTATAATCAATAAATGTACAACAAACTTTATAAATTTCCTCCCAAAGAAGTAGTCCTCATTGGACCATACACATCACTATGTGTAAGTAGCAATTTGTGAATAGCTCTTTCAGTTGCATTATTTGGGAAAGGTGGCAAGTAAGTTAGCCAAGGATGCATCCTTCACAAATATACCTTGACAGTGGATCAAGATGAGGAAGATCCTCTAACATCTCATGTTGTTGCTAAAGCATCAAACCACCAATAAAAGTGTGGTTGGACCTAGAGTCCAAAGTATATTTATGCTTCAAACTTGCAAGTAGGAGATCTAGCAAGTGTTATAGCTTGCCAACCAATCATTTAGGCTAGATGGAAAGCTAAAACACTTGCCATCTCTCATAACGCAATGCAGGAAATCATTTATGCTCTTGTGCATGCATATGGGCATTAAGAGAGCAAGAGTGCTACTCAAGCTTGCTTTCCAAGATGGTAAATGTGGGTAAGCACTTTTGCATGCTTGTTGTACATTATGTAAGATAAGCAAGTTATATGGATTACAATTACAATGTAATGGTGTACTCATGATTTATATAGAGTATACAAAATGCTCCACACTTTGCTTTTGGTTGCTTGTTCATGCAAAGTACAATTTGAAGCTATGTTTATTTTGAACTGGACATAACTTCTGATCTATAGCTCAAGACAACATGCTATAAAAGAAAAAGTGGAGAATTTCTCATGCTCTATTGATTTTAATTTATTTTTTCTAGTAACCAGTGCTCCTACTAGAGATTTTACTAGTAAAAATATCGCTAGTAACTTCGTTGGTTATAGTAGGAAGGTTGACAACAACGATTCTACCACAATGATTGGAACCCATCATTTATTGCTAGTAGGACTATTGGTTAGCCCTTATTTTCTTGTAGTGTGTCTAGGAAATTCATGCACTTTGAAATTTGTGACACACTATACTAGATGTCTGGCAGCGAGATGTATAACTAGATAAGGCATCCAACAACTTGACCATAAGTGGTTATGTCAAATGTTTCACCACTGGCACCCTACAAACTAAGTTTTACACTAAGTTCCATTAGTGTAGAAATCGGTTTACAACTTTCCATATTGAGCCTTTTGACTAGTTGCTTGATGTACTTGGATTGCTTAATGACTATACCATCATCTTGCTATATAAATTGCATACCCAAGTAGTATTTCAAAAGACCGAGATCTCACATCTCAAAAGTTCCGGCAAGGCCAAATTTGAAAGTTGTAATGAAATCCTCATTGGTGGTTCACGAACATCTCAACTACATAGAGAAAATGACAATAAGAAAATCCTACTTGTTCTTTTTTAAATATAAAGTGCTTTTTGTAGGACTATTTTTAAATCCTTGTCTAGTTAAATAGGTATAATTTTCTTGGTCCGTAGCTGTGGGAGCTTGTTTTAAACCATATAAAGGTTTATCAAGCTTGCATAAATTCTTCTCTTGACTAGGTTAGGAATGACTAGCTGGTAGACTCACATAAACTTCTTCCTATGAGTCACCATTGAAAGACGTTGTTTTGATGTTCTGTTGGTACACTTTCCATCTACAATGGGCTACCAAATAATAAAAAATCGGACAGTGGTCATAAGGAAATTGGGAGAAATTCATCATAATTAATCCCTTTCTGCTAGGCATAACTTTTTGCAAAAACAAGTTTGGACTTCTTGCATAACCTTTTGCAACAAGTCTTGCCTTAAACAGATCTATATCCCTTTCTCGTGACTTTGAAATAACTTGTTCTCTCAAGTCTTGTAGTTTTGTTAAATGTTCATTCACAGACTCTTTTTATTACATATTTTCATTGTCAAGTTTCCTTCTGAGATAGGTAATCCTTGCATCACTTTTAACATGATACATAAATTAGAAAGTATTCTAAGAAAGCATGGATGTTCTAGAAGAGAGAATGTGAAGAATGACAGACCTTTTAATTAATAAGGCAATTAATGCCAAAGCTTGAGAATCATGTGAATCCTATATTCTTTTGGTCATAGTAGTAATTTGAGGAACTTATTATTGGATATGTTAGTTCTATGACCCCTTACAGGAGAAAATACGCTAAGGGCGGTCGTCAACACCTATGACATGCTCCGAATGAGGACATTTCTAACCATAAAACTCCCCAGGGAGTACTTTGACCCGTCCAATTTATCCTCTTTGTAAATAATACCAAAAAAATCATTTACAGATTTGTTGGCCATACTTATGTCATGACTGCTAGAGATTTGAAGAAGGAAAGATGGTGGAGTAAAGCTTGAATTGAAGTCAGTAGGCTGATGAACTCTCTAAAATGCTGCTAAAAAATCTCATCCGAATTGTCGATTAGAGTATCCAATCTGATGATTAGAGGAGATAAAGAATTTCTACTTATAGAGTGTGAAATTGGACGATTGGATCAGATGATCGAAGAAGGATAATTGCCAATTAAATTGTGAGATCCACAAACGAACAAGAGCGGATGATCAGAGGGGTGTGATCAATTGATTAAAAGTCATCGATCAGTTGAAAATCATTGATCGAAGGAAGATTAGAGATGAACAATTGAAAAACACCAATCAAACGATTGGAAGAGCACAAATGGGATGATTGGATCAAACTTTTCGATAAGGGGAATCATGGATTGAACTGTAAGATTGGACAATTCGATCGATCGATTGAAGAAGCCATGATTGGAAAACTAGAGTGATTGCTATGTGCAGAAATTAGTGAACCAATCCAATCCATTGATTGGAATGTAGATCAAATTATTAATGTGAACGATTGAAGAAGTTGATGATTGGGGAAGTGAGATTTTTTAGGCTAGCAATTATAAAAGCCAGACGATTGAAATATTCATGATTGCTCAGACTATTAATTGGACTATTGAGTGATTAGAAAATTGCAAACCATTGTAGATTTTATCTACCACGTGACGCATTGTTATGAAGCAATGGAAAAAAATAGAATCCTTGACAGATCTCTCGAATAATCTCGAGACAAAAATTATCATCAACTAATTCATGAAAAAAATGGACACTATAATCAATAGAACTATAATCAATTGGCTATATGATTGCAATATAGTTGATCAATTGTTGTGTAGTTTTTTGTCCGTTTGTAGAGTGTGTGTTTACCAGACTATATGCTATAGTCTACACTCAAATGGAAACCACCAAACAAGCTACTGCACAGCCAACTGTGTGAGGTGTTTGCACACAAGGTTTCTACATAATAGTTAAAAACTTCAAGAAAACAACTAATAAAACCTCCTAAGCTCCACACTCTATAGAAAACTAAAATATCTGGGATAATCTATGAAAATCTTGTAAGTTGTGTAGCTTGAAAAACAAAGAAATAAGTAATGGAGAACTTTGCTCTAATATACCACTATTAGCTTTGATGGAAGCAAACCTACAAACACTGACTCGCTCACATATTAAAGAGAACACAAGGGGTGGAAAGTATGTAGAAGGCTAGTTCACTTGGAGTAGTTGCTCAAGGTACACTGAAGTACAAAAATGAGTAGCAATCTAGAGCCCAACATTTAAAAGTGAGCCTTGCCTATGGTCATGATTACACAACCTCATTATGAATATCCTACCTTTAAAAAATAGTTAGCTCTTATCATAATATTTTTTTCTTCTCCTCTCATGCTCGATATTGCCTTTAGTAACTATAGATCTAATATCTAAAGAGCTTAGAGATTTCATTTTCTAATGCAAATCCAATTATGGTGTGTAACCCTATGGATATCATAATCGATATGGCCTTTAGCAACTATAGATCCAATATCTAAAGAGCTTAGACACTTCTTTTTCTAATGAAAATCCCATTATGATGCAAAACCCTATGAATATCATGCATGGTTAGTAAATGAGCATTTTGTATGCAAGATTACTTGTGTAATTTTAGATAATGTCCTAGAGCCAGCGAGGTAGGACTAAAAGGCTCAAGAGTCTACTAGAAAGAAGGTAAATATTTTATGCATCAAAGAAATGGGATTGTGACCTCCAAGTGGATTTTGTCAAGCTTGAGAATAGGGTTAGGGTTTTTATAAGGTGGCTACTATTATACTTACACATTATAACTAAGATATGGGTTTGATGAGATTGAAATTTTAACCATAGTTATAGTGTTTCAAATGTTTGTTGTTAATAGATTAGGCCTAAAAGTGACAATTATGGGTGGTTGTACAATAAGGGTCCTCACTTTGGATCACCTTCCAAGTTTTTTTGTAGCAATAAACATTCATTTTTTGACCAAAATTGGCTAATCTCACCCACTTGGCAAATGAATTTGACATTGAGATAACATCACACTCTTAATTGTGCACTTAAACATATGGTCCGATCAAAAATAAAAAATTTCAAACACCAATTTTTCTACGTCACAAATATATATTACATATGGCATTTCCCAAACATAGAGGTAGATTGTACGACCATAAAACTTTAATAACTTCTTTGTTTCAACTCAAATTCAACCCCCACTTTGCAAATAAGGAAGTCATGCAATGGAGATCTTACCTTTATTTATTAAGTAATTTTTACATGTAATTTCTATTTTGAATTAATTGTTATCTTATTTTAAAGTACACAAAAGGGTATTTTTTTTGTATAGCACATCTTTATACAAACGACTATGTACTTTAACTTACTTGAATGATCCAACAATAGACAGTTATAAGGAAAATGTGCCCATATGGTCAAATTTTATTCTTAATAGTTAGATTTTTCAAGATCTCCAGTGTAAATTTACCTCAAAGTTTTGAAGTAACTAAACATAATTAGTAAGTTAATTATAAAAAAATATTTTTATGTGATTATGTAATAATTTTATATAAGCAAGTAGTGCTAATCAAGATGAATATTAAAAAAAAAGGTTTATTTTGAGTAAGAAATAATCTATTTTCATCTATTTTATGTGAAAGTAGCTCTACTTGAGTAGTTTCTTTCCTTCCAAGCCTAAACAAAAGTCTAACTAGGCTTCGAAAAGTAGGTTAGGTAATGTACCAAACATAGCTGGAGAACCCTCAGGCGGTCACACATGTGGCCAAGTGTTTGACATGTCACCTACACATGGCATTCATTCCACCTAGATGTACCACCTCACTATTGCACCTCAACATTGATGACATGGCATGGCTTGTTCACACACTAAGTGTAAAGTAACTGAAATTTCTCTAACACATGTGCTAGTACAATCGCGCAATGCTGCGCACAAGCGCGCAGCATAAATAATATGTACAATCATTTGACACGTGGCTAACAAAATAACTCATACGAAATAATAACAATTCGAGAGATGATATAGATAAGATCCTCCATGTGCAACACATGCAGTGCTCATCATCACACGTATCTCACAAACATAAACATATTAGTTATTCCAATTGATTGTTATCACAACGATTAATCACAATATGAAACATTGATAGTAGGCACAAGCACATGTTACACTTCGATTGAGAGTATCATTTTACACATTATCCTAGCATGACATGTCTTTTCACTTGTTACACTTCGATGAGTGCATTATCTAGCATGGCATGTCGTTTGCATAAATCACTTGTTACACTTCGATCGTGGTGTGCAATTGCCTAGCAAGCATAGTCCACTTTGATATAACACAGAGTCGACAAGCATGGCGCTCCTCGTTACACTCTTCAATTATAGCATACACCCGTTAAAAATGCCAATAACACTAGGTAACTAGTATTTAATGTGGGGTCACCAAACTTGTCATGTTTCTCTTTCATCCATCTGTGCAAGCGCGCTTTCTTACCGGAAACGTAGCCTCATCAAATTCATCGCAAC
The DNA here is from genome assembly GCF_041138505.1 of Cibotium barometz. Lineage (NCBI taxonomy): Eukaryota > Viridiplantae > Streptophyta > Polypodiopsida > Cyatheales > Cibotiaceae > Cibotium > Cibotium barometz. The sequence goes on from NC_141053.1 coordinate 4,055,787, forward strand.
TAGGAGATTTATGTGATGGAAGTGTGCTCTTTTACAACACTACTTGTAAGAAAACATTTAAAAGGGCCTAAGAGGTGCATGACAAAATTGTGCACCTAATCCTCGACCGTGGAACCCTTCTTGGGGCTTTTTACGTGGCACAACAAAATTTTGCGTGCTGAAAGAAAGGCTTCATTTCGTATCGTAGAATCCTTGAAGGGTTGCATTTCCAAATTTGAAGTAAAAAATAAAAATAAAACCCTTCACCGCAGATGTGTGTTGACGAGGACGGGCATTCAAACGTTTGTTGAGCTTTAACGGGGTAAGTTGAAGTGATGCACTCACCGACCACCACCACCCTTTTGGAAAAGCCGCGTGTAGGACGATGCAATATTGAATGAGCTGAAGGCCTGTACAGAACGGCAGCCAGCTACACACACACACACACACACACACACACACACACTTTTTTGGAGTCTGTTTTTGCGATGCACTCTCACCGACCACCACCGTTTTGTATTGAATGAGCTGAAGTCCTGTAGTAGAGCACGGCAGCGTGTTGGCGTGCCTTTATATATTGCCGCCTCCCCTCATTTTGATAATTGCAGCAGCAGCCAGCTACACACACACACACACATTTCTTTGAGTTTGTTTTTGCGAGAGGATGGGGCACCATCGGCATCATCACCATCGCCACCACCCATGTCCGCCACCACCTTGCCCACCCCCTCCATGTCCTCCACCATCCTGCCCACCCCCTCCATGTCCTCCACGATATTGCCCACCCCCTCCATGTCCTCCCGCACCATGCCTCCCACTTTATTATTATTACCGCCGCTGCTGATTATTATTATATATTCAGCTCGGTTCTCTCTGTGTGTGTGTGTGTGTGTGTATCTGTAGTACAGCGTAAATGAATCTGCGATTCCAATACGCGTAGTACAGTAGTTATACCACGTCGATCTTTCCGATCGGCCTGCATAAATAAATAATAGAGAGAGAATATGTTGGTCTACCATGCATTTCATCTACTACTTACAATGAAGCGCTCGAAGGTTTGAGTGTAATAGCTCCTTACGAAGGTGGTGGATTTGTTCTTCTTTAGATTTCTTTTCCTTGAGCTGTAATCTCCAAATTTAAAATTCTTTTTTAAAAAAATGCACATGTTCTCTGCTGTTGGAGAGAGAGGAGTCAATTCTCTGCTGTTGGAGGGAGAGAGAGAGAGAGAGAGAGAGAGAGCAGGGAATGAGTCGCTTGGCTAAGGTAGACAGCGAATAAATTTTTGAATCGCTAAGGCGGAGAGAGAGAGAGAGAGAGAGAGAGAGAGAGAGGACTGATGCAGTACGAAGGCAATATAATAATAAATTGAAAAATATCATAAAAACATGATTTGAGAAAAGCTCAATATAAGGTTCGGGTGATAAAGATGAAATGTTCGTGGGCTGTTGAGCAACCGCTGTGTGGTCACATCTCTCGAGTTTCTGGTAGTTTTGACAAGCGTAGCACGGCCTTCGCATATTGGCACCTTAGCGCCGTTTTTTAATCGGTTAATGTTGTTTTCTTATTAATTATTGCAACTTTATAGAGGGGGGAGGGGTTCTTTAATTCAAAATCTAAACATGTATACTTGTAAAAAGGGGGTGGACAATTGTGGTGGTAGCAAATATTTAGAATTTTGAAATTAGGGTTATTTGAAACACATGCGTGGTGCCGGCTATATGGCTTCTCAAGAAGTACAAGCATACGAAGTCGAATTCATACGACATAGAGGACCATTTGCAAAGTGTATAATCTTGTTCTTATCGTAGGTGCATATGCATTCACCTTTTTGCCGTATAAGCCATCACTTGTTGCCTACTAGTAGGGGGCATTAATCATGTTGTATGCTCATGTAGAAGACTATTTGCAAAGTGTATAATCATGTTCAGATTATCGTGGGTGTATATATTCACCTTTTTGCCATAGCCACCCATCGCTTGTTTGCGTTCTAGGGGGTGCTAGTTTTGATGGGAGCACAGCTACAATAACTCACTCAATCAATGTTCATGTATTAAAGAGAACGCAAGAGAGAGAGTGTAGAAGAAATGTAGTATAGAAATGTGAGGTTTACAAAGATTACAGATTGGTCTTTGAAAGGGAAGAGAACGCAAGAGAGAGAGTGTAGAAGGTGGAGCAATGGCTTCAGGTACAAGAAGTACAAAATTAAATATCAATTCTTGACATCCTATCACTTGCTAGAGTCACACCCACCCATGCACTCAAATAACAAGAGAATTTGATAAGTTTTTTTCTCCAAGTGGCGAGAGGTTTTAAACGTCGGGAAAAAATGACGTTTTGGCTGACGCTTAATGTCATAAAAATTGCATCATTGATAACGTAAACGGCAAACTATTTTTTTGGTAGGAGAGGGTCTGTTTTTGAGAGAGATTTTTTGTGTTGACGTTAAACGCACTTATTGATGTGACTTTTAATATCACATTAATAATAAATACATGATTTGTGTTGTTAAATGTCACATGCTTTTCTATGAAAAAAACCCGCCAAAAGCTCATCGCTTGAAGCTCGAAATTGCCATTTCATATTTTCTATGCCTTGTGCTCTTGCTTTTTCTATTTGCTCTGCTATTTTATCCTTTTTCTTGCTCTTGCTATATTTTGCTTGCCTAGAATTTGCCTCTTGATGTATCTTACTTGCCTAGGGTTTCTCTCTTGCTTGCCAAGAGATTGCCTCTACTCTCTTTCATATATTGTTTTGCCAATCTCTATTATCTACTCTGTTTTCTCACATGGACCCAAGAAAGCAACTCTTGCTTATTCTCCTCACCCAAATCTTGCAAGACTTGGGGTCTAGACGGACACACATTAAGAGATTCAATGACTACTATGCATGATGCCACTATCGCGGGGGAGATCTAAGAGCATTAATAGACATGACGAGAGAGAGATGCCAATCACAAGAGAAGCTCCCTTCACCATACAAAAATCAGAAACTAGAGTCGGAGGTGCACCTCCAACAAGTAGTAAAGCGGTGGTTGTAGAGGAGCAACGAAAGAAGAAGCTTCGGTCTACATGATAGTAAGGCTTCTTTTCATGTAAATTTATTGGTTTAATTATGTTTTTCATGCATATTAAAGGACATGTATTGTTTTTATGCATGCACATATGTCACAAAGCATAAGCTTATGTATGTATGTGCTTATGAGGCTATGATTGATTTTGTATTGCTTTTTATGCTTACACACATATAGCATAAGCATAAGCTTATGTATTTATGTGCTTATGAGGCTATGTAAGTTTATGCACAAGCATAAGCTTCTGCATGTACATAAGCTAAATCTTTTGTACAAGCATGCACATGCATTGCTATTTGAAGTATTTGTGTTGCTTTTTTATTGCGCATAAGTATATATATGCTTAGGAGGCTATGTATGTATATGCACAAGCATAAACTTAATATGCATATACATGAGCTTATGTATGTATATATGCACAAGCATTAACTCATCTTGGAGAGTGAATACCTAGCTCTCTTAACAAATATGTAGAGCTCCTCAAAATTCACCTCTCCTCCGAAAGTACTCCAGTGTCTCTAGAGTATCTCTCAGATTTGAGATTGACAACGAGGGGAGTGTGCTCTCTATCTTGTCGGTCTCAATTGTCTAGCTCTCTGCATCTAGAATGCTCTCTCGATAGATACTCCTAGGAACTTGAGTGTGGACATCGGTGGGCATTGTCTAACCTGTATGGTGGATGAGGCTTCATCCCTATGGCATCTCAATGCATGTCGGTGCTACCGGCATGCTTAGGTAGCCACCCGACATGCTTAAGTAGCTACCTAGTGCTACCCGACATGCTTAGGTAGCCACCCGACATGCATAGATAGTTACCTAGCATGCACGGAGATCTCCCGACATGCTTAAGTAGCTACCTAGTGCATGCCGCATGCTATCTTCACATGCTGGTGCATGTGGGTAGTTATTGGCATACTTAGGTGCCTATCAGCATACATTGGGAGATACCAGTGCGCACGTTGCTAGCTACTAGCATGCTTAGGTAGCACACGCCATGTATTCGGTAGCTACCTAAGAATTTCAGGAGCTCTCGTGCATACCACGTAGCTACCTAAGCACTAGGAGCACCTGGCATGCATCGACAGGAGCACGTGGCATGTGCACTGGGAGCTCCCAATGCACGCCGGTAGCTACCACCATGCACTGGTAGAACTCGACATGCATTGGGAGCTCTCGGTGCAACCGGCATGCTTGAGTAGCACCCAACATGCATGGGGAGGTCGCGTCTAGATGCATGCCATTAGCTACGGACGTGCTTAGGTAGCACCCGACATGCAATCGGAGCTCCCATGCACACCGATAACTACTCGACTACTTTGGTAGAACCTGCCATGCATTGGGAGCTCTTGGTGCATGCTGGTACTAACCGGCCTTCTTAGGCAGCACCCCTTATGCATTGGGACCTCCCAATGCATGTTGGTAGCTATCTGCCTACTTAGGTAGCACCTATCATGCATTGGGAGCTCCCAATGCATATGCCAATAGCTACCTACATGCTTACCAGCATGTTGGTAGCTATTTGCCTACTTAGGTAGCACCTATCATGCATTGGGAGCTCCCAATGCATATGCCAATAGCTACCTACATGCTTACCAGCATGCTTAGGTAGCATCCAACATGCATCGAGAGCTACCGACATGCACATCGAGAGCTTTGAATGCATGCGATAACCTACTGGTAGCACTTGGCATGCATTAGGAGCTCCCAATGCATGCCAGTAGTAGCTACCGGCATACTTAGGTAGTACCCGACATGTATTCGGAGCACCCTGGGAGCTCCTAGTGCATGAATCGGCATGCATTGGGAGCTCTTGGTGCATGCTAATTGCTACGGGGTTGCTTTAGTGGTACCCTAGCCTGCATTGGGAGCTCCTGGTGCATGCTAATTGCTACGGGGTTGCTTTAGTGGTACCCTAGCCTGCATTGGGAACTCTAGGTGCACGCTGTGGAAGGCTTCGTTAGAGCTTAGTTATGTGTGTTTGTGTTTACTGTTAAACATGTGGCAACTAGTTTGAGACCAGTAAACATTTATCTCAGCTATTGAGAAGTAGGTGCGAGATAGTTACTATGTTAAGCACTAGTTTCACAACTAGTAAGCATTCCTCTTATTGCGTGTTAAGTAGTACGAGCTAGTTGCCAGTACTTTTAAGTAGTTTGAGAGCTATCGACATGCATTGGTAGCACTCGGCATGCATTAACAGCTACTGGCATGCTTAGTTAGCACACCTGACATGCATTGGTAGCACTCGGCATGCATTGATAGCTACTGGCATGCTTAGTTAGCACCCAACATGCATTGGGAGCTCTCGGTACATGACAATAGCTACTATCATACATTGGTAGCACCCAACATGCATTGGGAGCTTGCATGCCGGTGGCTACATGCATGCATCGAGAGCGAGTGCTACCAATGCAATGACAACCACCAGCATGCATTAATAGCTCTACCGGTATGCATTGACATATCTACTAGCATGCTTAGATAGCATCGGGCATGCATTGCTTAGGTAGGCTCCGGCATATATTCGGAGCTACCAATATGCATCCCGCGCATGTATTGAGAGATCTTGGTTCACCCAGTAGATATCAACATGCTTGGGTTGTTGATTGGTGTGAACACGCCCTAGAATTACTAGCATAAGCTTAGGCTAATGAGTTGTGGGATTTGGACATTAAAACAAGAAGTGGTTACAAGAGGGGTAGTGGGGAGCTACAATCTTGTGGAGGTTATGCAAGCCCAATAGTCACATGGGTATCCCAAGAGTCACATAGTTGGATGGCTATATAAATCCCCTCTTGTATGAAAATTATACATGACTCTTGTATGCAAATTATACACAAGATAATGGATATGGAATACACCATGATGTTTTGCTCGTATCTTTATCTTGTTCTTGATCCATGTCTCTTACACCAAGCTCATGTGTACATGTGTACTCCATGGCTACGTGTGTAGGAGCATGTGTTTTCCCTCATGTTAGCTAGGCTATGCTAACATGGGTAGCACACGGCATACATTGCGAGCTCTCGTTGACGCATGCTGCTACCGATATACTTAGGTTGTCCGGGTATGCTTAGGTAGCATTTCACATCATGCATCGGTGAGCGCTACTGGGAGCCCTTGTTGCACGATGGGTCTATCGGTGCACGCATGCATAAGAAGATCCCAATGCATGCTGGTAGCTATCGGCATGCACTGGTAGCACCCAACATGTATTGGGAGCCCTCGGTACATACCGGTAGCTATCGACATGCACTAGTACCACCCAGTGTATGCATTGGGAGCTCCTGGTGCATGCTAGTAACTACCGGAATTGTTAGGAAGCACCCGACATGCATTGGGAGCTCTTGGTGAAAGCCGACAGCCTACTTAGGTAGCGCAGGGTAGCACCCGATAGCACCCGGTGAAAGCCGACAGCCTGCTTAGGTAGCACTCGGTAGCAACCAGCCTGCTTAGGTAGCACCCAACATGAATTGGGAGCTCTTGGTGCTAATTTGAATTCTAATATCTCTAATCTACTCCATTTTCTAAAAATCAAGAGTGTAAACAATGAAAAGAGTCGGTAGCAATCGACATGCATAGAGGTAGCTATTGGCATGCATTGGGAGCTCTTGGTGCATGCCCGTAGCATGCATTGGGAGCACCCAAGAATCATTCGGAGCTTCCGGTGCATGCCGATGGCCACCGGTAGCATCCGAAATGCATAGAGAGCTGTTGATGCATGCGAGCAGATACTTGCATCCTTAGGCATGAGTTGGGAGCTCCCTGTGCTTGTTTCCGATAGCCTACTGGCATGTTTAGGTTATACCGGCATGCACTGAAAACTATCAGCATGCACTGGGAGCTCCCAATGCATGCAGGTAGGTATGGGTAAGTGATCTGTAACATCAAAATCATCAAAAATAGGGTTGTTGTAAACTACTTCTCTCATGCCTCTTCTACAACCTAGACCATGGTTTTAGATGGGTCCAAACACCTTGGTTTTGCATAAGGTCTAACGTGGTGATAGTCCAATATATCTACTAGACTCTGGTGATGTCACCTTGCTAATAGCACGATTATTCTGGTTGGGCGGACTTGGTGAAAATGACAACTTTGCTTGTTGTGCAGCACTACTTCTTGTAGCTTGTCCTGCGCTGTTGGCGGAATGTTTTGGCATGTTTGAGTAGTGGGACCCACATGTCCAAACTCTTCAAAACTTGATGGCTTACTTGTATACACATTGGGTATACTCACCCGAATATAAAAGCCCATGTGGATGTCATAAAAAATAGGGTTGTTGGGTTGCCTATGGTTTGACCTTGTGATAGTCCAATAGGTCTACTAGACTCTCATGATGTTATCTTGCCAATAGCACTCTTATTCTAGTTGTGCTGACCTGGTGAAAATGACAACTTTGTGTGTTGTACGCTACTTGTAGCTTACCCTATTGCTCACTGTTTTGACCTATCCTAGTGAGACCCACATGTCCAAACTCTTCAAAACTTGAAGGCTCACTTGCATACTTATTGGGTGTACTTATCCTAGTATCAAAAATCATGTGGATGTCATCTTCTATAATCCCCCATAAGCCCCCATGCCTATGCTGCCACCTAGACCATGGTTCTAGATGGTTTGAGACACCTTGGTTTTGTTTTGACCTGTTGATAGTCCAATATATCTACTAGACCCTCATGATGTGAGCTTTCCAATAGCACTCCTCTTTTTGTTGTGTAGACCAGGTGAAAATGATAACTTTGTGTGTTGTACACTACTTGTAGCTTACCTTGTTGCTCACATTTTTGACCTATCTTAGTAGGACCCACATGTCCAAACTCGTCAAAACTTGATGGCTTACATGTATACACATTGGTTGTAAAGTTCTCAATATCAAAAACCATGTGGATATCATATGTAACATCAAAATCATCAAAAACAAGGATGCCTATAAAACTGCAGTCCATATGCCTCTGCTACCACACCTGGACCATGGCTATAACAAAAAAATTCAAAAAGCTATGCAACATATTTACTAGCCAAAATAGAAAATTCTAAGTTTGAAACTGAAAATTTCTTAAATAGTCTTGTCTCGCACAAACTACTTTCCCCCTTTATCAGCTACAACTTCTTCTCAATTTTAGAACATTTTTCCACTTTATCGGTTCCATTTTTCTTCATTCTCAGCATCCTTCATATCTAAATCAAAGATAGATTCTGAATTACTTTGCTCATTTTCTCTAGATCTATTATTGTATCAAATTCTTTTAAAAATTTTGCCTTTATATCCTGTTTCTTTACCAACTCATTTTCTGACATCACTCCAGTTGGCATAGAGAATCGAAACTCCTCTACAAAAATATGTCTAATTCTATCAATGCAATTGTTTGTTTTCCTCTGATCTTCTTTTGCACTTTGATGCAAAATATCCCAAAAAAATTGGATTTGTGTTCTTCAAATGGAACTAGCTTTTCTTCAGTCATACTAATATATGTTTGCACGTCTGCGCATCACATTTGGGAAAACCTATTGTTCCACTCTAACTGATGATTTCCAATTTCTTTTGTAAATTAGCAATCTATAATTTCAACTAAGAAACCACAATCCTGAGCAAATTTCCCTCCCCCTTTATAAATAGAGCATCATAAGACTTTTCTATATACTCCATTAGGCTTTCTTTGACTTCATTCCATAAATTTTTGCCCACTTGGAATAAAATATTCTTAAAAACATGATGTAATTTCGACATAAATACACCCTACACATCAACATAATTTTAACTGCTCTCTCAATTTAAATGCATGCCAATAGCTACAATAGCTATTTTCGCTTAGGTAGTAGCACCCTGCATGTATTCAGAGCTCCCATTGCATGGCGGTAGCTACTAGCGTGCTTAGGTAGTACTGAACATGCATTGGGAGCTTTAGGTGCATACCAGCATATGCATTGGTAGAAACCCACATGCATCGGAAGCTACCACGAGCTCCCAATACATGAGGGTAGCTACCAGCAGATAGTACCAGGCATGCACTGATAACTACCGACATGCTTAGGTAGCACCCCCCATCGTGAATTGGGAGATCCTATGCATGCTTAGGTTGTACTAGCATGCTTAGGTAGCATCATCTGACATGCGTCGCGTGCTACAAGTATGCACCCGGAGCTCCCGATTCATGCATGTACCACCCGGCATACACTGTAAGCTCCTCGTGCATACCGATAGCTATGGGCATGCTTTAGTAGCACCGAGCATGCTTAGGTATGCATTGGAGCTATCGACATTTACTGGGAGCTCCCAATGTATGCTAGTAGCCACCGACAACACTCGACATGCAATGGGAGCTCTTGATGCATGCTGGTAGCTACGAACATGCTTAGGTAGAACTTGGCATGCATTGGGAGAATTCAACATGCATTCATAGCTCCTGGTGCATGCAAGTAGCTACGGGAATGTATAGGTTGTATTGGGATGCATCAAGAGCTACCGGCATTAACCGGAAGCTTCCAATGCAAGGAGGTAGCTACCAACATGTACTCCTAGCACCCGACATACACTAACAGCTACTAGCATTCTTAGGTAGCACCCCACCTCGCATGAATTTGGAGCTCTCGATGCAGGCTTAGGTATGCATCCAGAGCTACATAGCATGCACTTGAAGCCCCCAATGCATGCCAATAGCATGGCGGTATGCATTGGAAGCTCCCAATGCATACCGATTGCATTGGGAGTTCCCAGTGCATGCCGGTAGCTATATGCACATGCTTTAGTAGCACCCAACATACATTGGGAACTCCCATTGCATGCCGATAGCTACTCGCATGCTTAAGTTATATGTGTTTCTATTTATTATTAAGCATGCATTGGGAGCTACCGGTATGCAGCATTGATAGCTCTGCTGGCATGCTTAGGTAGCACCCTACATGCATTGAAAGCTACCAACATGCTTAGGTAGAATCCGGCATGCCTCCGGAGCTACTAGCAGTTGCCCTACATGCATTGAAAGCTCCTAGTGCACTCAGTAGCTACCGGCATGCTTGGGTAGCATGTCTGCATTAGGAGCTCTTGCCGGCTATACAGACATGCTTAGGTTGTATTAGCACGCTTAGGTAGCATATCTGACATGCATTAGGAGAGCTACCGAATGCACCGAGAGATGCCAATGCATGCCAGTAGCCCCACTAGTAGTATCCAAATGTAGTGGGAGCTCCCAATGCATGCCGGTAGCTACCGGCATGCTTAGGTAGCACGTGGCATGCATTGGGATCACCTGACATGCATTGGGAGATCTCTTTGCATACCAACAAGCTTTGGTTGTAACAGCATGCATTGAAAGCTCCCAATGCATGCAGAGGTAGCACTCAGCATGCACTGGTAGCACTCGGCATGCACTGAGATATCAATATGCTTAGGTAGCGCTTGGTATGCATTGGGAGCTCCCGGTGCATGATTAGGTTATACTAGCATTCTTAGGTAGTATCTGGCATGCATTGAAAGCTACTAGCATGCACTTAGATCTCCCAATGCATGTCAGTACCACTCAACATGCATTGGGAGCTCCCGGTGCACGCCGGTAAAACTACATGCATGCTTCAGTAGCATGACCAACATGAATTTGGATCTACTGGTGCATACTTAGGTTGTACCTAGTATGCTCAGGTATGCATCCTGAGCTACCAACATGCATCGAGAGCTCCCAATACATGTCAAGAGCACCTGACATGCATTGGGAGCTTAGGGTGCATGCCGGTAGCTATGAGCGTGCTTCAATAGCACCCGAGAGCTACTAGCATGCATCACAAGCTGCCAATCCATGCCAACTATTGCCATGCATTGGGTGCTCAAGGTGTATGCCGGTAGCTATCAGCATCCTTTAATAGCACCTGGGAGCTACTCGCATGCACCAGCAGGAGCTCGCAATGCATGCTAATAGCTACAATAGCTATCAATGTGATTAGGTAGCACCCTGCATGCATTTGGAGCTCCCACTGCATGATGTCGGTAGCTACTAGCGTGCTTAGATAGGACTCAACATGCATTGGGAGCTTTAGGTGCATACTGACATGCATTGGTAGAAACCCACATGCATCAGGAGCTACCACGAGCTCCCAATACATGAGGATAGCTGCTAGCATGCAGCGATAGTACCAGGCATGCACTCATAGCTACCAACATGCTTAGGTAGCACCCTGCATGAATTGGGAGCTTCTATGCATGCTTAGGTTGTATAAGCATGCTCAGGCAACATCTGACATGCATCGAGAGCTACCAGTATGTACCGGAGCTCCCAATGCATGTCGGTAGTACCACACCCGAAATACATTGCAAGCTTCTCGTGCATGGCGATAGCCATGGGCATGCTTTAGTAGCACCGAGCATGCTTACGTATGCATCGAGAGCTACTGGCATGCACTGGGAGCTCCCAATGGATGCTGGTAGCACGTGTCATGCATTGGGAGCTTCGGGTTTTTGATAGTAGCTATCGGCATGCTTCAATAGCACCCAGGAGCTATTGGAATGTATCGGGAGCTCCCAATGGAATGCACTAGGAGCTCCCAATGGCATGCACTAGGAGCTCCCAATGCATGCTAGGTGCTACCTACCTAAGCATGCCGATAGCTACTAGCATGCACTAGGAGCTACCTAAGCATGTTGGTAGCTATTGGCAGCATGCACCAGGAGCTTTGAATGCATGCTAGTAGCTACCGGCTTGCTTAGATAGCAGCCCCAGAATGCATTGGGAGCTCCCAATGCATGCCGGTAGCTATCAACGTGCTTATGTAGTGAAAGATCAGTACCCCCTCCGTGTGGATTCCGGGATGCTAGCAGTGGAAGTAGCACTTCTTGCATGGGGCACGATCCCTCACTCGAGGCCTCACCCACCACGGATATCCGGACAAGAGACTAATCCCTTGGTTCTTCAAAAACTGAACCCAGAAAAACTTCCCCCCTACCGGAAAGCACGGGCGATTCCTCCAGGATATTTGTACTCTAATGTAGTCAGGTCATTACTGACCAAACTGATCCGACCAAACCTGTGAGTCACTTGGTCAGATCAAGGAAGAAACTTGCACCTGGATCATAGAAACCAATGCTTTTTTCCCCATCGAGAGGCACAGCCGTTGATTCTTTTTCCATAGAACAATTACTATTCGGGATTTACTTCATCTATCGTACTATAACAGAATTGAGTCTCATTTTATGGATCTATCAGTCCAGCCTACAGTCCCATGGGTTAGCCAACCGCCCAACCAGTGTAGTGATGGGATCCAATTAGGAATTTAGTTAGGTTTTATCCTGGGTACCAGGGAAAAGAGTTCCCAGGCCCCCTAGCCAGATATTCATGTAAATTTAATGCCAGTCACACCACTTACACACCCAATATGACATTTTCTTTTTCACAGACTCAGCTATCTTTAAAACAATCATTTAATGAAACCATAGTGTCACTGATCATAATCCCCCTCCAAAATATCCGGTTGAATCCTAATTTCCAATCATTCCTTCATCGGTGTACCTATGGCATCATTGGCAACCAGAATGCTCACCACCTGTCCCTCAGGGGCCTTTTCGATAGTTCCTAGCTCATAGTACCCGACAATATATTCACTTATAAAAATCAAGATGGAATCTCCGTTGAAGAACAGCAAGATCAACCACAGATCCATATAAAAGAGCCATGGACTCATCCGTTGAGGACTAGCAAGGTCAATCAACCAGATCCATGCCCAGTTTCAAAAAACAACTCTTACTACTTGTTCCAATATCTTCCTCGACGCACGCGTGGGTATCGTCAAAGCGACCCAGAGCCTGAGCATCGTATGGTCAGCACCCTCTAGGATCCTTCGCAGGTGACCTAGCGCTTCTTCACTCATAGGCCGCTTCCTTGGTCCCTCATCCACTGTACAGGAAGCTCACCATTTTAATCCGCTTCACTCATAGGCCGCTTCCTTGGTCCCTCATCCACTGTACAGGAAGCTCACCGAGGCTGGTCAAGACCTCGGCCGAGCGAACCTTGCTACACGAGACGTCCTCCGTTGACTCTCCGCCGTCAACTATTGCAACTCTATCAGTTAGGTCTCCACGACCTCATTCTCAAGATGGTCAAAGTGCTTCCCCAACATTATTGACATAAAACAGTCATTTAAAAACAGGTCATAAATACAGTTTCTATAATGAACTCTCGTCTTTCACATTGTTCCACATCTGTCCACATTACTTAATCCATATCCAATTTATATGTATTCCTATTCTCAACCAATCACATCATTTTTCATCTCATCACATCTTTCCTCATTTATCCTCATCCACTAGCATCCCATATTCACATCCCATCACACCTCATTCATTTACATCACATATCATTCATTCACATCTATCTTAATTTACATCACATCTCATCACATTCATTTCACATCTCATCTCATTTATTCTTATCTCGATTCACATCACATATCATTCATTTACACCCGATTCACATGACATCACATCTCATTCATTCACATCTTGATTCACATGACATCGCATCTCATCCATTCACATCCCATATCATTCATTTACACCCGATTCACATGACATCACATCTCATTCATTCACATCCTGATTCACATCACATTACATCTCATCCATTCACTCACATTGACAGAATATCCTTTCACATACACATCCACATCCATTCTTCCACATACACATCCACATCCGCATTTATTCTTTCACATCCACATCCGCATCCATTCTTTCACATCCACATCCACATCCACTCTTTCACATACACATCCACATCCATTCTTCCACATACACATCCACATCCATTCTTTCACATACACATCCACATCCATTCTTTCACATCCACATCCACATCCACATCCACATCCATTCTTTCACATACACATCCACATCCATTCTTCCACATCCATTATTTCACATCCACATCCACATCCATTCTTTAACATACACATCCACATCCACATCCATTCTTTCACATACACATCCACATCCATTCTTCCACATACACATCCACATCCATTCTTTCATATTAGAGAATTTCTTCATGAGAAGCTTCATTTGAATATAGGATAGGTCATAGGAATGACCATTCTTTTGGGGGAGAGAGAGACATTCTTTTAAAGAAAATTAATTTAAGCATAAATGGAAATTTATGTGTCTTGTCACTACAATTCATTAAAGAACTTCAATTGTATTAAAAAGCCATTCAATTGAATGCTTCTCAAGCTTGAGAGGGGTTGAGAAGAGAGAACATTTGGAGACTAAAAAAAAGACCATAAACCACATTTTACCTCCTAGATTGCTTGATTCTTTAATCAATGTAGAGGCCCCCAACCAATCAATTGGTTTGGTATGTTGATGAAGACTCCAAGGAAGATTAAAGAGAGAGAGAGAAACTCCAATCTCTCCAATTTGTCGAAGATTTTTAGAAGATAATAGAAAATATCTCCCTCGCTTCCCTGCATCGCCCTCGCTCTAGACTGCCAACGTGGACGGACGTGGACTCTTCATCTCATTGCCACCGCCCTCCCTCCAGTGTGCGACGCTGCTGGCAATTTCCTGGCGTTTTCTCTTCTCGTTTGTTTCCTGGCTCTCTTTGGCCCGTCTCTCTCTCTCTCTCTCTCTCTCTCTCTCATAGGCGATGGTTAAAGTGTGCTTCTCTCTTTTTCTGCTTGGCTTTGTGTGCCTCTCTCTCTCTCTCTCTCTCTCTCTCTCTCTCTCTCTCTCTCTTAAGAAAACATCATCCATTAATTCCAAGGAAGTATCTATCCCTACTATTAACAATTGAGGCTTCCATTTGGGGTTAATCTATGGGAGCGACTTTTGTCCCATAACTTTATCTATGTTATTTGCATCCTATTTGAGGACACAATGTGCTAAAGTGCCATGGGGGCACTGCACCCTAAAGGGGCTATCAAAGCCAATCAAGATGAGCTATCATAGGGGAGAGGTAGGGAAGAACAAAGAACTACTAGGGAGAAGCATGCGCAAGATGCTCGAATTGGGGTAAAAAAAGGCTGCCATATGTTCGCATCCCCTAATGCCATGTCATAAAAATTTTAAATGCATGAGCTTCTTTTGCATTGGAAAATGGTGAGATCATATCGAGTGTTAATTGCTTGCATTACATGCAATTGAATGTAATGCATTGTAGAGAAAGAAAGAGACGAGAATCCAGCTACAAGCAAGCTCACCACCATTACTTCTTTAAGAGAGAGAGGTAGAGATAGAGAGAGAGGCTTCAACACTAGCATACCTTGTCTGGTCCCCCTTTGCCCTCTTGTGATCCCGACTATCATAGCAATGCCATAGCCCCCTTTGCTGGAAGGTCCTAAGTAGGCCAATTGTTGCCTGTTGAGGAGCTCCCAACGCATATTGGGTGCTACCTTAGCAAGCAGGCTAGTAGCTAATACCGGCATGAACCTAGATCTCCCAATGCACGTCAGTTGCTACATGTAAGATTCCTCCCTCCAGCTTTTGAGGTGTGTAGGTGTGTAGGTGTAAGAACCTCCCCTTCTGATCTTGTAATTATTCCCCTCTTTGAAATAAAAGAAAATTTCTGTTTTACCCTGTTTTGACCTGGAGAGAGAAAATGTCTAGAGAGAGTAATCCAAAATTGAGATATTTTTGGATATAAAAATCCTCCTAGTATCTAAAATGGTTTCCCCTGAAAGAGAAATTCAAAAAGAACTTTCAAATGTGCATTTGGAATTAATTGAAAAGAAGTATAAAGGACCTTAGCCTAAGGGTCTAGATTTTCAAAAAATTTTGGATTATGGTCCAATTAAGGTTCCTATGGGGGAAAATAGGATCAATCTAAGTGTGGGGAGGAGATAAATCCAATTTATAAAAGAAAATACGCATAAATGATTAAATGCCCACTTAAGATGAAGCGTTGACTGAGTACAAGGTTTATTAGTAAAAAACTATGAATATTACTAAAAAAAATGAGATATTTTGGGTAGAATGATTCAATTTTGACATCTTGGTAAGGAGGAGGCTCTTCAAGGAGGTGCCTGTTTCACATGTGTGGTGGAGTTTTAAACTCAAAATATTGTGATATTTTTATCTCTCCTCTCTCCTAGATCAAACCAAATAAAAAAGGGAGCCAAACTAGGTCCAAATCTTGTCAGCCAAACTGAACCTGGAAAATTCTAGAAACTAGTTGGACTTGGTTAGAGGTCTCCCTCACCTATAAATAGATCCTTAGCCCTTTGTAAAAAAATATGAGAACTATACCATGCCAGTATTATACTGAAGTACCAAATGGGTTTCTTGATGCATACATAGAAGATTCTCTATTAAAACCTACCAAATGCTTGCTTGAATTGTTTTAGGCAAGGACACATCATAAAGGATTGCTCTTTATTGGAGGGGAGAAGCGAAAAACTGATGGTTTCCAGACAATTAATAAAAAACAGCATGTTAAGTGGGCTCTCAGCCTATCCTTAAAAAGCACATCAATAAATATGCTCCTTTGCTTGTTGAAGTTGAAAATTCTAGGGTTGATGCCCAAGAAGAGGATAACAATGGGGGACAAACCCCCAAACACCTGTGATATGCTCAAAGACCACCAGTAGTAGGTACATGTCTCTCCTATTGTTCTTGTTCATAATAAGGATAATGAGTTGCCTCAATTCCCCAGCCAAATCTCATCCTCTAATTTTGAGCAAGATGAGATTATGGTAGAGGACTCTTAGCTAAACTCCTTTAGGATTGAGAAAATTGATAATGATAGGAAAGCTTCCCTCTCCTCTTATTAGAAGTCTGTGGAAATCATGACACAGGTAGAAGAAGATACCTTACCAGTGTTTCCTGAAAAATCTAAAGCCAAAAGGAAAAAAGATAAAAACATTGACCCTAATAGGGCTTAAATAGTGTTTAATAAGCCTCCTAAATCATCTAAAAAACCTAAGTCTTCAGGTGTTCTTTTAATTGTAAGGGGTTTTGTGATCCCATCAAAGCTGTAGTTATCACAAAATGGATAATTGACCATCAGTATAAGTTTGATTTTATATGCCTTCAAGAGATTGAATGTTGTGGTCCAATTTTGAATGCCAATCTCAAAAGACTTGGGGAGGGACTTCACCTGGTTTCCCTCCAGCCATGCCTCTGATAAGGGAGGCACTGCCATTCGGGCTTGTGCAAAAATGTGGCCAATTCAATCTTGGCTAGTGCCTCCTATTGGCACTGGGTGGCTATCCAGCTGGATACCCCCTTCAACCTTAACATTGTGTCTGTTAATGCTCCTTGTAGTGTGAATGGTAGAGCTGAGCTTTGGGAGGAGGTGAGTTTGTTGGCAGGGCCTTGCATTATCACTAGAGAATTTAATATGGTTGAGGTAATTTCTGATAGATGGAGTAACTTGGGTGAGGTAATTCATGGTAGGGAGCTTGATGAATGGAATAAATTGTTGGAATGTCTTGATGTGATGGATGTTTCTTATAATAATAGTGTCTCTTGGACTAACAAATAGGAGGGGAGCTACTACAAGGCAGCTAGACTTGACAAGGTTTATGTAAATTTCTCTCTGTCTAATTTGTCTTTTGTTTTTGATTGCTCTCTTGACAAGTCTATTCTCATTTCTGATCACTTCCCTCTTGTTTTCAAATTTAAGCAAGATGTCAACATCAGCACGAATGGGGGGTTCCATGCTAACCAATCTTTGTTTCAGCTTGAGGAAGTTAAAAATGTTGTGTATGATATTTTTGCCAAAGCTTTTCAACAAGGTTGTTCTTCCTCTCTGTCTTGTGTGAGTTTTGTTAAAAACACTCAAGGGGTTTTGGGTAAACTCATGAGAAAAGATAGGAAAATCAAAAAAAGAAGGAGAAATGAGATCGAAAAAGAGATAAATGACTTGGAATCTTTGGAGGCCACTGAGAACCTCTCAACCAAGCTTTTAGATCTTAAAAACTCTCTAAAATTGGAAGAGCTTCTTGAATATGAAAACATTCTCCTCTACACTAAGGAGTTTGGGGCAGGGAAAATAGACAACCAAACAAACACATGTTTAACCCACTCAAGAAAAAGAAAATTAGAGAAATGGTTCCTCCATTAAAGGAAAATAAGGAAAACTCCGGAAACATCATGATGATGAAAGAAGAGAACCTTAAATTTGTGCAAGAATTTTTCAATTGTTGATGCTCTGGCTTTGGGAGAAACACCTGGTCTTGATGGGCTGCCAAATGAGTTCTATATAGCTTATGTGGATTTTTTCCCCCTTATCTCATTTTGGTTTGAAGGGAATTTGTAGGTTTTTTCTCTTTCAATTTTAGTTAATACTGGGGTTATAAAGCTTATACACAAGAGAGGGTCCAAGAACTAGATTGATAATTGAAGGCCCATTACCTGCCTCACTTCTGTTTATAAAATCTTTGCTCTTGCTCTTGCTAGAAGAATATCTGCTCTATTAGATTCTTTTATTCTAAAAGAGCAAAAGGGTTTCATCAAAGGTAGGTACATGCTATCGTAGCTATGTGGGAAGGTATGGAGTATGCTAATGATCATCAGATGGATATTGTTTTCTTTAAAATTGATTTTGGAGTGGGATTTTGTTTTCTAGTCTCTTGAGGATATGGGGTTTGGGAAAAATTCAGAGGGTCAGTCCACACCCTCTTTGGGAATTTTAGCACTCTTATTTCTTTGATGAATGGTACTCTCACTGAACCCATCCCTCCAAGGAGAACTATCAAATAGGGATATCCCCTTGCCCCTCTCCTTTTTGTCATTACTACTGATGCCCTAGGATGGCTTGTCTCTAATGCCTTGAACAAAGGCTCTTTGAAAGGGCTGAAGCTCCCTAGATCTCCGAAATATCTTTGTCTACCACAGTTTGCTGATGATAGTAACTCTCGTTTTTAATGATGCTCAATCTATAAAGACTTTTTGGAGTTGCTTAAATACCTTTTGTTTAGCTAGTGGGTATATTATTAATCATGCCAAAATAGGTTATTGGACTTATAATGGCACCGCTCTTGATGTGGTCACTAAGGCTAGATGCAAGCAAATTATGAATGGTGAGATTTTTAGACTTTTGGGCATTCCTATGGGCTTTAAGGTTTCTCTAAAATATAGATGGAATTGGGTAGTAGACTTGATCTTTGGAAGGGCTATCAACCCTCCCTTCTTGCTAGAGTGTTTGTCCTCAATCACTACCTTCTCCCTTCTATTAATTACTTCCTATCTTGCTAGAAGCCTCCTAAGTCCCACCTGCAAAACATTATCTCTCTAGACTCTAATTTTTTGTGGGGTGGGAATGTAGTAGACATAAGTCGTCAATAGATTTTATCGAAAGATGTTGTCCATAAGCCCACATGTTGGTATACATTCGAGCCTAGACCAATAAATAAATTATTAAAAAAAATGAGATTCATTTGTTTAGTTCAGAGTTTTCAAAACCCAACAAGTTACCTATCTTTCACACCCGATCATAAACTCTCTTTGTTCCGTTGAGATTGGCTCATGATCACTAACCGCCCGTTGCATACAAGTGTATAACGAATCCATGAAAGTAGGTATGTCCCCGTCGTTATTTACATTGGTTTGACGTTTGGATCTCCTCTTTTTACGTCTGCCAACTCGTTTGCTTGGAAGTTCCTTCTCGTACTCTCATCAACGAATTGTTGCATGCATTCGCTATTATAGACAATGAAAGTAGAAATATCCAATTTATCTTGGACCTTAAGTCGAAAAGGGACTCCCTTACCAGACAATACCTCGTCTAACATGGTAGAAGACGACTCATTTGTTCATACGCATATGGAGCTTCAGAATCGGTTTTCTCAAGGTATTCACAAACGTAATACATCCATTCTTCAAGCATCCATCCCTCCGCCATAGAACCCTCTGGTCTTGCTTTTTGATGTACATAACCTTTCAATACTCCCATAAGTCTCTCGACCCAAAACATCCATCGAGTGCTCACAACACCAGCGAGCTCTATCTCGTCCACTAGATGGATTAGAAGATGAACCTGGATATCAAAAAAGGAGGTTGGAAATTCCTTTTCCATTAAACAAAGAAGCTCTATACATTCATGCTTCTTTTGTGGAAGTAACCCTTTGGAAATCTCTTTAGATGTAATCCATCTATCAGTAAAGAAAGAAGATATTAGAGATGTTTTTGAATTAAGAAGATATCAAATAAAATTTTATACTAAAAATTAATGACCGATAAATACCTTGCAAAGCGTTCCAAGGTGATATATTACATCTCGGACTCCTCTTGTAGTACATCCATCAATAACAAGGGGTAGAACATGTTGCATACATGATTAATCTGATCAACAAAACATGCAAGAAAATAAATACTTACAAAGATATGGATAGATTTACCTTCACAAAATTATGCCAATCATTTGTTTTTAAACCAGACACTTGTCATCTAGAGTGAACATGTTTCGACAAGATGCTCCATATCCTATAGACATACGAATCAACTGAATCTTCCTGTTGATACTCTCCAGCTCTTCTGTCTTGAGCACCCATGGGGCAGGTCGTAGGTTGTCTCACTTCGAGTTTCATCATAAAGTGGCCATAGATTGGGCTTTGAGTTTTGATCCTTTAAGTCACTTCTTGCTGCCGCTGTATCTTTCAAGCCAACGAGGTGTTGCCATAACGAATGACCAATGTTCTTGAATATGTGCATAGGATCAAGAAGATGACATATCCTCAAATCCTTCCAATATTCCAAAGTATACCATATCGAAGGACTTTGAGCTAGAGCACATTTTCCTCTCGCTCGCTTCTTTACAGTGTCATCATCA
Organism: Cibotium barometz; assembly: GCF_041138505.1. Classification (NCBI taxonomy): domain Eukaryota; kingdom Viridiplantae; phylum Streptophyta; class Polypodiopsida; order Cyatheales; family Cibotiaceae; genus Cibotium; species Cibotium barometz. The sequence goes on from NC_141053.1 coordinate 4,076,580, forward strand.
TCGCCGCTTATGATCTCCGACTTCGGATCAATAGTGGGTCCAACATTCCACTTTAGATACCAATCCTTCGGTGTCATTGGTATTGGACATCTCCCTTCTTCTACCTTTCCACTAAAATGTATGGCTTGCCTTCTGTCTCGTAGATAATGATCTTTAGATAAAAATCCTTTATGTCGAAGATATATATTTTTGTTGAGGTTTTTGCTATAAGTCGATCTCAACCAATCACCACAAATTGGACAAGCTTTATAACCCTTGGTACATATCCCTGCATGGAAAACATAACAAAGATGATTAGCGCAATGAACATCATACAAACGTATGAGACAATATATATATTTAAACCATTTACCTGAGCAAAAACCATATCCTGGAAAGTCGTGGATAGTCCATGCTAAAATTCCACGAACAATGAACTATCTTTGACCGATGCTTCTGGACATATCCATGACATCAATCCCTCTCCACAAATCTTGAAGATCGTCGATGAGAGGGGCCAAATAAACATTCAGATCTTTAACTTGTCGTTTTTTTGAAATTAAGAGTGAGAGCATTAAATGCTCTTTCTTAATGCTGAGATACGGGGTTAGATTATAGTTAATAACTACCACTGGCCATGTAGACCATTTACTTGATCTCATTGAAAATGGATTCATGTCATCTAATGCTACGCCCATCTTTAAATTGCGTGGTTCTTTTGCAAAATCTGGCCATCACAAATCAATATTCTCAAATGCATGACTACCTGATGGAATTCGCATTACTCCATCTTTGCTCTTGTGCTCCGCTCCCCATGTCATAAGCTTAGCTCATTCGGGACTTTGGAACATATGTTTTATACGTGGAGCCAGGGGAAAATGTCTCAATACCTTTCTTGGGACCTTACCTTTCTCCTCTTTATAACGAGGCGTTTGACATTTTGGACACGTCACACCATCCTCGTACTGACCTCTATATAAAATACAATCGTTGGGACATGGATGTATAGAAGAATAGTCAAGTCCAAGACTACTTATCATCTTCTTCACCTCATCATGTGTGATGCAGGAAGGGAATTGCTTGTCGGCAAGAACTTCTGAGAGAGTAGCCTGCAAGTTCATTAAAAATATGATCAATAAGAAGCAACCATGTTTAGAATGTAATAAAAAAATATGTTAGATTGTTACATACTTCAAAAGTGCTGAAATGGATAGATTACTCCATCCAAAACCGTTTTGAAGATTAAGAATAAGTAGGCTTGCACTGAGTCGTGTCAGCTGGCTTCCTGCGTAGATATGCTTTAGAGCTTCTTCTCGAAGATACTTCTCGTTGTTATTAGGAATATCGCTTGCACTATTATTTTGATACCAATCCTCAATAAAATCAAACATGCCATCGTCGTTATCAAAGATATCATCATGCCCATTAAAGTCCTGAGAATATTGTTTCTTTAGTCTTGCATACGCATTAGGATCACTCCTGCGTAGGATCCTCATGCACTCTATTGACATGTGAGATACGTCATGTGAATGTTGATTTGTGATATTGTCGATGTCATAATCCAAAATCTACACATTCGAAGGCAAAGAAGATTGTGTCACCTCAGCATGCTTCTATATAAAAGAAAAGAGAGATGTGCATGGAATTCAATAATTATCAGAGATACAAAATAGTTAGAGACACAATAAAAGACGATTATCAAATTAAATTAGAGACAGTAGAGAACGTGGTGCAAATTAAAGTGTAGAATTAGGGTACAAGAGGTCAAAATAACATTAGGAATTGTATACAATGAAGCTCTAAACCCTCATCTGTTAAGAGTTCTCGTGGAGATCTACGCCATCCATAATTGATCAACAATTCATCACCAACACGTAATGATCTAATAGCATTGACAACTATGTATCTTTCTACATCCCTACTCATATGTCCTGGTTCATGACTATTCTCACACTCCACAAACGTGCAATTGGTTCTTGAACTCATCCCTCGACTACTATTGATTAAACCTGCTATGTTTCCTTGAGAGTAAGGTCTTTCGTCAACTTAGAGTCTTTGTCCTTCTGCATGTGTAATCCCTCTATCAGAAAGAGAGGCTGCATTGAGACATAACCCATAAGTACTCATGCTCTGAATGTAGCGAGTAAGCTGATGCCATGGACCCCATCTATATATAGGTCCACAAAAAGACATAAGGGTGACCTCTAAAACGAGGGGGCACATGCAAATCCTGTGCAATATTGAGGCCTCGTCCTGCTCCACTAATGGTAGATGGAGCAATCATGTAGCGATTGCCCCAGAAGCTAAAAACCACTCCATCTAAAGGAAGTGATCCTCTCTACCATCCTCCGTATCGTCTTCGATCATATGTCTGTACATACTAGATAATGCAAACGAGTAGGCAACGGATGATCTCCACGCATCTCAGCCTCCAAAGCAGGAGGTAGAGGATGTCAAGAAACCTCGAGCTGCAAAACTGACAAATGACCTGTCCGTGTGGTGTGCGAAGACACTTGTTGAGACAGGCCAAATCCACTTGTGGGTATCACTGTTTTGTTTTGTAGTTTATTTTCATGTTAACTGTAATATGTTCTTATTTGATTTCACTAACTAATGCAGGAGCAATATGGCGAGGACGACATGATAGAGGTGGCTCGACAGGAGGCTGAGAGGCGACGCTGAGAGCGTAAGAGGAGCGATGACGTGATCGCGGGTGGTGGTGCTGGTGATGGTGGTGTTGCGGGTGGGGGCACGGGTGGTGGCAGTGGTGATGGTGATGGTGATCACAAGTCCGATACTAGCGACTCGTATAGTGATGGCTCATGTAGTGATCATACTTAGGGATCTGTTTTGTATATGTGAGGATTGATCACCACACACTCTAAACACATGTACATATATTTGTTGATGATATATATTGACGTATGTTCGTTGCATCACTGAATTTGTCTATTGTCAAATAATTAATTATTTGTCAGTAAGTTAATTAGCCTAAGTATTTGCGAGAACGTTATTTATTTATCTTTACGTTTAAAAAAAAACAAACCCTAAACAAGGAAAGAGGCGAGGCCATGTTGTAACACATCCAAAGAAGCAAAAGATTGGCAAGCATCAACAATTTCTCAAAAGCTCTTGGAAAGCTAGATAGAGACAAATCAGAATCTTTATCGCAGTTCGAGTGACTGTTTTTCTATGTTAGGCTCTAATATTAACAAGCTTTTGATTTTCATAATTTTTGCAGAGGTCCCAGATTCTACGCTACTACGTATCAACTCAAGCTAACTTTCAAGCTTAAAGATCCGAACTATGAAGTTTCAAAGCACGTGATTTCAAAGTATCAAGCTCAACATAAGGCTATTACGATTACAATACCATGTACCATGTACCAATTTATGTACCATGTACCATGTACCAATTGCAAGTACGAGGTTTCAACATGATACCAAATCAAGTACCAAGTACCAAGTACCAAATCTAACCCTCTCTCCTTGTTGATACCCATGGGCTTCAAGCTCTACCTGCTGCTGCTGCCGGCTATCACCTGGCAGCTAGCTATGGAGTTTAATGGCCCTCCTTATATACAAGAAAGCATGCATGCAGGCCGACCAGCCAGATAGTCGTGTGGAGAGGAAAAATGTAACAGGGAAAAAGTGTGTGCATATGTGGTACAATGGGCAGTGCCCAAGACTATAACTCTAACAGGAAATAGTACTGCTTGAGTCTAGAAGGGCTTCATGAGAACTAGACGCTATTTGAACAGGCAACAAACTCTGGAGCTCATGGTAGGCTATCTTCAAAATTTCCAAGGGGGTCCCTCCCCTGACGAGCTCCTAATAACGAAGAGAGAGAGTGTGCACTGTGCGTGTGTATATGATATATATATATATATATATACGGGGAGAGAGAGTGTGAGTGACAGGTATATAGAGTCTAATTTTCATTTAATTTAAAGTTTCAATTTCAAAAACTAATAATAAAAGAGAGCTAGATAGCGCTGTTTACCATAATTCATGTTCGTTTACACACCGGTCTAACTAATCTCCGCAAAAACAATGACAGCACCGAGTACAATCACAATTGCAAGGAAGCAAGCGGCAAAGAGAGAGAGCAATACTAGATAGAGCTAGAGAAAGAGAGAGAGAGGCGCTAATAAGAACAGTATGTATATATATAATCTCGTCGGTATAAATTTATCGGCTAGCTATTTTTTCCCATTGTGCGGGCGTCGCATAAGCGACGTTTTGCGTTGCTTATGTGACGGTTAAGAATTTTTTTAAAAAATTAGTGCTTATGCGATGCAAAGCGTCGCTACAGTATTCGCTAACAGTGTCGTATAAACGACGTACTGTAGTGACTCCAGTAGCGACTCTAAATAGCGTCGCTTATACGACAAAAAAGAGTTGCTACAAGAGTCGCATTACACCCAATGGCTAGTAGTGAATAAAGACATCTTGCTCATCATAAATATTGTTCCCAATTCCCCTGAGTTGATCTATGAGACTTTTGAAATTGTTAACATGATTATCCACTTTATCTTTTTCATCCATTTTAATCCAATACAATTTTTTTCTAAGAAACATCCTAGCTGCTACATTAACTTGACCAAACATTGATCTAAGTCGATTCCATGCTTCATGAGAACTCTTAGAAAAGCTCACTTGATGAATTTGATTGTCAACTAATCCATAAATTATAAATGAAAGTGCATTGGAGTCATTTCTTTTACAATTATAGCAATGTTGTCAGGGTCTTTGGTTGGCTTTTTCTCTATGCGATTGACAATGGCCCAAAGATCTCAATCTACTATGCCTGCAAAACGACTATCATAGAGCACCAGTGAACACATCGTCACCGAGCACCGATGTCGAACAACAAGGAACCAGCCACCACAACACCACCTCCGACCAATAGGTACCGACACAAGGCAACCCAGCGAAGTGTTGATGTCTCTTGGAGAGACGATTAGTAAAGGCCCCACGTTTCTCCCTTATACCTTCTTTGCCAAACAAGCATGATGCTATGTGGGATAAAAATCAAACTGAATGAAAGGCTTACCCATTGTAGAGAGTCTCTTGGCAACGCGTTAAAGAGGGGAGATAGAGATTGTTGGTTGCCTGGTCACAAAAAATCTGGCAGAGAAGAAGAAGAAGAGATAAGGTCTATGAGGGGCAAAGAAACCCTAAACCGGAAGGTATTGCACGGTAAGAAAGGGGTCAGAGAGGAGTCTTCTCTTGACGACAAGGGAGCCAAGAGAGAAGGTGTTTGAGAGGTGCCTAGGATTAATGAGGATATATGCCTGGCAATCATAGAAGATTAGTGGGGGAAGTCTCACTCAATTTGCCTATATTTAAGATGAGTGGTAGCACAAGAAAGATTTTGGGAGGAAAAGAAAAGAAGAGGAGGAGAAGAAGAAGAAAACAGAGAAGAAGAAGAAGAAGAAAAGGGAAAAGAAGAAAAATAGGAGAGGAGAAGAAGAAGAGAGAAGAGGACACAGAAGAAAGGAAAAAAAAAGGAGAAGAAGAAGAAGAAAAAAGATAAGAGAATAAGAAGAAGAAAAATAACAAGAGAGACAAGAAGGAAAAGAAGAAGAAAAAGAGCGAAAAAGAAAGAATTATTTTAATTACTAGTGCTATACTTTCATCGTTAATATGTTGACTCTAGATGTGTTAATATATATGTGGATCACTCTAGAGGCATCATGAGATGAGATCAATTCGAGCGTTATTGTCAAACGGTTAGTACGATCATTGTTATACGCTTTTGACCAATCATTTGATTTTATGCTTTTAATTATTTTCTCATCTTCGCACAGACTTGTGATTAGGATAGAATTTCAAATTATACACCTAACCTGGATTAGCATTATTCTAGGCTATCTGATTATTACTTAAGTAGTTTATGTTGTAATTATGAAAACAATAGTCTTGAGTTTATGCATGAGTGTAGGCATGTTGTTATGTCTGGTGTAAGAATAATATGAAGGTTATACCAATGATCTCTACCATGGAGCTTCCAATAATTTTCATCTTGACTTACACACGATAAGTCCTCATCTTTACCAAATAATTACATTTTTAGTTATTCACAAACTATTTTAAATTCTTTATTTCTCTTAACCTTTTCATTTTGTAGCCACCAATATAACAATGTAAGACTCTCTTACTTTTGGATTTTATTTTTACAGCATCAAGTTTAATTTAATATTTTTTATTTCACTTGGATTTGATGATGATCAAGAATAAGACTACCATGATGATTACTCCGACTCTTAGGGTAACATATTCATTTGTTTATCTTTTCAATGAATTTATTTAAGACTTTTTTTTAAATTTCAAGGATAGTTCTTATGCATTAAAAGTAAAACTTCTCAGAGGAATTGGCCCTTCCATCTTGAACTATACTTTATGAAATTTTCACTATGAATTAGTCTTGTGGTATGGGACACAAGATTAATCGTGTGAGTATTCCGATGCATACTTATCTCTAGATTTGTGTGGGATAATTTCTGGTGGTATGGGACACTAGAATTTATCACATAGAAGTCCTTCATACAATGTCTCTTTTACATGTCTGTGATGAATACTTAGTGATATTTATCTATGACAGATAACTTGTCACAAATTGAGTATTGGTTGAGAGTGATACCAATCGTGTGACATGTGTGATGCATGTAAGGAATGTGTGAGTTTGATTTTGAGTCAATCCAATCAACTCTTTCTGAAACTAATTCTTGATGAGGGTAACCCAGTGTGGTATAAGAATCGAGAGTGAATTTGATTATTTAGAGGGTGACCCTAGTCGGTTGTGAGTGAATCCAACCAACCGTGACACATGTGGTATACTGTGTGAATACATGTGACGGGTATGAAAACATTGTCAGTGAATCCAATGTAGCAGTTTGATTGTGAGTGAATCTGATCAAATTTTTTGAATTAATTCTTGATAAGGGTGACCCACTGTGGTATAAGAATCTAGAGTGAATCTGATTCTTTAGAGTGTGACCCTAGTTGGTTGTGAGTGAATCCAACCAGTTGTGACACGTATGATACATGTACTCTGTAAATACGTGTAATGTGTATGAAAACATTGTGAGTGAATCCAATGATGGAGTTTGGTTATGAGTGAATCCAATTAAGCTCTAATACATGTGTGACACATGCAAAGGTTCTGTGAGTTTGATGTGAATCTGATTAACTCTAAGACACGTGCGATGTGTGTGAGGATATTGGGAGTGAATCCAATTAATTATGTGTGTGAGGATATTGAGAGTGAATCCAATTAATTATTGTGTGTGAATCCAATTAATTATGTAAAGACATTGAGAGTGAATCCAATGTGAATGATTAATGTGTGTTGATAGTTATAACCGAGGACGGTGGTCTCCTAAACTGGGAGAACTGTCACAGGAGTGAGATTTTCGAAATATTTTACTATCCAATTTTTGTTTTAAAAAAGAAAGGCTTATAGAGCAAGCTTGGGCGAAAATAGCCATGCATCCTATTTTTTATGAAATAAAAATATATAAAAACGCTCAAATGAGGATGCTTTGAGTACATGCTTGGGGGGGTAGTTGGGACCCAATTTGGTGTTATCTTTCACATTTTCTATATATTTGTGTGCATGCGCTTCTTCCTGAGGTTTCCATTTCTCATTTCGATTTCGTGTTGCTTTTTCATTATTAACTACATCTTCTAGTTGATCTAAAGTTGGTGCATCAAATCTTTGAGCATTCCCCCCTTGTAACAAATCAAGATCAGAAAACTTTGCTCGTGATCAGCAAGAACTTGCGCATGCAATAAACCATCAAACCCCAAGAATTTGCATAGACATGCTTATTAAATTCCATCAATGTATAGATAGAATCCTCTATAAAAACAACACCCCTACTGACAATAATCTTCTTATTAGTGGGAGGATTGTAAAGATGATAACCTTTACTTTCGACACTATAGACAATAAAAATGCATTGCACTGCCTAGTTTGATTTTACACTGGTGCATGTGCATATGCTAAACAACCAAAAACATGCATATGTTCAATTATAGGTTTCTAATTGAACCAAGTACTATAAGGAGTGATAGTCTTCATTGAACTACTTCCATCCAAAACTTATGTGGAAGTTGTTGACCTTTAACCATGCATCTAGCAATCTCCATGAGAGTCATGTTGCATCTCTTAGTAATGCCATTTTGTTGTGGTGTATCAAGAGTTATATAACTGATACCTTATGGGGTTCACCTAAAAATATGTAAGTGCAGCACACGTGAGTTAATCATGAAGGGTATATTAATTCAAGAAAGCTATAGAATTACATTTACATATGTAAGTGCAGCAAGTGAGTTAATCATGAAGGGTATATTAATTCAAGAAAGCTATAGAATTACATTTACATGAGGGGTTTTTTAAAATAATTTTTTTAAAACCCTAAGTTTATGAATAAAAAGGGGTCATTTTATTCATAAAATGACCCTTAAGTTTATGAATAAAAAGGGGTCATTTTATTCATAAAATGACCCCTAAGTTTATGAATAAAAAGGGGTCATTTTATTCATAAAAGTATGTAACTGTAAGGGGTTTTTTAAATACCCCTTAAACGAAAGTGATACATAAAATTTCTTAGAGGTGAACCCCCTGAGACTGATGCTTAATGTCTTCTTGTGCCAAACAATCTTTGATGGCATTGGAAATATATTTCCCCCCTCTATCAGAATAGAGAGTTTGAATTTTTAAGCTAGTTTCATTTTCAACCATAGCAACAAAGTGTTGAAAATGGGAAAATACCTCTTATTTAGCTTTCATAGGGTAAGACTAGCTGAATTTGCTATAATCAATAAATGTACAACAAACTTTATAAATTTCCTCCCAAAGAAGTAGTCCTCATTGGACCATACACATCACTATGTGTAAGCAACAATTTGTGATCAGCTCTTTCAGTTGCATGCACGATAAGAGAATCATTCTTTTTTGATGCTTAGTTTCCATACCTGGTCGCGTCTCGATATGTGCGTCGAAATAGGCATCAAAATATACGTGAAAAAATGCATCAAAATAAGCATGGAAAAAGTCGTTAGAATAAACATCAAAATTTTTCTTTTTTAAAAAATTGACTTTATATATAATATTTGCTAGTTCCCAGCCTAGGGTTTGTTTTAGCCTTCTCTTTCTACCTCTTTGCAAGCATATGTGTCTGTGAGAGAGAGAGAGAGAGAGAGAGAGATGATCAGAGAGAAAGAGATAAAGAGAGAGAGAGAGAGGGGGGGGGGAGCAGAGGGAGAAAGGAGGGTATAACTTTCATCACACTCTTTGAAGGAGAAACAATGCTAGCTCCTCCTCCTCTCATCACTAAGGTGCAATTAAGAAAGTAATCTATTTTACAATGAAATTAAAGTTCATCATCAACTTGCTCGTCCTCAGCGAGATCCATGGCTCCAAATAAATCTATTTCTAGAAATACTCCATCATTGTTGTCAATTAGTGGAACTAGTTGTCTTGTAGTAGTAGAAGGTAATTCATCCATGTCATCATCCTCTTCTAGCTCTAGCATGAGAGCTGTCGATGCATCATGATTATACTCAGCTTGAATCTCTTCTTCTTTTGGATTATCTGTAGTGTTTGTTTCTCGTTCAAGATGTATTTTCTCAATGAGTACACCTTCATCCGATCCTAATCCCGTGTGAGCCTCACCTACTTCCTCAACTAGTATGTCTTCTTCTTGTTCTTCTTGTTGTTGAATAGGTGCTAGTGGTGTATGCTCAACCATCACATGATCTGGGAGGAGTTTCTCAACATCTGGCAAATAGTCAACTACTATTTTTACCTCTTCAAATATTTGTTTCCCATGTGGATTTATTTGGATCACAAACAACCATTTATGATCTGTCGGGTCTTCCACAAAGATGACTTGTTCACAGTGCTCTGGTAGCACAAATGTGTCCCTTTGGTCAGTCCATATCTTTGTGCGGTCTACTTGAAGAAATCCACACTTGTCTTTGCATTCAATTACTTGCACCCCTTGAGTTACTAACTTGAACCATTTCACATCAAAAATGAACATATCAAACTTTCTGAATCCAACCTTGATAATATCTTGGATTGTTCCACAATAATCTAGCATGCCTACTTCAGTATTGCCATCACTTGCAATTGAACAAATTTCTTGCATGAAATTAGCCTTCACACCACAATCAAATGTTGTTCTCTTTTTATCTATTCCTTCTACTCGAAAGTGACGTCTGTGTGATCAAATTGCCCCAAACTTACGATACTGCAAGCACAATAAATAAGTACTTTTATTGTATAAATTCACGAAAGCACAACATAAAAGACAATGCATAGATATCTCTAACTCACATACATGGAAATCACAACCATATGCAAGCTCCTCCTCCTCATCACTTATTGATTCACCATTGCATTTAGCTTGTAGTATGGTTTGCTCGAGCCATTTATTAGAAGGAAAGTCTAAAAGAAGTGCAAGTTCTGGGTATGCTAGTGTGCGGGTTGTTCGACTCCTTCTAAAACTCAAACGAGCTTGGTCCCTTTAAGCCTTCACCAAGTTATATATCTCGATCCATTTCTCCATATCATGTGAGTTTAAGATGCAAAATTTATTAATCTTCTCACACACAATGCTACATCCATTGTTCTCACAAGGCCTTTCCCTTGTGGCTCTTCCCCAACTAGTCGATCATCTTCTTCTTGTGTTCATAATCGTGGTATATCGGGATCAGACGTATTGAGAAATTCAGTTATATATACAAGTGATTCTTGAACAAGCCATCCCGCTGCCATACTACCTTCAGAACAAGCTCTTTGACAAACAAATCCTTTAAGTGTCTTCATAAATCTCTCCAAGAAAAACATCCATTGGCTATGGTGGACAACCCCAGCCACCACAGCAACTTCATCAACCACATGAACTAACAAGTGCAATTGAATGGTTAAAATACTTGTTGGAAAGTATTTCTCAGCCACTATAATAGCCTCAATGGAGTTTAATCGTGCTGCTTCCAATGTGTCTCTACTAATCTCTTTCCTTGATATCTAACGTACCACTGCACCAATTTTATAAATTGTTTCTCTAATGTCATCGTTGAGGCAATCCTTGATGGCTATAGGAAGCACGAATTGTAAGAATTTGTGCCAATCATGACTCTTCAAGCCACTAAGCTCATCGTCCTTTGTAAATGCTCCCTTCAAGCAGTGCATGCATCCTATAGGGGTACAAAACTCACTAATGCACTTCTTTGCATGCCGTTGCGCATCCTTTGTCAATGACCCACGGTGCTTCTGGTAGCTTCACCTTTTCATCTACTCTATTTTGGGCCCTTAAGTGGTGCATGCGTTGAACCTCTTGTAAATCATCTCGTTGTGCCTTGCTCTCCTTTGCTCCTGTGATGGTTTTCCAAAGCACCTCGGCTATCTTCTTGAAATTGTGCATTGGGTCAAGAAGATGGTTCACTAGAAGGTCATTCCAGTATGGAAGTTGATGGAAAATGGATAGACGCTTCATTCTTGAAGGTGTACAGGTTGGATCCAGCTCTCATAAGGTCCTCCAATCACTGCTCTTCCATATGCAAGGAGACCTCCCTAGAAATCCCTCACGCAAAGGATGATCCACTGGTAGATACTTCTTGTGGCCCTTGTATACTATCTTCTTCATAGACTTTGAGTATCGAGCCTCAAGTTGCAGCCCACATAATGGACATCCATTATACCCTGACACTGAAAGCCCTGTAGAACATCAAAAAAGATTGTAGCATGTAAGTTTGGATGACAATCATGACTTAACATAATATGTTAACAAGCTACAGTATTACTTGAGCACTCTCCATAGCTAGGCCAATCATGCATAGTCCACATAAATATTCCTCTTAACGTTAGCGCACGTTGTCCAAACCTCTTGGAAATATTATGAACTTCAATGCCCTCCCATAGAACACAAAGCTCCTCAACTAAAGGGGCTAAATACACATCCATGTTCTTCACCTTGTACTTTCTAGGAACTATCAACAAAGATAACAAAAGATGTCCTTTTTTTATCGCTAGCCATGGTGGAAGATTATAGTTAACTAGACAAACAGGCCATGTACTCCATGATGAAATTCGTAGACCAAATGGATTCACTTCATCCATCGCTAGTCCGAGTGGAATATGGCGAGCCTCCTCTTGAAAGGATACCCATTTCTCTTCAATGTGTTTCCATGCAGGGGAATCTGCAGGCACACGCATAACACCATCCATGGACCTAGTGTTACGGTGCCAAGTCATCAATCCTGCAACAATGGATTTGCACTTGAACATTATTTTAATCCGAGGGTTGATGTGAAAGTGTCATAAAACTTTTGCTGGTACCCTTTCTCCTTGCACATCTTGTCTATATCGCGATGTACCATAATGCAGACATTGTATTGCATTGTTATATTCTTGTCGATAAAGAATACAATCATTTGGACAAGCATAGTGTGTGTTGTAGTCCATGCCAATCGAGTGCAACATTGCTTTTGCTCGACTGGTCCACTTGCATCTCAATATCTTCTAGCAATATTTGATGTTTCAATAAGCTGTTATACAAAATAGTTAGGCTAAGAAAATGCATATAAAGGTACATAACTCACTAATTGTATATGATATCATCACTTACGCAAAAAGTTTTGATACGCTCGTATCAGACCATTGAAAAATCGATTGCAATTTCGATATGGATAGGCAAGCGCGTAAAACAGACACGTGTTCTCCACGATATAGTGGAGGACAAGCAAGCCTGCATAGCTATTTCTCTTCTTGGGAAGCGTATTCCACATGTCGTGTGTTTTCTTCTACCCCTTCGTGTTCCAAACCTCGATCTTCTGTTCCATCATGTAAGGCATTTATCATCTCATCCATGTCATGTTCTAGTATTTGCTCCGAATCTACCTCAAGTTTCTCGGGTTGTTGGATCACCTCATTTGTGGCTACTCTTGTTGGTCTCCAACCATCGTTCAGGCCGGATATCCACATTGGTTCATCATTGTTGAAGCCCGCATTGCCACTAATTAGATGTTCCAATCGCTCCACCGAAAATATTCCTCATTTTTTTGTATGATCATTGCGAATTCGTCGAAGTTGAGCCACTTGGTATTTGCAGCGAGTACATGGGCAAAGTGTCTTCTCCTCTAAATCAACAAAATTTGAGGGTGTGGCATCGTTCATGGGTTCCATATTGATTTGCAAAATGGGAACGAATGCTTATTTTTGGAGGGGAATCTTGTCTTAAGTATTTGTGGAGGGTGGTGGTCGGTGATAGGTAATTTGAAATGTCGGGGGCGCGCAAGGTCTCGAAAGATTTTGAATTTGAATGAAAAGTAGCAATCGTCGAAATAAGCGTCAAAAAGATCGTCGAAACAACCGTCGAAAAGAACGTGGAAATTTTATTTTTTCGACTCTTATTTCCATGTACTTTTTGACACACTTATTTTGACGTTTTTTTCCACATTTATTTCGACACATATATTGATAGCGCAGGTTTTTATAGTAAAACAAAACCTCTCTTTTTTCTGCGTTTTTTTTCGTGCTGCACGTGTTTTGATTCCTCACCAGGTATACCTCCTTTTCCCTCACTCCCATCTCCTCTTGGTTACATGTACATGTGATGTAAAATGTCTATGTGTGTAATTATAAGTAGTTTTCTTGTTTTCTTGCTTTCTCATTTGTTTTGCAGGTTCTTTCTCTCTCCCAAGCTCTTCTCCACCTCCTTCTTTGCCCTCCCTCCCCTCCCCTCCCCTCCCCTCCCCTCTCCTCTCCTCTTGGTTGTTAAATCGGTGTGTGTGTGTCGAAGAATAAACCTCCTTGTGTATCCATGCTATTCACACTTTTAGGGTTTTGTATCACTAATTCTTTTCTCAACTTTTTGTTTTGTTTTGTAGGTCTTCTAATCCTCTATTTCAACTTCACCAAAAAGAGGTAAATTCCTTTCTGACTTTCCTCTATTTTTATCTACCAAAAAGAGGGGTTTTGTTTTGTAGGTCCTCTATGCATAGAGCTTAATGCACATGCATGGACCTCTAATCATAGACCTTAATCTATGCATTAAGCTCTATTCATATAGCTTAATGCATAGATTAAGCTCTATGCATACATTCATAATGCATAGAGATATATACATAGATTAAGCTCTATGCATGCATTCAACTCTATCTATATACATAGATTAAGCTCTATGCATGCATTCAACTCTATCTATGCATGCATAGAGCTTAATCTATGCATGCATTAAGCTCTATGCATGCATGCTTAATGCATAGTGCCAGGATACGGTGTAGTTTAGGATAGCATGGCTTGCATAGTGCTTTATGCAAAAGCCTCATGCATAATGCTTTATGTATAAGGCCTCATGCATAGGCTTTTTGTATGCATTACTAATCCTTTCCTCACCCTTTTGTTGGTTTTGCAGGTCCTCTAATCCTCTCTTTCAACATCACGAAAAAGAGGTAAGTGCTTTTCTATCTTTCCTCTCTTTCCTCTATTATTATTGCACCCTTGGGTGCTGGGGATTTGTTTTGTAGATTTGCACATAAGCATCATGCATAATGCTCATTCATGCATTATGCATAATGATTTATGCATAAGCCTCATGCATAGCTTTATGCATAAGGCCTCATGCATAATGCTTTATGCATAAGGCCTTATGCATAGTGCTTTATGCATAAGCTTTATGTATAAGCCTCATGCATAGCTTTATGCATAAACCTCATGCATAGCTTTATGCATAATGGTTTATGCATAAGCCTCATGCGTAGCTTTATGCATAATGCTTTATGCATAATGAATGTTGAGGGATAATTCATGTGTATTCTCTTATTAAAGTGTCCATGTGGGCTTTGTTATGTGTGTGTAGAACATGTCTCGCACTCCAGATGAGACACCGTCTTACTCTCCATCCTTCTCTCCAGATGCCATGTCGCCTGACCAATTCATGGGTTTTTTAGCACAAGCCACGCCCGAGCAAAGAGCGATGGCACAACAATATTTTAGGAGAGGGGTGGGCACTTCGGCTGCACCATTGGGCACCACCACCGCTAACCCTAGTTCACCTATAGAAACCCCGCAAAGAGCCGCTAGAATCCCTCCCCCTCAGGTCGCTCATCCACTTGCAGAGCACAATGCTCAAGTAGTGGAGGTGGAGGCGATTGTTGTCCAAGTGGGGGCACGAATGGGTCTATGCCCCCATCTGAGCATCCTTCCCCATCTAGTGCCAGAAGCACTCCACGCTCTCGCGATCATCTCGCGACGTTTCGACATAGCCCACACCCATTCGGTAGTGGAGAAAAATTTTACACAATTGTCAATGGCAATGTGGTTTTGGATAATGTCGGGCAAGAGATGAAGAGCTGCATCCGTGAGCTTTGCCACATTGTCTTCGCAAATGACTTTATGAATTTATGGCCAAAGTTGGATAAAGACAAGAAAGATAGAGTCATAAATCAAATCAAGGATGAGTACAAGCCGGCCGCCGCCACAGCATCCCCATAAGGTGGATAAAGGACCACATGGTGGAGGTCATGAAACATTGGCGGGGAGATGTGACTAGGAGAGTGAAGGTAGGGATTTGAGAAGCCTTGGTACATCAGCATTGAGGATTGGAATGAGGAGATGCAAAAGCATGCTCGAAATCCCCAACGCTACAAGCAACAAGAGGATGCCGCCAAAGCTTGAATGGAGAGTGTAGGAAGCTCTCACCTTGGAAGCGGTGGTTGGGACGCATTCTATGTCTACTTTGTAAGTATCAACATTTATCTTGTATGTTTCATTTGATTTTATGTCTACTTTGTAAGTATCAATGCTTATCTTATTGTTTTGGTACTTTTAGAATCAAGTGGTTGGTCAGCCGTCAATGGGAGAAAAGGAGGACATTGCTCGCCGCCATAACACATACTTTTTTTTGGAGAAGCTTGAGTGAGAAGGCGTCAACCTCAATTGGGGGCGCATTGTAGATATGGTAAGTGGCAAGCCTTAACCTTATGATTTGTATACTTGCTTTGCCTTGTCATGTTAGATCGTTGTTTTGGTATACTAAAAAAAGTGTCTTGTATGGTTTTTGCAAGACCAATGCCTGATCCGGAGTGAGGGCTCCACATAGAGTGGCCTTGCCCATGTCTTTCCCCTTATACATACACATTTTGGTCAGCTCACATCTTTGTTTGAGCTTGTATAGATTGTATGCAAATTTTGGCTTATCTCGTTAGAGCTTCATATGTAAATTTCAAATCTTGCAATATAAATTGGCCATTGTTTGCACTTGTGTGAATTGTGCACCTATTTTGTAATGTCGAAAATGTTATGGCACTCTCTCTAAGTTTTCAAGTTTCAACAAATTCACCTCGTTCTTTACAATATCAGAGTAGTACAGTTACCTTTAGTACTCTCTATAAATTTGGCATAATGGTGCATCCAGCTACAAGACTATAGTTGTGGATGCACCATTATGCCAAAAAAAAATTAATACCTGCACGCATCGAAATAAGCATCAAAAGTTTCTTGCATCCATTGAAAACAGCGTCGAAAGTTTCCTGCATCCGTCAAAAATTGCGTCGAAATGACAGTCGAAATAAGTGTCAAAATACCAGCCAAAATTGTAGTTGAAATAACCGCCATCGAAATTGTAATCGAAATAACCGTCGAAATAGTTGTCAAAATATGTAGAGCTCCCTCAAAATTCACCTCTCCTCGGAAAGTACTCCAGTGTCTGTAGAGTATCTCCCAAATCTGAGATTGACGAGGGGAGTGTGCTCTCTATCTTGTCGGTCTCAATTGTCTAGCTCTTTGCATCTAGAATGCTCTCTCGGTAGATACTCCTAGGAACTTGAGTGTGGACGTCAATGGGCATTGTCTAACCTGTATGGTAGAAGAGGCCTCATCCCTATGGCATCTCGATGTATGTCGCTGTGCTACCAGCATGCTTAGGTAGCTACCCGCATGCTTAGATAGTTACCTAGCATGCACGGAGACCTCACAAGCTATCTTAGCATGCTGGTGCATGCGGGTAGTTATTGGCATACTTAGGTGCCTATGAGCATACATTGGGAGATACCAGTGCACGTTGCTAGCTACTAGCATGCTTAGGTAGCACACACCATGTATTTGGTAGCTACCTAAGAATTTCGGAAGCTCTCAGTGCATACCACGTAGCAACCTAAGCACTAGGAGCACCTGGCATGCATTGACAGGAGCCCGTGGCATGCACTGGGAGATCCTAGTGCATGCCGGTAGCTACCAGCATGCACCGGTAGCACCCGCCGACATGCATTGGGAGCTATTGGTGCAACCGGTATGCTTGGGTAGCACCCAACATGCATTGGGAGGTCGCATCTGGATGCATGCCATTAGCTACAGGCGTGCTTAGGTAGCACTCGATACGGAGCTCCCAATCCACGATGCCAATAGCTACCCCTTATGATTGGGACCTCCTTAGGCAGCACCCCTTATGCATTGGGACCTCCCAATGCATGCTCGTAGCTATCTACCTACTTAGGTAGCACCTATCATGCATTTTTGGGAGCTCTCAATGCATATGCCAATAGCTACCTACATGCTTAGGTTGTACCGGCATGCTTAGGTAGCATCCAACATGCATCTACTAGAGCTACTGACATGCACATCGGGAGCCTTGAATGCATGTCGGTAACCCACCGATAGCACCTAGCATGCATTGGGAGCTCCCAATGCATGCGAGTAGCTACCAGCATACTTAGGTGTAGTACCTGACATGTATTCGAAGCACCCGTGGGAGCTCCTAGTGCATGCCGGTACTGGCATGCTTGAACCGGCATGCATTGGGAGCTCCTCGTGCATGCCAGTAGCTACAGGCATGCTTTAGTGGTACCCTAGCATGCATTGGGAACTCTAGGTGCATGCTGTGGAAGGCTTAGTTAGAGCTTCATTATATATGTTTGTGTTTACTGTTTAAACATGTGACAACTAGTTAAAGACCAGTAAACATCCATCTCAGCTATTGAGAAGTAGGTGTGAGCTAGTTACTAGCTATTATGCAGATGTTAAGCACTAGTTCACAACTAGCATTCCTCTTAGTGTTTGTGAAGTAGGTACGAGCTAGCTACCAGTAGTTATTAAGCAGTTCTCGGGAGCTATCAACATGCATTGGTAGCACTCGGCATGCATTGACAGCTAGTGGCATGCTTAGTTAGCACCCGACATGCATTAGGAGCTCTTGGTACATGACAATAGCTACTATCATACATTGGTAGCACCCAACATGCATTGGGAGCTTGCATGATGCCCGTGGCTACATGCATGCATCAAGAGTTACCAACATGTATTGAGGCATCCCAATGCATGCCGAGTGCTACCAAGGCATTGACAGCCAACCAGCATGCATTAATAGCTCTACCGGCATGCATTGACATATCTACTGGCATGCTTAGGTAGTATTGAGCATGCATTGCTTAGGTAGGCTCTGGCATATATCCGGAGCTACCAATATGCATCCCGCACATGCAGTGAGAGATCTTGGAGCACCCAGTAGATATCAACATGCTAGGGTTGTTGATTGGTGTGAACACCCCCTAGATTTACTATCATAAGCTTAGGCTAATGAGTTGTGGGGTTTGGACATTAAAACGAGAAGTGGTTATACAAGAGGGGTAGTGGGGAGTAACAATCTTGTGGAGGTTCTGCAAGCCAAACAAATCATATGGGTATCCCAAGAGTCACATGGTTGGATGACTATATAAATCCCCTCTTGTATGAAAATTTTACATGACTCTTGTATGCAAATTATACACAAGATAATGGATATGGAATACACCATGATGTTTTGCTCGTATCTTTATCTTGTATCTTTTATCTTGTTCTTGATCCATGTCTCTTACACCAAGCTCATATGTACATGTGTACTCCATGGCTACGTGTGTAGGAGCATGTGTTTTCCCTCATGTTAGCAAGGCTATGCTAACATGGGTAGCACATGGCACGCATGCCGCTACCGATATACTTAGGTTGTCTAGGTATGTTTAGGTAGCATTTCGCATCATGAATCGCTTGGAGCTATTGGGAGCCCTTGTTGCACGATGGGTGCTACCGGGGTGCACGCATGCATCAGAAGATCCCAATGCATGCCGGTAGCTATCATCACGCACCGGTAGCACACCAGCATGCATTGGAAGCCCTAGGTACATACCGATAGCTATCGACATGCACTAGTACAACCCGGTGAATGCATTGGGAGCCCCTCATGCATGCTAGTAGCTACCGGAATTGTTATGTAGCACCTGACATGCATTAGGAGCTCTTGGTGAAAGCTGACAACCAGCTTAGGTAGCACTCGATGGCAAACAGCCTGCTTAGGTAGCACCCAACATGAATTGGGAGCTCTTGGTGCATGCCGACAACTATCGGCATTCTTAGGTAGCACTCAACATGCATTGGGAGCTCTTGGTGCATGCCGACAACTATCGGCATTCTTAGGTAGCACTCAACATGCATTGGGAGCACTTGGTGAAAGCTGGTAGCAACTAGCCTACTTAGGTAGCACCCTACATGCATTGGGAGCTTCTAGTGCATGCTCATATAGCTACCTACATGCTTAGGTTGTACCGGCATGCTTAGATAGAATCCACCATGCATTGAGAGCTACCGACATACAGCAGGAACTCCTATTGCATGTGGGTAGCCATCGGTAGCACCCAACATGCATTGGGAGATCCCGGTGCATGCATTAGATGACCATCGGTAGCCACCGATGGTACCCGGCATGCATTGGGAGCTCTCGATGCATGCCGGTAGCAATCAACATGCATAGAGGTAGCTACTGGCATGCATTGGGAGCTCTCGGTGCATGCCCGTAGCTACCGGCATGCATTGGGAGCACCCAAGATTCATTCAGAGCTTCCGGTGCATGCCGATGGCCACCGGTAGCACCCGACATGCATAGGGAGCTGTTGATGCATGCCAATAGATACTTGCATCCTTAGGTATGAATTCGGAGCTACCTGTGCATGCCGGTAGCCTACTGGCATGTTTAGGTTATACCGGCATGCATTGGGAACTATCGACATGCACTAGGAGCTCCCAATGCATGCATGTAGGTATGGGTAAGTGATCTCTAACATCAAAATCATAAAAATAGGGTTGTTGTAAATTACTTCTCCCATGCCTCTTCTACAACCTAGACCATGGTTGTAGATGGGTCCAGACACCTTGGTTTTGCATAAGGTCTGACATGGTGATAGTCCAATATATCTACTAGACTTTGGTGATGTCAGCGTGCCAATAGCACGATTATTCTGGTTGGGTGGACTTGGTGAAAATGACAACTTTGCTTGTTGTGCACTATTTGTAGCTTGTCCTATTGGCTGAATGTTTTAGCATGTTTGAGTGGGACCCACATGTCCAAATTGTTCAAAACTTGATGGCTTACTTGTATACACATTGGGTATACTCACCCCAATATAAAAGCCCATGTGGATGTCATAAAAAATAGGGTTGTTGTAAACTACAGCCCCCATGCCTTTGCTGCCACCTAGACCATGACTATAGAGATGGGTTGTCTTGCACAAACTACTTTCCCCCTTCATCAACTACAACTTCTTCTCAATTTTAGAAACTTTTTCCACTTTATCGGCTTCATTTTCTTCATTCTTAGCATCCTTCATATCTAAATCAAAAATAAATTCTGAATTACTTTGCTCATTTTCTCTAGATCTATTATTGTATCAAATTCTTTAAAAAAATCTGCCTTTGTATCCTATTTCTTGACTAACTCATTTTTTGACATCACTTGAGTTGGCATAGAGAATCAAAACTCCTCTACAAAAATATGTTCAATTCTATCAATGAAATTGTTTGTTTTCCTCTGATCTTCTTTTGCGCTTTGATGCAAAATATCCCATAAAAATTGGATTTGTGTTCTTCAAATGGAACCAGCTTCTCTTCAGTCATACTAATATATGTTTGCACGTCTGCATCACATTTGGGAAAACCTATTGTTCCATTTCTTTTGTAAATTAGCAATCTATAATTTCAACTAAGAAACCACAATCCTGAGCAAATTTCCCTCCCCCTTTATAAATAGAACATCATAAGGCTTTTCTATATGCTCCATTAGGCTGTCTTTGACTTCATTCCATAAATTTTTCCCACTTGGAATAAAATATTCTTCAAAACATGAAGATGTAATTTTGACATAAATACACCCTACACATCAACATAATTTTAACTGCTCTCTCAATTTAAATGCATGCCAATAGCTACAATACCTATTAGTGTGCTTAGGTAGCACCCTGCATGTATTCAAAGCTCCCACTGCATGTTGGTAGCTACTAGCATTGCTTAGGTAGTACTCAACATGCATTGGGAGCTTTAGGTGCATACCAACATGCATTCGTAGAAACCCACATGCGTTGGGAGCTACCACGAGCTCCCAATACATGAGGGTAGCTACTGGCATGCATCGATAGTACCAGGCATGCACTGATAGCTACCCACATGCTTAGATAGCACCCCGCATATGAATTGGGAGCTCCTATGCATGCTTAGGTTGTACGAGCATGCTTAGGCAGCAGCATCTAACATGCATCGGGAGCTACCAGTATGCACCCGCCAGTATGCACCCGAAGCTCCCAATGCATGCATGTACCACCTCACATACATTGCAAGCTCCTCATGCATGCCGATAGCTATGGGCATGCTTAGGTATGCATTGCAAGCTATCGACATTTACTGGGAGCTCCCAATGTATGCTGGTAGTAGCCACCGACAACACTCGGCATCATGCATTGGGAGCTCTCGATGCATGCCGGTAGCTACTACAAACATGCTTAGGTAGCACTTGGCATATAACCCGACATGCATTTAGAGCTCTTGGTGCATGCAAGTAGCTACGAGAATGTTTAGGTTGTACTGGGATGCATCAAGAGCTACCAGCATTAACCGAGAGCTTCCAATGCATGCGGGTAGCTACCAACATGTATTTGTAGCACCCGACATGCACTAACAGCTACTAGCATTCTTAGGTAGCACCCCACCTCGCATGAATTTGGAGCTCCCAATGCATGCTTAGGTATGCATCCAGACCTAGCAGCATGCACTTGGAAAACCCAATGCATGCCAATAGCATGCCGGTATGCATTGGAAGCTCCCAGTGCATGCTGATTGCATTGGGAGCTCCCAGTGCATGCCGGTAGCTACACACATGCTTTATTAGCTCCCAGTGCATGTCGGTATGCATTGGAAGCTCCCAGTGCATGCTGATTGCATTGGGAGCTCCCAATGCATGCCGGTAGCTACACACATGCTTTAGTAGCACCCAACATACATTGGGAACTCCGAGTGCATGCTGATAGCTACTCGCATGCTTAAGTTATATGTATTTCTATTTATTATTAAGCATGCATTGGGAGCTACCGGTATGCATTGATAGCTCTGCTCGCATGCTTAGGTAGCACCCTACATGCATTGAAAGCTACCACCATGCTTAGGTAGAATCCGGCATGTCTCGGGAGCTACCAGCATCTGCCCTACATGCATTGAGAGCTCCTAGTGCACTCAGTAGCTACCAGCATGCTTGGGTAGCACTTGTCATGCATTGGGAGCTCTTGTCGCTCTACGGACATGCCTAGGTTGTACTAGCTTGCTTAGGTAGCATACTTGACATGCATCAAGAGCTACAAAATGCATCGAGAGATGCCAATGCATGCCACTAGCCATCACTAGTAGTATCCAGAATGTAGTGGGAGCTCCCAATGCATGCCAGTAGCTACCAACATGCTTAGGTAGCACGTGGCATGCATTGCGAGCAAACACCTTATTAGATAATTTGGAAAAAATCCCATTCCCATTTGCAAAATGGGATCATGGGTGAACTTGTCAGTCAAAACCCCCTCATGTGACATATCATTGGAAAGATCTTGAAGAGTAGACTCTAAATCTATGATCTATGACAAATTTGGAGTTGGTATGTTTAAGATATGTCCAAAACTATATGGAGTAATTGATTCCCAAAATATGAGATTTTTCCCAAATTACCTAATATTGGCTTAGCACCTGACATGCATTGGGAGCTCTCTTTGCATACCAACAAGCTTAGGTTGTAACGGCATGCATCAGGATCTCCCAATACATGTAGGCAGCACTCGGCATGCACTGAGATTTAAACATGCTTAGGTAGCACTTGGGAGCTCCCGGTGCATGCTTAGGTTATACTAGCATTCTTAATAGTATCTGGCATGCATTGGAAGCTACTAGCATGCACTCATATCTCCCAATGCATGTCAGTACCACTCAACATGCATTGGGAGCTCCCGGTGAATGCCAGTTAACTATATGCATGCTTCAGTAGCACACCCAACATGAATTTGGAGCTACTGGTGCATACTTAGGTTGTACCTGGTATGCTTAGGTATGCATCACGAGCTACCAACATGCATCGAGAGCTCCCAATGCATGTCAAGAGCACCCGACATGCATTGGGAGCTTCGGGTGCATGCTGGTAGTTATCGGCATGCTTCAAGAGAACCCGAGAGCTACTAGCATGCACCGCGAGCTGCCAATGCATGCCAACTATTGGCATGCATTGGGAGCTCAAGGTGTATGCCAGTAGCTATCGGCATGCTTTAATAGCAGCCCCAAGCTACTCGCATGCACCAAGAGCTCACAATGCATGCTAATAGCTACAATAGCTTCAAAGTGCCTAGGTAGCACCCTGCATGCATTTGTTGGAGCTCCCACTGCATGTCGGTAGCTACTAGCGTGCTTAGGTAGTACTCAACATGCATTGGGAGCTTTAGGTGCATATACCAGCATGCATTGGTAGAAATCCCAATACATGAGGGTAGCTACCGACATGCATCGATAGTACCAGGCATGCACTGATAGCTACTGACATGCTTAGGTAGCACCCGGCATGAATTTGGAGCTCCTATGCATGCTTAAGTAGCATCCGACATGCGTCGAGAGCTACCAGCACCCGGAGCTCCCAAGGCATGTCGGTACCAACCCAGCATACATTGCGAGCTCCCAATGCATGTTGGTACACTACAAGACAATGCTGCCATACACGCGTTTCATACACGCGATAAATTACGAACGCGTGTATGGTCACGCATGTATTTGAATAGAATCGGGCGCGTGTATTTTGGCATTTAAATTCGCGTGTATATTTGCATTTATCAACGCGTGTATAAGCGCGTTTATATACACACATCAATACACGCTGCCATACACGCATTAATACACGCTTCGTAAAGAAAAATTGAAGAAAAACTGAATTCCTTTACAAAATTAAAAACTATTTTCTTTAAACCATCTCATAGTACATTACAGTATATATCATTACACAATCCCACTACATGCATTTACAACAATGAAATATATTCAAAAATAAATCATGCATATGAGATGATAATTAAAAGACAACACATACAATAGAAATGTCATCAATTTAGAACGATACAGTGACGGATTGTTTAGGGTTCGATTTCATCTTCAATAAGATCCATCCTTGCCAAACGATCAACATCAATATCCATTTGATCAATTTGTAAGGCTACGATTAAATTTATTCCACTATCGATATTCTGTACTCCATTGATAATGGTATCGATGTCCTGATCATCCTCATCAACATCACCATCATCCTCAATGGTAGGGTCATTCTCATGATCATGAGAAATGGCACGCTCATCCTCATTATCATGATCATCTCTTATTTCTTGATCATCGATCACATCTTCATTGGCATGTTCGACATCATCTTCATTAATGCGGCTTGTTACATCCTCCATATGCTCCATATCAGTGAATGTATTATACATCACTTTGGAACGTGGTGCAATAGGGATGACGTACCACCATTTAATGTCATGCACCATTGGTAGATAGATAACCTACTCACATACACATACTACAGTAATTAATTAGCATATCAAAAGTCAAGGGGTACGCGAGCTTAGATATATATGTACATGAAACACATTAGTAAAAAAATGCATACCTGCTCACATTGTTGTGGCAATACGAGCCTATCTTTCTTTGTTTGCCAAAACTTTGTAGAGTCAATAGTTACATAGCCACTTGCATGGTGTTTTATCGTTGCATCAGGCCCTTTTTCCACCACGTTCATTTGCCATTTGACATCCAAAACATACACAAAGAAGCGACGAAAGTCAAGCCTAAATATGTCTTGGATTATGCCACAATAATCATCCATTTTTCCATTAGCTCCCTCAAAGCTACTAATGACACCGTAATCTTGTGTATTCCTCTTTTCATCAATTCTTTGTGTTTGAAAATGCTTGCCTTCACACCATATAGCATTGAACATAGTACACTGGACCAAAATAGAAGCAATATTTGTGTAAGCAATGTGAATAAATATTAAAAGCAAATCACTTACAACTACTGCAAAACATTAGTTCTATGTACCTTTAACATGCATCCTCGTGCATACTCCCATTCTTCTGCCGTGATATGCAGCCCCACGTCGCTCTCTGCTCTCTCCATTTCCTCATGCAACCAATCAACATGGATATCATTCGGAAGTGTTGCTAGATGCTTAGGGTACCTTGCTTCACCACAAGTGGGACAATGTCGAGCCTCCTTATGCGTCCCACGAAAGAGAATGCAATCATTTACGCATGCATGTATGCGATCATAATCCAATCCTCCAAGAGATGTCACATAGCGCCTCGCTATGTCTCTTGAGGTGGGTAGTCTATTTCCCTTTGGAAGCATGTTTGATCCTGCATCCAATATCATCAATTATAATTAGTCTTAAATCCTAAACCTTAAACCACTAATTCAAATTTGTAAGTTAGAATGCTTACTTCAATAATGCGTCAAGACTTGCATTGCTCCATCCATAAACTGTTTGTATATTGAGTAGTTCAAGTGAAGCACGTAAAATAGAGAATGTGCACCCTTCAAAAACCGGTGTCGATGAAGCCTTGTAAAGATGCTCTTGTTCCATATCATCGTCGTCCATACCTTTGGGATCATCCTTAAAAAGATTCCTCACCATATCATCAAATACTTCCTCTTCCACAACTTCGTGGGGTGCAGGGCTATTGTCATCCCTTTCCCACTCATCTCTGACAATAGATCCCGAAGCTCCAGCATCATCTCGTCGACGCTTTGCGTGCTCTCGTCGCGCGTAGGGCACCATGTTAGGGTGTGGTACTGTATCCTGCTTCAATTAGAGTTTATATATTACAACTCTATTAATTTAATTTGGATACCATGAGTCATTTAAATACCATCAATTTACATCTACTCACCTCTAAACCTGTTTGATTCCATTCTCCATACATGGAGATGTGATTCAAGGTAATTCGACGTGCTCGTGCAATGCATCCTTGACATCGATTACACATACATTTGATCCGTTGTCCCAACCACACATCGCGATTACGATGACCCATTGTCTCATCTTCCCCAGAACTGCTTGAGGAGGTTGATGACATCCTATGTACAAACCAGAAAACACAAAATCATAATATGTTTTTAATGAAAGTATAAAAATCGCGTGTATTAACGCGGCTATTTCCTAAAAATTACGTGTATTAACGCGGCTATTTCCTAAAAATCGCGTGTATTAACGTGGGTAATTCTTGCAAAATGCGTGTATAAACGCAGCTAAATTATCATACACACGAACATACACGCATTTATAAATGCGACGATCTGTTTAAACTAAAAATAGCCCGCCTTCCCCAAATAAAGATTTTGAACTAACATATCTGTTCTTTTTTGTTTTCGCCTCTTCCAACAGAAACGAAACCTAAGTGCAAGGAGGGAGCAGAGAAGGAGCACACACGGGAGGAAGCCGACCAAGAAAGAAGACTCACTTTTTCAGAGGTGAGTCAGTTTTTCCTTTGCCTTGTCTCCTTCCTCAGATTTGTTTATGCTATTTTCTCTTTGCTTTTTGGGTTTGTCTCTGTCCTTTTGCTTCTGTGCACACGATTTTGGGTGAACGATTCTGACAGGGGCGACAGTGGGCCTTTTATAAGGACACATTGTCAGAGGTCGGTCCCTTTCAAAAAAAAATTTACGTAGGTCGCGTGTAGAAACGCGTGTAAAAGCGCGTGTATCCTGTCTACATAGTTTGTTCACGCGGATATACACGCGTTTCTGGACGGGTGTATACACGCGTTTTTTGACGGGTGTATACACGCGTTTCTGGACGGGTGTATACATGAGACTGCGTTTCCTGTTTCTATGGTTTGCAGGCTGATAGGTGACTTGAATGATGATATTTGTGTGAGTCAAGAGACAGCCCATGATGTACATGAGGATTATTTTTGCAGATTCTTTATGGATATTCCAGGTTCTTCATCCGATCCATTTGCATACAGTAATTGGCTGATGGAGATGCTAAATCATTTTGGGTGCCATCCTGGTCCAGTTGAGCTTACAGAGTACATGTATGCCCATCCCCCTCCTTCCATGCCTGGTGTCTATACCCCTACCGCGAGTATCCACCAGGGCACTCCAGTGCCGTCTATGCCTATGAGTCTGACGAGACGGCATGCAGCTTCTCCTCTTCCACATCCACCGAGGAGACATACCTCGTCCCAAACACACTCACGCACACCCTCACAGCCACCATCACGTGCTCCCTCAGAGCCACCGTCACGTCAGGGCTCACAGCCACCGTCACGTAGACAATCCCCCAGTCGTGACTCCACCCGCAGCAGTAGGAAGAGTGGGAGTGGAGGATGCGGAGGGTGCTTTGGTGGGGGAGGTGAGGGAGGTAGTAGGGCACGCGGTGAGAGAGGAGATAGAGGGAGAAGAGTTAGAGGAGACAGTTCGAAAGAGGAGGAGATGAGAGAGGTGGAGAGAGTGATCTGCTATGATGTGACGGATAGGGGCGGGATAGTGATGGATGCGAGGGGGAGGGAGGTAATGGAGTACATGCGTGGGGTAGTATCAAACTTGTATAGAAATTATTTTATTAAATTTAAAGATCAAAATAGCCGATTAGTTGGGGAGATGATAGAGGCTGTACATAGTCGGTACCCTAATCCCCCACATGCTACATTCTCGGATGTATGGGGAAGGACGCGAATAAGGGAGATCTTAAGTAATAAAAGATCTCACCTTAAAAAACTCGTGTACGATGACCGGCTAAATGTAGCTGCGGGTGGCTATCCTGCCGAGAAACCTGCCACCACTGGGCACAAACGCGAGTGGAAGGAGGCAAAGAAACGAGAAGAGGGTGGCGTGAAGAGCAGGCAGCATGTGGAGGCACGACGGATCCAGATGGAGACCATTGGATCTTCGCATTTCGGATCTGGCAGCGTCGAGTCATGAAAGGCAGAGTTTGTAAGTATCTTGCCACTTTATTTGATTGTTTACTTAATTCATTGATTCTATGATCGTTTTGATCTTACAAATTGTGTTGATTATGATACAGCGCGACGAGTTACGGGGAGGAAGCCCACAACCCACGATAATGCGTATGCTCGCCGGCATAGCAGATGTGACACGTGGGCCATCTTCAGAGCCGAGGGACGTATTACGGACGCGCAGTTTGAGATGGCCATGAGACCATACGGTCTACAGGTACTTGAAAATTCTAAACGAATGATTTTGGTTTATTGAATTACATATATATATACTTATATACTATATATTACTTGAATAGGCACAAGCTGCTGATGATCCACCCGCCGCCACTGCAGAGGGTGGACGTGAGCACTACTCATCGGACATTCCGACCGATGTGAGCTCATCTGAGCATGGAGGGAGCACCGAGTCATTATCTGGGTCTGAGTAGTACTCAGACTTATAGTATCACATTCCCTATTGAGGATGTGGTTGTATATATTTTTTTGTAAACTGAAGCCATGGGCTACTTCGAGATATGGACTCCCTTGTATATATGTGTGAAATTTTGATAGTAATATTGAATCGTGAATCGATAGTATTACATTCATGTCTGTCTTGAATCGTGTATTGACAATATATGTATTCATGTCATTCTTGTCTTAATCTTCCTCGTGGATATGTTCTCGTGGATGGTCTAATGCACCAAAAAAAAAATCCAGAGAGTGTTATTGGGTGCTGGAATGCTGGAATAACATTCAGGCACCAAATAGTACTCTCTGGATTTTTTTTTTTGCTCTCTGTTCGCGTGTATAAACGCGTCAGAACTGCTAAAAGTCGCGTGTATATACGCGGGTAATCTGTAAAACACGCGTGTATAAACGCGTCAAACCTGAGAAATACACGTGTATAAGTGCATCTAAAGTAACAAAACGCGTGTATAGACGCTTGTATCAACGCGTCTAAATGCATCTGAACTGCCAGAATGCATGTATACGCCCGTGTATGAGCACGTCTGAGAAGTCCTATACACGCGCTTTTACATGCATGTCTCTGGCCGCGATTATACACGCGCTGATATACGGGCCCGCTACTTTTTTTCACAAGTCATTTTTAGCGGCTAGGAGCACGGGTATGAGCCCGATCCCTTGTAGTGGTAGCACACCCATCATGCATTGGGAGCTTCGGGTTCTTGCCAGTACCTACAGGCATGCTTTAATAGCACCCAGGAGCTACTGGAATGCATCGAGAGCTCCCAATGGAATGCACTACGAGCTCCCAATGGCATGCACTAGGAGCTCCCAATGCATTCTAGGTGCTACCTACCTAAGCATGCCGATAGCTACTAGCATGCACTAGGAGCTACCTAAGCATGTTGGTAGCTGCTGGCATGCACCAGGAGCTTGGAATGCATGCATGCTTAGATAGCACCCTCGGCATGCTTATGTAGCAACCGACGTGCATTGGGAGATCTAGGTTCATGCCGGTAGCTACTAGCCTGCTTGCTAAGGTAGCACCCACACCAATATGTGTCGGGAGCTCCTCAACAGGCAGCAATTGGCCTACTTAGGACCTTCCAATGCATGCTA
Source organism: Cibotium barometz (assembly GCF_041138505.1). NCBI lineage: Eukaryota > Viridiplantae > Streptophyta > Polypodiopsida > Cyatheales > Cibotiaceae > Cibotium > Cibotium barometz. Next base: position 4,106,465 of record NC_141053.1, read on the forward strand.
GTAGCTACCTATCTTCTTAGGTATTTGTATCTTCTCCAATTAAGGAGCTGCCTTCATAGGCTTGAAGGTGCTTGTGTGGTATGTAATACTTTATACTGTAGTTTTGCAGCCAGATTCACGTTATGGGCATGTTTTGGTCTCCGTTCGGTCACTACAAGGTATTTTGGGCAATTTTGGAAAGTTCTAGTAGTAGAGAACTGTCTCTAGTAAAAATCAGGTTATTGCAAAGTAGCAGTGCATTTCGAGAGTGCAGATAGTGTTTGCACATGTATTGTTGATATTGGACACGTATGTACATGTACTCTCATTAAATCTAGTGACATACAAGTTGTGCCGAAGTACCACTACAGCAGCAGTACACAAAACATACTTCTTGTAAGATTCCTCCCTCCAGCTTTTGAGGTGTGCAGGTGTAAGAACCTCCCCTTCTGATCTTATAATTATTTCCCTCTCTGAAATAAAAGAAAGATCCTGTTTTACCCTATTTTGGCCTAGAGAGAGAAAATGTCTAGAGGGAGATAATTCAAAATTGAGATATTTTTTTATATAAAAATCCTTCTAGCATCTAAAATGGTTTCCCCTGAAATAGATATTCAAAAAGAAATTTCCAATGTGCAATTGGAATAAATTGAAATCAAGTAAACAGGACCTTAGCCTAAGGGTCCAGATTTTTTGAAATTTTTGAATTAAGGTTCCTATGGACCAATTAGATTAATCCAAATGTAGGGAGGAGATAAATGGAAGAATAAAAGAAAATCCCCCAAAAATGAGTAAATGCTCACATAAGACAAAGAGTTGACTAAGGATAAGGTTATTAGTTAAAAAAGAAGAGATATTTAGAAGAAATGATGCATTTTTTACACCTCAGTGTGGGGAATTTCCCTCATGAAGAAAACGCCTATTTCACATGTGGTTGAGTTTTAAACTCACAAATAATGAGATATTTTCATCTCTCCTCTTTCCCGCTTCAACTAGATCCAAAAAGTAAGCTAAACTAACCTAAAAATGGTCAAAAATTGACCAAACTGATCTCAAAAATTCTAGAATCAGTTTGCTTAGTTAGAGACTCACTTTTTCCTATGAATGAAGCCTCCCCCTTTGTGAATGGTTAATAGTGTTTTATGTACTGTTACTCTACTCCTCCTCCTCCTAGAGCCAAAAATAGTGAATTCATTGATAATTCATTTGTTTTTGACCATTTCCTATTCAAAAAAATTGGTGGCCACTCTTGTTGTAAACAAGAGTAGATCCCTCAAACCATCAAGCCAAAGGAAAGCTCACAAAACTCCTAGTAAGTTAGAAATTCTACTTTTTCTTATTCTATTTTATGGTTTTCTGATTTTTTGCTTTCTTTAAAATGAAAATGGATGTTATGCCTTGCTGGAAAGGCTTTCCCCCTTCTCTTCATTATTGAACTTAGCCTTTCTTTATCCTAGATGTGTAATCAACTTGATGGAATTAAACTTTTCATATTGTTTACTCTTAATAAAGTGAAAATTGATTAGAGTAGAATGATTTCTAGTAAATTTTAGAGTGAAAATTTTGAAAAATAGTAAGCCATACAAAGGAGGTTATGGTAAAATTTTCTTAAATTTGGTGAAATAAGTTTTATCTTTTTTTAATTCAAAAATGGTAATCCCCACCGCTTGTGTATTCTAAAAGTGTTATTTTTATTCTATGCATAGAAAAATTATAAAAGTGTTATTTTCATTAGAATTAATTTCTATGCATAGAAAGATGCATATTGGGAATATTTTGATTATAAAAGTGTTACTTTCATCAAAATTATTTTTTTAGCATAAATAGATGTATAAAAGATTTTTTTTTATTATAAAAGTATTACTTTCATTAAAATTAAATTTATGCATAAAAGAAATTTTTATTATTATAAAAGCGTTACTTTCATCAAATTTTGATTTTATGCATAGAAAGATGCATAAAGAAATTTATTTTTATTTCAAAAGTGTTATTCTCATCAATTTTGATTTTATTCTCATCAATTTTGATTTTATGCATATAGAAAGATGCATAACAAAATTTATTTTTATTTTAAAAGAGTTATTCTCATCAATTTTGTTTTGATGCATAGAAAGATGCATAAAGAAATTTATTTTTATTTCAAAAGTGTTATTCTCATCAATTTATATTTTATACATAGAAAGATGCATAAAGAAATTTATTTTTTTTCAAAAGTATTGTTCTCATCAATTTTGATTTTATGCATAGAAAGATGCATAAAGAAATTTATTTTTATTTCAAAAGAGTTATTCTCATTAATTTTGATTTTATGCATAGAAAGATGCACAAAGAAATTTATTTTTATTTCAAAAGAGTTGTTCTCATTAATTTTGATTTGAGAATGTGAGGTGAATAGATGTGATGAGATGTAATGTGAATCAGATAGATGGGAATGAATGGATGGATGGATGTGATAAGAATGAGAGGTAAATAGATGTGATGAGATGGGACGCGAATCAGATAGATGGAAAAGAATGGATGGATGGATGTGATGAGAATGAGAGGTAAATAGATGTGATGAGATGTGATGTGAATCAGATAAATGTGAATGAATAGAGATGAGATGTGATGTCATGTGAATCAGGATGTAAATGAATGATATAGGATGTGAATGAATGTGTTAGCATGTGAATCGAGATGTGAATGAATGATATAGGATGTGAATGAATGTGTTAGCATATGAATCCGGATGTGAATGAATGATATAGGATGTGAATGAATGTGTTAGCATATGAATCCGGATGTGAATGAATGATATAGGATGTGAATGAATGATATAGGATGTGAATGAATGTGTTAGCATGTGAATCGGGATGATGTGAATGAATGATATAGGATGTGAATGAATGTGCTAGCATGTGAATCGGGATGATGTGAATGAATGATATAGGATGTGAATGAATGTGTTAGCATGTGAATCCGGATGTGAATGAATGTGATAGCATGTGAATTGGGATGTGAATGAATGATAAGGGATGTGAATGAATGATAAGGGATGTGAATAGATGTGATGTGATGTGAATCGGGATGTGAATGAACAATAAGGGATGTGAATGAATGTGTTAGCATGTGAATCGGGATGTGAATGAATGAGATGTGATGTGAAATGGATGCGATAAGATGCGATGTAAACTGGATAGATGTTAATGTGATGAGATGTACGGGTAGATGCAAGTGGATGAGATCTCATGAGGATAAATGAGGAAATAAGTGATGAGATAGAAAAAGATGTGATTAGATGAGAATGGGAATACTTATGGAATGAATGTGGATTGATGTATGGATGATATGGATGGATGTATGGATGATGTGGATGGACGTGTGGATTGATGTGGATGGATGTATGGATGATGTGGATGGATGTATGGATGATGTGGATGGACGTGTGGATTGATGTGGATGAATGTATGGATGATGTGGATTGACGTGTGGATTGATGTTGATGGATGTATGGAAGATGTGGATGGACGTGTAGATAATGTGGATTGATGTGTGGGTAATGTGGATTGATGTGGATGGATGAGTGGATAATGTGGATTGATGTGGATGGATGTATGGATGATGTGGATTGACGTGTGGATTGATGTGGATTGATATGGATGATGTGGATTGATGTGGATAGATGTATGGAAGATGTGGATGGATGTGTGGATAATGTGGATGGATGTATGGATGATGTGGATGATGTGGATTAATGTGGATGGATGTATGGATGATGTGGATTGACGTGTGGATTGATGTGGATGGATGTATGGAAGATGTGGATGGATGTGTGGATAATGTGGATTGATGTGGATGGATATATAAATGATGTGGATTGACGTGTGGATTGATGTTAATGGATGTATGGAAGATGTGGATGGATGTGTGAATAATGTGGATTGATGTGGATGATATGGATGCATGTATGGATGATGTGGATTGATGTATGGATAATGCGATTGGATGTGATTTGATGAGGGAATGATGTGATGTGATAGGGATGGATAAGGAAAAAAAAATTATGGGAAGACGAGAAAACATGGGGACTAATGTGAATAGGATGTGGAGTGATGAAGAAAAGATGGAAATATTGTTGGAACTGTATTTATATGTGAAATCTGTTTTTAAATGACTATTTTATGTCAATAATGCTGGGAAAGCATTTTGACCATCTTGTGAATGAGATCGTGAAGACCTATCTGTTAAAGTTGCAACTGCTTTACGGAGAGTCAACAGAGGACGTCTCGCGTAGCAAGGTCGACCGAGGTCTTGACCAGCCTCGGTTTGAATTAAATGGTGAGCTTCCAGTGGTACAGTGGATGAGGGACCAAGGAAGCGGCCTATGAGTGAAGCACTAAGGATCCTAGAGAGTGCTGACCATATGGTGCTCGGGCTCTGGGTCACCGAAGATACCCACACGTACGTCGGGGAAAATATTGGAACAAGGAGTAAGAGTTGTTTTCTGAATTTAGGCATGGATCTGGTTGATTGAACTTGCTGGTCCTCAAAACGGATGAGTCCATGGCTCTTTTATATGGATCTGTTGGTTGATCTTGCTGATCTTCAACGGAGACTCCATTTTTATTAAAGTGAATACTTGTCGTTTACTATGAGCTAGGAACTATTGAAAAGGCCCCTGAGTGGACAGGGGGTGAGCGTTCTGGTTGCCAATGATGCCATAGGTACACCGATGAAGGAATGTTTGGAAATAAGGATTCAACTGGATAATTAGAGGATTATGATCAGTGACACTATGGTTTCATTAAATGATGGTTTTAAAGACTGTTGAATCTGTGAAAAAGGCAATTTCATATTGGGTGTGTAAGTGGTGTGACTAGTTTTAAGTTTGCATGAATATCCGGCTAGGGGGCTTGGAAACTCTTTTCCTTGGTACCCGGGGCAACCTAACCAAATTCTTAATTCGATCCCATCACTATAGTGGTTGGGCAGTTGGCTAACCCATGGGACTGGATGGGGTTAGTTAGTCTGGACGGATGGATCCCTTAATTGAGACTCAATTTTGTTTTGGTTCGATAGATGAAGTAAATCCCGGATAAAAAATGTTCTATGGAAAACAATCAACGATTGTGCCTCTCAATGAGGAAAAAAGTTCGTCTCTATGATCCAAGTGGTACAATCTTTTCCGTGATCTGACTATGGGACTTACGGGTTCGGTCAGATCAGTTCAGTTCGTTAAAGCTTTTGACTACGTTAGAGAAAAGTTATCCTGGAGGAATCACCCGTGCTTTCCGGGCAAGGGAAGTTTTTTCGGGTTCGATTTTGGAAGAACCAATGGATTAATCTCTTGTCCGAGTATCCGTGGGGGCGAGGCCCCAAGTGTGGGACCCTGCCCCGTGCAAGAAGTGCTACTTCTGCTACTAGCACCCCTCAATTCGTTGCGCGGTGAGAATAGGGACCTCACACTTCTGTGTTATAAGTTGCATTCAGAAATTGTCTATTTAAAGGTTTTTGATTGTTGCAAGCTAATATGTCTAACAGACTCAAATCAGATTTTTAGTGAGAAGCTTGACAAGAACAACTTCCATGCTTGGAAGTTCAAAATGACCAATTTTTTGATAGAGGTAAAGGATTTTGAGACTGTCGATGGAGACAATGAGGAGCCCTCGAGAGTTGTCTGAAGAGAATGCCACAATAGCAGATATATAGGCATTCGAGGATTAGAATCAGGGTGCAAGGAAAGTTATGTATTGACTTTTGATCAGTGTCACAGACATAATGATAAGAAACTATCACAAAGGAACCACCAAGTATATTTATTTGGAAATCACAAAGCTTAAGCATAGCATTCTCTCCTCTAATTCACGGAGAGAAACCCACTTATATAGATCTCCTATTTATTTGGAAATCACAAAGCTTAAGCATAGCATTCTCTCCTCTAATTCACGGAGAGAAACCCACTTATATAGATCTCCTAGAGGGAGGGCGCCCTTTTCCACAATCATCTCCACCTCTTCGAGATCTACTCCACCTCCCCTAACTCCTAGAAGTGGCCCTAGATCAATGCGATTGATTGCCACCTAGATTGCCACATAGACTAGATACCTACACGCACTAGCCCTTAGGCTAAAGGCTTAAATTATTCCACCTAGAATAAACACACAACCACTAAGGTTATGAGATGGAGATCACCTAGATTTCTAACACCCTCTCTTGATCTACATCCATACCACACAGGGTGTGTAGTCAAGGAGGTTACAAGGAGTGTCACATTTGTTGAAATATACAAGTGAATAGGGTGTGTGCGGGAACAAGCCCTTGGTTAGAGGTTGTAAAAGAGAATCTATAAATGTGAGAGAACCTATGAGAAGGTGAGAAGAATCTACTGGGAGAGAATAAAGAGTAGCATGAGAAGATTTAGGAAGTGTGGAGATATTGTGGGAGAGGTGGAGAGAATCAAGCAAAAGAGGTGGAGTGAATCAAGGAGAAATCAGTGGGATTAGATGCTTTGATGTAAACTCTATAAATTGAGGCATTGGCCTAATGAGAATTTGCTAGTTTTTGATTATCCATGCCTACATTAAGCTATTAGTTAATTATTCACTAATCACATCTTAATTATTATCTAATCACTTTGTTAATGATGTTGATTCTAGCATTTGATCCACCATAGCTCATCACATTGCTGTAATTTTAACATGGTATCAGAGCCTAGCCTAGAATCCATCAAGTTTATGAGCCCATTATCTAGTTAATTAAGATTAGTAGATAATTAGAAAATAATCAAATGGGTCTAATTCCACTTAGCCCAGGGGGTTTTCAAGCATGCTCTACAAGCTGGTGAAGTCAGAATTTGATTTGATCAAGTCTACAGTGAGATCCAAGCTCTTCATCAAATCTGCAGGTGACTTTGGTAAAACATAGATTAAGCATTCAATGTTTGGTCAAATCTTGTGTTTCTTAGCTTAATCCTCTACTAGACTGATTGCTATTGATGGCCTTGAAAGCATTTGAGCTCATTTGAAGTCTAAGGCCCCAGATCTGGGCTCCCCGCATACTCTGTTTTTTGCACACAAAAGAGAGGATTAATTTGCTAATTAGTGATTAATCAATGCTAATCACTATAGTTTGGTGCAATTGAGGGTTCAAATTAACCATTAGGTATCTGATACAGATCCCTATAACTTCAGATTGCAATTCGGAGTTGGTTTGATACTCCAACCATTCCGTACAAATTGGTTACCCTTGATTTAATGTAATTTTTGGTAAAATTATGCTGATAAATTTGTGGTAATCATCATTTTGCATTTAACCCTTGGTTAATGCCTGCAAATCACACTCAAATTCAAGATTATTCACAGCCAGAGTTGCATTTGGGAATGTGTATAAGAATGAATGCTATATGCATTATGTATTGGGTACATTACATCAATGTAAAAATGGGATCAGACACTGCCCTTGTCTCTAAAATAAGGCAAGAGGTAAGACCTCCCACATACATTTGGGTTTGCATTACATAATGATACAAGATAAACATCAAAAGCCCAAAAGAACTGTCAACAAAACATTTAAACATGTTGCTCACATGGAGCAAGAAGACCTGATAGACAAGCTCATGGCCCTAGCCATGAAAGAAGAAGAACATCTCTTTCCAAGAGGAAGATCCACACCAAGAAGAAAAGCTAAAGGTAGCATTGAAGGAAGACATGGACACGAGAAGAGAAGCTGCCACAAGAAGACTGAAAGAAGAGGAAGACACGGACGCATGAAGAGAAGCTGCCACGATAAGAAGACTGAAGACAAGAGAAGATGTGAGGCTCCAAAGAGTGAGGAGCCATGTGAAAATCTCAGAGAGAGAGAGAGAGAGAGAGAGAGAGAGAGAGAGAGAGAGAGAAACCCCACAACCCAATGTAACCTGCCCCAACAAAGTAAAACCACCTCTGAGCCACCGATGATGTAGGCCACATGGTAGATGTATGTGTGAGCACTTTAATCAAGGTCACGGGCACTTGTAGTAGCCTTGGACACATAGAGAGAGAGAGTGTCAAGAACTATGAGTTTAGGGACTTGAGGCACTGGTCGCGGACTATCAAGTAAGAGAGAAACTTGGTAAACGGTCCAGGTGTGCTAAGTTCACTTGAGGGGAGGTGTGCTAAGCATTGGACGCGGACTATCAAGTAAGAGAGAAACTTGGTATAGGGTCCAGGTGTGCTAGGAGTATTCACTTGAGGGGAGGTGTTGAAATATACAATTGAATAGGGTGTTGTGCGGGAACAAGCCCTTGGTTAGAGACTGTAAAAGAGAATCTGTAAATGTGAGAGAACCTGTGAAAAGGTGAGAAGAATCTATTTGGAGAGAATAAAGGGTAGCATGAGAAGATTTAGGAAGTGTGGAGATATTCTGGGAGAGGTGGAGAGAATCAAGCAAAAGAGGTGGAGTGACTCAAGGAGAAATCAATGGGATTAGATGCTTTGATGTAAACTCTATAAATTGAGGCATTGGCCTAATGAGAATTTATTGGTTTTTGATTATCCATGCCTACATTAAGCTATTAGTTAATTATTCACTAATCATGTCTTAATTATTATCTAATCACTTTGTTAATGATGTTTATTCTAGCATTTGATCCACCATAGCTCATCACATTGTTGTAATTTTAACACATTGACTCCTAAACATAATTAGCACAAAGCTTAAAGAAGTGTACAAGTGGCCACATTGGCCTCATGTTGGCTGCTCGTAGTCTTATTGTCTTCGAACTTCTTATTCTCCTCATCTTGCTTCTCGTAGCACAACCTAGCTTTTCTTGCAATAGTAGCAAGTCCCCAGAGGATGTTTTTCTCATCCATGATGAGAATTGTTTCACCTATAGTTTGTGAAGTAGGTTCCTTGGTAGACTTTTTGGCTTCCATCCTAGTTTCTTCAAGAATCAAAGAAGAGGAAATTGATGCAAGAATCATGTTGGATTTATTTCCAAGTCCAGACACACACTGCCCATAAGCATCAAGCATACTAGCAAGTAAAATGAAGATAGCTTCCTTATCATAAATATTGTTCCCAATTCCCTTGAGTTGATCTATGAGGCTCTTGAAATTGTTAACATGATTATCCACTTTATCTTTTTCATCCATTTCATTCCAATACAATTTTTTTCATCTTTTTCATCCATTTCAATCTTTTTCATCTTTTTCATACATTTCAATCCAATACAATTTTTTTCTAAGAAACATCCTACTCCATTAACTTGACCAAACATTGATCAAAGTTGGTTCTATGCTTCATGAGAACTCTTAGCAAAGCTCACTTGATGAATTTGATTGTCAGCTAATCCACAAATTATAAATGAAAGTGCCTTGGAGTCATTTCTTTTACAATTATAGCAATGTTGTCAGGGTTTTTGGTTGGCTTTTTCTCTATGTGATTGACAATGGTCCAAAGATCTCAATCTACTACGCCTGCAAAATGACTATCATAGAGCACCAATGAACACACTATCACCGAGCACCGGTCAAACAACAAGGAACCAGCCACCACAACACCACCGTCGACCGACAGTACCAGCACAAGGCAAACCAGTGAAGTGTTGATGTCTCTTGGAGAGACGATTACTAAAGGCCCCACATTCCTCCCTTATACCTTCTTTGCCAAAACAAGCATGACGCTATGTGGGATAAAAATCTAACTGAATGAAAGGCTTACCAATTGTAGAGAGTCTCTTGGCAAGGCATTAAAGAGGGGAGACAGAGATTGTTGGTTGCCTGGTCACAAAAAATCCGGCATAGAAGAAGAAGAAGAGATAAGGTTTGTGAGGGGCAAAGAAACCCTAAATCGAAAGGTATTGGGCGGTAAGAAAGGGGTCAGAGAGGAGTCAACAAGGGAGCCGAAAGTAAAGAGAAGGTGTTCGAGAGGCGCCTAGGAGGATATATGCATGGCAATAATAGAAGATTAGTAGGGGAAGTCTCACTCAATTTGCCTATTAAGACGAGACTGCATGGTAGAGCAAGAAAGGTTGTGGCAGGAAAAGAAGAAAAGAGGAGAAGAAGAAGAAGAAGAAAATAGAGAAGAAGAAGAAGAAGAGAGAGAAGAGGAGACGAAGAAGAAGAAGAAGAAAAGAGAAAAGAAGAAGAAGAAGAGAGAAGAAGAAGAAGAGAGAAGAGAGAAGAGGAGAGAGATGAAAGAGAAGAAAGGGAAAAAAAGAGGGAGAAGAAGAAGAAGAAAAGAGATAAGCGAATAAGAAGAAGAAAAATAACAAGAGAGACAAGAAGGTAAAGAATAAGAAAAAGAGAGAAAAAGAAAGAATTATTTTAATTTCTAGTGCTATACTTTCATCGTTCAAATTTTGTTGTGGTGTATAAGTTGTATAACTGATGCCTCATGGGGTTCACCTAAAAATATGTAAGTGTAGCATGTGAGTTAATCATGAAGGGTATATTAATTCAAAAAAGCTATAGAATTACATTTACATGAGGGGTTTTTTAAAACAAATTAAAAAAACCCTAAGTTTATGAATAAAAAGGGGTCATTTTATTCATAAAAGTATGTAACTGTAAGGGGTTTTTTAAATACCCCTTAAACGCAGGTGATACATTAAATTTCTTAGAGGTGAACCCCCTGAGACTGATTCTTAATGTCTTCTTATGCCAAACAATCTTTGATGGCATTGGAAATATATTTCCCCCCTCTATCAGAATAGAGAGTTTGAATTTTTAAGCTAGTTTCATTTTCAACCATAGCAACAAAGTGTTGAAAATGGGAAAATACCTCTTATTTAGCTTTCATAGGGTAAGACGAGCTAAATTTTCTATAATCAATAAATGTACAACAAACTTTATAAATTTGCTCCCAAAGCAGTAGTCCTCATTTGGACCATACACATCATTATGTGTAAGTAGCAATTTGTGAACAGCTCTTTCAGTTGCATTATTTGGGAAAGGTGGCAAGTAAGTTAGCCAAGGATGCATCCTTCACAAACATACCTTGACGGTGGATCAAGATGAGGAAGATCCTCTAACATCCCATGTTGCTACTAAAGCATCAAACCACTAATAAAAGTGTGGCTGGACCTAGAGTCCAAAGTATATTTATGCTTCAAACTTGCAAGTTGGAGATCTAGCAAGTGTTATAGCTTGCCAACCAATCATTTAGGCTAGATGGAAATCTAAAACACTTGCCATCTCTTATAATGCAATGCAGGAAATCATTTATGCTCTTGTGCATGCATATGGGCATTAAGAGAGCAAGAGTGCTACTCAACCTTGCTTTCCAAGATGGTAAATGTGGGTAAGCACTTTTGCATGCTTGTTGTACATTATGTAAGATAAGCAAGTTATATGGATTACAATTACAATGCAATGGTGTACTCATGATTTATATAGAGTATGCAAAATGCTCCACACTTTGCTTTTGGTTGCTTGTTCATGCAAAGTACAATTTGAAGCTATGTTTATTTTGAATTGGACATAACTTCTAATCTATAGCTCAAGACAACATGCTATAATAGAAAAAGTGGAGAATTTCTCATGCTCTATTGATTTTAATTTATTTTTTCTAGTAACCAATGCTCCTTCTAGAGATTTTACCAGTAAAAATATCGCTAGTAACTTCGTTGGTTATAGTAGCAAGGTTACCAACAACGATTCTACCACAATGATTGGAACCCATCATTTATTGCTAGTAGGACTATTGGTTAGCCCTTATTTTCTTGTAGTGTGTCTAGGAAATTCATGCACTTTGAAATTTGTGACACACTATACTAGATGTCTGGCAGCAAGATGTATAACTAGATAAGGCATCCAACAACTTGACCATAAGTGGTTATGTCAAATGGTTCACCACCGGCACCCTACAAACTAAGTTTTACACTAAGTTCCATTAGTGTAGAAATTGGTTTACAACTTTCCATATTGAACCTCTTGTGACTAGTCGCTTGATGTACTTGGATTGCTTAATGACTATACCATCATCTTGCTATATAAATTGCATAGTGGAAAGAATGTAGAAGGCTAGTTCACTTGGAGTAGTTGCTCAAGGTACACTGAAGTACAAAAATGAGTAGCAATCTAGAGCCCAACATTTAAAAGCCAACCTTGCCTATGGTCATGATTACACAACCTCATTATGAGTCTCCTACCTTTAAAAAATAGTTAGCTCTTATCATAATATTTTTTTTCTTCTCCTCTCACGCTCGATATTGCCTTTAGTAACTGTAGATCTAATATCTAAAGGGCTTAGAGATTTCTTTTTCTAATGAAAATCCAATTATGGTGTGTAACCCTATGGATATCATAATCGATATGGCTTTTAGCAACCATAGATCCAATATCTAAAGAGCTTAGACACTTCTTTTTCTAATGAAAATCCCATTATGATGTGAAACCCTACGAATATCATGCATGGTTAATAAATAAGCATTTTGTATGCAAGATTACTTGTGTAATTTTAGATAATGTCCTAGCGCTAGCGAGGTAGGACTAAAAGGCTCAAGAGTCTACTAGAAAGAAGGTAAATATTTTATGCATCAAAGAAATGGGATTGTGACCTGCAAGTGGATTTTGTCAAGCTTGAGAATAGGGTTAGGGCTTTTATAAGGTGGCTACTATTATACTTACACATAACTAAGATATGGGTTTAATGAGATTGAAATTTTAACCGTAGTTATAGTGTTTCAAATGTTTGTTGTTAATAGATTAGGCCTAAAAGTGACAATTATGGGTGGTTGTACAATAAGGGTTCTCACTTTGGATCACCTTCCAAGTTTTTTTGTAGCAATAAACATTCATTTTTTGACCAAAATTGGCTAATCTCACCCACTTGGCAAATGAATTTGACATTGAGATAACATCACACTCTTAATTGTGCACTTAAACATATGGTCCGATCAAAAATAAAAAATTTCAAACACCAATTTTTCTACGTCACAAATATATATTACATATGGCATTTCCCAAACATAGAGGTAGATTGTACGACCATAAAACTTTAATAACTTCTTTGTTTCAACTCAAATTCAACCCCCACTTTGCAAACAAGGAAGTCATGCAATGGAGATCTTACCTTTATTTATTACGTAATTTTTACATGTAATTTCTATTTTGAATTAATTGTTATCTTATTTTAAAGTACACAAAAGGGTATTTTTTTTGTATAGCACATCTTTATACAAACGACTATGTACTTTAACTTACTTGAATGATCCAACAATAGACAGTTATAAGGAAAATGTGCCCATATGGTCAAATTTTATTCTTAATAGTTAGATTTTTCAAGATCTCCAGTGTAAATTTACCTCAAAGTTTTGAAGTAACTAAACATAATTAGTAAGTTAATTATAAAAAAATATTTTTATGTGATTATGTAATAATTTTATATAAGCAAGTAGTGCTAATCAAGATGAATATTAAAAAAAAAGGTTTATTTTGAGTAAGAAATAATCTATTTTCATCTATTTTATGTGAAAGTAGCTCTACTTGAGTAGTTTATTTCCTTCCAAGCCTAAACAAAAGTCTAACTAGGCTTCGAAAAGTAGGTTAGGTAATGTACCAAACATAGCTGGAGAACCCTCAGGCGGTCACACATGTGGCCAAGTGTTTGACATGTCACCTACACATGGCATTCATTCCACCTAGATGTACCACCTCACTATTGCACCTCAACATTGATGACATGGCATGGCTTGTTCACACACTAAGTGTAAAGTAACTGAAATTTCTCTAACACATGTGCTAGTACAATCGCGCAATGCTGCGCACAAGCGCGCAGCATAAATAATATGTACAATCATTTGACACGTGGCTAACAAAATAACTCATACGAAATAATAACAATTCGAGAGATGATATAGATAAGATCCTCCATGTGCAACACATGCAGTGCTCATCATCACACGTATCTCACAAACATAAACATATTAGTTATTCCAATTGATTGTTATCACAACGATTAATCACAATATGAAACATTGATAGTAGGCACAAGCACATGTTACACTTCGATTGAGAGTATCATTTTACACATTATCCTAGCATGACATGTCTTTTCACTTGTTACACTTCGATGAGTGCATTATCTAGCATGGCATGTCGTTTGCATAAATCACTTGTTACACTTCGATCGTGGTGTGCAATTGCCTAGCAAGCATAGTCCACTTTGATATAACACAGAGTCGACAAGCATGGCGCTCCTCGTTACACTCTTCAATTATAGCATACACCCGTTAAAAATGCCAATAACACTAGGTAACTAGTATTTAATGTGGGGTCACCAAACTTGTCATGTTTCTCTTTCATCCATCTGTGCAAGCGCGCTTTCTTACCGGAAACGTAGCCTCATCAAATTCATCGCAACTAGGAGATTTATGTGATGGAAGTGTGCTCTTTTACAACACTACTTGTAAGAAAACATTTAAAAGGGCCTAAGAGGTGCATGACAAAATTGTGCACCTAATCCTCGACCGTGGAACCCTTCTTGGGGCTTTTTACGTGGCACAACAAAATTTTGCGTGCTGAAAGAAAGGCTTCATTTCGTATCGTAGAATCCTTGAAGGGTTGCATTTCCAAATTTGAAGTAAAAAATAAAAATAAAACCCTTCACCGCAGATGTGTGTTGACGAGGACGGGCATTCAAACGTTTGTTGAGCTTTAACGGGGTAAGTTGAAGTGATGCACTCACCGACCACCACCACCCTTTTGGAAAAGCCGCGTGTAGGACGATGCAATATTGAATGAGCTGAAGGCCTGTACAGAACGGCAGCCAGCTACACACACACACACACACACACACACACACACACACACTTTTTTGGAGTCTGTTTTTGCGATGCACTCTCACCGACCACCACCGTTTTGTATTGAATGAGCTGAAGTCCTGTAGTAGAGCACGGCAGCGTGTTGGCGTGCCTTTATATATTGCCGCCTCCCCTCATTTTGATAATTGCAGCAGCAGCCAGCTACACACACACACACACATTTCTTTGAGTTTGTTTTTGCGAGAGGATGGGGCACCATCGGCATCATCACCATCGCCACCACCCATGTCCGCCACCACCTTGCCCACCCCCTCCATGTCCTCCACCATCCTGCCCACCCCCTCCATGTCCTCCACGATATTGCCCACCCCCTCCATGTCCTCCCGCACCATGCCTCCCACTTTATTATTATTACCGCCGCTGCTGATTATTATTATATATTCAGCTCGGTTCTCTCTCTGTGTGTGTGTGTGTGTGTATCTGTAGTACAGCGTAAATGAATCTGCGATTCCAATACGCGTAGTACAGTAGTTATACCACGTCGATCTTTCCGATCGGCCTGCATAAATAAATAATAGAGAGAGAATATGTTGGTCTACCATGCATTTCATCTACTACTTACAATGAAGCGCTCGAAGGTTTGAGTGTAATAGCTCCTTACGAAGGTGGTGGATTTGTTCTTCTTTAGATTTCTTTTCCTTGAGCTGTAATCTCCAAATTTAAAATTCTTTTTTAAAAAAATGCACATGTTCTCTGCTGTTGGAGAGAGAGGAGTCAATTCTCTGCTGTTGGAGGGAGAGAGAGAGAGAGAGAGAGAGAGAGCAGGGAATGAGTCGCTTGGCTAAGGTAGACAGCGAATAAATTTTTGAATCGCTAAGGCGGAGAGAGAGAGAGAGAGAGAGAGAGAGAGAGGACTGATGCAGTACGAAGGCAATATAATAATAAATTGAAAAATATCATAAAAACATGATTTGAGAAAAGCTCAATATAAGGTTCGGGTGATAAAGATGAAATGTTCGTGGGCTGTTGAGCAACCGCTGTGTGGTCACATCTCTCGAGTTTCTGGTAGTTTTGACAAGCGTAGCACGGCCTTCGCATATTGGCACCTTAGCGCCGTTTTTTAATCGGTTAATGTTGTTTTCTTATTAATTATTGCAACTTTATAGAGGGGGGAGGGGTTCTTTAATTCAAAATCTAAACATGTATACTTGTAAAAAGGGGGTGGACAATTGTGGTGGTAGCAAATATTTAGAATTTTGAAATTAGGGTTATTTGAAACACATGCGTGGTGCCGGCTATATGGCTTCTCAAGAAGTACAAGCATACGAAGTCGAATTCATACGACATAGAGGACCATTTGCAAAGTGTATAATCCTGTTCTTATCGTAGGTGCATATGCATTCACCTTTTTGCCGTATAAGCCATCACTTGTTGCCTACTAGTAGGGGGCATTAATCATGTTGTATGCTCATGTAGAAGACTATTTGCAAAGTGTATAATCATGTTCAGATTATCGTGGGTGTATATATTCACCTTTTTGCCATAGCCACCCATCGCTTGTTTGCGTTCTAGGGGGTGCTAGTTTTGATGGGAGCACAGCTACAATAACTCACTCAATCAATGTTCATGTATTAAAGAGAACGCAAGAGAGAGAGTGTAGAAGAAATGTAGTATAGAAATGTGAGGTTTACAAAGATTACAGATTGGTCTTTGAAAGGGAAGAGAACGCAAGAGAGAGAGTGTAGAAGGTGGAGCAATGGCTTCAGGTACAAGAAGTACAAAATTAAATATCAATTCTTGACATCCTATCACTTGCTAGAGTCACACCCACCCATGCACTCAAATAACAAGAGAATTTGATAAGTTTTTTTCTCCAAGTGGCGAGAGGTTTTAAACGTCGGGAAAAAATGACGTTTTGGCTGACGCTTAATGTCATAAAAATTGCATCATTGATAACGTAAACGGCAAACTATTTTTTTGGTAGGAGAGGGTCTGTTTTTGAGAGAGATTTTTTGTGTTGACGTTAAACGCACTTATTGATGTGACTTTTAATATCACATTAATAATAAATACATGATTTGTGTTGTTAAATGTCACATGCTTTTCTATGAAAAAAACCCGCCAAAAGCTCATCGCTTGAAGCTCAAAATTGCCATTTCATATTTTCTATGCCTTGTGCTCTTGCTTTTTCTATTTGCTCTGCTATTTTATCCTTTTTCTTGCTCTTGCTATATTTTGCTTGCCTAGAATTTGCCTCTTGATGTATCTTACTTGCCTAGGGTTTCTCTCTTGCTTGCCAAGAGATTGCCTCTACTCTCTTTCATATATTGTTTTGCCAATCTCTATTATCTACTCTGTTTTCTCACATGGACCCAAGAAAGCAACTCTTGCTTATTCTCCTCACCCAAATCTTGCAAGACTTGGGGTCTAGACGGACACACATTAAGAGATTCAATGACTACTATGCATGATGCCACTATCGCGGGGGAGATCTAAGAGCATTAATAGACATGATGAGAGAGAGATGCCAATCACAAGAGAAGCTCCCTTCACCATACAAAAATCAGAAACTAGAGTCGGAGGTGCACCTCCAACAAGTAGTAAAGCGGTGGTTGTAGAGGAGTAACGAAAGAAGAAGCTTCGGCCTACACGACAGTAAGGCTTCTTTTCATGTTAATTTATTGGTTTAATTATGTTTTTCATGAATATTAAAGGACATGTATTGTTTTTATGCATGCACAAATGTCATAAAGCATAAGCTTATGTATGTATGTATGTGCTTATGAGGCTATCATTGATTTTGTATTGCTTTTTATGCTTACACACATATAGCATAAGCATAAGCTTATGTATTTATGTGCTTATGAGGCTATGTAAGTTTATGCACAAGCATAAGCTTATGCATGTACATGAGCTAAATCTTTTGTACAAGCATGCACATGCATTGCTATTTGAAGTATTTGTGTTGCTTTTTTACTGCGCATAAGTATATATATGCTTAGGAGGCTATGTATGTATATGCACAAGCATAAACTTATGCATATACATAAGCTTATGTATGTATATATGCACAAGCATTAACTCATCTTGGAGAGTGAATACCTAGCTCTCTTAACAAATATGTAGAGCTCCTCAAAATTCACCTCTCCTCCGAAAGTACTCCAGTGTCTCTAGAGTATCTCTCAGATTTGAGATTGACAACGAGGGGAGTGTGCTCTCTATCTTGTCGGTCTCAATCGTCTAGCTCTCTGCATCTAGAATGCTCTCTCGATAGATACTCCTAGGAACTTAAGTGTGGACATCGGTGGGCATTGTCTAACCTGTATGGTGGATGAGGCTTCATCCCTATGGCATCTCGATGCATGTCGGTGCTACCGGCATGCTTAGGTAGCTACCCGCATGCTTAGATAGTTACCTAGCATGCACGGAGATCTCCCGACATGCTTAAATAGCTACCTAGTGCATGCCGCATGCTGGTGCATGCGGGTAGTTATTGGCATACTTAGGTGCCTATCAGCATACATTGGGAGATACCAGTGCACACGTTGCTAGCTACTAGCATGCTTAGGTAGCACACGCCATGTATTCGGTAGCTACCTAAGAATTTTGGAGTGCATACCACGTAGCTACCTAAGCACTAGGAGCACCTAGCATGCATCAACAGGAGCACGTGGCATGCGCACTGGGAGCTCCCAGTGCATGCCGGTAGCTACCACCATGCACTGGTAGAACCCGACATGCATTGGGAGCTCTCGGTGCAACCGGCATGCTTGAGTAGCACCCAACATGCATGGGGAGGTTGCGTCTAGATGCATGCCATTAGCTACCGGTGTGCTTAGGTAGCACCCGATATGCAATCGGAGCTCCCATGCACACCGATAGCTACTCGACTACGTTGGTAGAACCTGCCATGCATTGGGAGCTCTTGGTGCATGTCGGTACTAACCGGCCTTCTTAGGCAGCACCCCTTATGCATTGGGACCATGTTGGTAGCTATCTGCCTACTTAGGTAGCACCTATCATGCATGCATTGGGAGCTCCCAATGCATATGCCAATAGCTACCTACATGCTTACCAGCATGCTTAGGTAGCATCCAACATGCATCGAGAGCTATCGACATGCACATCGGGAGCTCTGAATGCATGCCGATAACCCACTGGTAGCACTTCGCATGCATTGGGAGCTCCCAATGCATGCCAGTAGTAGCTACCAGCATACTTAGGTAGTACCCGACATGTATTCGGAGCACCCGACATGCATTGGGAGCTCCTAGTGCATGCTCGTACCGGCATACTTGAATCGGCATGCATTGGGAGCTCCTGGTGCATGCTAATTGCTACGGGCATGCTTTAGTGGTACCCTAGCCTGCATTGGGAACTCCAGGTGCACGCTGTGGAAGGCTTCGTTAGAGCTTAGTTATCTGTGCTTGTGTTTACTGTTAAACATGTGGCAACTAGTTTAAGACCAGTAAACATTCATCTCAGCTATTGAGAAGTAGGTGCGAGATAGTTACAGCTTGCAGATGTTAGCTAGTTTCACTATTTATTATTAAGCATGCATTGGGAGCTACCGGTATGCAGCATTGATAGCTCTGCTGGCATGCTTAGGTAGCACCCTACAAGCTACCAACATGCTTAGGTAGAATCCGGAATGCCTCGAGAGCTACTAGCATTTGCCCTACATGCATTGAAAGCTCCTAGTGCACTCAGTAGCTACCGGCATGCTTGGGTAGCACGTCTGCATTAGGAGATCTTGCCGGCTATACATACATGCTTAGGTTGTATTAGCACGCTTAGGTAGCATATCTGACATGCATCAGGAGAGCTACCAAATGCACCGAGAGATGCCAATGCATGCCAGTAGCCCCACTAGTAGTATCCAAATGTAGTGGGAGCTCCCAATGTAGTGCCGGTAGCCCCACTAGTAGTATCCAAATGTAGTGGGAGATCCCAATGCACGCCGGTAGCTACCGGCATGCTTAGGTAGCACGTGGCATGCATTGGGATCATGCATTGGGAGCTCTCTTTGCATACCAACAAGCTTAGGTTGTAACTGCATGCATCGGAAGCTCCCAATGCATGCAAAGGTAGCACTTGGCATGCACTGGTAGCACTCGGCATACACTGAGATATCAACATGCTTAGGTAGCGTTTGGCATGCATTGGGAGCTCCCGGTGCATGATTAGGTTATACTAGCATTCTTAGGTAGTATGTGGCATGCATTGAAAGCTACTAGCATGCACTTAGATCTCCCAATGCATGTCAGTACCACTCAACATGCATTGGGAGCTCCCGGTGCATGCCGGTAACTACATGCATGCTTCAGTAGCACGCCCAACATGAATTTGGAGCTATTGGTGCATACTTAGGTTGTACCTAGTATGCTTAGGTATGCATCATGAGCTACCAACATGCATCGAGAGTTCCCAATGCATGTCGAGAGCACCCGACATGCATTGGGAGCTTAGGGTGCATACCGGTAGCTATGACCGTGCTTCAATAGCACCGGAGAGCTACTAGCATGCATCGCAAGCTACCAATCCATGCAAACTATTGCCATGCATTCGGTGCTCAAGGTGTATGCCAGTAGCTATCAGCATGCTTTAATAGCACCTGGAGCTACTCGCATGCACTAGGAGCTCGCAATGCATGCTAATAGCTACAATAGCTATCAATGTGCTTAGGTAGCACCTTGCATGCATTTGGAGCTCCCACTGCATGATGTCAGTAGTACTAGCGTGCTTAGGTAGTACTCAACATGCATTGGGAGCTTTAGGTGCATACCAACATGCAATGGTAGAAACCCACATGCATCGGGAGCTACCACGAGCTCCCAATGCATGAGGATAGCTACTGGCATGCAAAGATAGTACCAAGCATGCATTGATAGCTACCAACATGCTTAGGTAGCACCCTGCATAAATTGGGAGCTTCTATGCATGCTTAGGTTGTACAAGCATGCTTAGGCAACATCCGACATGCATCGAGAGCTACCAGTATGCACCCGGAGCTCCCAATGCATGTCGGTACCACACCCAAAATACATTGCAAGCTTCTCGTGCATGCCTATAGCCATGGGAATGCTTTAGTAGCACTGAGCATGCTTTAGTAGCACTGAGCATGCTTACATATGCATCGAGAGCTACTGGCATGCACTGGGAGCTCCCAATGGATGCTGGTAGCACCTGTCATATTGGGAGCTTCAGGTTCTTGATAGTAGTACTGGCATGCTTCAATAGCACCCAAGAGCTATTGGAATGCATCGGGAGCTCCCAATGGAATGCACTAGGAGCTCCAAATTGCATGCACTAGGAGCTCCCAATGCAGTGCTAGCTACCTAAGCATGCCGATAGCTACTAGCATGCACTAGGAGCTACCTAAGCATGTTGGTAGTTCTTGGCATGCACCAGGAGCTTTGAATGCATGCTAGCACCTACCGGCATGCTTAGATAGCCCCAGCATGCATTGGGAGCTCCCAATGCATGCCGGTAGCTATCAACGTGCTTATGTAGTGAAAGATCCCTGCCCCCTCCGTGCAACAAATTCGGGGGTGCTAGCAGTGGAAGTAGCACTTCTTGCGTGGGGCAGGATCCCTCACTCAGGGCCTCACCCACCACGGATATTCGGACAAGAGACTAATCCCTTGGTTCTTCAAAAACCGAACTCGGAAAAACTTCCCCCCTACCGGAAAGCACGGGCGATTCCTCTAGGATATTTGTACTCTAACGTAGTCAGGGTCATTACTGACCAAACTGATCCGACCAAACCTGTGAGTCACTTGGTCAGATCAAGGAAGAAACTTGCACCTGGATCATAGAAACCAACGTTTTTTTCCCCATCGAGAGGCACAGCCGTTGATTCTTTTTCCATAGAACAATTACTATCCGGGATTTACTTCATCTATCGTACTATAACAGAATTGAGTCTCATTTTATGGATCCATTAGTCTAGAGCCTACAGTCCCATGGGTTAGCCAACCGCCCAACCGGTGTAGTGATAGGATCCAATTAGGAATTTGGTTAGGTTTTATCCTGGGTACCAGGAAAAAGAGTTCCCAGGCCCCCTAGCCGGATATTCATGCAAATTTAATGCCAGTCACACCACTTACACACCCAATATGAAATTTTCTTTTTCACAGATTCAGCTATCTTTAAAACAATCATTTAATGAAACCATAGTGTCACTGATCATAATCCTCCTCCAAAATATCCGGTTGAATCCTAATTTCCAATCGTTCCTTCATCGGTGTACCTATGGCATCATTGGCAAAACAGAATGCTCACCACCTGTCCCTCAGGAGCCTTTTCGATAGTTCCTAGCTCATAGTACTCGACAATATATTCACTTATAAAAATCAAGATGGAATCTCCGTTGAAGATCAGCAAGATCAACCAACAGATCCATATAAAAGAGCCATGGACTCATCCGTTGAGGACTAGCAAGGTCAGTCAACCAAATCCATGCCCGGTTTTAGAAAACAACTCTTACTCCTTGTTCCAATATCTTCCTTGATGCACGCGTCGGTATCGTCAAAGCGACCCAGAGCCTAAGCACCGTATGGTCAGCACCCTCTAGGATCCTTCGCAGGTGACCTAGCGCTTCACTCATAGGCCGCTTCCTTGGTCCCTCATCCACTGTACAGGAAGCTCACCATTTTAATCTGCTTCACTCATAGGCCGCTTCCTTGGTCCCTCATCCACTGTACAGGAAGCTCACCGAGGCTGGTCAAGACCTCGGCCGAGCGAACCTTGCTACACGAGACGTCCTCCGTTGACTCTCCGCCGTCAACTATTGCAACTCTATCAGTTAGGTCTCCACGACCTCATTCTCAAGACGGTCAAAGTGCTTCCCTAGCATTATTGACATAAAACAGTCATTTAAAAACAGGTCATAAATACAGTTTCTATAATGAACTCTCGTCTTTCACATTGTTCCATATCTGTCCACATTACTTAATCCATATCCAATTCATATGTATTCCTATTCTCAACCAATCACATCATTTTTCATCTCATCACATCTTTCCTCATTTATCCTCATCCACTAGCATCTACCCATATTCACATCCCATCACACCTCATTCATTTACATCACATATCATTCATTCACATCTATCTCAATTTACATCTCATCTCATCACATTCATTTGACATCTCATCTCATTCATTCTTATCTCGATTCACATCACATATCATTCATTTACACCTAATTCACATGACATCACATATCATTCATTTACACCTAATTCACATGACATCACATCTCATTCATTCACACCATTCTTACACATCCACATCCATTCTCATCTTATCGCATCCTATTTACATCTTATCACATCCATTTCGCATGCTATTCCCATTTAGTAGCTTTTTCTAGTTTGATTCCCATATTGGGACTTTTACTAAATTTCTACCAATTGCTTGGCCTAAATAAAGGTTCCTTTTCTCGAATGATTATTTCTATATTCCTTCTCAATTACTAATTGAATTATATTCAATATTCCTCTTTTGAATCAAAGAATTCATGGGATTTACAGAAATCAATTCTGCCCATATTTCAACTTTTGATAAATAATCAATTCTACCCATATTTCAACTTTTGATAAATAATCATAAATTGAATTATACTAAAAATTCATCTTCTTTCCATTTAATTTCTTGGATCTCAAATACCATGGAATTCCTCTTTTTTGCATTTAATTATTTGCATTCCAATGTCATGGAAATTTCTCTTTTATCATCAATATTTCTCATAATAATAAAATACCCATTAACTCAATATGCTAGGAATTTCTCTTTTCCCATCTAAATGATGAAATTCAAAATGTCATAGGAATTCCTCTTTTACCACTTAAATATTTTTCATAGAGAAAATAAATTTATTAAAATTTATCTTTGAATTTAAATAAAATACCCATTAATTTCAATATGCTAAAAATTACACTTTCCTCATCTAAGATTTGAATTCCAATATGGTGGAAATTCCTCTTTCATCATTTAAATTTATCTATGCAAAAAGATAAATTTAACTAAAATCCTTCTTTAATTTTTAAATAAAATATACATTATTTTAGCATCTCAATTTTTCTCTTACTTCATTGGAATACATGGATTTCCATTGTCATGGGGATTAGTCTTTTAACATAAAAATGAATTACTAGAAATTTCTCTTTTTTCTAATTAACTATTTATGCATAAACATAAAAATTAAAATTTTTCATGATTATAATGATAATCATTCAATTAATCTAGGATGATTAAACCTAGAATATGGTAGGAAGTCCTCTTTTCATAATATGAATGAAAATGATTTATGTGTTATTTTTTCAAAAAAATTACCATAGCTTCGCTGCTATTACTGATAATTCTCAATAATTTTGAAAACATAAATTTTAGTAATATCATATGATAGAATAACCATTAATTGGATCAATATCCAATTATAGACTTGATTCCTATTTTTTCCATGAATTAAATAGCATAAAATCATTAAAAAGCCACTTATTTGGCCTCAATTTGACAAGCATAGAAGTTACTTTTATATTAGAGAATTACTTCATGAGAAGCTTCATTTGAATATAGGATAGGTCATAGGAATGACCATTCTTTTGGGGGAGAGAGAGACATTCTTTTTAAAAAAAATTTAATTTAAGCATAAATAAAAATTTGTGTCTTATCACTACAATTCATTAAAGAACTTCAATTGTATTAAAATGCCATTCAATTGAACGCTTCTCAAGCTTGAGAGGGATTGAGAAGAGAGAACATTTGGAGACTAAAAAAAAGACCATAAACCACACTTTACCTCCTAGATTGCTTGATTCTTTAGTCAATGTAGAGGCCCCCAACCAATCAATTGGTTTGGTATGTTGATGAAGACTCCAAGGAAGATTGAAGAGAGAGAGAGAGAAACTCCAATCTCTCCAATTTGTTGAAGATTTTTACAGGATAATAGAAAATATCATTATTTTAGAATAATACTGGCATGGTATAGTTCTCATATTTTTTTACAAAGGGCTAAGGATCTATTTATAGGTGAGGGAGGCCTCTAACCAAGTCCAACTAGTTTCTAGAATTTTCCAGGTTCAGTTTGGCTGAATTTGGACAAGATTTGTGGCTCCCTTTTTTATTTGGTTTGATCTAGGAGAGAGGAGAGATAAAAATATCACAATATTTTTGAGTTTAAAACTCCACCACACATGTGAAATAGGTGCCTCCTTGAAGAGCCTCCTTCTACTTACCAAGATGTCAAAATTGAATCATTCTACCAAAAATATCTCATTTTTTTAGTAATATTCATAGTTTTTTACTTATAAACCTTGTACTCAATCAAATCTTCATCTTAAGTGGGCATTTACTCATTTTTGGGTATTTTCTTTTATAAATTGGATTTATCTCCTCCCCACACTTGGATTGATCCTATTGGGCCCCCATAGGAACCTTAATTGGACCATAATCCAAATTTTTTTGAAAATCTAGACCCTTAGGCTAAGGTCCTTTATACTTCTATTCAATTAATTCCAAATGTACATTTGAAAGTTCTTTTTGAATTTCTATTTCAGGGGAAACCATTTTAGACACTAGGAGGATTTTTATATCCAAAAATATCTCAATTTTGGATTACTCTCTAGACATTTTCTCTCTCCAGGTCAAAATAGGGTAAAACAGAATTTCTCTTTTATTTCAAAGAGGGGAATAATTACAAGATCAGAAGGGGAGGTTCTTACACCTGCACACCTCAAAAGCCGGAGGGAGGAATCTTACATGTAGCAACTGACGTGCATTAGGAGATCTAGGTTCATGCCAGTATTAGCTACTAGCCTGCTTGCTAAGGTAGCACCCAATATGCGTTGGGAGCTCCTCAATAGGCAGCAATTGCCCTACTTAGGACCTTCCAATGCACACTAGTAGCTACCTATCTTCTTAGGTATTTGTATCTTCTCTGATTAAGGAGCTGTCTTCATAGGCTTGAAGGTGCTTGTGTGGTATGTAGTACTTTATACTACCGTTTTGCAGCCAGATTCACGTTATGGGCATGTTTTGGTCTCCGTTCCGTCACTACAAGGTATTTTGGAAAATTTTGGGAAGTTCTAGTAGAGAACTGTCTCTAGTCAAAATTTATTTATTATTGCAATGTAGCAGTGCATTTCGAGAGAGCAGACAATGTTTGCACATGTATTGTTGATATTGGACACGTATGCACATGTACTCTCATTAGATCTAGTGACATACAGCTTGTGCCAAAATACCACTATAGCAGCAGTCAAACAAAACATACTTATGTGTTATAAATTGCATTCAGAAATTGTCTATTTGAAGGTTTTTGATTGTTGCAAGCTAATATGTCTAGCAGACTCAATCAGATTGTTAGTGAGAAGCTGGACAAGAACAACTTCCATGCCTGGAAGTTCAAAATGACCAATTTTTTGATAGGTAAAGGATTTTGAGAATATGTCGAAGGAGACAATGATGAGGAGCCTCAAGAGTTGTCTGAAGAGAATGCCACTCTAGCATATATATAGGCATTCGAGGATTAGAATCAAGGTGCAAGGAAAGTTATGTATTGCTTTTTGATCAGTGTCACATAATGATAGGAAAGTGCCACAAAGGAACCACCAAGTATATTGATTTATCACAAAGCTTAAGCATAGCCTTCTCTCCTCTAATTCACAGCGAGAGAAACCCACTTATATAGATTTCCTAGAGGGAGAGCGCCCTTTTCCTCAATCATCTCCACCTCTATGAGATCTACTCCACCTCCCCTAACTCCTAGAAGTGGCCCTAGATCAATGGGATCGATTGCCACCTAGATCACCACAAAGACTAGATACCTACACTCACTAGCCCTTAGGCTAAAGGCTGAAATTAATCCACCTAGAATAAACACACAACCACTAAGGTTACGAGATGGAGATAACCTTGATTTCTAACACTCTCTCTTGATCTACATCCATACCAAACAGGGTGTAGTCAAGGAGGTTACAAGGAGTGTCACATTGACTCCTAAACATAATTAGCACAAAGCTTAAAGAAGTGTATCAGTGGCCACATTGGCCTCATGTTGGCTGCTCCTAGTCTTATTGTCTTCGGACTTCTTAGTCTCCTCATTTGCTTCTCGTAGCACAACCTAGCTTTTCTTGCAATAGTAGCAAGTCCTGAGGATCTTCTTCTCATCCATGATGAGAATTGTTTCACTTATAGTTTGTGAAGTAGGTTCCTTGTTGGTAGACTTTTTGGCTTCCATCCTAGTTTCTTCAAGAATCAAAGAAGAGGAAATTGATGCAAGAATCATGTTGGATTTATTTGCAAGAGCAGACACGCACTGCCCATAAGCATCAAGCATACTATCAAGTAAAATCACTACAAGCCATTGGGGGGTCTAGCAAGGGGGTTTAAATTATCTAGCGTCGCTTATACGATGACGAATGCGTCGCTTAAGCGACGTCTAAATTTTTTTTAAAAAAAAATTTGTCGCTTATACGATGTTTTTGGAGGTGTCGTTTAAGGGAATGTCTAAAACAACTGTTTTAGCAACGTTTGCATATTGATATATGTCGCTTAAGCGACGGCTAAAAAATTTATGTCCTCGGCCCAGCTGCTGCGGGAGAGAGTTTTATTCTGCAAGGCACGCGCGAACAGAGGGTGGCTGCATCAAGAGCAAAGGAGGGCAAAGAGAGCAAAGGAGGGTCAAAGAAGAGATGGGCAATTGCATCGAGAGCAAAGGGGGCTATGGCATTGCTATGACAGTCGGGCTCACAAGAGGGCTAGGGGGGACCAGACAAGGTATGATAGTGTTGAAGCCTCTCTCTCTCTATCTCTACCTCTCTCTTAAAGAAGTAATGGTGGTGAGCTATTCTCATCTCTTTCTCTCTCTACAATGCATTACATTCAATTGCATGCAAGCAATCAACACTCGATATGATCTCACCATTTTCCAATGCAAAAGAAGATAATGCATTTTAAATTTTTATGACATGGCAGTAGGGGATGTGAACATATGGCAGCCTTTTTTTTAAGAAACCCCAATTCGAGCATCTTGTGCATGCTTCTCCCTAAGCAGTTCTTTGTTCTTCCCTACCTCTCCCCTATGATAGCTCGTCTTGACTGGCTTTGATAGCCCCTTTAGGGTGCAGTGCCCCCATGGCACTTAAGCACATTGTGTCCTCAAATAGGATGCAAATAACGTAGATAAAGTTATGGGACAAAAGACGCTCCCATAGATTAACCCCAAATGGAAGCCTCAATTGTTAATAGTAGGGATAGATACTTCCTGATGTTTGCTTGTTTGACCAAATGGGTTTCTTGATGCATACATAGAAGATTCTCTATTAAAACCTACCAAATGTTCGTTTGAATTGTTTTAGGCAAGGACACATCATAAAGGATTGCTCTTTATTGGAGGGGGGAAGCGAAAAACTGATGGTTTCCAGACAGTTAATAAAAAACATCATGTTAAACCTAAAGTGGGCTCTCAGCCTATCCTTAAAAAGCACATCAATAAATATGCTCCTTTGCTTGTTGAAGTTGAAAATTCTATGGTTGATGCCCAAGAAGAGGATAACAATGGGGGACAAACCCCCAAACACCTGTGATATGCTCAAAGACCACTAGTAGTAGGTACATGTCTCTCCTATTGTTCTTGTTCATAATAAGGATAATGAGTTGCCTCAATTCCCCAGCCAAATCTCATCCTCTAATTTTGAGCAAGATGAGGTTATGTTCGAGGACTCTTAGCTAAAGTCCTTTAGGATTGAGAAAATTGATAATGATAGGAAAGCTTCCCTCTCCTCTTATTAGAAGTCTGTGGAAATCATCATGACACAGGTAGAGGAAGATACCTTACCAGTGTTTCCTGAAAAATCTAAAGCAAAAAGGAAAAAAGAGAAAAACATTGACCCTAATAGGGCTTAAATAGTGTTTAATAAGCCTCCTAAATCATCTAAAAAACATTGACCCTAATAGGGCTTAAATAGTGTTTAATAAGCCTCCTAAATCATCTAAAAAACCTAAGTCTTCAAGGGTGTTCTTTTAAACTGTAAGGGGTTTTGTGATCCCATCAAAGCTGTAGTTATCACAAAATGGAGAATTGACCACCATCAGTGTAAGTTTGATTTTATATGCCTTCAAGAGATTGAACGTTGTGGTCCAATTTTGGATGCCAATCTCAAAAGACTTGGGGGGGACTTCATCTGGTTTCCCTCCAGCCATGCCTTTGATAAGGGAGGCACTACCATTCGGGCTTGTTCAAAAATGTCGCCAATTCAATCTTGGCTAGTGCCTCCTATTGGCACTGGGTGGCTATCCAACTGGATACCCCCTTCAACCTTAACATTGTGTCTGTTAATGCTCCTTGTAGTGTGAATGGTAGAGCTGAGCTTTGGGAGGAGGTGAGTTTGTTGGCAAGGCCTTGCATTATCACTAGAGACTTTAATATGGTTGAGGTCATTTCTGATAAATGGAGTAACTTGGGTGAGGTAATTCATGGTAGGGAGCTTGATGAATGGAATAAATTGTTGGAATGTCTTGATGTGATGGATGTTTCTTATAATAATAGTGTCTCTTGGACTAACAAATAGGAGGGGAGCTACTACAAGGCAGCTAGACTTGACAAGGTTTATGTAAATTTCTCTCTGTCTAATTTGTCTTTTGTTTTTGATTGCTCTACAAGTCTATTCTCATTTCTGATCACTTCCCTCTTGTTTTCAAATTTAAGCAAGATGTCAGCATCAGCAAGAATGGGGGGTTCCATGCTAAACATTCTTTGTTTCAGCTTGAGGAGGTTAAAAATGTTGTGTATGATATTTTTGCCAAAGCTTTTCAACAAGGTTGTTCTTCCTCTCAGTCTTGTGTGAGTTTTGTTAAAAAAAACTCAAGGGGTTTTGGGTAAACTCATGAGAAAAGAAAGGAAAATCAAAAAAAGAAGGAGAAATGAGATCCAAAAAGAGATAAATGACTTGGAATCTTTGGAGGCCACTGAGAACCTCTCAACCAAGCTTTCAGATCTTAAGAACTCTCTAAAATTGGAAGAGCTTCTTGAATATGAAAAGATTCTCCTCTACACTAAGGAGTTTGGGGCAGGGAAAATAGACAACCAAACAAACACATGTTTAACCCACTCAAGAAAAAGAAAATTAGAGAAATGGTTCCTCCATTAAAGGAAAACAAGGAAAACTCCGGAAACATCATGATGATGAAAGAAGACAACCTTAAATTTGTGCAAGAATTTTTCAGCAACATCTTCTCCAAGTCTCCTACTAGGTCAGAGAGGTTACTCAAGTTAGAGCCCTTATTGCTAGAACTAGGGGAAAAGCTATCCCCATTGAAGTTAAGGCTCAAATGGATTTGCCTAGGGAAGTTTAAAGAAGCTGTTGATGCTCTGGCTTTGGGAAAAACCCCTGGTCTTGATGGGCTACCAAATGAGTTCTATATAGCTTATGTGGATTTTTTTCCCCCTTATCTCATTTTGGTTTGAAGGGAAAAAAATTTCAGTTAATACTAGGGTTATAAAGCTTATACACAAGAGGGGGTCCAAGAACTAGATTGATAATTGAAGGCCCATTACCTGCCTCACTTCTGTTTATAAAATCTTTGCTCTTGCTCTTGCTAGAAGAATATCTCCTCTATTAGATACTTTTATTCTTAAAGAGCAAAAGGGTTTCATCAAAGGTAGGTACATATTGGATGCTATCGTAGCTGTGTGGGAAGGTATGGAGTATGCTAATGATCATCAGATGGATATTGTTTTCTTTAAAATTGATTTTGCAGTGGGATTTTGTTTTCTAGTCTCTTGAGGATATGGGGTTTGGGAAAATTTCAGAGGGTCAGTCCACACCCTCTTTGGGAATTTTAGCACTCTTATTTCTTTCAATGGTACTCTCACTGAACCCATCCCTCCAAGGAGAACTATCAAATAGGGATGTCCCCTTGCCCCTCTCCTTTTTGTCATTACTACTGATGCCCTAGGATGGCTTGTCTCTAATGCCTTGAAAAAAGGCTCTTTGAAAGGGCTAAAGCTCCCTAGATCTCCCAAATATCTTTGTCTACAACAGTTTGCTGATGATAGTAACTCTCTTGTTTTTAATGATGCTCAATCTATAAAGACTTTTTGGAGTTGCTTAAATACCTTTTGTTTAGCTAGTGGGTATATCATTATTCATGCCAAAATAGGCTATTGGACTTATAATGGCACCGCTCTTGATGTGGTCACTAAGGCTAGTAGATGCAAGCAAATTATGAATGGTGAGATTTTTAGACTTTTGGGCATTCCTATGGGCTTTAAGGTTTCTCTAAAATATAGATGGAATTGGGTAGTAGACAAAGTTGATCTTCGGAAGGGCTATCAACCCTCCCTTCTTGCTAGAGTGTTTGTCCTCAATCACTACCTTCTCCCTTCTATTAATTACTTCCTATCTTGCTAGAAGCCTCCTAAGTCCCACCTGCAAAACATTATCTCTCTAGACTCTAATTTTTTGTGGGGTGGGAATGTAGGAGTCAAGAAGGTTGCTAAAGCTGCCTATAAAATTTATGTTTTACCTAAAGAGAAAGGGGGGACTTGGAGTTTACCTAAAGAGAAATGGGGGCTTAAAGTTTTGGACCTAAGTAAACTTGTTGACAAGTTTGCATAGCTAAGTGGGTTTGTAGAGGGATTGATAGTACTGATTATTAAGCCCTATTGATCAAAATAGACTATCACATATTTGAGCTTAAGTAAAAGAAGTGCTGGACAAGGTTCTCTCCTCTGCAAATCTTTATGTCTAGGAAGGAATTCATTCCTAAAGGTTGAACTCTGATTAGGAACATGTGGGGGGGCTTCTTGGAAACCCTACCTTCAGGTAAAAGACACCCACCATTCTAAGTCTAGACTCATTCTAGAGGACTTTGGCTCGTTTGGTTCCCTCCTTCCTAGCATAGATAAATAGGACTTCAATAGAGCTCACAAGCTGTACAAAGTTGGTATCAAATCTTGGAGAGATTTGTGGAACAAAGATAAGTGGGAATGCTCTTCACTTCTGCTGGAACACTTGTCTACTACTTTTTGTTGTTGCAGGGCTTTTCTAAGGGAAAGGATCAGACAAATTTCTGATATAGGTATTTGGCCCCTCTCACAGGGGATGGTAAGAGGTATTAAAAGGAATCTCTCTTGGATATCAGGTGCTATAATCAACTTTCTAGGTGATAACTCTGCTCTTTTAGCTGATTTGAATGATAGATGGGGCATCAATTTGAATGCCTATCAATGGACCTATAGGTTCAAATCTATTTGGGTCTTTTCTAGTAGCTCCAAACATGCTTGTTTTCTCGGGCTTATTCTACACAAAGTAGTTTGGTCTGCTAGAGAGCTACAAGAGTGGGGGTTTATAATGGCATTCGCTCTAGGTGTGGCAAAGGTGTAGAATATTTAATGCATCTGTCCATGAATTGTGAAAGCAATAAGAAATTTCTTAACATCTTGCATGATTGCTATCCCCTTCTCATGGAAAGAGATACTTCTTGGTGAATGTAGGCATATGGATCCTATTCTATGGAATAACATTGGGAGTAGTCTTCTCTGCCATATTTGGAAAGATAGGAATTCTAGTGTCTTTGGAAAAGGGTGTACTAGTCACATTTATGCCTTTGTGGCTAACCTAGAGCTATTGGCTCTATAGGCTAAAATGGCTATTAAAGAAGCTCGTGATGATGAAGATTCCAACATCCACTCGATGATAAAGAAATACAAATGAATGGTAGGAGTGGTAGGTTAAGCTGTCAAAAATTTATGCCTCCACAAGGCTCATTATGGTGGAGAATATCTTGGAAAGAGCTACTAAGATCCCACCACTAATGTTGATGGACATTTGCACGAATATAGTTTTTTAGGCATACATGTTTAATGTCACATTTGAGAATATTGTTGCTAACTGTAGGGGGACGCACACTTGAGAAGGGAGTAGCCAGGTATATAGAGGTAAACTTGGGAAGGCTTGCATCCTTGTACTGACCTCTATATAAAATACAATCGTTGGGACATGCATGTATAGAAGAATAGTCAAGTCCAAGACTACTTATCATCTTCTTCACCTCATCATGTGATGCACAAAGGGAATTTCTTGTCGGCAAGAACTTCTGAGAGACTAGCCTGCAAGTTCAGTAAAAATATGATCAATAAGAAGTAACCATGTTTAGAATGTAACAAAAAAATATGTTAGATTGTTACATACTTCAAAAGTGCTGAAATGGATAGATTACTCCATCCAAAACGGTTTTGAAGATTAAGAATAAGTAAGCTTGCACTGAGTCGTGTCAGTTGGCTTCCTGCGTAGATATGCTTTAGAGCTTCTTCTCGAAGATACTTCTCGTTGTTATTAGGAATATCGCTCGCACTATTATTTTGATACCAATCCTCAATAAAATCAAACATGCCATCGTCGTTATCAAAGATATCATCACGCCCATTAATGTCCTGAGAATATTATTTCTTTAGTCTTGCATACGCAGTAGGATCACTCCTGCGTAGGATCCTCATGCACGCTATTGACATGTGAGATACATCATGTGAATGTAGATTTGTGATATTGTCGATGTCATAATCCGGAATCTACACATTCAGAGGCAAAGAAGATTGTGTCACCTCAGCATGCTTCTATATAAAAGAAAAGAGAGATGTGCATGGAATTCAATAATTATCACAGATACAAAATAGTTAGAGACAATAAAA
Source organism: Cibotium barometz (assembly GCF_041138505.1). NCBI lineage: Eukaryota > Viridiplantae > Streptophyta > Polypodiopsida > Cyatheales > Cibotiaceae > Cibotium > Cibotium barometz. Next base: position 4,139,863 of record NC_141053.1, read on the forward strand.
GATGATTATCAAATTAAATTAGAGACAGTAGAGAACATGGTGCAAATTAAAGTGTAGAATTAGAGTACAAGAGGTCAAAATAACATTAGGAATTGTATACAATGAAGCTCTCAACCCTCATCTGTTAAGGGTGCTCGTGGAGGTCTACGCCATCCATAATTGATCAGCAATTCATCACCAACACGTAATGATCTAATAGCATTGACAACTATGTATCTTTCTACATCCCTACTCATATGTCCTGGTTCATGACTATTCTCACACTCCACAAACGTGCAATTGGTTCTTGAACTCATTCCTCGACTACTATTGATTAAACCTGCTATGTTTCCTTGAGAGTAAGGTCTTCTGTCAACATAGAGTCTTTGTCCTTCTGCATGTGTAATCCCTCTATCAGAAAGAGAGGCTGCATTGAGACATAACCCATAAGTACTCATGCTCTGAATGTAGCGAGTAAGCTGATGCCATGGACCCCATCTATATATAGGTCCACAAAAAGACATAAGAGTGACCTCTGAATGAGGGGGCACATGCAAATCCTGTGCAATAAAGAGGCCTCGTCCTGCTCCATTGATGGTAGATGGAGCAATCATGTAGCGATTGCCCCAGAAGTTAAAAACCACTCCATCTAAAGGAAGTGATCCTCTCTGCCATCCTCCGTATCGTCTTCGATCATACATTTGTACATACTAAATAATGCAAACGAGTAGGCAATGGATGATCTCCACACGTCTCAACCTCCAAAGCAGGAGGTAGAGGATGTGGAGAAACCTCGAGCTACCAACTGACAAATGACCTGTCCGTGCGGTGTGCGAGGGACATGTGCACCACTGATAGTGAAGTCATCCTCGTCATCAAGTGAATATACCTACATATATAATATGGTTGCATTATATATGAGCCTTTGATTTATAAAATAACCAATAATAAAACTAAGGGAGAACAATCACATACCATAGGTCGATGTCGCTCCTCAGGTGGTGGTGCTCGCTCAAAAGTACCATGAGTCATCTCATGTGAAAAGCACTCCCGTGTGCCACAACAACGAGCACACTAGCATGTAATAGACTCATCATAGTAGAAATCATCGTAAACGGGCTCATGTGCAGTATTGGAACTCTGTGCACCCCAACCACCACCAGTAGGAGGTGGCGGTGTACCCTCTGATTGGTCCGAATCTGATTTTCAAGTACCATAAAAACATGAGTCATTTATCAAATGATCGAAGTTAAAAAATCAATAAAAGAAACAAAACATTGAAATCTAACAAGTTCTATGGTATATTCTAACGCTTATTGTAATATGAAAAATAAACAGACGCTACTGTATGGTGGAGACAAACAAGAGGAGGGCTGATATGTGCATGGAGACATGGCAATACTTTTGCAAGGAGAGATGCCTACGCATCACTTTTCCTCAGCAGAAGGTGTGTGCCTTTGCTAACGTATATTAGAATTATTATGAACTTTGCTAGATTGATTCTAACTATTCTCTAATCTATGTTATTTTGTTTAATCAAATTTACATAGACGATAGCACGAAAGAGACTGCAAGCTGGTCACACATCTAGACTAGGCCAGATGGGACGAGATGGATTTGTGGCCACATTTGTGAGTATAGACCGTTCAAATTTTAACTTTCAAAGGTAATATTATTGAATGAAGAAATCAATAAGTCTTTGGTTCTGTCTTGATGCAGACCAAAGACTATGGTCGTGCACCTATGGCGCAGGAGATGGAGTACGCCACATACTACGGCTACCGCGCTTTGCAAGCAACACTTGCTGACAGGCCAAATCCACTTGTGGGTATCACTGTTTTGTTTTGTAGTTTATTTTCATGTTAACTGTAATATGTTCTTATTTGATTTCACTAACTAATGTAGGAGCAATATGGCAAGGACAACATGACAGAGGTGGCTCGACAGGAGGCCGAGGGGCGATGCCAAGAGGATGAGAGGAGCGACGATGTGATCGCGGGTGGTGGCACTGGTGATGGTGGTGTTGTGGGTGGGGGCACGGGTGGTGGCAGTGGTGATGGTGATCACGAGTCCGATACTAGTGACTCGTATAGTGATGGCTCATGTAGTGATCATACTTAGGGATCTGTTTTGTATATGTGAGGATTGATCACCACACACTCTAGACACATGTACATATATTTGTTGATGATATATATTGACGTATGTTCATTGCATCACTGAATTTGTCTATTGTCAAACAATTAATTATTTGTCGGTAAGTTAATTAGCCTAAGTATCTACGAGAACGTTATTTATTTATCTTTACGTTAAAAAACAAACAAACCCTAAACAAGGAAAGAGGCGAGCCCACGTTGTAACACATCCAAAGAAGCAAAAGATTGGCAAGCATCAACAATTTCTCAAAAGCTCTTGGAAAGCTAGATAGAGACAAATCAAAATCTTTATCGCAGTTCGAGTGATGACTGTTTTTCTATGTTAGGCTCTAATATTAACAAGCTTTTGATTTTCATAATTTTTACAGAGGTCCCAGATTCTACGCTACGTATCTTGAAATTGTTAACATGATTATCCACTTTATCTTTTTCATCCATTTTAATCCAATACAATTTTTTTCTAAGCAACATCCTAGCTGCTGCATTAACTTGACCAAACATTGATCTAAGTCGATTCCATGCTTTATGAGAACTCTTAGAAAATCTCACTTGATGAATTTGATTGTGAGCTAATCCATAAATTATAAATGAAAGTGCATTGGAGTCATTTCTTTTACAATTATAGCAATGTTGTCAGGGTCTTTGGTTGGCTTTTTCTCTATGCGATTGACAATGGCCCAAAGATCTCAATCTACTATGCCTGTAAAACGACTATCATAGAGCACCAGTGAACACATCGTCACCGAGCATCGGTTGAACAACAAGGAACCAGCCACCACAACACCACCTTCGACCAACAAACGGGTACCGGCACAAGGCAACCCAACGAAGTGTTGATGTCTCTTGGAGAGACGATTAGTAAAGGCCCCACATTCCTCCCTTATACCTTCTTTGCCAAACAAGCATGACACTATGTGGGATAAAAATCAAACTGAATGAAAGGCTTACCCATTGTAGAGAGTCTCTTGGCAAGCCGTTAAAGAGGGGAGATAGAGATTGTTGGTTGCCTAGTCACAAAAAATCCGGCACAGAAGAAGAAGAAGAGATAAGGTCTATGAGGGGCAAAGAAACCCTAAACCGGAAGGTATTGCGTGATAAGAAAGGGGTCAGAGAGGAGTCTTCTCTTGACGACAAGGGAGCCAAAAGTAGAGAGAAGGTGTTTGAGAGGCTCCTAGGATTAATGAGGATATATGCGTGGCAATAATAAAAGATTAGTGGGGGAAGTCTCACTCAATTTGCCTATTAAGATGAGACTGCATGGTAGCACAAGAAAGATTTTGGGAGGAAAAGAAGAGAAGAGAAGAAGAAGAAGAAGAAAACAGAGAAGAAGAAGAAGAGAGAGAAGAGGAGGAGAAGAAGAAGAAGAAGAAAAGGGAAAAGAAGAAAAATAGGAGATGAGAAGAAGAAGAGAGAAGAGGAGTCAGAAGAAAGGGAAAAAAAAAGGGAGAAGAAGAAGAAGAAAAAAGATAAGAGAATAAGAAGAAGAAAAATAACAAGAGAGACAAGAAGGAAAAGAAGAAGAAAAAGAGCGAAAAAGAAAGAATTATTTTAATTACTAGTGCTATACTTTCATTGTTAATATGTTGACTCTAGATGTGTTAATATATATGTGGATCACTCTAGTGGCATCATGAGATGAGATCAATTCAAGCGTTATTGTCAAACAGTTAGTACGATCATTGTTATACGCTTTTGACCAATCATTTGATTTCATGCTTTTAATTATTTTCTCATCTCCGTAGAGACTCGTGATTAGGGTAGAATTTCAAATTATACACCTAACTTGGATTAACATTATTCTAGGCTATCTGATTATTACTTAAGTAGTTTATGTTGTAATTATGAAAACAATAGTCTTGAGTTTATGCATGAGTGTAGGCATGTTGTTATGTGTGGTGTAAGAATAATATGAAGGTTATACCAATGATCTCTACCATGGAGCTTCCAACAATTTTCATCTCGACTTACACACGATAAGTCCTCATCTAATAATCACATTTTTAGTTTTTCATAAATTATTTTAAATTCTCTATTTCTCTTAACCTTTTCATTTTGTAGCCACCAATATAACAATGTAAGACTCTCTTACTTTTGGATTTTATTTTTACATCATCAAGTTTAATTTAATATTTTTTATTTCACTTGGACTTGATGATGATCAAGAATAAGACTACCATGATGATTACTCCGACTCTTATCTTTTCAATGAATTTATTTAAGACTTTTTTCAAATTTCAAGGATAGTTCTTATGCATTAAAAGTAAAACTTCTCAGAGGAACTGGCCCTTCCATCTTGAACTGTACTTTATGAAATTTTCACTATGAATTAGTCTTGTGGTATGGGACACAAGATTAATCGTGTGAGTATTCCGATGCATACTTATCTCTAGATTTGTGTGGGATAATTTCTGGTGGTATGGGACACTAGAATTTATTACACATAGAAGTCCTTCATATACAATGTCTCTTTTACATGTCTGTGATGAATACTTAGTGATATTTATCTATGACGAATAACTTGTCACAATTTGAGTATTGGTTGAGAGTGAATCCAATCGTGTGACATGTGTGATGCATGTAAGGAATGTGTGAGTTTGATTTTGAGTCAATCAAATCAACTCTTTCTGAAACTTATTCTTGATAAGGGTAACCCAGTGTGGTATAAGAATCGAGAGTGAATTTGATTATTTAGAGGGTGACCCTAGTTGGTTGTGAGTGAATCCAACCAACCGTGACACATGTGGTATACTGTGTGAATACATGTGGTATACTGTGTGAATACATGTGACGGGTATGAAAACATTGTCAGTGAATCCAATGTAGAAGTTTGATTGTGAGTGAATCTGATCAACTTTTTTGAATTAATTCTTGATAAGGGTGACCCACTGTGGTATAAGAATCTAGAGTGAATCTGATTCTTTAGAGTGTGATCCTAGTTGGTTGTGAGTGAATCCAACCAGTTGTGACACGTATGATACATGTACTCTATGAATACGTGTAATGTGTATGAAAACTTTGTGAGTGAATCCAATGATGGAGTTTGGTTGTGAGTGAATCCAATCAAACTCTAATAGATGTGTGACACATGCAAAGGTTCTGTGAGTTTGATGTGAATCTGATTAACTCTAAGACACGTGCGATGTGTGTGAGGATATTGCGAGTGAATCCAATTAATTATGTGTGTGAGGATATTGGGAGTGAATCCAATTAATTATGTAAAGACATTGAGAGTGAATCTAATGTGAACGATTAATGTGTGTTGATAGTTACAACCGAGGATGGTGGTCTCCTAAACTGGGAGAACTGTCACAGGAGTGAGATTTTCGGATTATTTTACTATACAATTTTTGTTTAAAAAAAGAAAGGCTTATAGAGCAAGCTTGGGCAAAAATAGCCATGCATCCTATTTTTTATGGAATAAAAATATATAAAAATGCTCAAATGAGGATGCTTTGAGTACATGCTTGGGGGGATAGTTGGGACCCAATTTGGTGTTATCTTTCACATTTTCTATATATTTGTGTGCATGCACTTCTTCCTGAGGTTTCCATTTCTCATTTCGATTTCGTGTTGATTTTTCATTATTAACTACATCTTCTAGTTGATCTTGGTGCATCAAATCTTTGAGCATTCCCCCCTTGTAACAAATCAAGATCAAAAAACTTTGCCCATGATCAGCAAGAACTTGCACATGCAATAAACCATCAAACCCCAAGAATTTGCATAGACATGCTTATTAAATTCCATCAATGTATAGATAGAATCCTCTATAAAAATAACACCCCTACTGACAATAATCTTCTTATTAGTGGGAGGATTGTAAAGATGATAACCTTTACTTTCGACACTATAGACAATAAAAATGCATTGCACTGCCTAGTTTGATTTTACGCTGGTGCATGTGCATATGCTAAACAACCAAAAACATGCATATGTTTAATTATAGGTTTCTAATTGAACCAAGTACTATAAGGAGTGATAGTCTTCATTGAACTACTTCCATCCAAAACTTGTGTGGAAGTTGTTGACCTTTAACCATGCATCTATAGCAATCTCCATGAGAGTCATGTTGCATCTCTTAGTAATGCCATTTGGTTGTGGTGTATAAGGAGTTGTATAACTGATACCTCATGGGGTTCACCTAAAAATATGTAAGTGCAGCACACGTGAGTTAATCATGAAGGGTATATTAATTCAAGAAAGCTATAGAATTACATTTACATATGTAAGTGCAGCAAGTGAGTTAATCACATGAAGGGTATATTAATTCAAGAAAGCTATAGAATTACATTTACATGAGGGGTTTTTTAAAATAAATTTTAAAAAAAACCCTAAGTTTATGAATAAAAAGGGGTCATTTTATTCATAAAAGTATGTAACTGTAAGGGATTTTTTAAATACCCCTTAAATGCAAGAGATACATAAAATTTCTTAGAGGTGAACCCCCTGAGACTGATGCTTAATGTCTTCTTGTGCCAAACAATCTTTGATGGCATTGGAAATATATTTTCCCCCTCTATCAGAATAGAGAGTTTGAATTTTTAAGCTAGTTTCATTTTCAACCATAGCAACAAAGTGTTGAAAATGGGAAAATACCTCTTATTTAGATTTCATAGGGTAAGACCAGCTGAATTTGCTATAATCAATAAATGTACAACAAACTTTATAAATTTCCTCCCAAAGAAGTAGTCCTCATTGGACCATACACATCACTATGTGTAAGCAGCAATTTGTGATCAGCTCTTTCAGTTGCATGCACTACAAGAGAATCATTCTTTTTCGATGCTTAGTTTCCATACCTGGTCGCGTCGTCGATATGTGCGTCAAAATAGGCATCGAAATATGCGTGAAAAAATGCATCGAAATAAGCATGGAAAAAGTCGTCAGAATAAACGTCGAAATTTTTCTTTTAAAAAAAATTGACTTTATATATAATATTTGCTAGTTCCTAGCCTAGGGTGTGTTTTAGCCTTCTCTTTCTACCTCTTTTCAAGCATATGTGTCTCTGAGAGAGAGAGAGAGAGAGAGAGAGAGATGATCAGAGAGAAAGAGATAGATAAAGAGAGAGAGAGAGAGAGAGAGAGAGAGAGAGAGGGGGGGGGGGAGCGGAGGGAGAAAGGAGGGTATAACTTTCATCACACTCTTTGAAGGAAGAAAAATGCTAGCTCCTCCTCCTCATCACTAAGGTGAAATTAAGAAAGTAATCTATTTTACAATGAAATTAAAGTTCATCAACTTGCTCGTCCTCTCAGCGAGATCCATGGCTCCAAATAAATCTATTTCTAGAAATACTCCATCATTGTTGTCAATTGGTGGAACCAGTTGTCTTGTAGTAGTAGAAGGTAATTCATCCATGTCGTCATCCTCTTCTAGCTCTAGCATGAGAGCTATCGATGCATCATGATCATACTCAGCTTGAATCTCTTCTTCTTCTGGATTATCTGTAGTGTTTGTTTCTTGTTGAAGATGTATTTGCTCAATGAGTACACCTTCATCCGATCGTAATCCTGTGTGAGCCTCACCTACTTCCTCAACTAGTATGTCTTCTTCTTGTTCTTCTTGTTGTTGATAGGTGCTAGTGGTGTATGCTCAACCATCACATGATCTGCGAGGAGTTCATCAACATCTGGCAAACAGTCAACTACTATTTTCACCTCTTCAAATATTTGTTTTCCATGTGGATTTATTTGGATCACAAACAACCACTTATGATCTGTCGGGTCTTCCACAAAGATGACTTGTTCACAGTGCTTTGGTAGCACAAATGTGTCCCTTTAGTCAGTCCATATCTTTGTGCGGTCTACTTGAAGAAATCCACACTTGTCTTTGCATACATTTACTTGCGCCCCTTGAGTTACTAACTTGAACCATTTTATATCAAAAATGAACATATCAAACTTTCTGAATCCAACCTTGATAATATCTTGGATTGTTCCACAATAATCTAGCATGCCTACTTTAGTATTGCCATCACTTGCAATTGAACAACTTTCTTGCATGAAATTAGCCTTCACACCACAATCAAATGTTGTTCTCTTTTTATCTATTCCTTCTACTCGAAAGTGACGTCCGTATGATCAAATTGCCCCAAACTTACGATACTGCAAGCACAATAAATAAGTACTTTTATTGTATAAATTCACGAAAGCACAACATAAAAGACAATGCGTAGATATCTCTAACTCACATACATGGAAATCACAACCATATGCAAGCTCCTCCTCCTCATCACTTATTGATTCACCATTGCATTGAGCTTGTAGTATGGTTTGCTCGAGCCATTTCTTAGAAGGAAAGTCTAGAAGAAGTGCAAGTTCTATTGGGTACGGTAGTGTGCGGGTTGTTCGGCTCCTTCTAAAACTCAAACGAGCTTGGTCCCTTTCAGCCTTCACCAAGTTATATATCTCGATCTATTTCTCCATAGCATGTGAGTTTAAGATGCAAAATTTATTAATCTTCTCACACGCAATGCTACATCCATTGCTCTTAGAAGGAAAGTCTAGAAGAAGTGCAAGTTCTGTTGGGTACGGTAGTGTGCGGGTTGTTCGGCTCCTTCTAAAACTCAAACGAGCTTGGTCCCTTTCAGCCTTCACCAAGTTATATATCTCGATCTATTTCTCCATAGCATGTGAGTTTAAGATGCAAAATTTATTAATCTTCTCACACGCAATGCTACATCCATTGCTCTCACAAGGCCTTTCCCTTGTGGCTCTTCCCCAACTAGTCGATCATCTTCTTCTTGTGTTCATAATCGTGGCATATCGGGATCAGACGTATTGAGAAATTCATTTATATATACAAGTGATTCTTGAATAAGCCATCCCGCTGTCATACTACCTTCAGGGGACGAGCTCTTTGATGAACAAATCCTTTAAGTGTCTTCATAAATCTCTCCAAGAAAAACATCCATTGGCTATGGTGGACGACCCCAGCCACAACAATTTCATCAACCACATGAACTAACAAGTGCAATTGAATGGTTAAAATACTTGTTGGAAAGTATTTCTCAGCCACTATAACAGCCTCGATGGAGTTTAATCGTGCTGCTTCTAATCTCTTTCCTTGATATCCAACGTACCACTGCACCAATTTTATAAATTGTTTCTATAATGTCATCGTTGAGGCAATCCTTTATGGCTATAGGAAGCACGAATTGCAAAATTGTGCCAATCATGACTCTTCAAGCCACTAAGCTCATCGTCCTTTGTAAATGCTCCCTTCAAGCAATGCATTCATCCTGTAGGGGTACAAAACTCACTAATGCACTTCTTTGCATGCCGTTGTGCATCCTTTGTCAATGACCCACGGTGCTTTTGGTAGCTTCACCTTTCCATCTACTCTATTTTGGGCCCATAAGTGGTGCATGCGTTGAACCTCTTGTAAATCATCTTGTTGTGCCTTGCTCTCCTTTGCTCCTGTTATGGTTTTCCAAAGCACCTCGGCTATCTTCTTGAAAATGTGCATTGGGTCAAGAAGATGGTTCACTAGAAGGTCATTCCAGTATGGAAGTTGATGGAAAATGGATAGACGCTTCATTCTTGAAGGTGTACAGGTTGGATCCAGCTCTCATAAGGTCCTCCAATCACTGCTCTTCCATATGCAAGGAGACCTCCCTAGAAGTCCCTCACTCAAAGGATGATCCACTAGATACTTCTTGTGGCCCTCGTATACGATCTTCTTCATAGACTTTGAGTATTGAGCCTCAAGTTGCGGCCCACATAATGGACATCCATTATACCCTGACACTGAAAGCCTTGTAGAACATCAAAAAAGATTGTAGCATGTAAGTTTGGATGACAATCATGACTTAACATAATATGTTAACAAGCTACAGTATTACTTGAACACTCTCCATAGCCAGGCCAATCATGCATAGTCCACATAAATATTCCTCTTAACGTTAGCGCACGTTGTCCAAACCTCTTGGAAATATTATGAACTTCAATGCCCTCCCATAGAACACAAAGCTCCTCAACTAAAGGGGCTAAATACACATCCATGTTCTTCACCTTGTACTTTCCAGGAACTATCAACAAAGACAACAAAAGATGTCCTTTTTTTATCGCTAGCCATGGTGGAAGATTATAGTTAACTAGACAAACAGGCCATGTACTCCATGATGAACTTTGTGGACCGAATGGATTCACTTCATCCGTCGCTAAACCGAGTGGAATATGGCGAGCCTCCTCCTCAAAGGCTACCCATTTCTCTTCAATGTGTTTCCATGCAGGGGAATCTGCAGGCACACGCATAACACCATCCATGGACCTAGTGTTACGGTGCCAAGTCATCAATCCTGCAATGGATTTGTACTTAAACATTATTTTAATTCGAGGGGGGCTGATGTGAAAGTGTCATAAAACTTTTGCTGGTACCCTTTCTCCTTGCACATCTTGTCTATATCACGATGTACCATAATGCAGACATTGTACTGCATTGTTATATTCTTGTCGATAAAGAATACAATCATTTGGACAAGCATAGTGTGTGTTGTAGTCCATGCCAATTGAGTGCAACATTGCTTTTGCTCAACTACGGTCCACTTGCATCTCATTATCTTCTAGCAATATTTGATGTTTCAATAAGCTGTTATACAAAATAGTTAGGCTAAGAAAATGCATATAAAGATACATAACTCACTAATTGCATATGATATCATCACTTACGTAAAAAGTTTTTATACGCTCGTATCAGACCATTCAAAAATCGATTGCAATTTCAATATGGATAGGCAAGCGCGTAAAACAGATACATGTTCTCCACGATATAGTGGAAGACGAGCAAGCCTGCGTAGCTATTTCTCTTCTTGGGAAACGTATTCCACATGTCGTCTCTTTTCTTCTACCCCTTCGTGTTCCAAACCTCGATCTTCTATTCCATCGTGTAAGGCATTTATCTTGTCATCCATGTCATGTTCTAGTATTTGCTTTGAATCTACCTAAAGTTTCTCGGGTTGTTGGATCACCTCATTTGTGGCTACTCTTGTTGGTCACCATCGTTCAGGCCGGATATCCACTGTTTCGTCATTGTTGAAGCCCACATTGCCACTAATTCGATGTTCCAATCGCTCCATCAAAAATATTCCTCATTTTTTTGTATGATCATTGCAAATTCGTCGAAGTTGAGCCAGTTGGTATTTGCAATAGCGAGTACATGGGCAAAGTGTCTTCTCCTCTAAATCAACAAAATTTGAGGGTGTGGCGTCGTTCATGGTTTCCATATTGATTTGCAAAATGGGAACGAATGCTTATTTTTGGAGGGGAATCCTGTCTTAAGTATTTATGGAGGGTGGTGGTTGGTGATAGGTAATTTGAAATATCGGGGGTGCACAAGGTCTCGAAAGATTTTGAATTTGAATGAAAAGTAGCAATCGTCAAAATAAGCATCGAAAAGATCGTCGAAACAACCGTCAAAAAGAACGTGGGAATTTTATTTTTCGACTCTTATTTCCACGCGCTTTTTGACACACTTATTTCAACATTTTTTTCCACGTTTATTTCGATGCATATATTGATAGCGCAGGTTTTTACAGTTAAACAAAACCTCTCTTTTTTCTACGTTTTTTTTTCGTGCACATGTGTTTTGCTTCCTCACCAGGTATACCTCCTTTTCCCTCACTCCCATCTCCTCTTGGTTACATGTACATGTGATGTAAAATGTCTGTGTGTGTAATTATAAGTAATTTTCTTATTTTTTTGCTTTCTCATTTATTTTGCAAGTTCTTTCTCTCTCCCAACACTACAAGACAATGCTGCCATACACGCGTTTCATACACGCGATAAATTACGAACGCGTGTATGGTCGCGCTTGTATTTGAATAGAATCGGGCGCGTGTATGTTAGCATTTAAGTTCGCGTGTATATTTGCATTTATCAACCCGTGTATAAACGCGTTAACATACACGCAGTAATACACGCATAAATACACGATAATATTTACGGGGTAATACTCGCTATTATACACGGATAAATACACGCCACTGTACACGGATTAATACACGCATGGCAGAGAAAAACTGTAAAAAAACTGAATTCCTTAACAAAATTAAAAACTATTTTCCTTAAACCATCTCATAGTACATTACAGTATACATCATTACACAATCCCACTACATGCATTTACAACAATGAAATATATTCAAAAATAAATCATGCATATGAGATGATAGAAATCTCATCAATTTAGAACATACAGTGACGGATTGGTTAGGGTTCGATCTCATCTTCAATAAGATCCATCCTTGTCAAACGATCAACATCAATATCCATTTGATCAATTGGTAAGGCTACGATTAAATTTATTCCACTATCGATATTCTGTACTCCATTGATAAAAAAATGGCAGCCGGAAAAAAATGGAGTACCTGCACAAGGGATTGCTCTATGTGACCTTTAATCCAATTAGAGACTACACAAAACAAGATTGAAAAAACATCACTATACCTGTTCATGCCATCTGGAGGAAGAATAGTTGTAGACTTCCAAATACGCTTCCAATCTTTTGCACGAAGTGTTTGTGGAGGAATGTTACTCTTACTAGCAACATATTTAGGATGATCTGAGGGGAGAAATCGATGATGATTATCGAATATAGTCTTACACAAACCATCAGCATACTCATGTACTAACGAAGGGCCACAAACAGGACATGCATGTTTACTCGATGTTTTCAAACCTGTTAAAATATAAATAAAAGTTAGAATAATAAAGTCAAACCGTCTAATTAATATATATAGCCAATAGTAATAGAGTAGGGAGGTAATTAGAATTCTTACCAGAACAATCGCTGTATCCTGGAAAGTCATGCATTGTCCACATCAACACTGCTTTTAAGTCGAAGTGTCAAGAGGAGGGAGGCCTACTAATGTCGACCACCGCAACACCTCTCCATAGTTCCTCCAACTCATCAATCAGTGGTTCAAGATAAACATCCATATGCTTGACTTTATGTTTCCCTGGAATTAGAAGGGATAACATAAGATGTCCCTTCTTGATCGCCATTGATGGTGGAAGGTTATAATTCACCAGCACAACTGGCCACACGCTGTATGCGGTGCTTTTGAAACCAAATGGATTCACTCCATCCATACCCAGGCCAAGTCTCAAGTTTCTGGGCTCTGTTTTAAAGCTGGGCCACTCATCTTCAATATGCTTCCAAGCAGGAGTGTCTGCGGGAATTCTCCACATGCCATCATCCGATCGATGTGAGGAATGCCATGACATGAGCTCTGCTATGGATTTGCACTTGAACATGTGTTTGCTGCGAGGAATTATAGGAAAGTGTCGCAAGACTTTACGAGGTACATCAAAACTCTTCATATCTGTTCTGTACCTTGCTTCACCACAAGTGGGACATGTCAGAGCCTCCTTATGCGTCCCACGAAAGAGAATGCAATCATTGACGCATGCATGTATTTTATCATAATCCAGTCCTCCAAGAGATGTCACATAGCGCCTCGCTATGTCTCTTGAGGTGGGCAGTCTATTTTCCTTTGGAAGCATGTTTGACAATAGCCTGCATCCAATATCATATGCATCAATTATAATTAGTCTTAAATCCTAAACCTTAAACCACTAATTCAAATTTATAAGTTAGAATGCTTACTTCAACAATGCGTCAAGACTTGCATTGCTCCATCCATAAACTGTTTGTATATTAAGTAGTTCAAGGGAAGCACGTAAAACTGAGAATGTGCACCCTTCAAACATCGGTGTCGATGAAGCTTTATAAAGATGCTCTTGTTCCATATCATCGTCGTCCATACCTTTGGGATCATCCTTAAAAAGATTCCGCACCATATCATCAAGCACCTCCTCTTCCACAACTTCGTGGGGTGCAGGGCTATTGTCGTCCCTTTCCCACTCATCTCTGACAATAGATCCCGAAGCTCCAGCATCATCTCGTCGACGCTTTACGTGCTCTCGTCGCGCGTAGGGTACCATGTTAGGGTGTGGTACTGCATCCTGCTTCAATTTATCAAATTATATGTTACAACTCTATTAATTTAATTTGGATACCATGAGTCATTTGAATACCATCAATTTACATCTACTCACCTCTAAACCTGTTTGATTCCATTCTCCATACATGGAGATGTGATTCAAGGTAATTCGACGTGCTCGTACAATGCATCCTTGACATCGATTACACATACATTTGATCCGTTGTCCCAACCACACATCGCGATTACGATGACGCATTGTCTCATCTTCCCCAGAACTGCTTGAAGAGGTTGATGACATCCTGTGTACAAACCAGAAAACACAAACTCATTATATATTTTTAATGAAAGCACAAAATCGCGTGTATTCACGTGGCTATCTCCTAAAACTTGCGTGTATAAACGCGGGTACTTCCTAAAAAACGCGTGTATTCACGCGGCTAACTTCTGCAAAACGCGTGTATAAACGCAGCTAAAATCATGTACACGCGAATATACCTGCGTTCATAAACGCGAACATAAACGCGGCGGCATATTTAAACTAAAAATAGCCCGCCTTCCCCAAATATAGATTTTGAACTTAGAAATCAACAGTGCATGCGTTTTCGCCTGTTTTCGCCTCTTCCAACAGCAAGGAGGGAGCAGAGAAAGGAGCACACACACGGGAGAAGGAGGGAGCAGAGAAGGAGCAGAGAGGACTCACTTTTTCAGAGGTGAGTCACTTTGTCCTGTGCCTTGTCTCTTTTGTCAGATTTGTTTACTTTGCTCTTTGCTCTTTGGGTTTGTCTTTTTGCACACGATTGGGTTGCTGCATCCTGACAGGGGCGACAATGGCTGGTCCTTTTATAAGGACATTCTGTCTTTGTCGGGGGGTCGGTCTTTTCGAGAAATTTTTTTCGCGGGTCGCGTGTAAGAACGCGTGTAGAAGCGCGTGTAACCTGTCTGCAGAGTTTTTTCACGCGTATATACACGCGTTTTTTGCCGGGTGTATACACGCGTTTTTTGACGGGTGTATACACGCGTTTCTGCAGACAGAAAACTGCGGCGTTTCAGATTTCATGGTTTGCAGGCAATTGACTTGTGTAATGACAATGTGTGAGTCAAGAGACAGTCCATGATGTACATGATGATGTTTGTTGCAGGTTCTTTATGGATATTCCAGGTTCTTCATCCGATCCATTTGCGTATAGCAATTGGTTGATGGAGATGATGAATCACTTTGGGCGCCAACCTGGTCCGGTTGAGCTTACAGAGTATATGTATGCCCATCCCCCTCCTTCCCTGCCTGGTGTCTATACCCCTACCGCGAGTATCCAGGGCACTCCAGTGCCGTCTATTCCTCCGAGTCCGCGAGACGGCATGCAGCTTCTCCTCTTCCACCTCCACCGAGGAGACATACCTCGTCCCAGACACACTCACGTACACCCTCACAGCCACCATCACGTGCTCCCTCAGAGCCACCGTCACGTCAGGGCTCACAGCCACCGTCACGTAGACAATCCCCCAGTCGTGACTCCACCCGCAACAGTAGGAAGAGTGGGAGTGGAGGATGCGGCGGGTGCTTTGGTGGGGGAGGTGGGGGAGGTGGGGGAGGTAGTAGGGCACGGGGTGAGAGAGGAGATAGAGGGAGAAGAGTTAGAGGAGACAGTTCGGAAGAGGAGGAGATGAGAGAGATGGAGAGAGTGGTTTGCTATGATGTGACGGATAGGGGCGGGATAGTGATGGATGCGAGGGGGAGGGAGGTAATGGAGTACATGCGTGGGGTAGTATCAAACTCATATAGAAATTGTTTTATTAAATTTAAAGATCAAAATAGCCGATTAGTTGGGGAGGTGATAGAGGCTGTACACAGTCGGTACCCCAATCCCCCACATGCTACATTCTCGGATGTATGGGGAAGGACGCGAATAAGGGAGATCTTAAGTAATAAAAGATCTCACCTTAAAAAACTCGCGTACGATGACCGGCTAAATGTAGCTGCAGGTGGCTATCCTGCCGAGAAACCTGCCACTGCGCACAAACGCGAGTGGAAGGAGGCAAAGAAACGAGCAGAGGGTGGCGTGAAGAGCAGGCAGCATGTGGAGGCACGACGGATCCAGATGGAGACCGTTGGATCTTCGCATTTCGGATCTGGCGGCGTCGAGTCATGGGAGGCAGAGTTCGTAAGTATCCTGTCACTTTATTTGATTGTTTACTTAATTCATTGATTCTATGAATTGTTTTAATCTTACAAATTGTGTTGATTATGATACAGCGACGGGTTACGGGGAGGAAGCCCACAACCCACGATACTGCGTATGCTCGCCGGCATAGCAGACGTGACACGTGGGCCATCTTCAGAGCCGAGGGACGTATTACGGACGCGCAGTTTGAGTTGGCCATGAGACCATACGGTCGACAGGTACTTGAAAATTCGTAACGAATGGTTTTGGTTTATTGAATTGCATATATATATATATATATACTTATATACTATATATTACTTGAACAGGCACAAGCTGCTGATGATCCACCGGCCGCCGCTGCAGAGAGTGGACGTGAGCACTACTCCTCGGACATTCCGACCGATGCGAGCTCATCTGAGCATGGGGGGAGCACCGAGTCATCATCTGGGTCTGAGTAGTACGCAGATTTGTAGTATCACATTCCATATTTAGGATGTGATTGTATATATTTTTTTGTAAACTCAAGCCATGGGCTACTTCGAGATATAGACTCCCTTGTATACATGTATGAAATTTTGATAGTAATATTGAATTGATTGATCGATAGTATTACATTCATGGCTGTCTTGAATCGTGTAATGACAATGTATGCATTCATGTCGTTCTTGTCTTAATCTCCCTCGTGCATATGTTCTTCGTGGATGGTCTAATGGGATGGTCTAATGCACCAAAAACCCTAAACCAGAGAGTGCTATTGGGTGCTGGAATGCTGGAACAGTATTCAGGCACCAAATAGCACTCTCTGGATTTTTTTTTTTGCTCTCTGTTCGCGTGTATAAACGCGTCAAAACTGCTAAAACTTGCGTGTATATGCGCGGATACTCTGGAAATTACGCGTGTATTAACGCGTATAAACTGGCAATAACGCGTGTATAAGCGCATCTAAATAAAAGAAACGCGTGTATAGACGCAAGTAAAAACGCGTCTGGGACATTGGAACTGAATAGGATGCGGCTATACACCCGTGTATAACCGCGTCTAATATAATAAGAAGCGTGTATACTAGCGTGTATTAACGCGTCTGTGAAAAAAAACGCGGCTACACACCCGTGTATACGCGCGTCTGAGAGGTACTGTACACGCGGTTTTACACGCATGTCTCTGGCCGCGATTATACACACGCTGATACACGGGCCCGCTACTTTTTTTCACAAGTCATTTTTAGCGGCTAAGAGCGCGGGTATGAGCCCAATCCCTTGTAGTGCAAGCTCTTCTCCACCTCCTTCTTTGCCCTCCCCTCCCCTCTCCTCTCCTCTTGGTTGTTAAATCGGTGTGTGTGTGTTGAAGGATAAACCTCCTTGTGTATCCATGCTATTCACACTTTTAGGGTTTTGTATCACTAATTCTTTTCTTGACAACTTTTTTGTTTTGTAGGTCTTCTCATCCTCTCTTTCAACTTCACCAAAAAGAGGTAAATTCCTTTCTGTCTTTCCTCTATTTTTATCTACTACCAAAAAGAGGGGTTTTGTTTTGTAGGTCCTCTATGCATAGAGCTTAATGCACATGCATAGACCTCTAATCATAGACCTTAATCTATGCATTAAGCTCTATTCATATAGCTTAATGCATAGATTAAGCTCTATGCATTAAGCTCTATTCATATAGCTTAATGCATTAAGCTCTATTCATATAGCTTAATGCATAGATTAAGCTCTATGCATGCATTCATAATGCATAGAGATATATGCATAGATTAAGCTCTATGCATAGAGCTCTATGCATGCATTCAACTCTATCTATGCATGCATAGAGCTTAATGCATGCATAGAGCTTAATCTATGCATGCATGCTTAATGCATAGTGCCAGGATACGGTGTAGTTTAGGATAGCGTGGCTTGCATAGTGCTTTATGCAAAAGCCTCATGCATAATGCTTTATGCATAAGCTTTATGTATAAGGCCTCATGCATAAGCTTTTTGTATGCATTACTCATCCTTTCCTCACCCTTTTGTTGGTTTTGTAGGTCCTCTAATCCTCTCTTTCAACATCACGAAAAAGAGGTAAGTGCTTTTCTATCTTTCCTCTCTTTCCTCTATTATTATTGCACCCTTGGGTGCTGGGGATTTGTTTTGTAGATTTGCACATAAGCATCATGCATAATGCTCATTCATGCTTTATGCATGCATAGCTTCATGCATAAGGTCTCATGCATAAGCTTTATGCATAATGCTTTATGCAGCATAAGGCCTTATGCAAAGTGCTTTATGCATAAGCCTCATGCATAGCTTTATGCATAAACCTCATGCATAGCTTTATGCATAATGCTTTATGCATAAGCCTCATGCATAGCTTTATGCATAATGCTTTATGCATAATGAATGTTGAGGGATAATTCATGTGTATTCTCTTATTAAAGTGTCCATGTGGGCTTTGTTATGTGTGTGCAGAAACATGTCTCGCACTCCAGATGAGACACCCGCTTACTCTCCATCCTTATCTCCAGATGCCATATTGCCTGACCAGTTCATGGGTTTTTTAGCACAAGCCACGCCCGAGCAAAGAGCGATGGCACAACAATATTTTGGGAGAGGGGTGGGCACTTCGGCTGCACCATCGGGCACCACCACGGCTAACCCTAGTTCACCTATAGAAACCCCACAAAGAGCCACTAGAACCCCTCCCTCATGTCGCTCATCCACTTGTAGAGCACAACGCTCAAGTAGTGGAGGTGGAGGCGGTTGTTGTCCAAGTGGGGGCACGAATGGGTCTACGCCTCCATCTAAGCATCCTTCCCCATCCTTCCCCATCTAGTGCCAGAAGCAATCTCCATCCTTCCCCATCCTTCCCCATCTAACGCTAGAAGCAATCTCCCTCACGATTTTGTAAGTATCAACATTTGTCTTGTATGTTTCATTTGATTTTATGTCTACTTTGTAAGTATCAATGCTTATCTTATTGTTTTGGTACTTTTAGAATCAAGTGGTTGGTCGGTTGGCAATGGGAGAAGAGGAGGACATTGCTCGTCGCCATAACACATACTTTCTTTTGGAGAAGCTTGAGTGAGAAGGCGTCAACCTCAATTGGGGGCACATTGTAGATATGGTAAGTGGCAAGCCTTAACCTTATGATTTGTATACTTGCTTTGCCTTGTCATGTTAGATCATTAATTTGGTATACTAAAAAAAGTGTCTTGTATGGTTTTTGCAGGGACCAATGCCTGATCCTGAGTGAGAGCTCCACATAGAGTGGCCTTGCCCATGTCTTTCCCCTTACACATACACATTTTGGTCAGCTCACATCTTTGTTTGAGCTTGTATAAATTGTATGCGAATTTTGACTTATCTCGTGAGCGCTTGATATGTAAATTTCAAATCTTGCAATATAATTTGGCCATTGTTTGCACTTGTGTGAATTGTGCACCTACTTTGTAATGTTGAAAATGTTATGGCACTCTCTCTAAGTTTTCAACAAATTCACTTCGTTCTTTACAACATCAGAGTACAGTTACCTTTAGTACTCTATAAATTTGGCATAATGGTGCATCCAGCTACAAGACTACAGCTGTGGATGCACCATTATGCCAAAAAAATTTAATACCTGCACGCGTCGAAATAAGCATCAAAAGTTTCTTGCATCTGTCGAAAACAGCGTCGAAAGTTTCCTGCATCCATCAAAAACTGCATCGAAATGACAGTCAAAATAAGTGTCAAAATACCAGCCAAAATTGTAGTCAAAATAACCGTCGAAATAGTAGTCGAAATAACCGTCAAAATTGTAGTCGAAATAACTGAAATAGTTGTCGAAATATGTAGATCTCCCTCAAAATTCACCTCTCCTGGAAAAGTACTCCAGTGTCTCTAGAGTATCTCCCAGATCTGAGATTGACGAGGGGAGTGTGCTCTCTATCTTGTCGGTCTCAATTGTCTAGCTCTTTGCATCTAGAATGCTCTCTCGGTAGATACTCCTAGGAACTTGAGTGTGGACGTCCATGGGCATTGTCTAACCTGTATGGTAGAAGAGGCCTCATCCCTATGGCATCTCGATGTATGTCGTCGGTGCTACCAGCATGCTTAGGTAGCTACCCGCATGCTTAGATAGTTACCTAGCATGCACGGAGATCTCACAAGCTATCTTAGCATGCTGGTGCATGCGAGTAGTTATTGGCATACTTAGGTGCCTATCAGCATACATTGGGAGATACCAGTGCACGTTGCTAGCTACTAGTATTAGCACACACCATGTATTCGGTAGCTACCTAAGAATTTCGGAAGCTCTCAGTGCATACCACGTAGCTACCTAAGCACTAGGAGCACCTGGCATGCATTGACAGGAGCCCGTGGCATGCACTGGGAGCTCCTACTGCATGCCGGTAGCTACCAACATGCACCGATAGCACCCGACATGCATTGGGAGCTCTTGGTGCAACCGGCATGCTTGGGTAGCACCCAACATGCATTGGGAGGTCGCATCTGGATGCGTGCCATTAGCTACCGGCGTGCTTAGGTAGCACGACGCCAATAGCTACCCCTTAAGCATTGGGACCTCCTTAGGCAACACCCCTTATGCATTGGGACCTCCCAATGCATGCTGGTAACTATCTTCCTACTTAGGTAGCACCTATCATGCATTTTTGGGAGCTCTCAATGCATATGCCAATAGCTACCTACATGCTTAGGTTGTACCGGCATGCTTAGGTAGCATCCAACATGCATCTACTAGAGCTACTGACATGCACATCGGGAGCTCTGAATGCATGTCGGTAACCCACCAGTAGCACCTAGCATGCATTGGGAGCTGCCAATGCATGCAAGTAGCTACCAGCATACTTAGGTGTAGTACTCGACATGTATTCGGAGCACCCGACATGTATTCGGAGCACCTGACATGCATTGGGAGCTCCTAGTGCATGCCGGTACTAGCATGCTTGAACCGGCATGCATTGGGAGCTCCTGGTGCATGCCGGTAGCTACGGGCATGCTTTAGTGGTACCCTAGCATGCATTGGGAACTCTAGGTGCATGCTGTGGAAGGCTTAGTTAGAGCTTAGTTATATGTGTTTGTGTTTACTGTTTAAACATGTGACAACTAGGTAAAGACCAGTAAACATTCATCTCAGCTATTGAGAAGTAGGTGCGAGCTAGTTACCAGCTATTATGCAGATGTTAAGCACTAGTTCACAACTAGTAAGCATTCCTCTTAGTGTTTGTGAAGTAGGTACGAGCTAGTTACCAGTAGTTATTAAGCAGTTCTCGGGAGCTATCAACATGCATTGGTAGCACTCGACATGCATTGACAGCTAGTGGCATGCTTAGTTAGCACCCGACATGCATGGGGAGCTCTTGGTACATGACAATAGATACTATCAAACATTGGTAGCACCCAACATGCATTGGGAGCTTGCATGATGTCGGTGGCTACATGCATGCATCGAGAGTTACCAACATGTATTGAGGTATCCCAATGCATGCCGAGTGCTACCAATGCATTGACAGTCAACCAGCATGCATTAATAGCTCTACCGACATGCATTGACATATCTACTGGCATGCTTAGGTAGCATTGAGCATGCATTGCTTAGGTAGGCTCTGGCATATATCCGGAGCTACCAATATGCATCCCGCACATGCAGTGAGAGATCTTGGTGCAGCCAGTAGATATCAACATGCTAGGGTTGTTGATTGGTGTGAACACCCCCTAGAATTACTAGCATAAGCTTAGGCTAATGAGTTGTGGGGTTTGGACATTAAAACGAGAAGTGGTTACAAGAGGGGTAGTGGGGAGTTAGAATCTTGTGGAGGTTATGCAAGCCCAATAATCACATGGGTATCCCAAGAGTCACATGGTTGGATGGCTATATAAATCCCCTCTTGTATAAAAATTTTACATGACTCTTGTATGCAAATTATACACAAGATAATGGATATGGAATACACCATGATGTTTTGCTCGTATCTTTATCTTGTATCTTTTATCTTGTTCTTGATCCATGTCTCTTACACCAAGCTCATATGTACATGTGTACTCCATGGCTACGTGTGTAGGAGCATGTGTTTTCCCTCATGTTAGCAAGGCTATGCTAACATGGGTAGCACATGGCATGCATGCCACTACCGAATGCCGCTACCGATATACTTAGGTTGTCTGGGTATGTTTAGGTAGCATTTTGCATCATGCATCGCTTGGAGCTATTGGGAGCCCTTGTTGCACGATGGGTGCTACTGGGGTGCACGCATGCATCAAAAGATCCCAATGCATGCCGATAGCTATCGGCACGCACCGGTAGCACACCAGCATGCATTGGGAGCCCTAGGTACATACCGATAGCTATCGACATGCACAATACAACCTGGTGAATGCATTGGGAGCTCCTCATGCATGCTAGTAGCTAGCGGAATTGTTAGGTAGCACCTGACATGCATTGGTGGGAGCTCTTGGTGAAAGCTGACAGCCAGCTTAGGTAGCACCCAATATGAATTTGGAGCTCTTGGTGCATGCCAACAACTATCGGCATTCTTAGGTAGTACTCGACATGCATTGGGAGCTCTTGG
The DNA here is from genome assembly GCF_041138505.1 of Cibotium barometz. Lineage (NCBI taxonomy): Eukaryota > Viridiplantae > Streptophyta > Polypodiopsida > Cyatheales > Cibotiaceae > Cibotium > Cibotium barometz. The sequence goes on from NC_141053.1 coordinate 4,162,651, forward strand.
TGAAAGCCGGTAGACCAGCCTACTTAGGTAGCACCCTACATGCATTGGGATCTTCTAGTGCATGCTCATATAGCTACCTACATGCTTAGGTTGTACCGGCATGCTTAGATAGAATCCAGCGTGCATTGAGAGCTACTGACATACAGCGAGAACTCCTAATGCATGTGGGTAGCCATCGATAGCACCCAACGTGCATTGGGAGATCCCGGTGCCTGCATCGGTAGCCACCGGTAGTACCCGACTGTAAGGTTTCCCCCCTTCCACAAATAGGGGAAACACTTAAGATAGTCCACTAAGTCTTATCTTAGAGAAAATTTCCTACTCATCGACACCTTGACCATACAGAGATTCAAGGATACGATTCATAGGTAAGACCTAGTTCTATCCCGCAGGGGGAGCGTGGTCTTCTAAAAATCAAATCACCCATAGGGTAATTGGTCATAATTTGGACAACTACTAGTCTTGATTCCTAGAGACAACGCTTTTTTCCTCATCCATGCAAGGCACAGCCGTTGGCCTAGTCTTCTGGAATAGAATTGCCCAAGAACCTATTTATCTAACGTAGGGCTTTCACTTAATATGTTGGAAAGCTACCCGACTAATCGGTCCACCCGTCCGTAGGATGGTGCCGTCGGGGCATTCCATCCTCCCACTTTCCACCCTACTCACGCGTCAATTTGTTTTCTAATTAATCCTACCACATTGTTTGACATAAATAAACATGTTCCTTAATTAGAGCCCTTTTCACAAGGTTTGTTAAGACAGCCTTTTTACACAATACAATCATGCCAAAGATAAGATTTATAAAAACAAAGTTTAATCATGAATCAATTTCATACAAGCCAAACTGGCTTTCTTATTCTTTTCCTTTATACCACCGATGATCTAGAATTCGACCTTCCAGCCTCCACATGCTGGGCAAAACCCTACGGGACCATACGCCTCATCGTCGGCCGCTCGTGAGGACTCAAGCCGGCCTGTCGCCCTCTCAGGCTCCATCGCTCGATCCTCCCGCCCCTTAGAGGGATGTCTGCGCACTAGGGTGGGCTAATTCACCGCACTAGCCTGGGCCCTCAGAACTAGGCAGCATCCAATCACTCGTCTCAATCGGCAAAACCTCATTCTCCCAATGGTATGAGGGATACCATGGGCCAACTCCGGGCCTTACTAACGTCTCCGCCGTCCGGCTATACAAGCACAAGAACGGGACAGCGTGAAGGCAGGGAGAGTTATACCTGTACCTTAATTTAACCAAGATAGCAATCCATTTACTCAACTAGACCATAGGACTAGAATCCATGTTACCTTCTCAAGAAAACAATCCTTTTCACAAAGATTTTAGCATTTCAACTTGAGATTGTGATAAGACATTCTTTATTAAGGCATATGCTATTGCTTAAAAGAATACAAACTTTAAATGGTAAATCAATCAAATAAATCACTATTAACAATTAATAGAGAAGCCGGGGCCATACCTCAACCCCTAAGAATGATATGTAAATGAAAAACAAAATATGTATATACCTTATAGAAATTTGTCGTTTATCGTTGTCCTTGCTTGTTAACAAGAGCTTTAGAACTTGACATATGAGAATAGAGTCTTCTAATACCTTGTCTTATGATTGAAATCATCCAATCATTTCAAAGCTTTATCTCCTCTTACTCGTAGTGTGACTCTTCTCTCTTTCTAAGGTTTATGGCAAAATAGCCTCTTCTTACAGGACTACAGCATACTATTCTTTCTCTAAAAGAAAAGCTATGGAGTTTAGGTCTCTTCCTCCAAAAGACTATAGCAATCTAAGCTTCTTTTCTGAGATATTAGATAAGAATGAAGGGATATATACATCTCAAACTCTAGGATTACCTTGAGACTACTTGCTGCCTTCTCACAGTTTTCTCTATGTAGAGACCCTGACAGAAACAGCGAATTGTTTTGGCCATAACTCTCTGATAAAAACTCAGAATATGGTTATATAACCAGTCAAAAGAATGGGAAGGCATCTGGTCTACAAGCCATCGTGGGCAGAATAGGCAAAAACGTCTGTATATAGCCACAAACGCACCATCTTTGGAAACGCGTTGTTTTTCCACATTTTTAGTATGCATGGACTCTAAATGTGTAAAAATACTCTAAATATGACCTCTTATCACCTAAACTTGAAATTCTATTTTTGGGGATACTTATCTCTTAATAGAACTATTCTTATGTTCTTATTTCTTTTAGGATTTTTGAAGCTAATATTTTTATTCTAACACTTTTCTAATGTTTCTAGCCTTATTGTCTCACTCTTTCTAATTACACTCTCTTTTCTTATTGAAATCTATATTAAAAGAGACACATACATACATGGCTTGGGAGGGACGTTACAATCTCCCCCACTTAAAAGATTCGAGATGTCCTCATCTCGTGAGCTGGGGTAGTATCTAAGTAAATCCTCCTGTCTCTTTCAAAGTGGTGTCCCCACACTAGGTAAAAATCCTCTTTTATCTAAACATTGTTCTTAAATAGTCTTTTATTTCATGTGCTTGGCTCGTTTTGTTGTGCCTCCAAAAGATCTTTATTATTCTAAAGTTAATTGGCCTTATTATCCTAATTTCATGCATTCATATACCTCTCATATGATATGAACCTTCGAATTCCTTATTCTATACGCCCATATAATATGGTACTTAACAAATTGTCATGGAGAAACGTAAGGGAATCAATCCTTTACGCAATCTAACCCATGATAGTAATTTCATAATCTTAGTACCGTTACCTCTATTCATCATGCACATTACTTCACATGAATCTTGCACCAATCCTCTTCTATTTACTCATAGAAATACTTGTTGAATTCGGTTATCTTTAATTCTGCTATCCCTATTTCTTGACCTAATTTTTTTGCTCTAGCTCATAATTCCTTGTAGCCAAGGGTTGGGCTTGACGTTCCTCTTGAATTAGGAGACCTCTTCTTGATTAACATGGAAGGACTCATGTCCTTCTTGACACTTTCTATATAAAAAAACTTTATCACGGTCTCTGGCTATAATTATGGCTTCTGAAATAGAGGATGGTTTTACATTCTTGATGAGGTTATTCAAAGGTAGATTAAGCTTCCAAATGAATCGATGGAGAAGAGTTACCTCATCTATCTCTGGAGTAAATCGGAGAAGTTTAACAAAAGTTTGGTGGTATTCTTTTAGGGTCTTTCCTTCTTGGGTTAGCTCTAAATATTCGCTCATTTTATCCTCTCGAAATCCTAGAGGATAAAACCTTTCACGAAGGTGTACTTTCATGGCATCCCATAACTGATTCTAGCTCCAGTGGGTTAAATTGACAACAATGCTTCTAACTTTTTAGCTCCAATCGTTAGATTGACAACAATGCTTCCAACTAGTTTGGCATTTCTTACGATTTTTAGACGCGAGCAAGGGTGAGCTTGCTTCTTTCATTGTATCCATTAAAAGTTCAAAACTATCAAATACTTATCATAGCACCACATTTGAAGGCAGTCAGGATTAATACATCTAAGATCTTCATTTTTTTGAGAATTACACATCTGGTATCTTGGGATTAACACATCTAAGAGCATGATCCTCTGGGAATTACACATCCAAGACCCATGTTTGTCTGAGATGGATTAAAGATCTTGGATGATCATCCTAGTGTACAGTATCGAATGGATGGCATTCACACGTCAACTATTCAAATCTTAATGGAGTTACAATCTTAATAATTTATAATATGCAAGTTAATGAGATATATCCTGAAAATTTCTCTAAATAAGTTTAGGTCTATCCTTCCAGTCCCTCAATAGTTTCTTAATTTGATCACCCTATTTTTTTTCTCACAAAAGGTTTTCTCTCCAATCTTATTTCTCAAATTTATTGTACAAATATCTTGCGTGTGCACCCCCAAGATATAAGCACAATTTCATAGGATGATTGTCTCAACATGTGAGGATATTCAAATCACTTCTATGGCCAGTAGAGATGATTGATTCGTCCTCATATGATAACCAATCACTTGTTTTAATCCCTTGATAGTTAACCTTTGAAAAACAAATCCTAGGAACTAAGATCGGCTCTGATACCACTTGTAAGGTTCCCCCCCTTCCACAAATAGGGGAAACACTTAAGATAGTCCACTAAGTCTTATCTTAGAGAAAATTTCCTACTTATCGACACCTTAACCATACAGAGATTCAAGGATACGATTCATAGGTAAGACCTAGTTCTATCCCGCAAGGGGAGCGTGGTCTTCTAAAAATCAAATCACCCATAGGGTAATTGGTCATAATTTGGACAACTACTAGTCTTGATTCCTAGAGACAACGCTTTTTTCCTCATCCATGCAAGGCACAGCCATTGGCCTAGTCTTCTGGAATAGAATTGCCCGAGAACCTATTTATCTAACGTAGGGCTTTCACATAATATGTTGGAAAGCTACCCGACTAATCGGGTCCACCCGTCCGTAGGATGGTACCGTCGGGGCATTCCATCCTCCCACTTTCCACCCTACTCACGCGTCAATTTGTTTTCTAATTAATCCTACCACATTGTTTGACATAAATAAACATGTTCCTTAATTAGAGCCCTTTTCACAAGGTTTGTTAAGACAGCCTTTTTACACAATACAATCATGCCAAAGATAAGATTTATAAAAACAAAGTTTAATCATGAATCAATTTCATACAAGCCAAACTGGCTCTCTTATTCTTTTCCTTTATACCGCCGATGATCTAGAATTCGGCCTTCCAGCCTCCACATGCTGGGCAAAACCCTACGGGACCATACACCTCATCGTCGGCCGCTGGCGAGGACTCAAGCCGGCCTGTCGCCCTCTCAGGCTCCATCGCTCGATCCTCCCGCCCCTCAGAGGGATGTCTGTGCACTAGGGTGGGCTAATTCACCGCACTAGCCTGGGCCCTCGGAACTAGGCAGCATCCAATCACTCGTCTCAATCGGCAAACCTCATTCTCCCAATGGTATGAGGGATACCATGGGCTAACTCCGGGCCTTACTAACGTCTCCGCCATCCGGCTATACAAGCACAAGAACGGGGTAGCGTCAAGGCAGGGAGAGTTATACCTGTACCTTAATTTAACCAAGATAGCAATCCATTTACTCAACTAAACCATAGGACTAGAATCTATGTTACCTTCTCAAGAAAACAATCCTTTTCACAAAGATTTTAGCATTTCAACTTGAGATTGTGATAAGACATTCTTTATTAAGGCATATGCTATTGCTTAAAAGAATACAAACTTTAAATGGTAAATCAATCAAATAAATCACTATTAACAATTAATAGAGAAGTCGGGGCCATACCTCAACCCCTAAGAATGATATGTAAATGAAAAACAAAATATGTATATACCTTATAGAAATTTGTCGTTTATCGTTGTCCTTGCTTGTTAACAAGAGCTTTAGAACTTGACATATGAGAATAGAGTCTTCTAATACCTTGTCTTATGATTGAAATCATCCAATCATTTCAAAGCTTTATCTCCTCTTACTCGTAGTGTGACTCTTCTCTCTTTCTAAGGTTTATGGCAAAATAGCCTCTTCTTACAGGACTACAGCATACTATTCTTTCTCTAAAAGAAAAGCTATGAGGTTTAGGTCTCTTCCTCCGAAAGACTATAGCAATCTAAGCTTCTTTTCTGAGATATTAGATAAGAATGAAGGGATATATACATCTCAAACTCTAGGATTACCTTGAGACTACTTGCTGCCTTCTCACAGTTTTCTCTATGTAGAGACCCTGACAGAAACAGCGAATTGTTTTGGCCAATACTCTCTGATAAAAACTCAGAATATGGTTATATAACCAGTCAAAAGAATGGGAAGGCATCTGGTCTACAAGCCAACGCGGGCAAAATAGGCAAAAACGTCTGTATATAGCCACAAACGCACCATCTTTGGAAACGCGTTGTTTTTCCACATTTTTAGTATGCATGGACTCTAAATGTGTAAAAATACTCTAAATATGACCTCTTATCACCTAAACTCGAAATTCTATTTTTGGGGATACTTATCTCTTAATAGAACTATTCTTATGTTCTTATTTCTTTTAGGATTTTTGAAGCTAATATTTTTATTCTAACACTTTTCTAATGTTTCTAGGCTTATTGTCTCACTCTTTCTAATTACACTCTCTTTTCTTATTGAAATCTATATTAAAAGAGACACATACATACATGGCTTGGGAGGGACGTTACACCGACATGCATTGGGAGCTCCCGATGCATGCCGGTAGCAATCGACATGCATAGAGGTAGCTACTGGCATGCATTGGGAGCTCTCAGTGCATGCTCGTAGCTATCGGCATGCATTGGGAGCACCCAAGATTCATTCAGAGCTTCCGGTGCATGCCGATGGCCACCGGTAGCACCCGACATGCATAGGGAGGTGTTGATGCATGCCAGTAGATACTTGCATCCTTAGGTATGAATTTGGAGCTCCCTGTGCATGCCAATAGCCTACTGGCATGTTTAGGTTATACTGGCATGCATTGGGAACTATCGACATGCACTAGGAGCTCCCAATACATGCATGTAGGTATGGGTAAGTGATCTCTAACATCAAAATCATAAAAAATAGGGTTGTAAATTACTTCTCCCATGCCTCTTCTACATCCTAGACCATGGTTGTAGATGGGTCCAGACACCTTGGTTTTGCATAAGGTCTGACATGGTGATAGTCCAATATATCTACTAGACTTTGGTGATGTCAGCGTGCCAATAGACTTTGGTGATGTCAGCGTGCCAATAGCACGATTATTCTGGGTGGACTTGGTGATGTTAGCGTGCCAATAGCACGATTATTCTGGTTGGGTGGACTTGGTGAAAATGACAACTTTGCTTGTTTTGCACTATTTGTAGCTTGTCCTATTGGCTGAATGTTTTAGCATGTTTGAGTGGGACCCACATGTCCAAACTGTTCAAAACTTGATGGCTTACTTGTATACACATTGGGTATACTCACCCAAATTGTTCAAAACTTGATGGCTTACTTGTATACACATTGGGTATACTCACCCCAATATAAAAGCCCATGTGGATGTCATAAAAAATAGGGTTGTTGTAAACTACAGCCCCCATGCCTCTGTTGCCACCTAGACCATGACTATAGAGATGGGTCCAAACACCTTGGGTTTGTTGACCTGGTGATAGTCCAATAGGTCTACTACACTCTCATGATGTTAGCTTGCCAATAGCACTCTTATTCTGGCTGTGCTGACCTGGTGAAAATGACAACTTTGTGTTTTGTACACTACTTGTAGCTTACCCTATTGCTCACTGTTTCGACTTATCCTAGTGAGACCCATATGTCCAAACTCTTCAAAACTTGAAGGCTCCCTTGCATATTTATTGGGTGTACTTATCCTAGTATCAAAAATCATGTGGATGTCATCTTCTATAATCCCCCATAAGCTCCCATGCATCTGCTCTGCCACCTAGACCATGGTTGTAGCTGGTTCGAGACACCTTGGTTTTGTTTTGACCTGGTGATAGTCCAATATATCTACTAGACCCTCATGATGTGAGCTTTCCAATAGGGCTCCTCTTCTGGTTGTTTTGCAAACCAGGTGAAAATCATAACTTTATGTGTTGTACACTACTTGTAGCTTACCTTGCTGCTCACGTTTTTGACCTATCTCAGTGGGACCCACATGTCCAAACTCGTCAAAACTTGATCGCTTACTTGTATACACATTAGGTGTAAACTTCTCAGTATCAAAAACCACGGGGATATCTGAAGTTATAGGGATCTGTATCAGATACCTAATGGTTAATTTGAACCCTCAATTGTACCAAAATATAGTGATTAGCATTGATTAGTCACTGATTAGCAAATTAATCCTCTATTTTGTGTACCAAAAACAGAGTATGCGGGGAGCCCAGATCTGGGGCCTTAGACTTCAAATGAGCTAAAATGCTTTCAAGGCCATCAATAGCAATTAGTCTAGTAGAGGATTAAGCTAAGAAACACAAGATTTGACCAAACATTGAATGCTTAATCTATGTTTTACCAAAGTCACCCTGAACATCTTCCCTATACCATAGCAATAGTTGAGCTCAATATCTAAACACTCACACTATTAACATAGAGATGATGTGACCTATATACAAAAGTTCGTGCTTGAAGAAATCACACTTACGTCTACAACCTTTTGTCTAAGTATCTCTTTGGGGGAGGGACTATTATATAGATATTATGGAGAGACTCAAGCAAAGGCAACCAAAGGCAAGGCTCAAGCAAAAGCTAAAGCCCCAAAAACGCTCAAGAAACGGCTCTCGAAACGGGCAAAAAAAGGTATGAAAACAACGGTTTTAAAAAAAATAGTTGAGTGAGATTTGACCATACCGCCGGCGTACGGAACCATATTAACCATACCGTACTCCAGGGCGGTGCGCGAACTGGGTGCCATTTACTCATTTTTGGGTATTTTCTTTTGTTCTTTGGATTTATCTTGTCCCAACACTTGGATTAATCTTATTGGTCCCTAGGAACCTTAATTGGACCATAATTAAAAAAAATTAAAAATCTGGACCCTTAGGCTAAGGTCTTCTGAATCAATTTTAAGCTCCCAGTAAATGGCGATAGTTTGCAATGCATACCTATGCATGCCCATAGCTATCAGCATGCACGAGGAGCTTGCAATGTATGTCGGGTGGTACATGCATGCATTGGGAGCTTCGGGTGCATACTGGTAGCTCCCGATGCATGTCAGATGCTGCTGCCTAAGCATGCTCGTACAACCTAAGCATGCATAGGAGCTCCCAATTCATATGGGGGGTGCTACCTAAGCGTGTCGGTAGCTATCACTGGTACTATCGATGCATGCCGGTAGTAGCTACCCTCATGTATTGGGAGCTCGTGGTAGCTCCCAACGCATGTGGGTTTCTACGAATGCATGTTGGTATACACCTAAAGCTCCCAATGCATGTTGAGTACTACCTAAGCATGCTAGTAGCTACCGACATGTAGTGGGAGCTCCGAATACATGCAGGGTGCTACCTAAGCACACTAATAGCTATTGTAGCTATTGGCTTGCATTTAAATTGAGAGAGCAGTTAAAATTATGTTGATGTGTAGGGTGTATTTATGTCAAAATTACATCTTCATGTTTTTAAGAATATTTTCTTCCAAGTGGGAAAAATTTATGGAATGAAGTCAAAGACAGTCTAATGGAGTATATAGAAAAGCCTTATGATGTTCTATTTATAAAGGGGGAGGGAAATTTTCTCAGGATTGTGGTTTCTTAGTTGAAATTATAAATTGCTAATTTACAAAAGAAATTAGAAATCATCAGTTAGAGTGGAACAATAGGTTTTCCCAAATGTGATGTAGACGTGCAAACATATATTAGTATGACTGAAGAGAAGCTGGTTCCATTTGAAGAACACAAATCCAATTTTTATGGGATATTTTACATCAAAGTGCAAAAGAAGATCAGAGGAATTCAGAGTTGGTTTGATACTCCAACCATTCCGTACAAATTGGTTACCCTTGATTTAATGTAATTTTTGGTAAAGTTATGCTGATAAATTTGTGGTAATCATCATCATTTAACCCTTGGTTAATGCCTACAAATCAAACTCAAATTCAAGACTATTCACAGCTAGAGTTGCATTTGGGAATGTGCATAAGAATGAATGCTATATGCATTATGTATTGGGCACATTACATCAGTGTAAAAATGGGATGATCAAACACTGCCCTTGTCCAGAATAAGGCAAGAGGTAAGACCTCCCACATACATTTGGGTTTGCATTACATAATGATACAAGATAAACATCAAAAGCCCAAAAGAACTGTCAACAAAACATTTAAACATGTTGCTCACATGGAGCAAGAAGACCTGACAGACAAGCTCATGGCCCCAACCATGAAAGAAGAAGAACATCTATTTCCAAGAGGAAGATCCACACCAAGAAGAAAAGCTAAACGAAGCATTGAAGGAAGACATGGACACGAGAAGAGAAGCTGCCACAAGAAGACTCAAAGAAGAGGAAGACACGGACGCGTGAAGAGAAGCTGCCACGATAAGAAGACTGAGGACAAGAGAAGATGTGAGGCTCCAAAGAGTGAGGAGCCATGTGAAAATCTCTGAGAAAGAGAGAGAGAGAGAGAGAGAGAGAGAGAGAGAGAGAGAGAGAGAGAGAGAGAGAGAGAGAGAGAGAGAGAGAGAGAGAAACCCCACAACCCAATGTAACCTGCCCCAACAAAGTAAAACTACCTCTGAGCCACTGATGATGTAGGCCACGTGGTAGATGTATGTGTGAGCACTTTAGTCAAGGTCATGGGCACTTGTAGTAGCCTTGGACACAAAGAGAGAGAGAGAGTGTCAAGAACTATGAGTTTAGGGACTTGAGGCATTGGTCGCGGACTATCAAGTAAGAGAGAAACTTGGTACAGGGTCCAGGTGTGCTAAGTTCACTTGAGGGGAGGTGTGCGAGGCACTGGTCCTCGCGGACTATCAAGTAAGAGAGAAACTTGGAATAACAACACGAACGGGGGCACCACCAGCCACCGGCCACCGGCTGGGACACTTCTTATAGTTCACCACCCACCCACACCATAAAGACAGCTCAAAACCACGATAAACAGATAGTCATTCAGCAATTTAAACACACAGCACCATCCACATTTCAAACAAACCCAGCAATTACACCAAAAACCAGGACTTTGGCCAGGATTTACTGCCAAGGGAATTCACCCTTGCGTCTGACAACCAAGCCTCTGTCTCCCAGTCTCTGCACTCTCCAGAGGGCACCCCACCAGCAACCCTTCTTCACTACCTTTGTAGCCCGGCTACTCTCTGTCCAGCTGCTACCTGCCAAGTGTCGTAGGCGAGCCCCATTGTCTCCAGCCCCCACACATCAGCACCTCTACTGCAACCAACACACACAAAAAACCAAGGCTCTCTCTCTGGTCAGCATCCTCTCTCTGCCTGCAATCGTCGCCCACACAAAACCAGCCACTTCTCTTCAGAGGGTGCCCCACCAGCTAACCCTCAACTCAGTAGCTCTCACTCTCTGTGTGTCGTGACCAGCAGCTTCGCCAACCACCAGAGCCTTGCACAATCTCTTCACTAGACCGCTTCACATCTCCGGCCACTGCCTGTATCACCAGAGGTCTTCATTCCACAAGGCGGCAACTATTGAGACGGCTCCCTTGACCTCTGTTTGCTCTAAACGCTTCGCCTGAGAGACCCCCAAACCTGCATAGGCCACCTTCCTTTGCCTGGCCTCTATCTCTGCAGCATCACCAGCCAGGAGTTCTCTACAAGGCGGCTTCCCAGCTTTCTTCGTGCCTCAGTCTCTCGAGCGCCAATCCACCTCTTCGCCAACCAATCAGCCCAGTCGACCAGCAGCTTCACCCTTTTGCCTGCTTGCGTAGCCAACTGCAGCTCGTCATCCTTTTCGCTGTCTCCTGCCCCTCACCTTTGATGCCAGCAGCTGCTGCAGCAGCGGCTTCCACATCCCTACACTTCAGAAGGGAGGCCCTCGTGTCCAGCCTCTAGGCAGCCACACCACTTCGTGTTGGCTCTGTCCGCCTGGCTGCAGCTCACCAAAGAAGCCTCCTCACTGTGGTCCTACGGGCGGCTGCACACGCCCAAGAGCCCCTCTGTCTTCTCTTGACGGCCACCACGCCTTCTTGCCAGCTCTTTAGAGTCACCTTCGAGCACCAGGCGGCTCCTATCCACGCTTCTCAGAGCACCTGCACTTCCACTGTTGAGGCAACCCTCCTCTTCACCACTCGCTGCAGTGCCTCTGCAAGGCGTCCTTCCAGGCGACAACTCCCCACCTCGTCTCGCCTCTCTGCTGCAACAACACCTGCTAGCTCTACTTGCGCCTCTGGTCCCGTCGAATCCCCAGCCAGCTTTTCTCTCACCAGGGACTGCCCCAGCAGCCCTTCAACTTTAGTCGCCTTCACACACCTTCGCCTGTCTTCTGCAGAACCCGGGGCCTCTTCTCTAGGCGGCCACCTCTTCTTTTTCCACTCGCTCTCACCCACCTTCCACGCCTTCGCCAACTTTCTTGAACATCTGCTGGCAGCAAATAAGGCCTCCACGTAGCTATTCCCAAGCTGGCCATACTATTATATATTTTTTATTTCTCTCAAGCCTCAATAATGGCCACCATCCCTCTCATTACCTTGCTTTCTGGGTGAACATGCCGCGCCCATAACTTTTCAAAACCAGTGTGCCAGAGCTGCCCACAGCCTCGTTATCAGCAACATCAACTTACCAAACCCGACAATTTCCCAGTCGGTGCCCTGCATTTAGCAACCACCCGCACACCACACTGTTGCAATAAAACTTCCAAATCTCTAGCATCTGCTCCGAAAAAAACAACACGCATATACCAGCTCACTGCAAAACCATTCACTCTGTACATTTGCTAGGGCATTCAGGGCAAAGTTTATTCGCAAACCATGCATCCCATATGTACACAGACCCAAAACACCTTTCAGATTTTTACCTGACATGTACCAGCGGCCACATTGGCCTCATGTTGGCTGCTCGTAGTCTTATTGTCTTCGGACTTCTTATTCTCCTCATCTTGCTTCTCGTAGCACAACCTAGCTTTTCTTGCAATAGTAGCAAGTCCAGAGGATCTTCTTCGCATCCTCTTCTTTGATTCTTGAAGAAACTAGGATGGAAGCCAAAAAGTCTACCAAGGAACCTACTTCACAAACTATAGGTGAAACAAGCCATCTCTTATAACGCAATGCAAGAAATCATTTATGCTCTTGTGCATGCATATGGGCATTAAGAGAGCAAGAGTGCTACTCAACCTTGCTTTCCAAGATGGTAAATGTGGGTAAGCACTTTGGCATGCTTGTTGTACATTATGTAAGATAAGCAAGTTATATGGATTACATTTACAATGCAATGGTGTACTCATGATTTATATAGAGTATGCAAAATGGTCCACACTTTGCTTTTGGTTGCTTGTTCATGCAAAGTACAATTTGAAGCTATGTTTATTTTGAATTGGACATAACTTCTAATCTATAGCTCAAGACAACATGCTATAAGAGAAAAAGTGGAGAATTTCTCATGCTCTATTGATTTTAATTTATTTTTTCTAGTAACCAATGCTCCTACTAGAGATTTTACCAGTAAAAATATCGCTAGTAACTTCATTGGTTATAGTAGCAAGGTTACCAACAACGATTCTACCACAATGATTGGAACCCATCATTTATTGCTAGTAGGACTATTGGTTAGCCCTTATTTTCTTGTAGTGTGTCTAGGAAATTCATGCAATTTGAAATTTGTGACACACTATACTAGATGTATGGCAGCGAGATGTATAACTAGATAAGGCATCCACCATAAATGGTTATGTCAAATGGTTCACCACCGGCACCCTACAAACTAAGTTTTACACTAAGTTTCATTAGTGTAGAAATCGGTTTACAACTTTCCATATTGAGCCTCTTGTGACTAGTTGCTTGATGTACTTGGATTGCTTAATGACTATACCATCATCTTGCTATATAAATTGCATACCCAAGTAGTATTTCAAAAGACCAAGATCTCACATCTCAAAAGTTCAGGCAAGGCCAAATTTGAAAGTTGTAATGAAATCCTCATTGGTGGTTCACTAACATCTCATCTACTTAGAGAAAATGACAATAAGAAAATCCTACCTGTTCTTTTTTACATATAAAGTGCTTTTTATAGGACTGTTTTAAATCCTTCTCTAGTTAAATAGGTATAATTTTCTTGGTCCGTAGCTGTGGGAGCTTGTTTTAAACCATATAAAGGTTTATCAAGCTTGCATAAATTCTTCTCTTGAGTAGGTTAGGAATGACTAGTTGGTAGACTCACATAAACTTCTTCCTATGAGTCACCATTGAAAGACATTGTTTTGATGTTCTGTTGGTACACTTTCCATCTACAATGGGCTACCAAACAATAAAAAGTCGGACAGTGGTCATAAGGAAATTGGGAGAAATTTTTTCATCATAATTAATCCCTTTCTGCTAGGCATAACTCTTTGCAAACAAGTTTGGCCTTCTTGCATAACCTTTTGTAACAAGTCTTGCCTTAAACAGATCTATCTCCCTTTCTCGTGACTTTGAAATAACTTGTTCTCTCAAGTCTTGTAGTTTTGTTAAATGTTCATTCACGGGCTCTTTTTATTACATATTTTCATGGTCAAGTTTCCTTCTGAGATAGGTAATCCTTGCATCACTTTTTACATGATACATAAATTAGAAAGTATTCTAAGAAAGCATGGACGTTCTAGAAGAGAGAATGTGAAGAATGACAGACCTTTTAATTAATAACGCAATTAATGCCAAAGCTTGAGAATCATGTGAATCCCATATTCTTTTGGTCATAGTAGTAATTTGAGGAACTTATTATTGGATATGTTAGTTCTATGACCCCTTACAGGAGAAAATATGCCAAGGACGGTCGTCAACACCTATGACATGCTCCCAATGAGGACATTTCTAACCATAAAACTCCCCAGGGAGTACTTTGACCCATCCAATTTATCCTCTTTGTAAATAATACCAAAAAAATCATTTATAGATTTGTTGGCCATACTTATGTCATGACTGCTAGAGATTCGAAGAAGGAAAGATGGTGGAGTAAAGCTTGAATTAAAGTCAGTAGGCTGATGAACTCTCTAAAATGCTACTAAAAAATCTCATCCGAATTACCGATTAGAGTATCCAATCAGATGATTAGAGGAGATAAAGAATTTGTGCTTATAGAGTGTGAAATTGAACGATTGGATCAGATGATCGAAGAAGAAGAATTGCCAATTAAATTGTGAGATCCACAAACGAACAAGAGTGGATGATCAGAGGGGTGTGATCAATTGATTAAAACTCATCGATCAGTTGAAAATCATTGATCGGTGGAAGATTAGAGATGAACGATTGAAAAACACCAATCAAACGATTGGAAGAGCACAAATGGGATGATTGGATCGAACTTTTCGATAAGGGGAATCATGGATTGAACTGTAAGATTGGACACCTCCTAAGCTCCACTCTATAGAGAACCAAAATATGTAGGATAATCTATGAAAATCTTGTAGGTTGTGTAGCTTGAAAAACAAAGAAATAAGTAATGGAGAACTTTGCTCTATTATACCACTATTAGCTTTGATGGAAGAAAATCTACAAACACTGACTCGCTCACATATTAAAGAGAACACAAGGGGTGGAAAGAATGTAGAAGGCTAGTTCACTTGGAGTAGTTGCTCAAGGTACACTGAAGTACAAAAATGAGTAACAATCTAGAGCCCAACATTTAAAAGCCAACCTTGCCTATGGTCATGAATATACAACCTCATTATGAATCTCCTACCTTTAAAAAATAGTTAGCTCTTATCATAATATTTTTTTTCTTCTCCTCTCATGCTCGATATTGCCTTTAGTAACTGTAGATCTAATATCTAAAGAGCTTAGAGATTTCTTTTTCTAATGAAAATCCAATTATGGTGTGTAACCCTATGGATATCATAATCGATATGGCTTTTAGCAACTATAGATCCAATATCTAAAGATCTTAGACACTTCTTTTTCTAATGAAAATCCCATTATGATGTGAAACCCTATGAATATCATGCATGGTTAATAAATGAGTATTTTGTATGCAAGATTACTTGTGTAATTTTAGATAATGTCCTAGAGCTAGCGAGAGGTAGGACTAAAAGGCTCAAGAGTCTACTAGAAAGAAGGTAAATATTTTATGCATCAAAGAAATGGGATTGTGACCTCCAAGTGGATTTTGTCAATCTTGAGAATAGGGTTAGGGTTTTTATAAGGTGGCTACTATTAAACTTACACATAACTAAGATATGGGTTTAATGAGATTGAAATTTTAACCATAGTTATAGTGTTTCAAATGTTTGTTGTTAATAGATTAGGCCTAAAAGTGACAATTATGGGTGGTGATACAATAAGGGTCCTCACTTTGGATCACCTTCCAAGTTTTTTTGTAGCAATAAACATTCATTTTTTGACCAAAATTGGCTAATCTCACCCACTTGGCAAATGAATTTGACATTCAGATATTCTAATGAAACATCACACTCTTAATTGTGCACTTAAACATATGGTCCGATCAAAAATAAAAAATTTCAAACACCAATTTTTCTACGTCACAAATATATATTACATATGGCATTTCCCAAACATAGAGGTAGATAGTACGACCATAAAACTTTAATAACTTCTTTGTTTCAACTCAAATTCAACCCCCACTTTGCAAATAAGGAAGTCATGCAATGGAGATCTTACCTTTATTTATTAAGTAATTTTTACATGTAATTTCTATTTTGAATTAATTGTTATCTTATTTTAAAGTACACAAAAGGGTATTTTTTTTGTATAGCACATCTTTATACAAACGACTATGTACTTTAACTTACTTGAATGATCCAACAATAGACAGTTATAAGGAAAATGTGCCCATATGGTCAAATTTTATTCTTAATAGTTAGATTTTTCAAGATCTCCAGTGTAAATTTACCTCAAAGTTTTGAAGTAACTAAACATAATTAGTAAGTTAATTATAAAAAATATTTTTATGTGATTACGTAATAATTTTATATAAGCAAGTAGTGCTAATCAAGATGAATATTAAAAAAAAGGTTTATTTTGAGTAAGAAATAATCTATTTTCATCTATTTTATGTGAAAGTAGCTCTACTTGAGTAGTTTATTTCCTTCCAAGCCTAAACAAAAGTCTAACTAGGCTTCGAAAAGTAGGTTAGGTAATGTACCAAACATAGCTGGAGAACCCTCAGGCGGTCACACATGTGGCCAAGTGTTTGACATGTCACCTACACATGGCATTCATTCCACCTAGATGTACCACCTCACTATTGCACCTCAACATTGATGACATGGCATGGCTTGTTCACACACTAAGTGTAAAGTAACTGAAATTTCTCTAACACATGTGCTAGTACAATCGCGCAATGCTGCGCACAAGCGCGCAGCATAAATAATATGTACAATCATTTGACACGTGGCTAACAAAATAACTCATACGAAATAATAACAATTCGAGAGATGATATAGATAAGATCCTCCATGTGCAACACATGCAGTGCTCATCATCACACGTATCTCACAAACATAAACATATTAGTTATTCCAATTGATTGTTATCACAACGATTAATCACAATATGAAACATTGATAGTAGGCACAAGCACATGTTACACTTCGATTGAGAGTATCATTTTACACATTATCCTAGCATGACATGTCTTTTCACTTGTTACACTTCGATGAGTGCATTATCTAGCATGGCATGTCGTTTGCATAAATCACTTGTTACACTTCGATCGTGGTGTGCAATTGCCTAGCAAGCATAGTCCACTTTGATATAACACAGAGTCGACAAGCATGGCGCTCCTCGTTACACTCTTCAATTATAGCATACACCCGTTAAAAATGCCAATAACACTAGGTAACTAGTATTTAATGTGGGGTCACCAAACTTGTCATGTTTCTCTTTCATCCATCTGTGCAAGCGCGCTTTCTTACCGGAAACGTAGCCTCATCAAATTCATCGCAACTAGGAGATTTATGTGATGGAAGTGTGCTCTTTTACAACACTACTTGTAAGAAAACATTTAAAAGGGCCTAAGAGGTGCATGACAAAATTGTGCACCTAATCCTCGACCGTGGAACCCTTCTTGGGGCTTTTTACGTGGCACAACAAAATTTTGCGTGCTGAAAGAAAGGCTTCATTTCGTATCGTAGAATCCTTGAAGGGTTGCATTTCCAAATTTGAAGTAAAAAATAAAAATAAAACCCTTCACCGCAGATGTGTGTTGACGAGGACGGGCATTCAAACGTTTGTTGAGCTTTAACGGGGTAAGTTGAAGTGATGCACTCACCGACCACCACCACCCTTTTGGAAAAGCCGCGTGTAGGACGATGCAATATTGAATGAGCTGAAGGCCTGTACAGAACGGCAGCCAGCTACACACACACACACACACACACACACACATTTTTTTGGAGTCTGTTTTTGCGATGCACTCTCACCGACCACCACCGTTTTGTATTGAATGAGCTGAAGTCCTGTAGTAGAGCACGGCAGCGTGTTGGCGTGCCTTTATATATTGCCGCCTCCCCTCATTTTGATAATTGCAGCAGCAGCCAGCTACACACACACACACACATTTCTTTGAGTTTGTTTTTGCGAGAGGATGGGGCACCATCGGCATCATCACCATCGCCACCACCCATGTCCGCCACCACCTTGCCCACCCCCTCCATGTCCTCCACCATCCTGCCCACCCCCTCCATGTCCTCCACGATATTGCCCACCCCCTCCATGTCCTCCCGCACCATGCCTCCCACTTTATTATTATTACCGCCGCTGCTGATTATTATTATATATTCAGCTCGGTTCTCTCTCTCTGTGTGTGTGTGTGTATCTGTAGTACAGCGTAAATGAATCTGCGATTCCAATACGCGTAGTACAGTAGTTATACCACGTCGATCTTTCCGATCGGCCTGCATAAATAAATAATAGAGAGAGAATATGTTGGTCTACCATGCATTTCATCTACTACTTACAATGAAGCGCTCGAAGGTTTGAGTGTAATAGCTCCTTACGAAGGTGGTGGATTTGTTCTTCTTTAGATTTCTTTTCCTTGAGCTGTAATCTCCAAATTTAAAATTCTTTTTTAAAAAAATGCACATGTTCTCTGCTGTTGGAGAGAGAGGAGTCAATTCTCTGCTGTTGGAGGGAGAGAGAGAGAGAGAGAGAGAGAGAGCAGGGAATGAGTCGCTTGGCTAAGGTAGACAGCGAATAAATTTTTGAATCGCTAAGGCGGAGAGAGAGAGAGAGAGAGAGAGAGAGAGAGAGGACTGATGCAGTACGAAGGCAATATAATAATAAATTGAAAAATATCATAAAAACATGATTTGAGAAAAGCTCAATATAAGGTTCGGGTGATAAAGATGAAATGTTCGTGGGCTGTTGAGCAACCGCTGTGTGGTCACATCTCTCGAGTTTCTGGTAGTTTTGACAAGCGTAGCACGGCCTTCGCATATTGGCACCTTAGCGCCGTTTTTTAATCGGTTAATGTTGTTTTCTTATTAATTATTGCAACTTTATAGAGGGGGGAGGGGTTCTTTAATTCAAAATCTAAACATGTATACTTGTAAAAAGGGGGTGGACAATTGTGGTGGTAGCAAATATTTAGAATTTTGAAATTAGGGTTATTTGAAACACATGCGTGGTGCCGGCTATATGGCTTCTCAAGAAGTACAAGCATACGAAGTCGAATTCATACGACATAGAGGACCATTTGCAAAGTGTATAATCTTGTTCTTATCGTAGGTGCATATGCATTCACCTTTTTGCCGTATAAGCCATCACTTGTTGCCTACTAGTAGGGGGCATTAATCATGTTGTATGCTCATGTAGAAGACTATTTGCAAAGTGTATAATCATGTTCAGATTATCGTGGGTGTATATATTCACCTTTTTGCCATAGCCACCCATCGCTTGTTTGCGTTCTAGGGGGTGCTAGTTTTGATGGGAGCACAGCTACAATAACTCACTCAATCAATGTTCATGTATTAAAGAGAACGCAAGAGAGAGAGTGTAGAAGAAATGTAGTATAGAAATGTGAGGTTTACAAAGATTACAGATTGGTCTTTGAAAGGGAAGAGAACGCAAGAGAGAGAGTGTAGAAGGTGGAGCAATGGCTTCAGGTACAAGAAGTACAAAATTAAATATCAATTCTTGACATCCTATCACTTGCTAGAGTCACACCCACCCATGCACTCAAATAACAAGAGAATTTGATAAGTTTTTTTCTCCAAGTGGCGAGAGGTTTTAAACGTCGGGAAAAAATGACGTTTTGGCTGACGCTTAATGTCATAAAAATTGCATCATTGATAACGTAAACGGCAAACTATTTTTTTGGTAGGAGAGGGTCTGTTTTTGAGAGAGATTTTTTGTGTTGACGTTAAACGCACTTATTGATGTGACTTTTAATATCACATTAATAATAAATACATGATTTGTGTTGTTAAATGTCACATGCTTTTCTATGAAAAAAACCCGCCAAAAGCTCATCGCTTGAAGCTCGAAATTGCCATTTCATATTTTCTATGCCTTGTGCTCTTGCTTTTTCTATTTGCTCTGCTATTTTATCCTTTTTCTTGCTCTTGCTATATTTTGCTTGCCTAGAATTTGCCTCTTGATGTATCTTACTTGCCTAGGGTTTCTCTCTTGCTTGCCAAGAGATTGCCTCTACTCTCTTTCATATATTGTTTTGCCAATCTCTATTATCTACTCTGTTTTCTCACATGGACCCAAGAAAGCAACTCTTGCTTATTCTCCTCACCCAAATCTTGCAAGACTTGGGGTCTAGACGGACACACATTAAGAGATTCAATGACTACTATGCATGATGCCACTATCGCGGGGGAGATCTAAGAGCATTAATAGACATGACGAGAGAGAGATGCCAATCACAAGAGAAGCTCCCTTCACCATACAAAAATCAGAAACTAGAGTCGGAGGTGCACCTCCAACAAGTAGTAAAGCGGTGGTTGTAGAGGAGCAACGAAAGAAGAAGCTTCGGTCTACATGATAGTAAGGCTTCTTTTCATGTAAATTTATTGGTTTAATTATGTTTTTCATGCATATTAAAGGACATGTATTGTTTTTATGCATGCACATATGTCACAAAGCATAAGCTTATGTATGTATGTGCTTATGAGGCTATGATTGATTTTGTATTGCTTTTTATGCTTACACACATATAGCATAAGCATAAGCTTATGTATTTATGTGCTTATGAGGCTATGTAAGTTTATGCACAAGCATAAGCTTCTGCATGTACATGAGCTAAATCTTTTGTACAAGCATGCACATGCATTGCTATTTGAAGTACTTGTGTTGCTTTTTTATTGCGCAAAAGTATATATATGCTTAGGAGGCTATGTATGTATATGCACAAGCATAAACTTAATATGCATATACATGAGCTTATGTATGTATATATGCACAAGCATTAACTCATCTTGGAGAGTGAATACCTAGCTCTCTTAACAAATATGTAGAGCTCCTCAAAATTCACCTCTCCTCCGAAAGTACTCCAGTGTCTCTAGAGTATCTCTCAGATTTGAGATTGACAACGAGGGGAGTGTGCTCTCTATCTTGTCGGTCTCAATTGTCTAGCTCTCTGCATCTAGAATGCTCTCTCGATAGATACTCCTAGGAACTTGAGTGTGGACATCGGTGGGCATTGTCTAACCTGTATGGTGGATGAGGCTTCATCCCTATGGCATCTCGATGCATGTCGGTGCTATCGACATGCTTAGGTAGCTACCCGACATGCTTAGGTAGCTACCCGACATGCGTAGATAGTTACCTAGCATGCACGGAGATCTCCCAACATGCTTAAGTAGCTACCTAGTGCATGCCGCATGCTATCTTAGCATGCTGGTGCATGCGGGTAGTTATTGGCATACTTAGGTGCCTATCAACATACATTGGGAGATACCAGTGCGCACGTTGCTAGCTACTAGCATGCTTAGGTAGCACATGCCATGTATTCGGTAGCTACCTAAGAATTTTGGGAGCTCTCAGTGCATACCACGTAGCTACCTAAGCACTAGGAGCACCTGGCATGCATCGACAAGAGCATGTGGCATGCGCATTGGGAGCTCCCAGTGCATGCCGGTAGCTACCACCATGCGCATTGGTAGAACCCGACAGGGAGCTCTCGGTGCAACCGGCATACTTGAGTAGCACCCAACATGCATGGGGAGGTCGCGTCTGGATGCATGCCATTAGCTACTGGCGTGCTTAGGTAGTACCCGCGACATGCAATCGGAGCTCCCATGCACACCGATAGCTACTCGACTACTTTGGTAGAACCTGCCATCATGCATTGGGAGCTCTTGGTGCATGCCGGTACTAATTGGCCTTCTTAGGTAGCACCCCTGGGACCTCCCAATGCATGTTGGTAGCTATCTGCCTACTTAGGTAGCACCTATCATGCATTGGGAGCTCCCAATGCATATGCCAATAGCTACCTACATGCTTACCAGCATGCTTAGGTAGCATCGAGAGCTACTGACATGCACATCGAGAGCTTTGAATGCATGCCGATAACCTACTGGTAGCACTTGGGTGCATTGGGAGCTCCCAATGCATGCCAGTAGTAGCTACCAGCATACTTAGGTAGAAGCTCCTAGTGCATGTTGGTACTAGCATGCTTGAATCGGCATGCATTGGGAGCTCCTGGTGCATGCTAATTGCTACGGGGATGCTTTAGTGGTACCCTAGCCTGCATTGGGAACTCCAGGTGCACGTTGTGGAAGGCTTCGTTAGAGCTTAGTTATGTGTGTTTGTGTTTACTGTTAAACATGTGGCAACTAGTCTAAGACCAGTAAACATTCATCTCAGCTATTGAGAAGCAGGTGCGAGATAGTCACCAGCTATTATGCAGATGTTAACCACTAGTTTCACAACTAGTAAGCATTCCTCTTAGTGTGTGTTAAGTAGTACGAGCTAGTTGCCAGTAGCTTTTAAGTAGTTCGGGAGCTATCGACATGCATTGGTAGCACTCGGCATGCATTAACAGCTCTACTGGCATGCTTAGTTAGCACCCGACATGCATTGGTAGCACTCCGCATGCATTGATAGCTACTGGCATGCTTAGTTAGCACCTGACATGCATTGGGAACTCTCGGTACATGACAATAGCTACTGTCATACATTGGTAGCACCCAACATGCATTGGGAGCTTGCATGCTGGTGGCTACATGCATACATCGAGAGCAAGTGCTACCAATGCAATGACAACCACCAGCATGCATTAATAGCTCTACCGGTATGCATTGACATATCTACTAGCATGCTTAGATAGCATTGGGCATGCATTGCTTAGGTAGGCTCCGGCATATATCCGGAGCTACCAATATGCATCCCGCGCATGTATTGAGAAATCTTGGTTCACCCAGTAGATATCAACATGCTTGGGTTGTTGATTGGTGTAAACACCCCCTAGAATTACTAGCATAAGCTTAGGCTAATGAGTTGTGGGATTTGGACATTAAAACAAGAAGTGGTTACAAGAGGGGTAGTGGGGAGCTACAATCTTGTGCAGGTTATGCAAGCCCAATAGTCACATGGGTATCCCAAGAGTCACATAGTTGGATGGCTATATAAATCTCCTCTTGTATGAAAATTGTACATGACTCTTGTATGCAAATTATACACAAGATAATGGATATGGAATACACCATGATGTTTTGCTCGTATCTTTATCTTGTTCTTGATCCGTCTCTTACACCAAGCTCATGTGTACATGTGTACTCCATGGCTACGTGTGTAGGAGCATGTGTTTTCCCTCATGTTAGCTAGGCTATGCTAACATGGGTAGCACATGGCATACATTGCGAGCTCTCATTGACGCATGCTGCTACCGATATACTTAGGTTGTCCGGGTATGTTTAGGTAGCATTTCACATCATGCATCGATGGGAGCTATTGGGAGCCCTTGTTGCACGATGGGTCTATCGGTGCACGCATGCATCAGAAGATCCCAATGCATGCCGGTAGCTATCGGCCATGCACTGGTAGCACCCAACATGCATTGGGAGCCCTCGGAACATATCGGTAGCTATCGACATGCACTAGTACCACCCGATGTATGCATTGGGAGCTCGTGGTGCATGCTAGTAGCTACCGGAATTGTTAGGTAGCACCCGACATGCTTTGGGAGCTCTTGGTGAAAGCCGACAGCCTGCTTAGGTTGCTTAGGTAGCACAGGGTAGCACCCGATAGCACCGGGTGAAAGCCAACAGCCTGCTTAGGTAGCACCCGGTAGCAACCAGCCTGCTTAGGTAGCACCCAACATGAATTAGGAGCTCTTGGTGCCAATTTGAATTCTAATATCTCTAATCTACTCCATTTTCTAAAAA
Source organism: Cibotium barometz (assembly GCF_041138505.1). Classification (NCBI taxonomy): domain Eukaryota; kingdom Viridiplantae; phylum Streptophyta; class Polypodiopsida; order Cyatheales; family Cibotiaceae; genus Cibotium; species Cibotium barometz. Next base: position 4,186,596 of record NC_141053.1, read on the forward strand.
TCAAGAGTGTAAACAATGAAAAGAGTCGGTAGCAATCGACATGCATAGAGGTAGCTATTGGCATGCATTAGGAGCTCTTGGTGCATGCCTGTAGCTACCGGCATGCATTGGGAGCACCCAAGAATCATTCGGAGCTTCCGGTGCATGCCGATGGCCACCGGTAGCATCCGAAATGCTTCCGGTGCATGCCGATGTCCACCGGTAGCATCCGAAATGCATAGGGAGCTGTTGATGCATGCCAGTAGATACTTGCATCCTTAGGTATGAGTTGGGAGCTCCCTGTGCATGCCGGTAGCCTACGGGCATGTTTAGGTTATACCGGCATTGAAAACTATCGGCATGCACTGGGAGCTCCCAATGCATGCAGGTAGGTATGGGTAAATGATCTGTAACATCAAAATCATCAAAAATAGCGTTGTTGTAAACTACTTCTCTCATGCCTCTTCTACAACCTAGACCATGGTTTTAGATGGGTCCAAACACCTTGGTTTTGCATAAGGTCTAACGTGATGATAGTCCAATATATCTACTAGACTCTGGTGATGTCAGCTTGCTACTAATAGCACGATTATTTTGGTTGGGTGGACTTGGTGAAAATGACAACTTTGCTTGTTGTGCAGCACTACTTCTTGTAGCTTGTCCTGCGCTGCTGGCGGAATGTTTTGGCATGTTTGAGTAGTGGGACCCACATGTCCAAACTCTTCAAAACTTGATGGCTTACTTGTATACACATTGGGTATACTCACCCGAATATAAAAGCCTATGTGGATGTCATAAAAAATAGGGTTGTTGGGTTGCCTAGGGTTTGACCTTGTGATAGTCCAATAGGTCTACTAGACTCTCATGATGTTATCTTGCCAATAGCAATCTTATTCTAGTTGTGCTGACCTGGTGAAAATGACAACTTTGTGTGATGTACGCTACTTGTAGCTTACCCTATTGCTCACTGTTTTGACCTATCCTAGTGAGACCCACATGTCCAAACTCTTCAAAACTTGAAGGCTCACTTGCATACTTATTGGGTGTACTTATCCTAGTATCAAAAATCATGTGGATGTCATCTTCTATAATCCCCCATAAGCCCCCATGCCTATGCTACCACCTGTCTAGATGGTTTGAGACACATTGGTTTTGTTTTGACCTATTGATAGTCCAATATATCTACTAGACCCTAATGATGTGAGCTTTCCAATAGCACTCCTCTTCTGGTTGTGCAGACCAGGTGAAAATGATAACTTTGTGTGTTGTACATTACTTGTAGCTTACCTTGTTGCTCACGTTTTTGACCTATCTTAGTAGGACCCACATGTCCAAACTCGTCAAAACTTGATGGCTTACCTGTATACACATTGGTTGTAAAGTTCTCAATATCAAAAACCACGTGGATATCATATGTAACATCAAAATCATCAAAAACAAGGATGCCTATAAAACTGCAGTTCATATGCCTCTGCTACCACACCTGGACCATGGCTATAACAAAAAAATTCAAAAAGCTATGCAACATATTTACTAGCCAAAATAGAAAATTCAAAGTTTGAAACTGAAAATTTCTTAAATAGTCTTGTCTCGCACAAACTACTTTCCCCCTTCATCAGCTACAACTTCTTCTCAATTTTAGAACATTTTTCCACTTTATCGGTTCCATTTTTCTTCATTCTCAGCATCCTTCATAACTAAATCAAAGATAGATTCTGAATTACTTTGCTCATTTTCTCTAGATCTATTATTGTATCAAATTCTTTTAAAAATTTTGCCTTTGTATCATGTTTCTTTACCAACTCATTTTCTGACATCACTCCAGTTGGCATAGAGAATCGAAACTCCTCTACAAAAATATGTCTAATTCTATCAATGCAATTGTTTGTTTTCCTCTGATCTTCTTTTGCACTTTGATGCAAAATATCCCAAAAAAATTGGATTTGTGTTCTTCAAATGGAACCAGCTTTTCTTCAGTCATACTAATATATGTTTGCACGTCTGCGCATACCATTTGGGAAAACCTATTGTTCCACTCTAACTGATGATTTCCAATTTCTTTTGTAAATTAGCAATCTATAATTTCAACTAAGAAACCACAATCCTGAGCAAATTTCCCTCCCCCTTTATAAATAGAGCATCATAAGACTTTTCTATATACTCCATTAGGCTTTCTTTGACTTCATTCCATAAATTTTTGCCCACTTGGAATAAAATATTCTTAAAAACATGATGTAATTTTGACATAAATACACCCTACACATCAACATAATTTTAACTGCTCTCTCAATTTAAATGCATGCCAATAGCTACAATAGCTATTTTTGCTTAGGTAGTAGCACCCTGCATGTATTCGGAGCTCCCATTGCATGGCGGTAGCTACTAGCGTGCTTAGGTAGTACTCAACATGCATTGGGAGCTTTAGGTGCATACCAGCATATGCATTGGTAGAAACCCACATGCATCGGAAGCTACCACGAGCTACCAATACATGAGGGTAGCTATCGGCATGCATCGATAGTACCAAGCATGCACTGATAACTACCGACATGCTTAGGTAGCACCCCGCATCATGAATTGGGAGATCCTATGCATGCTTAGGTTGTACTAGCATGCTTAGGTAGCATCATCTGGCATCGGCGGGTGCTACAAGTATGCACCCGGAGCTCCCAATTCATGCATGTACCACCCGACATACACTGCAAGCTCCTCGTGCATGCCGATAGCTATGGGTATGCTTTAGTAGCACCGAGCATGCTTAGGTATGCATTGGGAGCTACAGACATTTACTGGGAGCTCCCAATGTATGCTGGTAGCCACCGACAACACTCGACATGCACTCGGAGCTCTCGATGCATGCTGGTAGCTACAAACATGCTTAGGTAGAACTTGGCATGCATTGGGAGAACCCGACATGCATTCAGAGCTCCTGGTGCATGCAAGTAGCTACGAGAATGTTTAGGTTGTATTGGGATGCATCAAGAGCTACCGGCATTAACCGGAAGCTTCCAATGCAAGGAGGTAGCTACCAACATGTACTCCTAGCACCCGACATACACTAACAGCTACTAGCATTCTTAGGTAGCACCCCACCTCGCATGAATTTGGAGCTCTCGATGCATGCTTAGGTATGCATCCAGAGCTAGCAGCATGCACTTGAAGCCCCCAATGCATGCCAATAGCATGGCGGTATGCATTGGAAGCTCCCAATGCATGCCGATTGCATTGGGAGCTCCTAGTGCATGCCAGTAGCTATGCACATGCTTTAGTAGCACCCAACATACATTGGGAACTCCCATTGCATGCCGATAGCTACTTGCATGCTTAAGTTATATGTGTTTCTATTTATTATTAAGCATGCATTGGGAGCTACCGGTATGCAGCATTGATAGCTCTGCTGGCATGCTTAGGTAGCACCCTACATGCATTGTGAAAGCTACCAACATGCTTAGGTAGAATCCGGCATGCCTCGGGAGCTACTAGCAGTTTCCCTATATGCATTGAAAGCTCCTAGTGCACTCAGGAGCTACCGGCATGCTTGGGTAGCACGTCTGCATTAGGAGCTCTTGGCGGCTATACGGACATGCTTAGGTTGTATTAGCACGCTTAGGTAGCATATCTGACATGCATTAGGAGAGCTACCGAATGCACCTAGAGATCCCAATGCATGCCAGTAGCCCCACTAGTAGTATCCAAATGTAGTGGGAGCTCCCAATGCATGCCGGTAGCTACCGGCATGCTTAGGTAGCATGTGGCATGCATTGGGATCACCTGACATGCATTGGGAGATCTATTTGCATACCAACAAGCTTAGGTTGTAACAGCATGCATCGAAAGCTCCCAATGCATGCAGAGGTAGCACTCGGCATGCACTGAGATATCAACATGCTTAGGTAGCGCTTGGCATGCATTGGGAGCTCCCAGTGCATGATTAGGTTATACTAGCATTCTTAGGTAGTATCTGGCATGCATTGAAAGCTACTAGCATGCACTTAGATCTCCCAATGCATGTTAGTACCACTCAACATACATTGGGAGCTCCCGGTGCATGCCGGTAACTACATGCATGCTTCAGTAGCATGCCCAACATGAATTTGGAGCTACTGGTGCATACTTAGGTTGTACCTAGTATGCTTAGGTATGCATCCTGAGCTACCAACATGCATCGAGAGCTCCCAATACATGTCGAGAGCACCTGACATGCATTGGGAGCTTAGGGTGCATGTCGGTAGCTATGAGCGTGCTTCAATAGCACCCGAGAGCTACTAGCATGCATTGCAAGCTGCCAATCCATGCCAACTATTGCCATGCATTGGGTGCTCAAGGTGTATGCCGGTAGCTATCAGCATCCTTTAATAGCACCTGGGAGCTACTCGCATGCACCAGGAGCTCGCAATGCATGCTAATAGCTACAATAGCTATCAATGTGCTTAGGTAGCACCCTGCATGCATTTGGAGCTCCCAGTGCATGATGTCGGTAGCTACTAGCGTGCTTAGGTAGGACTCAACATGCATTGGGAGCTTTAGGTGCATACCGACATGCATTGGTAGAAACCCACATGCATCAGGAGCTACCACGAGCTCCCAATACATGAGGATAGCTGCTAGCATGCAGCGATAGTACCAGGCATGCACTGATAGCTACCAACATGCTTAGATAGCACCCTGCATGAATTGGGAGCTTCTATGCATGCTTAGGTTGTATAAGCATGCTCAGGCAACATCCCGACATGCATCGAGAGCTACCAGTATGCACCCGGAGCTCCCAATGCATGTCGGTACCACACCCGAAATACATTGCGAGCTTCTCGTGCATGGCGATAGCCATGGGCATGCTTTAGTAGCACCGAGCATGCTTATGTATGCATCGAGAGGTACTGGCATGCACTGGGAGCTCCCAGTGGATGCTGGTGGTAGCACGTGTCATGCATTGGGAGCTTCGGGTTTTTGATAGTAGCTACCGGCATGCTTCAATAGCACCTAGGAGCTATTGGAATGCATCGGGAGCTCCCAATGGAATGCACTAGGAGCTCCCAATGGCATGCACTAGGAGCTCCTAATGCATGCTAGGTGCTACCTACCTAAGCATGCCGATAGCTACTAGCATGCACTAGGAGCTACCTAAGCATGTTGGTAGCTCTTGGCAGCATGCACCAGGAGCTTCAAATGCATGCTAGCAGCTACCGACATGCTTAGATATAGCACCCCCAGCATGCATTGGGAGCTGCCAATGCATGCCGGTAGCTATCAACGTGCTTATGTAGTGAAAGATCCCTGCCCCCTCGGTGCAACGGATTCAGGGGTGCTAACAGTGGAAGTAGCACTTCTTGCATGGGGCAGGATCCCTCACTTGGGGCCTCACCCACTACGGATATCCGGACAAGAGACTAATCCCTTAGTTCTTCACAAACCGAACCCAAAAAAACTTTCCCCCTATCGGAAAGCACGGGCGATTCCTCCAGGATATTTGTACTCTAACGTAGTCAGGTCATTACTGACCAAACTGATCCGACCAAACCTGTGAGTCACTTGGTCAGATCAAGGAAGAAACTTGCACCTAGATCATGGAAACCAACGCTTTTTTCCCCATCGAGAGGCACAACCGTTGATTCTTTTTCCATAGAACAATTACTATCCGGGATTTACTTCATCTATCGTACTATAACAGAATTGAGTCTCATTTTACGGATCCATCAGTCGAGCCTACAGTCCCATGGGTTAGCCAACCACCCAACCAGTGTAGTGATGGGATCCAATTAGGAATTTGGTTAGGTTTTATCCTGGGTAGTACCAGGGAAAAGAGTTCCCAGGCCCCCTAGCTAGATATTCATGCAAATTTAACGCCAGTCACACCACTTACACACCCAATATGACATTTTCTTTTTCACAGATTCAGCTATCTTTAAAACAATCATTTAATGAAACCATAGTGTCATTGATCATAATCCTCCTCCAAAATATCCGGTTGAATCCTAATTTCCAATCATTCCTTCATCGGTGTACCTATGGCATCATTGGCAACCAGAATACTCACCACCTGTCCCTCAGGGGCCTTTTCGATAGTTCCTAGCTCATAGTACCCGACAATATATTCACTTATAAAAATCAAGATGGAATCTCCGTTGAAGATCAGCAAGATCAACCAACAGATCCATATAAAAGAGCCATGGATACATCCGTTGAGGACTAGCAAGGTCAATCAACCAGATTCATGCCCAGTTTCATAAAACAACTCTTACTGCTTGTTCCAATATCTTCCTCGATGCACGCGTGGGTATCGTCAAAGCAACCCAGAGCCTGAGCACCGTATGGTCAGCACCCTCTAGGATCCTTCGCAGGTGACCTAGCACTTCACTCATAGGCCGCTTCCTTGGTCCCTCATCCACTGTACAGGAAGCTCACCATTTTAATCTGCTTCATTCATAGGCCGCTTCCTTGGTCCCTCATCCACTGTACAGGAAGCTCACCAAGGCTGGTCAAGACCTCGGCCGAGCGAACCTTGCTACACGAGACGTCCTCCGTTGACTCTCCGTCGTCAACTATTGCAACTCTATCAGTTAGGTCTCCATGACCTCATTCTCAAGACGGTCAAAGTGCTTCCCCAGCATTATTGACATAAAACAGTCATTTAAAAATAGGTCATAAATACAATTTCTATAATGAACTCTCGTTTTTCACATTGTTCCACATCTGTCCACATTACTTATTCCATATCCAACTCATATGTATTCCTATTCTCAACCAATCACATCATTTTTCATCTCATCACATCTTTCCTCATTTATCCTCATCCACTAGCATCTACCCATATTCACATCCCATCACACCTCATTCATTTACATCACATATCATTCATTCACATCTATCTCAATTTACATCACATCTCATCACATTCATTTCACATCTCATCTCATTCATTCTTATCTCGATTCACATCACATATCATTCATTTACACCCGATTCACATGACATCACATCTCATTCATTCACATCTTGATTCACATGACATCGCATCTCATCTATTCGCATCCCATATCATTCATTTACACCCGATTCACATGACATCATATCTCATTCATTCACATCCTGATTCACATCACATTACATCTCATCCATTCACTCACATCGACATAATATCCTTTCACATACACATCCACATACATTCTTTCACATACACATCCACATCCATTCTTTCACATACACATCCACATCCATTCTTTCACATACACATCCACATCCGCATCCATTCTTTCACATACACATCCACATCCACTCTTTCACATACACATCCACATCCATTCTTCCATATACACATCCACATCCACATCCACATCCACATCCACATCCATTATTTCACATCCACAGATTGCTTGATTCTTTAATCAATGTAGAGGCCCCCAACCAATCAATTGGTTTGGTATGTTGATGAAGACTCCAAGGAAGATTAAAGAGAGAGAGAAACTCCAATCTCTCCAATTTGTCGAAGATTTTTAGAAGATAATAGAAAATATCATTATTTCAGTATAATACTGGCATGGTATAGTTCTCATATTTTTTTACAAAGGGCTAAGGATCTATTTATAGGTGAGGGAGGCCTCCAACCAAGTCCAACTAGTTTCTAGAATTTTCCAGGTTCAGTTTGGCTGAATTTGGACAAGATTTGGACCTAGTTTGGCTCCCTTTTTTATTTGGTTTGATCTAGGAGAGACGAGAGATAAAAATATCACAATATTTTTGAGTTTAAAACTCCACCACACATGTGAAATAGGCGCCTCCTTGAAGAGCCTCCTTCTCCTTACCAAGATGTCAAAATTGAATCATTCTACCCAAAATATTTCATTTTTTTAGTAATATTCATAGTTTTTTACTAATAAACCTTGTACTCAGTCAACTCTTCATCTTAAGTGGGCATTTACTCATTTTTGGGTATTTTCTTCTATAAATTGGATTTATCTCCTCCTCCCCACACTTGGATTGATCCTATTGGCCCCCCATAGGAACCTTAATTGGACCATAATCCAAAAATTTCTGAAAATCTAGACCCTTAGGCTAAGGTCCTTTATACTTCTTTTCAATTAATTCCAAATGCACATTTGAAAGTTCTTTTTGAATTCCTGTTTCAGGGGAAACCATTTTAGACACTAGGAGGATTTTTATATCCAAAAATATCTTAATTTTGGATTACTCTCTCTAGACATTTTCTCTCTCTAGACATTTTCTCTCTTTAGACATTTTCTCTCTCTAGGTCAAAACAGGGTAAAACAGAATTTTTCTTTTATTTCAAAGAGGGGAATAATTACAAGATCAGAAGGGGAGTCATTTTGGATTACTCTCTCTAGACATTTTCTATCTCTAGGTCAAAACAGGGTAAAACAGAATTTTTCTTTTATTTCAAAGAGGGGAATAATTACAAGATCAGAAGGGGAGGTTCTTACACCTACACACCTCAAAAGCTGGAGGGAGGAATCTTACATGTAGTAACTGACGTGCATTGAGAGATCTAGGTTCATGTCGGTATTAGCTACTAGCATGCGTTGGGAGCTACTCAACAGGCAACAATTCGCCTACTTAGGACCTTCCAATGCACACTGGTAGCTACCTATCTTCTTAGGTATTTGTATCTTCTCTGATTAAGGAGCTGTCTTCATAGGCTTGAAGGTGCTTGTGTGGTATGTAGTACTTTATACTGCCGTTTTGCAGCCAGATTCACATTATGGGCATGTTTTGGTCTCCGTTCGGTCACTACAAGGTATTTTGGGCAATTTAGGGAAGTTCTAGTAGAGAACTGTCTCTAGTCAAAATTTGTTTATTATTGCAATGTAGCAGTGCATTTCGAGAGTGGAGATAATGTTTACACATGTATTGTTGATATTGGACACATATGCACATGTACTCTCATCAGATCTAGTGACATACACCTTGTGCCAGATTACCACTACAGCAGCAGTCACACAAAACATACTTATGTGTTACAAATTGCATTCAAAAATTGTCTATTTGAAGGTTTTTGATTGTTGCAAGCTAATATGTCTAGCAGACTCAATCAGATTGTTAGTGAGAAGCTGGACAAGAAAACTTCCATGCCTGGAAGTTCAAAATGACCAATTTTTTGATAGGTAAAGGATTTTGAGACTATGTCGAAGGAGACAATGAGGAGCCTCGAGAGTTGTCTGAAGAGAATGCCACTCTAGCATATATATAGGCATTGGAGGATTAGAATCAGGGTGCAAGAAGGAAAGTTATTTATTGGCTTTTGATCAGTGTCACATAATGATAGGAAAGTGCCACAAAGGAACCACCAAGTATATTGATTTGGAAATCACAAAGCTTAAGCATAGCCTTCTCTATTCAGAGGGAGAGAAACCCACTTATATAGATTTCCTAGAGGAAGGGTGCCCTTTTCCTCAATCATCTCCACCTTTTGAGATCTACTCCACCTCCCCTAACTCCTAGAAGTGCCCCTAGATCAATGGGATCGATTGCCACCTAGATCGCCACCCACAAAGACTAGATACCTACACTCATTAGCCCTTAGGCTAAAGGCTGAAATTAATCCACCTAGAATAAACACACAACCACTAAGGTTACGAGATGGAGATAACCTCGATTTCTAACACCCTCTCTTGATCTACATCCATACCACACAGGGTGTAGTCAACGAGGTTACAAGGAGTGTCACATTGACTCCTAAACATAATTAGCACAAAGCTTAAAGAAGTGTATCAGTGGCCACATTGGCCTCATGTTGGCTGCTCCTAGTCTTATTGTCTTCGGACTTCTTATTCTCCTCATCTTGCTTCTCGTAGCACAACCTAGCTTTTCTTCCAATAGTAGCAAGTCCTGAGGATCTTCTTCTCATCCATGATGAGAATTGTTTCACCTATAGTTTGTGAAGTAGGTTCCTTGTTGGTAGACTTTTTGGCTTCCATCCTAGTTTCTTCAAGAATCAAAGAAGAGGAAATTGATGCAAGAATCATGTTGGATTTATTTGCAAGAGCAGACACGCACTGCCTATAAGCATCAAGCATACTATCAAGTAAAATCACTACAAGCCATTGGGGGGTCTAGCAAGGGGGTTTAAATTATCTAGCGTCGCTTATACGATGTTTTTGGAGGTGTCGTTTAAGGGAATGTCTAAAACGATTGTTTTAGCGACGTTTGCATGCTGATATATGTCGCTTTATATTCCCGGTCTAGCCTGCGGGAGAGAGTTTTATTCTGCGAGGCGCGCACAGACAGAGGGTGGCTGCATCAAGAGCAAAGGAGGGCAAAGAGAGCAAAGGAGGGTCAAAGCAGAGGGGGGCAATTGCATCGAGAGCAAAGGGGGCTATGGCATTGCTATGATAGTCGGGATCACAAGAGGGCAAGGGGGGACCAGACAAGGTATGCTAGTGTTGAAGCCTCTCTCTCTCTATCTCTACCTCTCTCTCTTAAAGAAGTAATGGTGGTGAGCTTGCTTGTAGCTAGATTCTCGTCTCTTTCTCTCTCTACAATGCATTACATTCAATTGCATGTAATGCAAGCAATCAACACTCAATATGATCTCACCATCTTCCAATGCATTACATTCAATTGCATGTAATGCAAGCAATCAACACTCAATATGATCTCACCATTTTCCAATGCAAAAGAAGCTCATGCATTTAAAATTTTTATGACATGGCATTAGGGGATGCGAACATATGGCAGCCTTTTTTTAAAGAAACCCCAATTCGAGCATCTTGCGCATGCTTCTCCCTAGCAGTTCTTTGTTCTTCCCTACCTCTCCCCTATGATAGCTCGTCTTGACTAGCTTTGATAGCCCCTTTAGGGTGCAGTGCCCCCATGGCACTTCAGCACATTGTGTCCTCAAATAGGATGCAAATAACGTAGATAAAGTTATGGGACAAAAGTCGCTCCCATAGATTAACCCCAAATGGAAGCCTCAATTGTTAATAGTAGGGATAGATACTTCCTTGGAATTAATGGATGATGTTTGCTTGACCAAATGGGTTTCTTGATGCATACATAGAAGATTCTCTATTAAAACCTACCAAATGCTTGCTTGAATTGTTTTAGGCAAGGACACATCATAAAGGATTGCTCTTTATTGGAGGGGGGAAGCGAAAAACTGATGGTTTCCAGACAGTTAATAAAAAACATCATGTTAAGTGGGCTCTCAGCCTATCCTTAAAAAGCACATCAATAAATATGCTCCTTTGCTTGTTGAAGTTGAAAATTCTAGGGTTGATGCCCAAGAAGAGGATAACAATGGGGGACAAACCCCCAAACACCTGTGATATGCTCAAAGACCACCAGTAGTAGGTACATGTCTCTCCTATTGTTCTTGTTCATAAAAATAAGGATAATGAGTTGCCTCAATTCCCTAGCCAAATCTCATCCTCTAATTTTGAGCAAGATGAGGTTATGGTAGAGGACTCTTAGCTAAAGTCCTTTAGGATTGAGAAAATTGATAATGATAGGAAAGCTTCCCTCTCCTCTTATTAGAAGTCAGTTGAAATCATCATGACACAGGTAGAGGAAGATACCTTACCAGTGTTTCCTGAAAAATCTAAAGACAAAAGGAAAAAAGATTAAAACATTGATCCTAATAGGGCTTAAATAGTGTTTAATAAGCCTCCTAAATCATCTAAAAAACCTAAGTTTTCAAGGGTGTTCTTTTAATTGTAAGGGGTTTTGTGATTCCATCAAAGCTGTAGTTATCACAAAATGGATAATTGACCATCAGTATAAGTTTGATTTTATATGCCTTCAAGAGATTGAATGTTGTGGTCCAATTTTGAATGCCAATCTCAAAAGACTTGGGGGGGGACTTCACCTGGTTTCCCTCCAGCCATGCCTCTGACAAGGGAGGCACTGCCATTCGGGCTTGTGCAAAAATGTGGCCAATTCAATCTTGGCTAGTGCCTCCTATTGGCACTAGGTGACTATCCAGCTGGATACCCCCTTCAACCTTAACATTGTGTCTGTTAATGCTCCTTGTAGTGTGAATGGTAGAGCTGAGCTTTGGGAGGAGGTGAGTTTGTTGGCAGGGCCTTGCATTATCACTAGAGAATTTAATATGGTTGAGGTAATTTCTGATGGATGGAGTAACTTGGGTGAGGTAATTCATGGTAGGGAGCTTGATGAATGGAATAAATTGTTGGAATGTCTTGATGTGATGGATGTTTCTTATAATAATAGTGTCTCTTGGACTAACAAATAGGAGGGGAGCTACTACAAGGCAGCTAGACTTGACAAGGTTTATGTAAATTTCTCTCTGTCTAATTTGTCTTTTGTTTTTGATTTCTCTCTTGACAAGTCTATTCTCATTTCTGATCACTTCCCTCTTGTTTTCAAATTTAAGCAAGATGTCAACATCAGCACGAATGGGGGGTTCCATGCTAACCAATCTTTGTTTCAGCTTGAGGAAGTTAAAAATGTTGTGTATGATATTTTTGCCAAAGCTTTTCAACAAGGTTGTTCTTCCTCTCAGTCTTGTGTGAGTTTTGTTAAAAACACTCAAGGGGTTTTGGGTAAACTCATGAGAAAAGAAAGGAAAATAAAAAAAAGAAGGAGAAATGAGATCCAAAAAGAGATAAATGACTTGGAATCTTTGGAGGCCACTGAGAACCTCTCAAACAAACTTTCAGATCTTAAAAACTCTCTAAAATTGCAAGAGCTTGAATATGAAAAGATTCTCCTCTACACTAAGGAGTTTGGGGCAGGGAAAATAGACAACCAAACAAACACATGTTTAACCCACTCAAGAAAAAGAAAATTAGAAAAATGGTTCCTCCATTAAAGGAAAACAAGGAAAACTCCGGAAACATCATGATGATGAAAGAAGAGAACCTTAAATTTGTGCAAGAATTTTTCAGCTGTTGATGCTCTGGCTTTGGGAGAAACACCTGGTCTTGATGGGCTACCAAATGAGTTCTATATAGCTTATGTGGATTTTTTTTCCCCTTATCTCATTTTGGTTTGAAGGGAATTTGTAGGTTTTTTCTCTTTCAATTTTAGTTAATACTGGGGTTATAAGGCTTATACACAAGAGAGGGTCCAAGAACTAGATTGATAATTGAAGGCCCATTACCTACCTCAATTCTGTTTATAAAATCTTTGCTCTTGCTCTTGCTAGAAGAATATCTCCTCTATTAGATTCTTTTATTCTTAAAGAGCAAAAGGGTTTCATCAAAGGTAGGTACATATTGGATGCTATCGGCTATGTGGGAAGGTATGGAGTATGCTAATGATCATCAGATGGATATTGTTTTCTTTAAAATTGATTTTGGAGTGGGATTTTGTTTTCTAGTCTCTTGAGGATATGGGGTTTGGGAAAAATTCAGAGGGTCAGTCCACACCCTCTTTGGGAATTTTAGCACTCTTATTTCTTTGAATGGTACTCTCACTGAACCCATCCCTCCAAGGAGAACTATCAAATAGGGATGTCCCCTTGCCCCTCTCCTTTTTGTCATTACTACTGATGCCCTAGGATGGCTTGTCTCTAATGCCTTGAACAAAGGCTCTTTGAAATATCTTTGTCTACAACAATCTGCTGATGATAGTAACTCTCTTGTTTTTAATGATGCTCAATCTATAAAGACTTTTTGGAGTTGCTCGTCGACCGACAAACAGGTACCAGCACAAGGCAACCCAGCGAAGTGTTGATGTCTCTTGGAGAGACGATTACTAAAGGCCCCACGTTCCTCCCTTATACTTTCTTTGCCAAACAAGCATGACGCTATGTGGGATAAAAATCTAACTGAATGAAAGGCTTACCCATTGTAGAGAGTCTCTTGGCAAGGCATTAAAGAGGGGAGATGGAGATTTTTGGTTGCCTGGTCACAAAAAATCCAGCATAGAAGAAGAAGAAGAGATAAGGTGTGAGGGGCAAAGAAACCCTAAATCGGAAGGTATTGGGTGGTAAGAAAGGGGTCGGAGAGGAGTCTTCTCTTGACGACAAGGGAGCTGAAAGTAAAGAGAATGTGTTTGAGAGGCACCTAGGATTAATGAGGATAAATGCATGGCAATAATAGAAGATTAGTAGTGGAAGTCTCGCTCAATTTGCCTAAGACGAGACTGCATGGTAGAGCAAGAAAGGTTGTGGGTAGGAAAAGAAGAGAAGAGGAGAAGAAGAAGAAGAAAATAGAGAAGAAGAAGAAGAGAGAGAGAGAGAAGAGGAGGAGATGAAGAAGAAGAAGAAAAGAGAAAAGAAGAACAACAAGAGGAGAGAAGAAGAAGAAGAGAGAAGAGGAGAGAGATGAAAGAGAAGAAAGGAAAAAAAAAGAGGGAGAAGAAGAAGAAGAAGAAAAGAGATAAGAGAATAAGAAGAAGAAAAATAACAAGAGAGACAAGAAGGAAAAGAATAAGAAAAAGAGAGAAAAAGAAAGAATTATTTTAGTTACTAGTGCATTGTTTAAATGTTGACTCTAGATGTGTTAATATATATGTGGATCACTCTAGTGGCATCATAAATTGAGATCAATTTGAGCGTTATTGTCAAACGGTTAGTATGATCATTGTTATACGCTTTTGACCAATCGTTTGATTTCATGCTTTTAATTTTTTTATCATCTCCACAGAGACTCATGATTAGGGTAGACTTTCAAATTAAACACCCAACCCGGACTAACATTATTCTAGGCTATCTGATTATTACTTAAGTAGTTTATGTTGTAATCATGAAAACAATAGTCTTGAGTTTATGCATGACTGTAGGCATGTTGTTATGTGTGGTGTAAGAATAATATGCAGGTTATACCAATGATCTCTACCATGGAGCTTCCAACAATTCTCATCTCGACTTACACACGATAAGTCCTCATTTTTACCAAATAATTACATTTTTAGTTATTCACAAATTGTTTTAAATTCTCTATTTCTCTTAACCTTTTTATTTTGTAGCCAACAATATAACAACGTAAGACTCTCTTACTTTTGGATTTTATTTTTACATCATCAAGTTTTATTTAATATTTTTTATTTCACTTGGACTTGATGATGATCAATAACAAGACTACCATGATGATTACTCCGACTCTTAGGGTAACATATTCATTTGTTTATCTTTTCCATGAATTTATTTAAGACTTTTTTCAAATTTCAAGGATATTTCTTATGCATTAAAAGTAAAACTTCTCGGAGGAGCTCGCCCTTCCATCTTGAACTATACTTTATGAAATTTTCACTATGAACTAGTCTTGTGGTATGGGACACGAGATTAATCTTGTGAGTATTCCGATGCATACTTATCTCTAGATTTGTGTGGGACAATTTCTGGTGATATGGGACACTAGAATTTATTACACATAGAAGTCCTTCATACAATGTCTCTTTTACATGTCTATGATGAATACTTAGTGATATTTATCTGTGACGGATAACTTATCACAAATTGAGTATTGGTTGAGAGTGAATCCAATCAACTGTGACGTGTGATGCATGTAAGGAATGTGTGAGTTTGATTTTGAGTCAATCCAATCAACTCTTCTGAAACTAATTCTTGATGAGGGTAACCCAGTGTGGTATAAGAATCGAGAGTGAATTTGATTATTTAGAGGGTGAACCTAGTTGGTTGTTAGTGAATCCAACCAACCGTGACACATGTGGTATACTCTGTGAATACATGTGACGCGTATGAAAACATTGTCAATGAATCCAATGTAGCAGTTTGATTGTGAGTGAATCTGATCAACTTTTTTGAATTAATTCTTGATAAGGGTGACCCAGTGTGTTATAAGAATCGAAAGTGAATCTGATTCTTTAGAGGGTGACCCTAGTTGGTTGTGAGTGAATCCAACTAGTTGTGACACGTATGATACGTGTACTTTGTGAATACATGTAATGTGTATGAAAACATTGTGAGTGAATCCAATGATGGAGTTTGGTTGTGAGTGAATCTAATCAAACTCTAATACATGTGTGACACATGTAAAGGTTCTCGGGGCAGTTGGGACCCAATTTGGTGTTATATTTCTCATTTTCTGTATATTTGTGTGCATGCACTTCCTGAGGTTTCCGTTTCTCATTTTGATTTTGTGTTGATTTTTCAGTATTAACTAAATCTTCTAGTTGATCTAAAGTTGGTGCATCAAATCTTTGAGCATTCCCCCCTTGTAACAAATAAGGATCAACAAACTTTGCTCGTGATCAGCAAGAACTTGCACATGCAATAAACCATCAAACCCCAAGAATTTGCATAGAAATGCTTATTAAATTCCATCAATGTATAGATAGAAGCCTCTATAAAAACAACACCCCTACTGTGATAATAATCTTCTTAGTGAGAAGATTGTAAAGACAATAACCTTTACTTTCGACACTATAGACAAATAAAATGCATTTCACTACCTAGTTTAATTTTACGCTGGTGCATGTGTATATGCTAAACAACAAAAAACATGCATATGTTCAATTATAGGTTTCTAATTGAACCAAGTACCATAACCATTGATAGTCTTCAAAGATTTAGCGGGGTACCTATTCAACACATAGGTGGCACATTGAACTACTTCCATCCAAAACTTATGGGGAAGTTGTTGACCTTTAACTATGCATCTAGAAATCTCCATGAGATGTTGCATGTCTTAGTAATGCCATTTTGTTGTGGTGTATAAGGAGTTGTATAACTAATGCCTCATGGGGTTCACCTAAAAATATGTAAGTGTAGCATGTGATCAGTTAATCATGAAGGGTATATTAATTCAAAAAAGCTATAGAATTACATTTACATGAGGGGTTTTTAAAACAAATTTAAAAAAAACCCTAAGTTTATGAATAAAAAGGGATCATTTTATTCATAAAAGTATGTAACTGTAAGGGGTTTTTTTAATACCCCTTAAACACAGGTGATACATAAAATTTCTTAGAGGTGAACCCCCTGAGACTGATTCTTAATGTCTTCTTGTGCCAAACAATCTTTGATGACATTGGAAATATATTTCCCCCCTCTATTAGAATAGAGAGTTTGAATTTTTAAGCTAGTTTCATTTTCAACCATAGCAACAAAGTGTTGAAAATGGAAAAATACCTCTTATTTAGCTTTCATAGGGTAAGACCAGCTAAATTTTCTATAATCAATAAATGTACAACAAACTTTATAAATTTCCTCCCAAAGAAGTAGTCCTCATTGGACCATACACATCACTATGTGTAAGTAGCAATTTGTGAATAGCTCTTTCAGTTGCATTATTTGGGAAAGGTGGCAAGTAAGTTAGCCAAGGATGCATCCTTCACAAATATACCTTGATGGTGGATCAAGATGAGGAAGATCCTCTAACATCTCATGTTGTTGCTAAAGCATCAAACCACCAATAAAAGTGTGGTTGGACCTAGAGTCCAAAGTATATTTATGCTTCAAACTTGCAAGTAGGAGATCTAGCAAGTGTTATAGCTTGCCAACCAATCATTTAGGCTAGATGGAAAGCTAAAACACTTGCCATCTCTCATAACGCAATGCAGGAAATCATTTATGCTCTTGTGCATGCATATGGGCATTAAGAGAGCAAGAGTGCTACTCAAGCTTGCTTTCCAAGATGGTAAATGTGGGTAAGCACTTTTGCATGCTTGTTGTACATTATGTAAGATAAGTAAGTTATATGGATTACAATTACAATGTAATGGTGTACTCATGATTTATATAGAGTATACAAAATGCTACACACTTTGCTTTTGGTTGCTTGTTCATGCAAAGTACAATTTGAAGCTATGTTTATTTTGAACTGGACATAACTTCTAATCTATAGCTCAAGACAACATGATATAAAAGAAAAAGTGGAGAATTTCTCATGCTCTATTGATTTTAATTTATTTTTTCTAGTAACCAGTGCTCCTACTAGAGATTTTACTAGTAAAAATATCGCTAGTAACTTCGTTGGTTATAGTAGCAAGGTTGACAACAACGATTCTACCACAATGATTGGAACCCATCATTTATTGCTAGTAGGACTATTGGTTAGCCCTTATTTTCTTGTAGTGTGTCTAGGAAATTCATGCACTTTGAAATTTGTGACACAGTATACTAGATGTCTGGCAGGGAGATGTATAACTAGATAAGGCATCCAACAACTTGACCATAAGTGGTTATGTCAAATGTTTCACCACCGGCACCCTACAAACTAAGTTTTACACTAAGTTCCATTAGTGTAGAAATCGGTTTACAACTTTCCATATTGAGCCTTTTGACTAGTTGCTTGATGTACTTGGATTGCTTAATGACTATACCATCATCTTGCTATATAAATTGCATACCCAAGTAGTATTTCAAAAGACCGAGATCTCACATCTCAAAAGTTCAGGCAAGGCCAAATTTGAAAGTTGTAATGAAATCCTCATTGGTGGTTCACGAACATCTCATCTACATAGAGAAAATGACAATAAGAAAATCCTACTTGTTCTTTTTTAAATATAAAGTGCTTTTTGTAGGACTGTTTTTAAATCCTTGTCTAGTTAAATAGGTATAATTTTCTTGGTCCGTAGCTGTGGGAGCTTGTTTTAAACCATATAAAGGTTTATCAAGCTTGCATAAATTCTTCACTTGACTAGGTTAGGAATGACTAGCTGGTAGACTCACATAAACTTCTTCCTATGAGTCACCATTGAAAGACGTTGTTTTGATGTTCTGTTGGTACACTTTCCATCTACAATGGGCTACCAAATAATAAAAAGTCGGACAGTGGTCATAAGGAAATTGGGAGAAATTTATTTTAATTAATCCCTTTCTGCTAGGCATAACTTTTTGCAAAAACAAGTTTGGCCTTCTTGCATAACCTTTTGCAACAAGTCTTTCCTTAAATAGATCTATCTCCCTTTCTCGTGACTTTGAAATAACTTGTTCTCTCAAGTCTTGTAGTTTTGTTAAATGTTCATTCACAGACTCTTTTTATTACATATTTTCATTGTCAAGTTTCCTTCTGGGATAGGTAATCCTTGCATCACTTTTAACATGATACATAAATTAGAAAGTATTCTAAGAAAGCATGGATGTTCTAGAAGAGAGAATGTGAAGAATGACAGACCTTTTAATTAATAAGGCAATTAATGCCAAAGCTTGAGAATCATGTGAATCCCATATTCTTTTGGTCATAGTAGTAATTTGAGGAACTTATTATTGGATATGTTAGTTCTATGACCCCTTACAGGAGAAAATACGCTAAGGGCGGTCGTCAACACCTATGACATGCTCCCAATGAGGACATTTCTAACCATAAAACTCCCTAGGGAGTACTTTGACCCATCCAATTTATCCTCTTTGTAAATAATACCAAAAAAATCATTTACAGATTTGTTGGCCATACTTATGTCATGACTGCTAGAGATTTGAAGAAGGAAAGATGGTGGAGTAAAGCTTGAATTGAAGTCAGTAGGCTGATGAACTCTCTAAAATGCTGCTAAAAAATCTCATCCGAATTGCCGATTAGAGTATCCAATCTGATGATTAGAGGAGATAAAGAATTTCTACTTATAGAGTGTGAAATTGGACGATTGTATCAGATGATCGAAGAAGGATAATTGCCAATTAAATTGTGAGATCCACAAACGAACAAGAGCGGATGATCAGAGGGGTGTGATCAATTGATTAAAAGTCATCGATCAGTTGAAAATCATTGATCGAAGGAAGATTAGAGATGAACAATTGAAAAACACCAATCAAACGATTGGAAGAGCACAAATGGGATGATTGGATCGAACTTTTCGATAAGGGGAATCATGGATTGAACTGTAAGATTGGACAATTCGATCGATCGATTGAAGAAGCCATGATTGGAAAATTAGAGTGATTGCTATGTGCAGCAATTAGTGAACCAATCCAATCCATTGATTGGAATGTAGATCAAATTATTAATGTGAACGATTGAAGAAGTTGATGATTGGGGAAGTGAGATTTTTTAGGCTAGCAATTATAAAAGCCAGACGATTGAAATATTCATGATTGCTCAGACTATTAATTGGACTATTGAGCGATTAGAAAATTGCAAACCATTGTAGATTTTATCTACCACGTGACGCACTGTAATGAAGCAGTGGAAAAAAATAGAATCCTTGACAGATCTCTCGAATAATCTCGAGACAAAAATTATCATCAACTAATTCATGAAAAAAATGGACACTATAATCAATAGAACTATAATCAATTGGCTATATGATTGCAATATAGTTGATCAATTGTTGTGTAGTTTTTTGTCCGTTTGTAGAGTGTGTGTTTACCAAACTATATGCTATAGTCTACACTCAAATGGAAACCACCAAACAAGCTACTGCACAGCCAACTGTGTGAGGTGTTTGCACACAAGGTTTCTACATAATAGTTAAAAACTTCAAGAAAACAACTAATAAAACCTCCTAAGCTCCGCACTCTATAGAAAACTAAAATATCTAGGATAATCTATGAAAATCTTGTAAGTTGTGTAGCTTGAAAAACAAAGAAATAAGTAATGGAGAACTTTGCTCTAATATACCACTATTAGCTTTGATGGAAGCAAATCTACAAACACTGACTCGCTCACATATTAAAGAGAACACAAGGGGTGGAAAGTATGTAGAAGGCTAGTTCACTTGGAGTAGTTGCTCAAGGTACACTGAAGTACAAAAATGAGTAGCAATCTAGAGCCCAACATTTAAAAGCGAGCCTATGGTGTGTAACCCTATGGATATCATAATCGATATGGCCTTTAGCAACTATAGATCCAATATCTAAAGAGCTTAGACACTTCTTTTTCTAATGAAAATCCCATTATGATGCAAAACCCTATGAATATCATGCATGGTTAGTAAATGAGCATTTTGTATGCAAGATTACTTGTGTAATTTTAGATAATGTCCTAGAGCCAGCGAGGTAGGACTAAAAGGCTCAAGAGTCTACTAGAAAGAAGGTAAATATTTTATGCATCAAAGAAATGGGATTGTGACCTCCAAGTGGATTTTGTCAAGCCTTAGAATAGGGTTAGGGTTTTTATAAGGTGGCTACTATTATACTTACACATTATAACTAAGATATGGGTTTGATGAGATTGAAATTTTAACCATAGTTATAGTGTTTCAAATGTTTGTTGTTAATAGATTAGGCCTAAAAGTGACAATTATGGGTGGTTGTACAATAAGGGTCCTCACTTTGGATCACCTTCCAAGTTTTTTTGTAGCAATAAACATTCATTTTTTGACCAAAATTGGCTAATCTCACCCACTTGGCAAATGAATTTGACATTGAGATAACATCACACTCTTAATTGTGCACTTAAACATATGGTCCGATCAAAAATAAAAAATTTCAAACACCAAATTTTCTACGTCACAAATATAGTACATATGGCATTTCCCAAACTTAGAGGTAGATAGTACGACCATAAAACTTTAATAACTTCTTTGTTTAAACTCAAATTCAACCCCCACTTTGCAAACAAGGAAGTCATGCAATGGAGATCTTACCTTTATTTATTAAGTAATTTTTACATGTAATTTCTATTTTGAATTAATTGTTATCTTATTTTAAAGTACACAAAAGGGTATTTTTTTTGTATAGCACATCTTTATACAAACGACTATGTACTTTAACTTACTTGAATGATCCAACAATAGACAACTATAAGGAAAATGTGCCCATATGGTCAAATTTTATTCTTAATAGTTAGATTTTTCAAGATCTCCAGTGTAAATTTACCTCAAAGTTTTGAAGTAACTAAACATAATTAGTAAGTTAATTATAAAAAAATATTTTTATGTGATTACGTAATAATTTTATATAAGCAAGTAGTGCTAATCAAGATGAATATTAAAAAAAAGGTTTATTTTGAGTAAGAAATAATCTATTTTCATCTATTTTATGTGAAAGTAGCTCTACTTGAGTAGTTTATTTCCTTCCAAGCCTAAACAAAAGTCTAACTAGGCTTCGAAAAGTAGGTTAGGTAATGTACCAAACATAGCTGGAGAACCCTCAGGTGGTCACACATGTGGCCAAGTGTTTGACATGTCACCTACACATGGCATTCATTCCACCTAGATGTACCACCTCACTATTGCACCTCAACATTGATGACATGGCATGGCTTGTTCACACACTAAGTGTAAAGTAATTGAAATTTCTCTAACACATGTGCTAGTACAATCGCGCAATGCTGCGCACAAGCGCGCAGCATAAATAATATGTACAATCATTTGACACGTGGCTAACAAAATAACTCATACGAAATAATAACAATTCGAGAGATGATAAGATAAGATCCTCCATGTGCAACACATGCAGTGCTCATCATCACACGTATCTCACAAACATAAACATATTAGTTATTCCAATTGATTGTTATCACAACGATTAATCACAATATGAAACATTGATAGTAGGCACAAGCACATGTTACACTTCGATTGAGAGTATCATTTTACACATTATCCTAGCATGGCATGTCTTTTCACTTGTTACACTTCGATGAGTGCATTATCTAGTATGGCATGTCGTTTGCATAAATCACTTGTTACACTTCGATCGTGGTGTGCAATTGTCTAGCAAGCATAGTCCACTTTGATATAACACAGAGTCGACAAGCATGGCGCTCCTCGTTACACTCTTCAATTATAGCATACACCCGTTAAAAATGCCAATAACACTAGGTAACTAGTATTTAATGTGGGGTCACCAAACTTGTCATGTTTCTCTTTCATCCATCTGTGCAAGCGCGCTTTCTTACCGGAAACGTAGTCTCATCAAATTCATCGCAACTAGGAGATTTATGTGATGAAGTGTGCTCTTTTACAACACTACTTGTAAGAAAACATTTAAAAGGGCCTAAGAGGTGCATGACAAAATTGTGCACCTAATCCTCGACCGTGGAACCCTTCTTGGGGCTTTTTACGTGGCACAACAAAATTTTGCGTGCTGAAAGAAAGGCTTCATTTCGTATCGTAGAATCCTTGAAGGGTTGCATTTCCAAATTTGAAGTAAAAAATAAAAATAAAACCCTTCACCGCAGATGTGTGTTGACAAGGACGGGCATTCAAACGTTTGTTGAGCTTTAACGGGGTAAGTTGAAGTGATGCACTCACCGACCACCACCACCCTTTTGCAAAAGCCGCGTGTAGGACGATGCAATATTGAATGAGCTGAAGGCCTGTACAGAACGGCAGCCAGCTACACACACACACACACATTTTTTTGGAGTCTGTTTTTGCGATGCACTCTCACCGACCACCACCGTTTTGTATTGAATGAGCTGAAGTCCTGTAGTAGAGCACGGCAGCGTGTTGGCGTGCCTTTATATATTGCCGCCTCCCCTCATTTTGATAATTGCAGCAGCAGCCAGCTACACACACACACACACACATTTCTTTGAGTTTGTTTTTGCGAGAGGATGGGGCACCATCGGCATCATCACCATCGCCACCACCCATATCCGCCACCACCTTGCCCACCCCCTCCATGTCCTCCACCATCCTGCCCACCCCCTCCATGTCCTCCACGATATTGCCCACCCCCTCCATGTCCTCCCGCACCATGCCTCCCACTTTATTATTATTACCGCCGCTGCTGATTATTATTATATATTCAGCTCGGTTCTCTCTGTGTGTGTGTGTGTGTGTGTGTATCTGTAGTACAGCGTAAATGAATCTGCGATTCCAATACGCGTAGTACAGTAGTTATACCACGTCGATCTTTCCGATCGGCCTCCATAAATAAATAATAGAGAGAGAATATGTTGGTCTACCATGCATTTCATCTACTACTTACAATGAAGCGCTCGAAGGTTTGAGTGTAATAGCTCCTTACGAAGGTGGTGGATTTGTTCTTCTTTAGATTTCTTTTCCTTGAGCTGTAATCTCCAAATTTAAAATTTTGTTAAAAAAATGCACATGTTCTCTGCTGTTGGAGAGAGAGGAGTCAATTCTCTGCTGTTGGAGGGAGAGAGAGAGAGAGAGAGAGAGCAGGGAATGAGTTTTGAATCGAACTCGCTTGGCGAATAAATTTTTGAATCGCTAAGGCGGGGAGAGAGAGAGAGAGAGAGAGAGAGAGAGAGAGAGAGGACTGATGCAGTACGAAGGCAATATAATAATAAATTGAAAAATATCATAAAAACATGATTTGAGAAAAGCTCAATATAAGGTTCGGGTGATAAAGATGAAATGTTCGTGGGCTGTTGAGCAACCGCTGTGTGGTCACATCTCTCGAGTTTCTGGTAGTTTTGACAAGCGTAGCACGGCCTTCGCATATTGGCACCTTAGCGCGGTTTTTTAATCGGTTAATGTTGTTTTCTTATTAATTATTGCAACTTAATAGAGGGGGGAGGGGTTCTTTAATTCAAAATCTAAACATGTATACTTGTAAAAAGGGGGTGGACAATTGTGGTGGTAGCAAATATTTACAATTTTGAAATTAGGGTTATTTGAAACACATGCGTGGTGCCGGCTATATGGCTTCTCAAGAAGTACAAGCATACGAAGTCGAATTCATCATAGAGGACCATTTGCAAAGTGTATAATCCTGTTCTTATCGTAGGTGCATATGCATTCACCTTTTTGTCGTATAAGCCATCACTTGATAGCCATGGGCATGCTTTAGTAGCACCGAGCATGCTTACTTATGCATCGAGAGCTACTGGCATGCACTGGGAGCTCCCAATGGATGCTGGTAGCACGTGTCATGCATTGGGAGCTTCGGGTTTTTGATAGTAGCTACCGGCATGCTTCAATAGCACCCAGGAGCTATTGGAATGCACTAGGAGCTCCCAATGGCATGCACTAGGAGCTCCCCCATGCATGCTAGGTGCTACCTACCTAAGCATGCCGATAGCTACTAGCATGCACTAGGAGCTACATAAGCATGTTGGTAGCTGTTGGCAGCATGCACCAGGAGCTTCGAATGCATGCTAGCAGCTACCGGCATGCTTAGATAGCAGCCCCAGCATGCATTGGGAGCTCCCAATGCATGCCGGTAGCTATCAACGTGCTTATGTAGTGAAAGATCCATGCCCCCTCCGTGCAACGGATTCGGGGATGCTGGCAGTGGAAGTAGCACTTCTTGCGTGGGGAAGGATCCCTCACTCGGGGCCTCACCCACCACCACGGATATCCGGACAAGAGACTAATCCCTTGGTTCTTCAAAAACCGAGCCCAGAAAAACTTCCCCCCTACCGGAAAGCACGGGCGATTCCTCCAGGATATTTGTACTTTAATGTAGTCAGGTCATTACTGACCAAACTGATCCGACCAAACCTGTGAGTCACTTGGTCAGATCAAGGAAGAAACTTGCACCTGGATCATAGAAACCAATGCTTTTTTCCCCATCGAGAGGCACAGCCGTTGATTCTTTTTCCATAGAACAATTACTATCCGGGATTTACTTCATCTATCGTACTATAACAGAATTGAGTCTCATTTTACGGATCTATCAGTCCAGCCTACAGTCCCATGGGTTAGCCAACCGCCCAACCAGTGTAGTGATGGGATCCAATTAGGAATTTGGTTAGGTTTTATCCTGGGTACCAGGGAAAAGAGTTCCCAGGCCCCCTAGCCGGATATTCATGCAAATTTAACGCCAGTCACACCACTTACACACCCAATATGACATTTTCTTTTTCACAGATTCAGCTATCTTTAAAACAATCATTTAATGAAACCATAGTGTCACTAATCATAATCCTCCTCCAAAATATCCGGTTGAATCCTAATTTCCAATCATTCCTTCATCGGTGTACCTATGGCATCATTGGTAACCAGAATACTCACCACCTATCCCTCAGGGCCTTTTCGATAGTTCCTAGCTCATAGTACCCGACAATATATTCACTTATAAAAATCAAGATGGAATCTCCGTTGAAGAACAGCAAGATCAACCAACAGATCCATATAAAAGAGCCATGGACTCATCCATTGAGGACTAGCAAGGTTAATCAACCATATCCATGCCCAGCTTCAGAAAACAACTCTTACTACTTGTTCCAATATCTTCCTCGATGCACGCGTGGGTATCGTCAAAGTGACCCAGAGCCTGAGCATCGTATGGTCAACACCCTCTAGGATCCTTCTTCGCAGGTGACCTAGCGTTTCACTCATAGTCCGCTTCCTTGGTCCCTCATCCACTGTACAGGAAGCTCACCATTTTAATCCGCTTCACTCATAGGCCGCTTCCTTGGTCCCTCATCCACTGTAGAGGAAGCTCAGCGAGGCTGGTCAAGACCTCGGCCGAGCGAACCTTGCTACACGAGACGTCCTCCGTTGACTCCGAGCGAACCTTGCTACACGAGATGTCCTCCGTTGACTCTCCGCCGTCAACTATTGCAACTCTATCAGTTAGGTCTCCACGACCTCATTCTCAAGATGGTCAAAGTGCTTTCCCAGCATTATTGACATAAAACAGTCATTTAAAAACAGGTCATAAGTACAGTTTCTATAATGAACTCTCGTCTTTCACATTGTTCCACATCTGTCCACATTACTTAATCCATATCCAATTTATATGTATTCCTATTCTCAACCAAACACATCATTTTTCATCTCATCACATCTTTCCTCATTTATCCTCATCCACTAGCATCTACCCATATTCACATCCCATCACACCTCATTCATTTACATCACATGATACATTCATTCACATCTATCTTAATTTACATCACATTCATTTCACATCTCATCTCATTCATTCTTATCTCGATTCACATCACATATCATTCATTTACACCCGATTCACATGACATCACATCTCATTCATTCACATCTTGATTCACATGACATTGCATCTCATCCATTCACATCCCATATCATTCATTTACACCCGATTCACATGACATCACATCTCATTCATTCACATCCTGATTCACATCACATTACATCTCATCCATTCACTCACATCGACATAATATCCTTTCACATACACATCCACATCCATTCTTCCACATACACATCCACATCCATTCTTTCACATACACATCCACATCTATTCTTTCACATCCACATCCGCATCCATTCTTTCACATCCACATCCGCATCCATTCTTTCACATCCACATCCACATCCACTCTTTCACATACGCATCCACATCCATTCTTCCACATACACATCCACATCCATTCTTTCACATACACATCCACATCCATTCTTTCGCATCCACATCCACATCCACATCCACATCCATTCTTTCACATACACATCCACATCCATTCTTCCACATCCATTATTTCACATCCATTATTTAACATACACATCCACATCCATTCTTTCACATACACATCCACATCCATTCTTCCACATACACATCCACATCCATTCTTTCATATTAGAGAATTTCTTCATGAGAAGCTTCATTTGAATATAGGATAGGTCATAGGAATGACCATTCTTTTGGAGGAGAGAGAGACATTCTTTTAAAGAAAATTAATTTAAGCATAAATGGAAATTTATGTGTCTTATCACTACAATTCATTAAAGAACTTCAATTGTATTAAAAAGCCATATAATTGAATGCTTCTCAAGCTTGAGAGGGGTTGAGAAGAGAGAACATTTGGAGACTAGAAAAAAGACCATAAACCACATTTTACCTCCTAGATTGCTTGATTCTTTAATCAATGTAGAGGCCCCCAACCAATCAATTGGTTTGGTATGTTGATGAAGACTCCAAGGAAGATTAAAGAGAGAGAGAGAAGCTCCAATCTCTCCAATTTGTCGAAGATTTTTAGAAGATAATAGAAAATATCGCCCTCGCTTCCCTGCATCGCCCTCGCTCCAGACTGCCAACGTGGACGGACGTGGACTGTCCTCAAATAGGATGCAAATAACATAGATAAAGTTATGGGACAAAAGTCGCTCCCATAGATTAACCCCAAATGGAAGCCTCAATTGTTAATAGTAGGGATAGATACTTCCTTGGAATTAATGGATGATGTTTTCTTAAGAGAGAGAGAGAGAGAGAGAGAGAGAGGCACACAAAGCCAAGTAGAAAAAGAGAGAAGCACACTTTAACCACCGCCTATGAGAGAGAGAGAAAGAGAGAGAGAGAGAGAGAGAGAGAGAGAGAGACGGGCCAAAGAGAGCCAGGAAACAAACGAGAAGAGAAAACGCCAAGAAATTGCCAGCAGCGTCGCACACTGGTGGTGGCAATGAGAATGTGCTGAAGTGCCATGGGGGCACTGCACCCTAAAGGGGCTATCAAAGCCAATCAAGATGAGCTATCATAGGGGAGAGGTAGGGAAGAACAAAGAACTGCTAGGGAGAAGCATGCGCAAGATGGTCGAATTGGGGTTTCTTTAAAAAAAAGGCTGCCATATGTTCGCATCCCCTAATGCCATGTTATAAAAATTTTAAATGCATGAGCTTCTTTTGCATTGGAAAATGGTGAGATCATATCGAGTGTTAATTGCTTGCATTACATGCAATTGAATGTAATGCATTGTAGAGAAAGAAAGAGACGAGAATCCAGCTACAAGCAAGCTCACCACCATTACTTCTTTAAGAGAGAGAGGTAGAGATAGAGAGAGAGAGGCTTCAACACTAGCATACCTTGTCTGGTCCCCCCTTGCCCTCTTGTGATCCCGACTATCATAGCAATGCCATAGCCCCCTTTGCTGGAAGGTCCTAAGTAGGCCAATTGTTGCCTGTTGAGGAGCTCCCAACGCATATTGGGCGCTACCTTAGCAAGCAGGCTAGTAGCTAATACCGGCATGAACCTAGATCTCCCAATGCACGTCAGTTGCTACATGTAAGATTTCTCCCTCCAGCTTTTGAGGTGTGTAGGTGTAAGAATCTCCCCTTCTGATCTTGTAATTATTCCCCTCTTTGAAATAAAAGAAAAATTCTGTTTTACCCTGTTTTGACCTGGAGAGAGAAAATGTCTAGAGAGAGTAATCCAAAATTGAGATATTTTTGGATATAAAAATCCTCCTAGTATCTAAAATGGTTTCCCCTGAAAGAGAAATTCAAAAAGAACTTTTAAATGTGCATTTGGAATTAATTGAAAAGAAGTATAAAGGACCTTAGCCTAAGGGTCTAGATTTTCAAAAAATTTTGGATTATGGTCCAATTAAGGTTCCTATGGGGGGCCAATAGGATCAATCTAAGTGTGAGGAGGAGATAAATCCAATTTATAAAAGAAAATACCCAAAAATGATTAAATGCCCACTTAAGATGAAGCGTTGACTGAGTACAAGGTTTATTAGTAAAAAACTATGAATATTACTAAAAAAAATGAGATATTTTGGGTAGAATGATTCAATTTTGACATCTTGGTAAGGAGAAGGAGGCTCTTCAAGGAGGCGCCTATTTCACATGTGTGGTGGAGTTTTAAACTCAAAATATTGTGATATTTTTATCTCTCCTCTCTCCTAGATCAAACCAAATAAAAAAGGGAGCCAAACTAGGTCCAAATCTTGTCCAAATTCAGCCAAACTGAACCTGGAAAATTCTAGAAACTAGTTGGACTTGGTTAGAGGTCTCCCTCACCTATAAATAGATCCTTAGCCCTTTGTAAAAAAATATGAGAACTATACCATGCCAGTATTATATTGAAGTACCAAATGGGTTTCTTGATGCATACATAGAAGATTCTCTATTAAAACCTACCAAATGCTTGCTTGAATTGTTTTAGGCAAGGACACATCATAAAGGATTGCTCTTTATTGGAGGGGGGGAGCGAAAAACTGATGGTTTCCAGACAGTTAATAAAATACAGCATGTTAAGTGGGCTCTCAGCCTATCCTTAAAAAGCACATCAATAAATATGCTCCTTTGCTTGTTGAAGTTGAAAATTCTAGGGTTGATGCCCAAGAAGAGGATAACAATGGGGGACAAACCCCCAAACACCTGTGATATGCTCAAAGACCACCAGTAGTAGGTACATGTCTCTCCTATTGTTCTTGTTCATAATAAGGATAATGAGTTGCCTCAATTCCCCAGCCAAATCTCATCCTCTAATTTTGAGCAAGATGAGGTTATGGTAGAGGACTCTTAGCTAAAGTCCTTTAGGATTGAGAAAATTGATAATGATAGGAAAGCTTCCCTCTCCTCTTATTAGAAGTCTGTGGAAATCATCATGACACAGGTAGAAGAAGATACCTTACTAGTGTTTCCTGAAAAATCTAAAGCCAAAAGGAAAAAAGATAAAAACATTGACCCTAATAGGGCTTAAATAGTGTTTAATAAGCCTCCTAAATCATCTAAAAAACCTAAGTCTTCAAGGGTGTTCTTTTAATTGTAAGGGGTTTTGTGATCCCATCAAAGCTGTAGTTATCACAAAATGGATAATTGACCATCAGTATAAGTTTCATTTTATATGCCTTCAAGAGATTGAATGTTGTGGTCCAATTTTGGATGCCAATCTCAAAAGACTTGGGGGGGGACTTCACCTGGTTTCCCTCCAGCCATGCCTCTGATAAGGGAGGCACTGCCATTCGGGCTTGTGCAAAAATGTGGCCAATTCAATCTTGGCTAGTGCCTCCTATTGGCACTGGGTGGCTATCCAGCTGGATACCCCCTTCAACCTTAACATTGTGTCTGTTAATGCTCCTTGTAGTGTGAATGGTAGAGCTGAGCTTTGGGAGGAGGTGAGTTTGTTGGCAGGGCCTTGCATTATCACTAGAGAATTTAATATGGTTGAGGTAATTTCTGATAGATGGAGTAACTTGGGTGAGGTAATTCATGGTAGGGAGCTTGATGAATGGAATAAATTGTTGGAATGTCTTGATGTGATGGATGTTTCTTATAATAATAGTGTCTCTTGGACTAACAAATAGGAGGGGAGCTACTACAAGGCAGCTAGACTTGACAAGGTTTATGTAAATTTCTCTCTGTCTAATTTGTCTTTTGTTTTTGATTTCTCTCTTGACAAGTCTATTCTCATTTCTGATCACTTCCCTCTTGTTTTCAAATTTAAGCAAGATGTCAACATCAGCACGAATGGGGGGTTCCATGCTAACCAATCTTTGTTTCAGCTTGAGGAAGTTAAAAATGTTGTGTATGATATTTTTGCCAAAGCTTTTCAACAAGGTTGTTCTTCCTCTCAGTCTTGTGTGAGTTTTGTTAAAAACACTCAAGGGTTTTTGGGTAAACTCATGAGAAAAGATAGGAAAATCAAAAAAAGAAGGAGAAATGAGATCGAAAAAGAGATAAATGACTTGGAATCTTTGGAGGCCACTGAGAACCTCTCAACCAAGCTTTTAGATCTTAAAAACTCTCTAAAATTGGAAGAGCTTCTTGAATATGAAAAGATTCTCCTCTACACTAAGGAGTTTGGGGCAGGGAAAATAGACAACCAAACAAACACATGTTTAACCCACTCAAGAAAAAGAAAATTAGAGAAATGGTTTCTCCATTAAAGGAAAATAAGGAAAACTCCGGAAACATCATGATGTTGAAAGAAGAGAACCTTAAATTTGTGCAAGAATTTTTCAACTGTTGATGCTCTGGCTTTGGGAGAAACACCTGGTCTTGATGGGCTACCAAATGAGTTCTATATAGCTTATGTGGATTTTTTTCCCCCTTATCTCATTTTGGTTTGAAGGGAATTTGTAGGTTTTTTCTCTTTCAATTTTAGTTAATACTGGGGTTATAAGGCTTATACACAAGAGAGGGTCCAAGAACTAGATTGATAATTGAAGGCCCATTACCTGCCTCACTTCTGTTTATAAAATCTTTGCTCTTGCTCTTGCTAGAAGAATATCTCCTCTATTAGATTCTTTTATTCTTAAAGAGCAAAAGGGTTTCATCAAAGGTAGGTACATATTGGATGCTATCGGCTATGTGGGAAGGTATGGAGTATGCTAATGATCATCAGATGGATATTGTTTTCTTTAAAATTGATTTTGGAGTGGGATTTTGTTTTCTAGTCTCTTGAGGATATGGGGTTTGGGAAAAATTCAGAGGGTCAGTCCACACCCTCTTTGGGAATTTTAGCACTCTTATTTCTTTGAATGGTACTCTCACTGAACCCATCCCTCCAAGGAGAACTATCAAATAGGGATGTCCCCTTGCCCCTCTCCTTTTTGTCATTACTACTGATGCCCTAGGATGGCTTGTCTCTAATGCCTTGAACAAAGGCTCTTTGAATGGGCTGAAGCTCCCTAGATCTCCCAAATATCTTTGTCTACAACAGTTTGCTGATGATAGTAACTCTCTTGTTTTTAATGATGCTCAATCTATAAAGACTTTTTGGAGTTGCTTAAATACCTTTTGTTTAGCTAGTGGGTATATTATTAATCATGCCAAAATAGGTTATTGGACTTATAATTCACCGCTCTTGATGTGGTCACTAAGGCTAGATGCAAGCAAATTATGAATGGTGAGATTTTTAGACTTTTGGGCATTCCTATGGGCTTTAAGGTTTCTCTAAAATATAGATGGAACTGGGTAGTAGACAAAGTTGATCTTTGGAAGGGCTATCAACCCTCCCTTCTTGTTAGAGTGTTTGTCCTCAATCACTACCTTCTCCCTTTTATTAATTACTTCCTATCTTGCTAGAAGCCTCCTAAGTCCCACCTGCAAAACATTATCTCTCTAGACTCTAATTTTTTGTGGGGTGGGAATGTAGTAGACATAAGTCGTCAATAGGTTTTATCAAAAGATGTTGTCCATAAGCCCACATGGTATACATTCGAGCCTAGACCAATAAATAAATTATTAAAAAAAATGAGATTCATTTGTTTAGTTCAGAGTTTTCAAAACCCAACAAGTTACCTATCTTTCACACCCGATCACAAACTCTCTTTGTTCCGTTGAGATTGGCTCATGATCACCAACCGCCCATTGCATACAGGTGTATAACCAATCCATGAAAGTAGGTATGTCCCCGTCGTTATTTACATTGGTTTGACGTCTGGATCTCCTCTTTTTACGTCTGCCAACTCGTTTGCTTGGAAGTTCCTTCTCGTACTCTCATCAACGAATTGTTGCATGCATTCGCTATTATAGACAATGAAAGTAGAAATATCCAATTTATCTTGGACCTTAAGTCAAAAAGGGACTCCCTTACCGGACAATACCTCGTCTAACATGGTAGAAGATGACTCATTTGTCCATACGCATATGGAGCTTCAGAATCGGTTTTCTCAAGGTATTCACAAACGTAATACATCCATTCTTCAAGCATCCATCCCTCCGCCATAGAACCCTCTGGTCTTGCTTTTTGATGTACATAACCTTTCAATACTCCCATAAGTCTCTCGACCCAAAACATCCATCGAGTGCTCACAACACCAGCGAGCTCTATCTCGTCCACTAGATGGATTAGAAGATGAACCTGGATATCAAAAAAGGAGGTTGGAAATTCCTTTTCCATTAAACAAAGAAGCTCTATACATTCACACTTCTTTTGTGGAATTAACCCTTTGGCAATCTCTTTAGATGTAATCCATCTATTAGTAAAGAAAGAAGATATTAGAGATGTTTTTGAATTAAGAAGATATCAAATAAAATTTTATACTAAAAATCAATGACCGATAAATACCTTGCAAAGCGATCCAAGGTGATATATTACATCTCGGACTCCTCTTGTAGTACATCCATCAATAACAAGGGGTAGAACATGTTGCATACATGATTAATCCGATCAACAAAACATGTAAGAAAATAAATACTTACAAAGATCTGGATAGATTTACCTTCACAAAATTATGCCAATCATTTGTTTTTAAACCAGACACTTGTCATCTAGCGTGAACATGTTTCGACAAGATGCTCCATATCCTATAGGCATACGAATCAATTGAATCTTCCTGTTGATAGTCTCTAGCTCTTCTGTCTTGAGCACCCATGGGGCTCGTAGGTTGTCTCACGCCGAGTTTCATCATAAAGTGGCCATAGATTGGGCTTTGAGTTTTGATCCTTTAAGTCACTTCTTGCTGCCGCTGTATCTTTCAAGCCAACGAGGTATTGCCATAACGAATGACCAATGTTCTTGAATATGTGCATAGGATCAAGAAGATGACATATCCTCAAATCCTTCCAATATTCTAAAGTATACCATATCGAAGGACTTTGAGCTAGAGCACGTTTTCCTCTCGCTCGCTTCTTTACAGTGTCATCATCATCGCCGCTTATGATCTTCGACTTCGGATCAATAGTGGGTCCAACATTCCACTTTAGATACCAATCCTTTGGTGTCATTGGTATTGGACATCTCCCTTCTTCTACCTTTCCACTAAAATGTATGGCTTGCCTTCTGTCTCGTAGATAATGATCTTTAGATAAAAATCCTTTATGTCGAGGATATATATTTTTGTTGAGGTTTTTGCTATAAGTCGATCTCAACCAATCACCACAAATTGGACAAGCTTTATAACCCTTGGTACATATCCCTGCATGGAAAACATAACAAAGATGATTAGCGCAATGAACATCATACAAACGTATGAGACAATATATATATTTAAACCATTTACCTGAGCAAAAACCATATCCTGGAAAGTCATGGATAGTCCATGCTAAAATTCCACGAACAATGAACTATCTTTGACCGATGCTTCTGGACATATCCATGACATCAATCCCTCTCCACAAATCTTGAAGATCGTCGATGAGAGGGGCCAAATAAACATTCAGATCTTTAACTTGTTGTTTTTCTGAAATTAAGAGTGAGAGCATTAAATGCTCTTTCTTAATGCTGAGATACGGGGGTAGATTATAGTTAATAACTACCACTCGCCATGTAGACCATTTACTTGATCTCATTGAAAATGGATTCATGCCATCTAATGCTACACCCATCTTTAAATTGCGTGGTTCTTTTGCAAAATCTGGCCATCGCAAATCAATATTCTCAAATGCATGACTACCTGATGGAATTCGCATTACTCCATCTTTGCTCTTGTGCTCTGCTCCCCATGTCATAAGCTTAGCTAATTCGGGACTTTCGAACATATGTTTTATACGTGGAGCTAGGGGAAAATGTCTCAATACCTTTCTAGGGACCTTACCTTTCTCCTCTTTATAACGAGGCGTTTGACATTTTGGACACGTCACACCGTCCTCGTACTGACCTCTATATAAAATACAATCGTTGGGACATGCATGTATAGAAGAATAGTCAAGTCCAAGACTACTTATCATCTTCTTCACCTCATCATGTGTGATGCAGGAAGGGAATTGCTTGTCGGCAAGAACTTCTGAGAGAGTAGCCTGCAAGTTCATTAAAAATATGATCAATAAGAAGCAACCAAGTTTAGAATGTAATAAAAAAATATGTTAGATTGTTACATACTTCAAAAGTGCTGAAATGGATAGATTACTCCATCCAAAATGGTTTTGAAGATTAAGAATAAGTAGGCTTGCACTGAGTCGTGTCAGTTGGCTTCCTGCGTAGATATGCTTTAGAGCTTCTTCTCGAAGATACTTCTCGTTGTTATTAGGAATATCGCTCGCACTATTATTTTGATACCAATCCTCAATAAAATCAAACATGCCATCGTCGTTATCAAAGATATCATCACGCCCATTAAAGTCCTGAGAATATTGTTTCTTTAGTCTTGCATACGCATTAGGATCACTCCTGCGTGGGATCCTCATGCACTCTATTGACATGTGAGATACGTCATGTGAACGTTGATTTGTGATATTGTCGATGTCATAATCCAGAATCTACACATTCGAAGGCAAAGAAGATTGTGTCACCTCAGCATGCTTCTATATAAAAGAAAAGAGAGATGTGCATGGAATTCAATAATTATCAGAGATACAAAATAGTTAGAGACACAATAAAAGACGATTATCAAATTAAATTAGAGACAGTAGAGAACGTGGTGCAAATTAAAGTGTAGAATTAGGGTACAAGAGGTCAAAATAACATTAGGAATTGTATACAATGAAGCTCTCAACCCTCATCTGTTAAGAGTGCTCGTGGAGATCTACGCCATCCATAATTGATCAACAATTCATCACCAACACGTAATGATCTAATAGCATTGACAACTATGTATCTTTCTACATCCCTACTCATATGTCGTGGTTCATGACTATTCTCACACTCCACAAATGTGCAATTGGTTCTTGAACTCATCCCTCGACTACTATTGATTAAACCTGCTATGTTTCCTTGAGGGTAAGGTCTTCCGTCAACATAGAGTCTTTGTCCTTCTGCATGTGTAATCCCTCTATCAGAAAGAGAGGCTGCATTGAGACATAACCCATAAGTACTCATGCTCTGAATGTAGCGAGTAA
The DNA here is from genome assembly GCF_041138505.1 of Cibotium barometz. NCBI lineage: Eukaryota > Viridiplantae > Streptophyta > Polypodiopsida > Cyatheales > Cibotiaceae > Cibotium > Cibotium barometz. The sequence goes on from NC_141053.1 coordinate 4,222,680, forward strand.
GCTGATGCCATGGACCCCATCTATATATAGGTCCACAAAAAGACATAAGGGTGACCTCTGAAACGAGGGGGCACATGCAAATCCTATGCAATATTGAGGCCTTGTCCTGCTCCACTAATGATAGATGGAGCAATCATGTAGCGATTGCCCCGGAAGCTAAAAACCACTCCATCTAAAGGAAGTGATCCTCTCTGCCATCCTCCGTATCGTCTTCGATCATACGTCTGTACATACTAGATAATGCAAACGAGTAGGCAACGGATGATCTCCACGCGTCTCAGCCTCCAAAGCAGGAGGTAGAGGATGTCAAGAAACCTCGAGCTGCAAAACTGACAAATGACCTGTCCGTGCGGTGTGCGAGGGACATGTGCACCACTGATAGTGAAGTCATCCTCGTCATCAAGTGAATATACCTACATATATAATATGGTTGCATTATATATGAGCCTTTGATTTATAAAATGGCGGTGTACCCTCTGATTGGTCTGAATCTGATCTTCAAGTACCATAAAAACATGAGTCATTTATCAAATGATCGAAGTTAAAAAATCAATAAAAGAAACAAAACATTGAAATCTAACAAGTTCTATGGTAGAGACGCCTAAGCATCACTTTTCCTCAGCAGAAGGTGTGTGCCTTTGCTAACGTATATTAGAATTAATATGAACTTTGCTAGATTGATTCTAACTATTCTCTAATCTATGTTATTTTGTTTAATCAAATTTACATAGACGGCAGCATGAAAGAGACTGCAAGCTGGTCACACATCTAGACTAGGCCGGATGGGACGAGATGGATTTGTGGCCACATTTGTGAGTATAGACCGTTCAAATTTTAACTTTCAAAGGTAATATTATTAAATGAAGAAATCAATAAGTCTTTGGTTCTATCGTCTTGATGTAGACCAAAGACTATAGTCGTGCACCTACGGCGTAGGAGATGGAGTACGCCACATACTATGGCTACCGCACTTTGCAGGCGACACTTGTTGAGACAGGCCAAATCCACTTGTGGGTATCACTGTTTTGTTTTGTAGTTTATTTTCATGTTAACTATAATATGTTCTTATTTGATTTCACTAACTAATGCAGGAGCAATATGGCGAGGACGACATGATAGAGGTGGCTCGACAGGAGGTTGAGGGGCGACGCCGAGAGGGTGAGAGGAGCGATGACGTGATCACGGGTGGTGGCGCTGGTGACGGTGGTGTTGCAGGTGGGGGCACAGGTGGTGGCAGTGGTGATGGTGATGGTGATCACGAGTCTGATACTAGCGACTCGTATAGTGATGGCTCATGTAGTGATCATACTTAGGGATCTGTTTTGCATATGTGAGGATTGATCACCACAGACTCTAGACACATGTACATATATTTGTTGATGATATATATTGACGTATGTTCGTTGCATCACTGAATTTGTCTATTGTCAAATAATTAATTATTTGTCAGTAAGTTAATTAGCCTAAGTATTTGTGAGAACGTTATTTATTTATCTTTACGTTTAAAAAAAAACAAACCCTAAACAAGGAAAGAGGCAAGGCCATGTTGTAACACATCCAAAGAAGCAAAAGATTGGCAAGCATCAACAATTTCTCAAAAGCTCTTGGAAAGCTAGATAGAGACAAATCAGAATCTTTATCGCAGTTCGAGTGACTGTTTTTCTATGTTAGGCTCTAATATTAACAAGCTTTTGATTTTCATAATTTTTGTAGAGGTCCCAGATTCTACGCTACTACGTATCAACTCAAGCTAACTTTCAAGCTTAAAGATCCGAACTATGAAGTTTCAAAGCACGTGATTTCAAAGTATCAAGCTCAACATAAGGCTATTACGATTACAATACCATGTACCATGTACCAATTTATGTACCATGTACCATGTACCATGTACCAATTGCAAGTATGAGGTTTCAACATGATACCAAATCAAGTACCAAGTACCAAGTACCAAATCTAACCCTCTCTCCTTGTTGATACCCATGGGCTTCAAGCTCTACCTGCTACTATCGGCTATCACCTGGCAGCTAGCTATGGAGTTTAATGGCCCTCCTTATATACAAGAAAGCATGCATGCAGGCCGACCAGCCAGACAGCCATGTGGAGAGGAAAAATGTAACAGGGAAAAAGTGTGTGCATATGTGGTACAATGGGCAGTGCCCAGGACTATAACTCTAACAGGAAATAGTACTGCTTGAGTCTAGAAGGGCTTCATGAGAACTAGACGCTATTTGAACAGGCAACAAACTCTGGAGCTCATGGTAGGCTACCTTCAAAATTTCCAAGGGGGTCCCTCCCCTCACGAGCTCCTAATAACTAAGAGAGAGAGTGTGCACTGTGCGTGTGTGTATGATATATATATATATATATACGGGGAGAGAGAGTGTGAGTGACAGGTATATAGAGTCTAATTTTTATTTAATTTAAAGTTTCAATTTCAAAAACTAATAATAAAAGAGAGCTAGATAGCGCTGTTTACCATAATTCATGTTCGTTTATGCACCGGTCTAACTAATCTCCGCAAAAACAATGACAGCACCGAGTACAATCGCAATTGCAAGGAAGCAAGCGGCAAAGAGAGAGAGCAATACTAGATAGAGCTAGAGAAAGAGAGAGAGAGGCGCTAATAAGAACAGTATGTATATATATAATCTCGTCGGTATAAATTTATCGGCTAGCCGTTTTTTCCCATTGTGCGGGCGTCGCATAAGCGATGTTTTGCGTTGCTTATGTGACGGTTAAGAATTTTTTTTAAAAATTAGTGCTTATGCGATGCAAAGCGTCGCTACAGTATTTGCTAACAGCGTCGTATAAACGATGTACTGCAGTGACTCCAGTAGTAGCGACTCTAAATAGCATCGCTTATACGACGAAAAAGAGTTGCTACAAGAGTCACTGTACACCCAATGGCTAGTAGTGACTAAAGACATCTTGCTCATCATAAATATTGTTCCCAATTCCCCTGAGTTGATCTATGAGACTCTTGAAATTGTTAACATGATTATCCACTTTATCTTTTTTATCCATTTTAATCCCCAATACAATTTTTTTCTAAGAAACATCCTAGCTGCTACATTAACTTGACCAAACATTGATCTAAGTCGATTCCATGCTTCATGAGAACTCTTAGAAAAGCTCACTTGATGAATTTGATTGTCAACTAATCCATAAATTATAAATGAAAGTGCATTGGAGTCATTTCTTTTACAATTATAGCAATGTTTTCAGGGTCTTTGGTTGGCTTTTTCTCTATGCGATTGACAATGGCCCAAAGATCTCAATCTACTATGCCTACAAAACGACTATCATAGAGCACCAGTGAACACATCGTCACGGAGCACCGGTGTCGAACAACAAGGAACCAGCCACCACAACACCACCTCCGACCAACAAACAGGTACCGACACAAGGCAACCCAGCAAAGTGTTAATGTCTCTTGGAGAGACGATTAGTAAAGGCCCCACGTTTCTCCCTTATACCTTCTTTGCCAAACAAGCATAACGCTATGTGGGATAAAAATCAAACTGAATGAAAGGCTTACCCATTGTAGAGAGTCTCTTGGCAAGGCATTAAAGAGGGGAGATAGAGATTGTTGGTTGCCTGGTCACAAAAAATCTGGCAGAGAAGAAGAAGAAGAGATAAGGTCTATGAGGGGCAAAGAAACCCTAAACCGGAAGGTATTGCACGGTAAGAAAGGGGTCAGAGAGGAGTCTTCTCTTGACGACAAGGGAGCCAAAAGTAGAGAGAAGGTGTTTGAGAGGTGCCTAGGATTAATGAGGATATATGCATGGCAATAATAGAAGATTAGTGGGGGAAGTCTCACTCAATTTGCCTATTAAGATGAGTGGTAGTGCAAGAAAGATTTTGGGAGGAAAAGAAAAGAAGAGGAGAAGAAGAAGAAGAAGAAAAGGGAAAAGAAGAAAAATAGGAGAGGAGAAGAAGAAGAGAGAAGAGGACACAGAAGAAAGGAAAAAAAAAGGAGAAGAAGAAGAAGAAAAAAGATAAGAGAATAAGAAGAAGAAAAATAACAAGAGAGACAAGAAGGAAAAGAAGAAGAAAAAGAGCGAAAAAGAAAGAATTATTTTAATTACTAGTGCTATACTTTCATCGTTAATATGTTGACTCTAGATGTGTTAATATATATGTGGATCACTCTAGTGGCATCATGAGATGAGATCAATTCGAGCGTTATTGTCAAATGGTTAGTACGATCATTGTTATACGCTTTTGACCAATCATTTGATTTTATGCTTTTAATTATTTTCTCATCTCTGCAGAGACTCGTGATTAGGATAGAATTTCAAATTATACACCTAACCTGGATTAACATTATTCTAGGCTATGTGATTATTACTTAAGTAGTTTATGTTGTAATTATGAAAATAATAGTCTTGAGTTTATGCATGAGTGTAGGCATGTTGTTATGTATGGTGTAAGAATAATATGAAGGTTATACCAATGATCTCTACCATGGAGCTTCCAACAATTTTCATCTCGACTTACACACAATAAGTCCTCATCTTTACCAAATAATTACATTTTTAGTTATTCACAAATTATTTTAAATTCTCTATTTCTCTTAACCTTTTCATTTTGTAGCCACCAATATAACAATGTAAGACTCTCTTACTTTTGGATTTTATTTTTACATCATCAAGTTTAATTTAATATTTTTTATTTCACTTGGATTTGATGATGATCAAGAATAAGACTACCATGATGATTACTCTGACTCTTAGGGTAACATATTCATTTGTTTATCTTTTCAATGAATTTATTTAATACTTTTTTTAAATTTCAAGGATAGTTCTTATGCATTAAAAGTAAAACTTCTTAGAGGAACTGGCCCTTCCATCTTGAACTATACTTTATGAAATTTTCACTATGAATTAGTCTTGTGGTATGGGACACAAGATTAATCGTGTGAGTATTCCGATGCATACTTATCTCTAGATTTGTGTGGGATAATTTCTGGTGGTATGGGACACTAGAATTTATTATACATAGAAGTTCTTCATACAATGTCTCTTTTACATGTCTGTGATGATGAATACTTAGTGATATTTATCTATGACGGATAACTTGTCACAAATTGAGTATTGCATTGGTTGAGAGTGATACCAATCGTGTGACATGTGTGATGCATGTAAGGAATGTGTGAGTTTGATTTTGAGTCAATCCAATCAACTCTTTCTGAAACTAATTCTTGATGAGGGTAACCCAGTGTGGTATAAGAATCGAGAGTGAATTTGATTATTTAGAGGGTGGTTGTGAGTGAATCCAACCAACCGTGACACATGTGGTATACTGTGTGAATACATGTGACGGGTATGAAAACATTGTCAGTGAATCCAATGTAGCAGTTTGATTGTGAGTGAATCTGATCAACTTTTTTGAATTAATTCTTGATAAGGGTGACCCACTGTGGTATAAGAATCTAGAGTGAATCTGATTCTTTAGAGTGTGACCCTAGTTGGTTGTGAGTGAATCCAACCAGTTGTGACACGTATGATACATGTACTCTGTAAATACGTGTAATGTGTATGAAAACATTGTGAGTGAATCCAATGATGGAGTTTGGTTGTGAGTGAATCCAATTAAGCTCTAATACATGTGTGACACATGCAAAGGTTCTGTGAGTTTGATGTGAATCTGATTAACTCTAAGACACGTGCGATGTGTGTGAGGATATTGGGAGTGAATCCAATTAATTATGTGTGTGAGGATATTGAGAGTGAATCCAATTAATTATTGTGTGTGAATCCAATTAATTATGTAAAGACATTGAGAGTGAATCCAATGTGAACGATTAATGTGCGTTGATAGTTACAACCGAGGACGGTGGTCTCCTAAATTGGGAGAACTGTCACAGGAGTGAGATTTTCGAAATATTTTACTATCCAATTTTTGTTTAAAAAAAGAAAGGCTTATAGAGCAAGCTTGGGCGAAAATAGCCATGCATCCTATTTTTTATGAAATAAAAATATATAAAAATGCTCAAATGAGGATGCTTTGAGTACATGCTTGGGGGGGTAGTTGGGACCCAATTTGGTGTTATCTTTCACATTTTCTATATATTTGTGTGCATGCGCTTCTTCCTGAGGTTTCCATTTCTCATTTCGATTTCGTGTTGATTTTTAATTATTAACTACATCTTCTAGTTGATCTAAAGTTGGTGCATCAAATCTTTGAGCATTCCCCCCTTGTAACAAATCAAGATCAGAAAACTTTGCTCGTGATCAGCAAGAACTTGCGCATGCAATAAACCATCAAACCCCAAGAATTTGCATAGACATGCTTATTAAATTCCATCAATGTATAGATAGAATCCTCTATAAAAACAACACCCCTACTGACAATTATCTTCTTATTAGTGGGAGGATTGTAAAGATGATAACCTTTACTTTCGATACTATAGACAATAAAAATGCATTGCACTGCCTAGTTTGATTTTACACTGGTGCATGTGCATATGCTAAACAACCAAAAACATGCATATGTTCAATTATAGGTTTCTAATTGAACCAAGTACTATAAGGAGTGATAGTCTTCATTGAACTACTTCCATCCAAAACTTATGTGGAAGTTGTTGACCTTTAACCATGCATCTAGCAATCTCCATGAGAGTCATGTTGCATCTCTTAGTAATGCCATTTTGTTGTGGTGTATAAGGAGTTATATAACTGATACCTTATGGGGTTCACCAAAAAATATGTAAGTGCAGCACACGTGAGTTAATCATGAAGGGTATATTAATTCAAGAAAGCTATAGAATTACATTTACATATGTAAGTGCAGCAAGTGAGTTAATCATGAAGGGTATATTAATTAATGAACATATCAAACTTTCTGAATCCAACCTTGATAATATCTTGGATTGTTCCACAATAATCTAGCATGCCTACTTCAGTATTGCCATCACTTGCAATTGAACAAATTTCTTGCATGAAATTAGCCTTCACACCACAATCAAATGTTGTTCTCTTTTTATCTATTCCTTCTACTCGAAAGTGACGTCCGTGTGATCAAATTGCCCCAAACTTACGATACTGCAAGCACAATAAATAAGTACTTTTATTGTATAAATTCACGAAAGCACAACATAAAAGACAATGCGTAGATATCTCTAACTCACATACATGGAAATCACAACCATATGCAAGCTCCTCCTCCTCATCACTTATTGATTCACCATTGCATTTAGCTTGTAGTATGGTTTGCTCCAGCCATTTATTAGAAGGAAAGATTGGAAGAAGTGCAAGTTCAGGGTATGGTAGTGTGCGAGTTGTTCGACTCCTAAAACTCAAACGAGCTTGGTCCCTTTAAGCCTTCACCAAGTTATATATCTCGATCCATTTCTCCATAGCATGTGAGTTTAAGATGCAAAATTTATTAATCTTCTCACACACAATGCTACATCCATTGTTCTCACAAGGCCTTTCCCTTGTGGCTCTTTCCCAACTAGTCGATCATCTTCTTCTTGTGTTCATAATTGTGGTATATCGGGATCAGACATATTGAGAAATTCAGTTATATATACAAGTGATTCTTGAACAAGCCATCCCGCTGCCATACTACCTTCAGGACAAGCTCTTTGACAAAAAAATCCTTTAAGTGTCTTCATAAATCTCTCCAAGAAAAACATCCATTGGCTATGGTGGACAACCCCAGCCACAGCAACTTCATCAACCACATGAACTAACAAGTGCAATTGAATGGTTAAAATACTTGTTGGAAAGTATTTCTCAGCCACTATAATAGCCTCGATGGAGTTTAATCGTGCTGCTTCCAATGTGTCTCTACTAATCTCTTTCCTTGATATCCAACTTACCACTGCACCAATTTTTTAAATTGTTTCTCTAATGTCATCGTTGAGGCAATCCTTGATGGCTATAGGAAGCACGAATTGTAAGAATTTGTGCCAATCATGACTCTTCAAGCCACTAAGCTCATCGTCCTTTGTAAATGCTCCCTTCAAGCAGTGCATTCATCCTATAGGGGTACAAAACTCACTAATGCACTTCTTTGCATGCCGTTGCGCATCCTTTGTCAATGACCCACGGTGCTTCTGGTAGCTTCACCTTTCCATCTACTCTATTTTGGGCCCATAAGTGGTGCATGCGTTGAACCTCTTGTAAATCATCTCGTTGCTTGCTCTCCTTTGCTCTTGTGATGGTTTTCCAAAGCACCTCGGCTATCTTCTTGAAAATGTGCATTGGGTCAAGAAGATGGTTCACTAGAAGGTCATTCCAGTATGGAAGTTGATGGAAAATGGATAGACGCTTCATTCTTGAAGGTGTACAGGTTGGATCCAGCTCTCATAAGGTCCTCCAATCACTGCTCTTCCATATGCAAGGAGACCTCCCTAGAAATCCCTCACGCAAAGGATGATCCACTGGTAGATACTTCTTGTGGCCCTCGTATACTATCTTCTTCATAGACTTTGAGTATCGAGCCTCAAGTTGCGGCCCACATAATGGACATCCATTATACCCTGACACTGAAAGCCCTGTAGAACATCAAAAAAGATTGTAGCATGTAAGTTTGGATGACAATCATGACTTAACATAATATGTTAACAAGCTACAGTATTACTTGAGCACTCTCCATAGCTAGGCCAATCATGCATAGTCCACATAAATATTCCTCTTAACGTTAGCGCACGTTGTCCAAACCTCTTGGAAATATTATGAACTTCAATGCCCTCCCATAGAACACAAAGCTCCTCAACTAAAGGGGCTAAATACACATCCATGTTCTTCACCTTGTACTTTCCAGGAACTATCAACAAAGACAACAAAAGATGTCCTTTTTTTATCGCTAGCCATGGTGGAAGATTATAGTTAACTAGACAAACAGGCCATGTACTCCATGATGAACTTCGTAGACCAAATGGATTCACTTCATCCATCGCTAGTCCGAGTGGAATATGGCAAGCCTCCTCCTGAAAGGCTACCCATTTCTCTTCAATGTGTTTCCATGCAGGGGAATCTGCGGGCACACACATAACACCATCCATGGACCTAGTGTTACTGTGCCAAGTCATCAATCCTGCGACAATGGATTTGCACTTGAACATTATTTTAATCCGAGGGTTGATGTGAAAGTGTCATAAAACTTTTGCTGGTACCCTTTCTCCTTGCACATCTTGTCTATATCACGATGTACCATAATGCAGACATTGTACTGCATTGTTATATTCTTGTCGATAAAGAATACAATCATTTGGACAAGCATAGTGTGTGTTGTAGTCCATGCCAATCGAGTGCAACATTGCTTTTGCTCGACTACGGTCCACTTGCATCTCAATATCTTCTGGCAATATTTGATGTTTCAATAAGCTGTTATACAAAATAGTTAGGCTAAGAAAATGCATATGAAGGTACATAACTCACTAATTGCATATGATATCATCACTTACGCAAAAAGTTTTCATACGCTCGTATCAGACCATTCAAAAATCGATTGTAATTTCGATATGGATAGGCAAGCGCGTAAAACAGACATGTGTTCTCCACGATATAGTGGAGGACGAGCAAGCCTGCATAGCTATTTCTTTTCTTGGGAAGCGTATTCCACATGTCGTGTGTTTTCTTCTACCCCTTCGTGTTCCAAACCTCGATCTTCTGTTCCATCATGTAAGGCATTTATCATCTCATCCATGTCATGTTCTAGTATTTGCTCCGAATCTACCTCAAGTTTCTCGGGTTGTTGGATCACCTCATTTGTGGCTACTCTTGTTGGTCTCCAACCATCGTTCAGGCCGGATATCCACATTGGTTCGTCATTGTTGAAGCCCGCATTGCCACTAATTAGATGTTCCAATCGCTCCACCAAAAATATTCCTCATTTTTTTGTATGATCATTGCAAATTCGTCGAAGTTGAGCCACTTGGTATTTGCAGCGAGTACATGGGCAAAGTGTCTTCTCCTCTAAATCAACAAAATTTGAGGGTGTGGCATCGTTCATGGGTTCCATATTGATTTGCAAAATGGGAACGAATGCTTATTTTTGGAGGGGAATCTTGTCTTAAGTATTTGTGGAGGGTGGTGGTCGGTGATAGGTAATTTGAAATGTGGGGGGCGCGACAGCACAAGACTATAGTTGTGCATGCACCATTATGTCAAAAAAAAATTAATACTTGCACGCGTTGAAATAAGCATCAAAAGTTTCTTGCATCCATTGAAAATAGCGTCGAAAGTTTCCTGCATCCGTCAAAAACTGCGTCGAAATGACAGTCGAAATAAGTGTCAAAATACCAGCCAAAATTGTAGTTGAAATAACCGCCGTCGAAATAGTAGTCGAAATAACCGTCGAAATTGTAATCGAAATAACCGTCGGAATAGTTGTCAAAATATGTAGAGCTCCCTCAAAATTCACCTCTCCTCGGAAAGTACTCCAGTGTCTGTAGAGTATCTCCCAGATCTGAGATTGACGAGGGGAGTGTGCTCTCTATCTTGTCGGTCTCAATTGTCTAGCTCTTTGCATCTAGAATGCTCTCTCGGTAGATACTCCTAGGAACTTGAGTGTGGACGTCGATGGGCATTGTCTAACCTGTATGGTAGAAGAGGCCTCATCCCTATGGCATCTCGATGTATGTCGGTGTGCTACCAGCATGCTTAGGTAGCTACCCGCATGCTTAGATAGTTACCTAGCATGCACGGAGACCTCACAAGCTATCTTAGCATGCTAGTGCATGCGGGTAGTTATTGGCACGTAGCAACCTAAGCACTAGGAGCACCTGGCATGCATTGACAGGAGCCCGTGGCATGCACTGGTTGGGAGCTCTGGTAGCTACCAGCATGCACTGGTAGCACCCGACATGCATTGTTGGGAGCTATTGGTGCAACCGGCATGCTTGGGTAGCACCCAACATGCATTGGGAGGTCGCATCTGGATGCATGCCATTAGCTACCGGCGTGCTTAGGTAGCACTCGATATGCAATCGAGTGTCGGAGCTCCCAATGCACGATGCCAATAGCTACCCCTTATGATTGGGACCTCGTTAGGTAGCACCCCTTATGCATTGGGACCTCCCAATGCATGCTCGTAGCTATCTACCTACTTAGGTAGCACCTATCATGCATTTTTGGGAGCTCTCAATGCATATGCCAATAGCTACCTACATGCTTAGGTAGCATCCAACATGCATCTACTAGAGCTACTGACATGCACATCGAGAGCTCTGAATGCATGTCAGTAACCCACCGATAGCACCTACTAGCATGCATTGGGAGCTCCCAATGCATGCCAGTAGCTACCAGCATACTTAGGTGTAGTACCCGACATGTATTCGAAGCACCATGCATTGGGAGCTCCTAGTGCATGCCGGTACCGGCATGCATTGGGAGCTCCTCGTGCATGCCGGTAGCTACAGGCATGCTTTAGTGGTACCCTAGCATGCATTGGGAACTCTAGGTGCATGCTGTGGAAGGCTTAGTTAGAGCTTCGTTATATGTGTTTGTGTTTACTGTTTAAACATGTGACAACTAGTTAAAGACCAGTAAACATCCATCTCAGCTATTGAGAAGTAGGTGTGAGCTAGTTACTAGCTAAGCACTAGTTCACAACTAGCATTCCTCTTAGTGTTTGTGAAATAGGTACGAGCTAGTTACCAGTAGTTATTAAGAAGTTCTCGGGAGCTATCAACATGCATTGGTAGCACTCGGCATGCATTGACAGCTAGTGGCATGCTTAGTTAGCACCCGACATGCATTAGGAGCTCTTGGTACATGACAATAGCTACTATCATACATTGGTAGCACCCAACATGCATTGGGAGCTTGCATGATGCCGGTGGCTACATGCATGCATCGAGAGTTACCAACATGTATTGAGGCATCCCAATGCATGCCGAGTGCTACCAAGGCATTGACAGTCAACCAGCATGCATTAATAGCTCTACCGGCATGCATTGACATATCTACTGGCATGCTTAGGTAGTATTGAGCATGCATTGCTTAGGTAGGCTCTGGCATATATCCGGAGCTACCAATATGCATCCCGCACATGCAGTGAGAGATCTTGGAGCACCCAGTAGATATCAACATGCTAGGGTTGTTGATTGGTGTGAACACCCCCTAGATTTACTAGCATAAGCTTAGGCTAATGAGTTGTGGGGTTTGGACATTAAAACGAGAAGTGGTTATACAAGAGGGGTAGTGGGGAGTTACAATCTTGTGAAGGTTCTGCAAGCCAAACAATCATATGGGTATCCCAAGAGTCACATGGTTAGATGGCTATATAAATCCCCACTTGTATGAAAATTTTACATGACTCTTGTATGCAAATTATACACAAGATAATGGATATGAAATACACCATGATGTTTTGCTCGTATCTTTATCTTGTATCTTTTATCTTGTTCTTGATCCATGTCTCTTACACCAAGCTCATATGTACATGTGTACTCCATGGCTATGTGTGTAGGAGCATGTGTTTTCCCTCATGTTAGCAAGGCTATGCTAACATGGGTAGCACATGGCACGCATGCCGCTACCGATATACTTAGGTAGTCTGGGTATGTTTAGGTAGCATTTTGCATCATGAATCGCTTGGAGCTATTGGGAGCCCTTGTTGCACGATGGGTGCTACCGGGGTGCACGCATGCATCAGAAGATCCCAATGCATGCCGGTAGCTATCGGCATGCACCGGTAGCACACCAGCATGCATTCGAAGCCCTAGGTACATACCGATAGCTATCGACATGCACTAGTACAACCCGGTGAATGCATTGGGAGCCCCTCATGCATGCTAGTAGCTACCATAATTGTTATGTAGCACCTGGCATGCATTAGGAGCTCTTGGTGAAAGCTGACAACCAGCTTAGGTAGCACCCGATGGAAAACAGCCTGCTTAGGTAGCACCCAACATGAATTGGGAGGTCTTGGTGCATGCCGACAACTATCAGCATTCTTAGGTACATGCATTGGGAGCTCTTGGTGAAAGCCGGTAGCAACCAGCCTACTTAGGTAGCACCCTACATGCATTGGGAGCTTCTAGTGCATGCTCATATAGCTACCTACATGCTTAGGTTGTACTGGGATGCTTAGATAGAATCCACCATGCATCGAGAGCTACCGACATATAGCAGGAACTCCTATTGCATGTGGGTAGCCATCGGTAGCACCCAACATGCATTGGGAGATCCCGGTGCATGCATTAGATGACCATCTGTAGCCACCGGTAGTACCCGGCATGCATTGGGAGCTCTCGATGCATGCTGGTAGCAATCAACATGCATAGAGGTAGCTACTGGCATGCATTGGGAGCTCTCGGTGCATGCCCGTAGCTACTGACGTGCATTGGGAGCACCCAAGATTCATTCAGAGCTTCCGGTGCATGCCGATGGCCACCGGTAGCACCCGACATGCATAGGGAGCTGTTGATGCATGCGATACTTGCATCCTTAGGTATGAATTCGGAGCTACCTGTGCATGCCGGTAGCCTACTGGCATGTTTAGGTTATACCGGCATGCATTGGGAACTATCAACATGCACTAGGATCTCCCAATGCATGCATGTAGGTATGGGTAAGTGATCTCTAACATCAAAATCATAAAAAATAGGGTTGTTGTAAATTACTTCTCCCATGCCTCTTCTACAACCTAGACCATGGTTGTAGATGGGTCCAGACACCTTGGTTTTGCATAAGGTCTGACATGGTGATAGTCCAATATATCTACTAGACTTTGGTGATGTCAGCGTGCCAATAGCACGATTATTCTGGTTGGGTGGACTTGGTGAAAATGACAACTTTGCTTGTTGTGCACTATTTGTAGCTTGTCCTATTGGCTGAATGTTTTAGCATGTTTGAGTGGGACCCACATGTCCAAATTGTTTAAAACTTGACGGCTTACTTGTATACACATTGGGTATACTCACCCCAATATAAAAGCCCATGTGGATGTCATAAAAAATAGGGTTGACAATGTTGTAAACTACAGCCCCCATGCCTCTGCTGCCACCTAGACCATGACTATAGAGATGGGTTGTCTTGCACAAACTACTTTCCCCCTTCATCAACTACAACTTCTTCTCAATTTTAGAAACTTTTTCCACTTTATCGGCTTCATTTTCTTCATTCTTAGCATCCTTCATATCTAAATCAAAAATAAATTCTGAATTACTTTGCTCATTTTCTCTAGATCTATTATTGTATCAAATTCTTTTAAAAAATCTACCTTTGTATCCTATTTCTTGACTAACTCATTTTCTGACATCACTTGAGTTGGCATAGAGAATCAAAACTCCTCTACGAAAATATGTTCAATTCTATCAATGAAATTGTTTGTTTTCCTCTGATCTTCTTTTGAGCTTTGATGCAAAATATCCCATAAAAATTGGATTTGTGTTCTTTAAATGGAACCAGCTTCTCTTCAGTCATACTAATATATGTTTGCATGTCTGCATCACATTTGGGAAAACCTATTGTTCCATTTCTTTTGTAAATTAGCAATCTATAATTTCAACTAAGAAACCATGAATGTTGCCAACTGTTTTGTAGACTCTGGGGAAGGAAGAAGCATGATTGCCTTGACCTTGTCTCGATCAGCCTCAATGCCATTTTCTGACACCATATGACCCAACAATTTTACCCTTGGTTTTGCAAAGAAACACTTCTTGGGATTGAGTTGGCCACCAGAATCATTATATCGCTTTAGCACCATTTCCAGCTTTTCACAGTGATCCATTCGTGTGCTATAGACACAAAAATCATCAATGAAATCCTGTACACATCTTCCAATGAATGGCAGAAGCGCCCAGTTTGCTCTCTTTTGATAGTGAGTTGGACCATTTGTTAGCCCAAATGGTAGTACTGTATAGCAAAAGCAGCCCCATGGCATAATGAAAGTAGTTTTCTTCTGATCCTCTGGAGCAATCTTCAACTGGAAATAGCCTGAAAACCCATCACACACACTGTATCTTTCATGACCCGCCACTGAATCCAGGATTTGATCAATGAAAGGTAGTGGGTATGGATCCTTCTTTGTGGCTGCATTCAAAGGTTTGAAATCCACACAAACCCTCCATTCTCCATCCTTTTTGGGAGTGACCACAACTGGGCTCACCCACTCTGTTGTCTCCACAGGGCATATAAAACCAGCCTTTAGTAGTTTATCCACCTCTTCTCGCAAAACCTTCATCTGTTCTGGACCCATTCTCCTTAATCTTTGACGTACTGGCTTGGCTCCTTCCTTTAGCTCTATGTGCAAATCTTCCCCTTTGAAGCCCCGAACTTCTTCATAAGATGTGATGAATAAATCTGGATACTTTGACAACATCTTTAAATACTTCTCCTTCTCCACGACTGAGAGATCTGTGCTAATCATCCTGGCCATCAATTTGTGTTTCTCGTGCGACTTCACCTGGGGTTTCATTAGCTCTTCAATCACCTCATATGGGCCCTTAGACTCATCTTCAATCCCCTTCATGGATGCGACTATGCTGGTCCGTTCAAAGACCCTGTCCACCATCAGAAATGCCACATTTACCTCTCCCTCACTAATAGTGGTGCTACCACCACTGTCCCCATCTGACACAGTGGAAGACTCTTCACCACTTGAATCTTCCCCTTCTTCATAATCTTCATCTAGTGGCTTCCTGCTACTCATGTCAAATAATCTTTTGCCCCCTGTCTCCCCATATAAGCTGATTGTACCGTGTCTCCAATCTTGAACGGCCCTCACGGCGCGTAGCCATGGTCTTCCAAGGATGATAGGATAAGCCCCTAATCCTGCTGGCATTACATGAAAATCTACTACCGTTTTGACTGCATAGGCTTCGATTTCCAAGCTCTTCACTACCCCCAGACACTTGATCTTTTGATGGTTTGCCAGTCATATGTAGAATCCTGAAACTCCTACTACTGTCAAGCCCATCTTTTCTACACATGTTTGAGTGATTACACAAATTTGTGCACCACCATCCACGTATCCCTGCCCAAGATTCTTCCTCTTGTGCCAAACATCCACTATGGGACAAATGTCTGAAGACTCATCAATGGCCAACACTCTCACTGACCCTCTGTTGGGTTCCTTCCCCAGCGGGCTGACTAGTTTCTTCCATTGGCGCTTCAGCTTCGGTATCATTTCCACTAGTTGTCCAAAGGTCACGTCTGCCTTCCTATTGATCAGATCCTGTTTCAAGTCATAGCTATCCTGCCCTTCCCCTAGTGGAAAATCTGAGACGTGAAATTTCCGGCCAGCTCTCCTTTTCCTTTTAGCCTTCACATCTTCACCCTCATGACTCTTCCCTTTCTTCCTACTGGGACCTGCTTCATTTCTTCCTTCTTTATCCTCTATGGTTCTCTTCCCAATAGGCATTACTAATGTATCTTCCAACATTGCTGCCTTCTCCAAGGTGACCACACTTAACACTTTTGTCTTTCCCTTGTCCTCCTTGGTCAGTCCACTAGGTCCTGCCTCACCCTTAATCTCAATGCCATAATCATTTGACCGGTTCGGCAACTGTGCAGGAAATGGATACATATCTCCACCCATTCTTGGTGGTTTATCACATTGCGGGCTGATGTGGCCAAGCTCTCCACAGTTATAGCATGTGGGCAACTGCCTCCAACCCTTGCCGTTGTTCTGTCCACCAAAACCATTCTTTGGTTGTCCACCTCCTGGCTGATTTGCAAGTCTCACACGACCTCGATAATTTCCCACATTACCTAACATATTTAGGCTAAGATTCTTCATCAAATCAACCACTTGCCTCAAGTCCTGCCTCAGCCCATCATCTTGTGCTGCAGTAGTGACCATGGCTGGCACAACTTGAGTAGCTACTGAAACCGCATCTGTCGGATGAACCTCCTCTGGAACCCGACTTTGCATGGAATCCATTTGCTTCATCTCTGACACCATAGGTAGTGAGCTCACTCCCAATTGAGTTAATCTATTCAACTTCCAGTCTTTGTTCCTAGCCACCTCCAATGCATCCTCGTATGTTATTGGCTTCTTCAATTCTACCCTCCAACGCAGGTTTTCCTTGAGGCCAACCAAGAACCGGTCCTTCTTCATCATATCTGGTGGGGGCACTTGTGGCTATAAGGCTTGACACAAGCTCTCCCATAATATGGAAAACTTCTTGATGTAATCATCAATGGGCTCCGCTTCTCTTTGTCTCAATCCCTGTATTTCATGCCAAACTTTGTCTAGATCTTTCACCTTCACAAATTGTGCTGTTAAAGCCTGTCTGACATTATCCCATGTCAATGGCATAGGTGGATCAGCCCTCTGCAACTCTTCCTCATAACCCCTACACCAGCTTCGTGCATCACCCTTCAAACAGATTCGCAAAAGGCGTAACATTTGAGCGGGTATCTGAATATGGTTGCTTATGCACGCAACTTCCATGTTTTCTAAGAACTCTTCCACATTCTCATCACTTTTTCCATGAAACTCTAGATAAGGGAAAGCCATTGCTACCCAATCTGTGATAAAAAAACCCTTTTGACACAGATGCAAAAAAAAAACAAAACCCTCTACTGACTCAATTCTCAGAAAAAACTTCAAAACACTTCAGGTTTAGAAGAGGATGAACACATGCACATCAAACGAATTTGCATAGTTAATCATCGGAATTACCATAGGCAGAGGAGACTCCAATATCTCCCTCAGTCTTTCTGGCCCAAACATATATGCCATACGCTGTTGAAAGAAAATTTTTCTGTCCACATGAACATTTATCTGAATTCTTTGGGTAAAATGGAAAGGAGTAAATTGAGGTCCATTGTGATTATCCATTGAGAGTGGCCATCCAACTCCCAAGAGGCACAACTGGCTAATTTTCCGATTCTACTAGAATTTTTTTGGCAACACATCAACTGTGAAACGGCACCAATCCCAAGAATTTCAGCATGTAAACCATACTTCAATTGGCTGTCAAATCAAGCTAATATAGCACAGATTTAGAAGGCATCTGTCGCACAACTGTCCTGGCACAGCAGTCATTCACTGAGATTAATCACATGCACATGTTTTCAGTCTTGTAAATTGAAGGTTCTTGGAATGTTCCTCTGTGGGGCACTACAAGGGATTGGGCTCATACCCGCGCTCTTAGCCGCTAAAAATGACTTGTGAAAAAAAGTAGCGGGCCCGTGTATCAGCGCGTGTATTCTCGCGGCCACAGACATGCGTGTAAAAACGCGTGTAAAGTACCTCTCAGACGCGCGTATACACGGGTGTGTAGCCGCGTTTTTTTTTTCAGACGCATTAATACACGCCAGTATACACGCGTCTTCTTCTATTAGACGCGGTTATACACGGGTGTATAGCCGCATCCTGTTCAGTTCCAATGTCCCAGCCGCGTTTTTACTTGCGTCTGTACACGCGTTTATTTTATTTAGATGCGCTTATACACGCGTTACTGCCAGTTTATACGCGTGTATACACGCGTTATTTCCAGTGTATCCGCGCAGATACACGCAATTTTTAGCAGTTTTGACGCGTTTATACACGCGAACAGAGAGCAAAAAAAAAAATCCAGAGAGTGCTATTTGGTGCCTGAATACTGTTCCAGCATTCCAGCACCCAATAGCACTCTCTGGTTTAGGGTTTTTGGTGCATTAGACCATCCACGAAGAACATATGCACGAGGGAGATTAAGACAAGAACGACATGAATGCATACATTGTCATTACACGATTCAAGAGAGCCATGAATGTAATACTATCGATCAATCAATTCAATATTACTATCAAAATTTCATACATGTATACAAGGGAGTCCATATCTCGAAGTAGCCCATGGCTTGAGTTTACAAAAAAATATATACAATCACATCCTAAATATGGAATGTGATACTACAAATCTGAGTACTACTCAGACCCAGATGATGACTCGGTGCTCTCCTCATGCTCAGATGAGCTCGCATCGGTCGGAATGTCCGAGGAGTAGTGCTCACGTCCACCCTCTGCAGCGGCGGCCGGTGGATCATCAGCAGCTTGTGCCTGTTCAAGTAATATATAGTATATAAGTATATATATATATATATATATGCAATTCAATAAACCAAAACCATTCGTTACGAATTTTCAAGTACCTGTCGACCGTATGGTCTCATGGCCAACTCAAACTGCGCGTCCGTAATACGTCCCTCGGCTCTGAAGATGGCCCACGTGTCACGTCTGCTATGCCGGCGAGCATACGCAGTATCGTGGGTTGTGGGCTTCCTCCCCGTAACCCGTCGCTGTATCATAATCAACACAATTTGTAAGATTAAAACAATTCATAGAATCAATGAATTAAGTAAACAATCAAATAAAGTGACAGGATACTTACGAACTCTGCCTCCCATGACTCGACGCCGCCAGATCCGAAATGCGAAGATCCAACGGTCTCCATCTGGATCCGTCGTGCCTCCACATGCTGCCTGCTCTTCACGCCACCCTCTGCTCGTTTCTTTGCCTCCTTCCACTCGCGTTTGTGCGCAGTGGCAGGTTTCTCGGCAGGATAGCCACCCGCAGCTACATTTAGCCGGTCATCGTACGCGAGTTTTTTAAGGTGAGATCTTTTATTACTTAAGATCTCCCTTATTCGCGTCCTTCCCCATACATCCGAGAATGTAGCATGTGGGGGATTGGGGTACCGACTGTGTACAGCCTCTATCACCTCCCCAACTAATCGGCTATTTTGATCTTTAAATTTAATAAAACAATTTCTATATGAGTTTGATACTACCCCACGCATGTATTCCATTACCTCCCTCCCCCTCGCATCCATCACTATCCCGCCCCTATCCGTCACATCATAGCAAACCACTCTCTCCATCTCTCTCATCTCCTCCTCTTCCGAACTGTCTCCTCTAACTCTTCTCCCTCTATCTCCTCTCTCACCCCGTGCCCTACTACCTCCCCCACCTCCCCCACCTCCCCCACCAAAGCACCCGCCGCATCCTCCCCCACTCCCACTCTTCCTACTGCTGCGGGTGGAGTCACGACTGGGGGATTGTCTACGTGACGGTGGCTGTGAGCCCTGACGTGACGGTGGCTCTGAGGGAGCACGTGATGGTGGCTGTGAGGGTGTACGTGAGTGTGTCTGGGACGAGGTATGTCTCCTCGGTGGACGTGGAAGAGGAGAAGCTGCATGCCGTCTCGTCGGACTCGGAGGAATAGACGGCACTGGAGTGCCCTGGATACTCGCGACAGGGGTATAGACACCAGGCAGGGAAGGAGGGGGATGGACATACATATACTCTGTAAGCTCAACCGGACCAGGTTGGCGCCCAAAGTGATTCATCATCTCCATCAACCAATTGCTGTACGCAAATGGATCGGATGAAGAACCTGGAATATCCATAAAGAACCTGCAACAAACAGCTTCATGTACATCATGGGCTGTCTCTTGACTCACACATTGTCATTACACAAGTCAAATGCCTGCAAACCCTGAAATCTGAAACGCGGCAGTTTTCTGTCTGCAGAAACGCGTGTATACACCCGGCAAAAAACGCGTGTATATACCCGGCAAAAAACGCGTGTATATGCGCGTGGAAAAACTCTGCAGACAGGTTACACGCGCTCCTACACGCGTTCTTACACGCGACCTGCGAAAAAAATTTCTCGAAAAGACCGACCCCCCGACAAAAACAGAATGTCCTTACAAAAGGACCAGCCATTGTCGCCCCTGTCAGGATGCAGCAACCCAATCGTGTGCAAAAAGACAAACCCAAAGAGCAAAGAGCAAAGTAAACAAATCTGACAAAAGAGACAAGGCACAGGACAAAGTGACTCACCTCTGAAAAAGTGAGTCCTCTCTGCTCCTTCTCTGCTCCCTCCTTCTCCCGTGTGTGTGCTCCTTTCTCTGCTCCCTCTTTGCTGTTGGAAGAGGCGAAAACAGGCGCACTGTTGATTTCTAAGTTCAAAATCTATATTTGGGGAAGGCGGGCTATGTTTAGTTTAAATATGCCGCCGCGTTTATGTGTGCGTTTATATTCGCGTATATAAACGCAGGTATATTCGCGTGTACATGATTGTAGCTGCGTTTATACACGCGTTTTGCAGATATTAGCCGCGTGAATACACGCGTTTTTTAGGAAGTAGCCGCATTTATACACGCAAATTGTAGGAGATAGCCGCGTGAATACACGCGTTTTTGTGCTTTCATTAAAAATATATAATGAGTTTGTGTTTTCTGATTTGTACACAGGATGTCATCAACCTCTTCAAGCAGTTCTGAGGAAGATGAGACAATGCGTCATCGTAATCGCGATGCGTCTTCCTCCAGATGGCATGAACAGGTATAGTGATGTTTTTTCAATCTTGTTTTGTGTAGTCTCTAATTGGATTAAAGGTCACATAGAGCAATCCCTTGTGCAGGTACTCCATTTTTTTCCGGCTGCCATATTGGACCCATCTTAAGATCAACCATCTTCTTGATCCCATGCACATCTTCAAGAATGTGGGATCTGGTATTTGGGAACATATTACTGGTAAACGAGACAATGTTAGCGTACGTGAGGACTTGCGGGTCGCAGGACGTATGCGTCAAGCTTGGCCACGAGAGGTGGGTGGGCACGTTCGTCTTCCGCCTGCACCATGGATTATATCAAAGAAAGAGGAGAAGCAGGTAAAGCAGGCCATCACCACTTTGCGTACTCCCACTGGATGCATGAGATCATTGAAGGGAGCCTTTACAACCACTAAGAAAAGAGGCGTTGAGCAACTATATGGGTTGAAGTCCCACGATTGGCACAAGATGCTTCAAGTAAGCGTTTTCCAAGTTTTGTACGTACGTTGAAATTAAATTTTGTAATGCCATAAACCATAAATGTGCTCTTATGTGCGCAGTTCATACTACCTACTAGCATCGACCATTGTGCGAATAAGAGTTTGAAAAAATGTATTTATAAGATGGGCGAGCTTGTGAGGTATGTAAAACCCATGCTCAGATCACCCTTCATTATACCTTGCAAAATGAACGTGCATGAGGTATAACGTACTATTTATTTATTTTTCAGATATGTTAGTTCCAAAGCAATTGATCCAGCCACGTTGGATGATGCGCGTGTTATGGCAGTGGAGGTGGTTTGTTTGGTAGAGGAGACTTTTCCGCGAACCATTCTCACAAGTCAACTACATCTCATTGTGCATTTAGTGGACGAAATTGCTTTATGTGGTACTGTGCATGCACGTTGGATGTTCTTCCTAGAGCGCTTCATGAAGACCTTAAAAGACTTTGTGAGGCAAAGTGCAAGGCCTGAAGGAAGCATGGCCGAGGGTTGGTTGATACAAGAGTCGCTTGTATATATTTCAGAATTTCTTGGTCAGGTGGACAGCTCTTTGCCACGACTATGGAGCAATGAAGAGGACTTGAGGATGACCTCTATTGTGCCTCAAGGAAAAGGACAGAGTAAAGTAATTGACAAAACGTTGATTGATGATCTCAATTTCACTTGTATCCTTAATAGTGATGTGATGAGCAGATGGGTTACAAGATATGAGGATGCAAAGACAAAAAGGCAAGCAGAAAGAGCTCTCTTTCGGAGGCAACATGGCTCTCGGAAGGCGTACCCTAAGCATCTAGCAACACTTCCGAATGATATCCATGTTGATTGGTTGCATGAGGAAATGGAGAGAGCAGAGAGTGACGAGGGGCTGCATATCACGGCGGAAGAATGGGAGTATGCACGAGGATGCATGTCAAAGGTACATAGAACTAATGTTTTGCATTAGTTGTAAGTGATTTTCTTTTAATATTTATTCACATTGCTTACACAAATATTGTTTCTATTTTGGTCCAGTGCACTATGTTCAATGCTATATGGTGTGAAGGCAAGCATTTTCGAACACAAAGAATTGATGAAAAGAGAAATACACAAGATTGCGGTGTCATTAGTAGCTTTGAGGGAGCTAATGGAAAAATGGATGATTATTGTGGCATAATCCAAGACATATTTAGGCTCGACTTTCGTCGCTTCTTTGTGTATGTTTTGGATGTCAAATGGCAAATGAACGTGGTGGAAAAAGGGCCTGATGCAACGATAAAACGCCATGCAAGTGGATATGTAACTATTGACTCTACAAAGTTCTGGCAAACAAAGAAAGATAGGCTCGTATTGCCACAACAATGTGAGCAGGTATGCATTTTTTTACTAATGTGTTTCATGTACATATATATCTAAGCTCGCGTACCCCTTGACTTTTGATATGCTAATTAATTACTGTACTGTGTGTATTTGAGTAGGTTATCTATCTACCAATGGTGCATGACATCAAATGGTGGTACGTCATCCCTATTGCACCACGTTCCAAAGTGATGTATAATACATTCACTGATATGGAGCATATGGAGGATGTAACAAGCCGCAATGAAGATGACGTCGAACATGCATATGCCATTGAAGATGTTGTGATCGATGATCAAGAAATAAGAGATGATCGTGATAATGAGGATGAGCATGCCATTTCTCATGATCATGAGAATGACCCTACCATTGAGGATGATGGTGATGTTGATGAGGATGATCAGGACATCGATACCATTATCAATGGAGTACAGAATATCGATAGTGGAATAAATTTAATCGTAGCCTTACCAATTGATCAAATGGATATTGATGTTGATCGTTTGGCAAGGATGGATCTTATTGAAGATGAGATCGAACCCTAACCAATCCGTCACTGTATGTTCTAAATTGATGACATTTCCATCATCTCATATGCAATATGATTTATTCTTGAATATATTTCATTGTTGTAAATGCATGTAGTGGGATTGTGTAATGATCTATACTGTAATGTACTATGAGATGGTTTAAGGAAAATAGTTTTTAATTTTGTAAAGGAATTCAGTTTTTTTTCAGTTTTTCTCTGCCATTCGTGTATTAATCCGTGTATAGTAGCGTGTATTTATCCGTGTATAATAGCGAGTATTACCCCGTAAATATTATCGTGTATAGGTGCGTGTATTACTGCGTGTATATAGACGCTTTTATACACGCGTTTATTAATGCAAATATACACGCGAATTTAAATGCAAAAATACACGCGCCCGATTCTATTCAAATACAGGCGCGACCATACACGCGTTCGTAATTTATCGCGTGTATGAAACGCGTGTATGGCAGCATTGTCTTGTAGTGGGGGCACCAAAAACTGTGAAGGGAGGCGAAGAAACACGGAACACCTCTATAGCAATGCCTTTCCATAGCTCGGATTACACACCAACATCAAGAAAAAGGGGCACCAGTCAACTACACAGTGAGCTGACACAACATTTAACACCTCATGCATGAAACTTTGTCTCTACCCTCATTCAATTTTCCAAGCAACTGGAGGAAGCCTACATACATCTGATCAAGACATGCAAGGGGAGATGGGCACATCAACATCTGCCACCCTTTACTCAATTGATTCATATGCATATAGGGTTGCACCCTCATCATGAAATAGGCTCACAGCCATAAGCAAAATGATAATCACAGAGAAATGGTGAGAGAACCACTTGACATAAACAAGGTTATATTCCATCAAGTATGAGCTTTCTGCAAAACTTCAGTTTCCCAAGAAAAGACAACATCAGTAAGGAACTTCAATTCTCCAAACCTGGCACAAGCACTGTGTGACTAGGAGGCACAATCACTTGAAGTTTATGGTCTTCAGTCTGTCTGTTGAAAAGACACCCGTCTGTTGAAGAAACGTACCACCATACATACATATTCTCTCAAGCAAAACCAGAGGGCTGTCCTTCTCATACACATGAGCTTTCCACAAAAACAGAGAGCTGGCTATCATATACATGGGTTTTCCAAAGCCACAGGATGGTGATCCTCATATATATATGAGTTATTTCACAAAAAGAGAACAAAAACTGGCCAGCCGTACTTACATGCATGGGCTGTCATCATGACAAAAAGCTGCACTCTTTATGCGTGGCACCTTCTCCTCATTCACACAGGTTGTGCTGCAGCTTCTCCTCCCCTCCTACACACAAACATAGAGAGTGCTGCGCCGCTTCTCTTATATACATGACTGCGCTTCTCCTTGAGAGCACCTTCCCACAAAAAAACGAGCACTTCCTCTCACACAAACTGGAGTGCCGTGGGCTGTCTGAGAGTACCTCTCTTCAAAAAAGAATGAGCTCATCTCCTTTCCCTCTCAAACACAGAGAGCAGCTTCTTACACACAGGAAAAAAAAAAACGGGCTCTCACACACCTAAAAGGCCGCGCCTTCTCACACGGAGGTTACGCTTCTCCTCTTACACACATGGGCTGCGCAGGCTATCTGAGAGCACCAGAAAAGCGAGCTCTCCCTATCACAAAACTGTAACTACAGCTCCGTGTTTTTTTCATGCTTTCTCCCCCTCCTCTTATACACATGGGCTGTGCTGCCCGTTCAACCAAAAAAATATTATACTATTTGTAATACTCCAAGGTATGTCAGGTTGCCAAAGAGCTCACCCCCACCTCCATGTTGCGCTTCTTTGACAATCGAGGCCAGTTGAAGAGTCTTTTGAAGCAATCCAAGGCCACCTTCTATTTTTAGCAAGGCTTGTATTAAATCCCAGGGTGACTCTTGCATTCAAGGGAGACTTTGCACCATTTTAATAACATCTTGTGGACCACACATACCTTTGTTTCCCATGAAATGCCAAGGACCGGTACTGTAGCAGACCTCCTCTAACGGGTCCCTGTCCAGCCTTAGAAAATAGTGCTCTGCATGCTCACATTAT
Organism: Cibotium barometz; assembly: GCF_041138505.1. NCBI lineage: Eukaryota > Viridiplantae > Streptophyta > Polypodiopsida > Cyatheales > Cibotiaceae > Cibotium > Cibotium barometz. The sequence goes on from NC_141053.1 coordinate 4,248,355, forward strand.
TTGTCAACAACTTCTCCACATATGATAGTGCTAAAATTTACCTTGTGAAACTGACTCTCATTTCACACCCCTTTCATTTCCCATTTATCAAGGTAAACCAACAACTAACTGTACACATTGCATATTCCTGTTAGATCCGTTCACATGTGGCCTTATACCCCTTTTAGCCCTTGGAGATGGACACCCTTTATTTGTAAATGCCATGCATGAGTGTGTACACATGCCAAGAAAAATATTACCAAAAAATACCTAACAACGCAATAATACACGCATCAATACACGCTGCCATACACGCATTAATACACGCTTCGTAAAGAAAAACCGAAGAAAAATTGAATTCCTTTACAAAATTAAAAACTATTTTCTTTAAACCATCTCATAGTACCTTACACTATATATCATTACACAATCCCACTACATGCATTTACAACAATGAAATATATTCAAAAATAAATCATGCATATGAGATGATAATTAAAAGACAACACATACAATAGAAATGTCATCAATTTAGAACGATACAGTGACGGATTGGTTAGGGTTCGATCTCATCTTTAATAAGATCCATCCTTGCCAAACGATCAACATCAATATCCATTTGATCAATTTGTAAGGCTACGATTAAATTTATTCCACTATCGATATTCTGTACTCCATTGATAATGGTATCGATGTCCTGATCATCCTCATCAACATCACCATCATCCTCAATGGTAGGGTCATTCTCATGATCATGAGAAATGGCACGCTCATCCTCATTATCATGATCATCTCTTATTTCTTGATCATCGATCACAACATCTTCATTGGCATGTTCGACATCATCTTCATTAATGCGGCTTGTTACATCCTCCATATGCTCCATATCAGAGAATGTATTATACATCACTTTGGAACGTGGTGCAATAGGGATGACGTACCACCATTTAATGTCATGCACCATTGGTAGATAGATAACCTACTCACATACACATACTACAGTAATTAATTCGCATATCAAAAGTCAAGGGGTACGCGAGCTTAGATATATATGTACATGAAACACATTAGTAAAAAAATGCATACCTGCTCACATTGTTGTGGCAATACGAGCCTATCTTTCTTTGTTTGCCAAAACTTTGTAGAGTCAATAGTTACATAGCCACTTGCATGGCGTTTTATCGTTGCATCAGGCCCTTTTTCCACCACGTTCATTTGCCATTTGACATCCAAAACATACACAAAGAAGCGACGAAAATCAAGCCTAAATATGTCTTGGATTATGCCACAATAATCATCCATTTTTCCATTAGCTCCCTCAAAGCTACTAATGACACCGCAATCTTGTGTATTGCTCTTTTCATCAATTCTTTGTGTTCAAAAATGCTTGCCTTCACACCATATAGCATTGAACATAGTGCACTGGACCAAAATAGAAGCAATATTTGTGTAAGCAATTTGAATAAATATTAAAAGCAAATCACTTACAACTACTGCAAAACATTAGTTCTATGTACCTTTAACATGCATCCTCGTGCATACTCCCATTCTTCCGCCGTGATATGCAGCCCCTCGTCGCTCTCTGCTCTCTCCATTTCCTCATGCAACCAATCAACATGGATATCATTCGGAAGTGTTGCTAGATGCTTAGGGTACCTTGCTTCACCACAAGTGGGACAATGTCGAGCCTCCTTATGCGTCCCACGAAAGAGAATGCAATCATTGACGCATGCATGTATGCGATCATAATCCAATCCTCCAAGAGATGTCACATAGCGCCTCGCTATGTCTCTTGAGGTGGGTAGTCTATTTCCCTTTGGAAGCATGTTTGATCCTGCATCCAATATCATCAATTATAATTAGTCTTAAATCCTAAACCTTAAACCACTAATTCAAATTTGTAAGTTAGAATGCTTACTTCAATAATGCGTCAAGACTTGCATTGCTCCATCCAGAAACTGTTTGTATATTGAGTAGTTCAAGTGAAGCACGAAAAATAGAGAATGTGCACCCTTCAAAAACTGGTGTCGATGAAGCCTTGTAAAGATGCTCTTGTTCCATATCATCAAGTCCATACCTTTGGGATCATCCTTAAAAAGATTCCGCACCATATCATCAAACACTTCCTCTTCCACAACTTCGTGGGGTGCAGGGCTATTGTCATCCCTTTCCCACTCATCTCTGACAATAGATCCCGAAGCTCCAGCATCATCTCGTGGACACTTTGCGTGTTCTCGTCGCGCGTAGGGCACCATGTTAGGGTGTGGTACTGCATCCTGCTTCAATTAGAGTTTATATATTACAAACAATGATTTTATATTCACGTGATCACAAATTTTTTTTGGTTAATAACATGTGTTAACATGTTATTAACATGTTAACATGTTAACATGTTCTCAAAAACGCCGGTGGCAAGCGACCTGGTAACCGGATAAAATCCCGCCGGGCTTTTGCTATACCCAGCGGTCCCGCCGGGATAAAGCAAAACCCGGCGGGTCCCGGCGGGGTCGTCATCTAGCCCGACGGGGTATAATTTCCTATATATATGGGCCCGGGGGGCCCTTTGGGAGTTCATTGCTGACATCATACACAGGTAATGAAACTTGTGTGTGTGTGTGTGTGTGTGTATGTGGGTGTGTTCGTGCGGGCAGTCGCCCACTGTCGCAATGCGCGGCAGGATGTGGGTGGTCCGCCACACGAGGGATGTGTGTGTGGGTGTGTGTTCGTGCGGGCAGCCGCCCATTGTTGCAATGCGCGGCAGGATGTGGGTGGCCCGCCACACGACAGGTGTGTGTGTAAGGCCATTCTTCAGAATGATGCTTACACTGGGGCACTTAGTCGGTAACGCGGCTAGTCTGTGTCCTATGGTAAGTATGGCACGCCGTCGCGGTACTAGTCGGTAACGCGGCAAGCATAGTATCGTTATGGCGATGTCACCTTCCCTTCCCTTCCCTTTGTCAAATGCGGACATATGGTCGGTAACGCGGCCAGTGTATGTTCGTATCCTATTCGTATTCCCATAGAATCGGGCGACATTTTATCGTTAATGCGACAAGTTGGTGTCGTCCGCTAGTGCATAAATTGTTTTTTGCATATTGCGGCATTTGATCGTTAACGCGGTCGAAAAAATGTCGTAAATTTGCTTGCATATTACGGCATATGATCGTTAACGCGATCGAAAAAATGTCGTAAATTTGTTTGATTTGACTTGTATTGTTTTTATTGTGTTTGATCCATGCGGTACTTGGTTGCTAACGCGGCATGAGTATTTCATGGATCAAAGTTTACATCATATTGTCTAAACGTTTTATTTTATAATATCGTGATTCGTAACTCGAAAAATATGAATATCTCTCTCTTCTTACCTTCCTCTCTCTCTCTCTCATGATACACTTCACAACTCTTTCTCTCTCTCTCTCTCTCATGATACACTCCACAACACGATAGATGTGTAGATAAGGATTTCTTTTTATTTCTCTTAAAATATACATAATTCCTAATAATTTCTTTTTTCTCCCTCTATTTACTTAAAAATTAAAACAGTATATTATTTTCCTCTTTAGGAACTCACAAAAACATTAAAAATGTCATCTAATGTTTCTTCTCTCTATCTGTCACAACTCTCTCTTCCTCTCCTCTCTCTCTCTCTCTCTCTCTCTCATGATACACTTCACAACTCTCTCTCTCTCTCTCTCTCATGATACACTTCACATCTCTCTCTCTCTATCACGATAGGTGTGTAGATGAGGAGTGCTTTAGGATTACAAAATATTATTTTTCTCTCTTTAGGAACTCACAAAACTATAAAAAATGTCATTTAATTTTTCCTCTCTCTCTATCTGTCACACCTCTCTCTCTTCCTCCCTCTCTCTCTCTCTCTCTCTCGTTCGATAATGTATACACTTCATAAGTAATAATGCACTTGTTGCGGTTGTCTCACGTTCGATAATGTATTGCATGATGTTGAGTTTAGTAGTATTGTTTGATATATTCTGTTTTTGTTTGATCATTGATAAGTAATGATACACTTGTTGCTGTTCTCTCACGTTTGATGATGTATTGGATGATGTTGAGTTCATTAAAATTATTTGATATTCTGTTTTTGTTTGAACATTGATAAGTAATGATATACTTGTTGCTGTTCTCTCACGTTTGCTTGATGTTGATTTCAGTAATGTTTGATATTCTGTTTTTTTGTGTTTAGTGATATTTGCTAGATTTACGAAGACGACCAACATGCTTTCCCCCGAAGAGCGTAAAATCGTTCTACGAGCAACTCGCATTGAAGCAGTCATCACAGTGTCACAATGTGCTGATGATGTCGTCAAAAAGATCAATGAGTCTGAGATACTCATGCAAGATCTAATAGACCAGATATGGAAAAATGCACAGCATCGGCTTCGAAGCGGAGGCAACGCTGAGTTGCTTGATAGACAGAAGATAGCAGATTTCAATCATTAACACATAACACGAACCATTTTGGGGAGCATGCGTGTAGCATGCAGTGATCTTAGAGATGCTGCCCCGCCTGAAGCCAATATGCAACGTCTACAGTTATGGGACGTTGTATGGAGCGAGCAAAGAGCCAAGAGCAAGCGCATGAAGGCGTTGGATGCAGAGTCCCTTCCCAAAAGAGTGCGCATTGCCCAGGACGTTGCTGCAACGTCCAGCCAGGCAGATGCAAGTGGTACAGGTGTCATTAATCGTACCATCTACAATTCTATGTGCACACATCTCATTGGCATCCCGCACGAGGTTCTGTTCGAAGGGCGAACAATAGGCTCCGCCTAGATTTCTAACACCCTCTCTTGATCTACATCCATACCACACAGGGTGTGTAGTCAAGGAGGTTACAAGGAGTGTCACATTTGTTGAAATATACAAGTGAATAGGGTGTGTGCGGGAACAAGCCCTTGGTTAGAGGTTGTAAAAGAGAATCTATAAATGTGAGAGAACCTATGAGAAGGTGAGAAGAATCTACTGGGAGAGAATAAAGAGTAGCATGAGAAGATTTAGGAAGTGTGGAGATATTGTGGGAGAGGTGGAGAGAATCAAGCAAAAGAGGTGGAGTGAATCAAGGAGAAATCAGTGGGATTAGATGCTTTGATGTAAACTCTATAAATTGAGGCATTGGCCTAATGAGAATTTGCTAGTTTTTGATTATCCATGCCTACATTAAGCTATTAGTTAATTATTCACTAATCATATCTTAATTATTATCTAATCACTTTGTTAATGATGTTGATTCTAGCATTTGATCCACCATAGCTCATCACATTGCTGTAATTTTAACATGGTATCAGAGCCTAGCCTAGAATCCATCAAGTTTATGAGCCCATTATCTAGTTAATTAGGATTAGTAGATAATTAGAAAATAATCAAATGGGTCTAATTCCACTTAGCCCGGGGGGTTTTCAAGCATGCTCTACAAGCTCGTGAAGTCAGAATTTGATTTGATCAAGTCTACAGTGAGATCCAAGCTCTTCATCAAATCTGCAGGTGACTTTGGTAAAACATAGATTAAGCATTCAATGTTTGGTCAAATCTTGTGTTTCTTAGCTTAATCCTCTACTAGACTGATTGCTATTGATGGCCTTGAAAGCATTTGAGCTCATTTGAAGTCTAAGGCCCCAGACTTGGGCTCCCCGCATACTCTGTTTTTTGCACACAAAAGAGAGGATTAATTTGCTAATCAGTGATTAATCAATGCTAATCACTATAGTTTGGTGCAATTGAGGGTTCAAATTAACCATTAGGTATCTGATACAGATCCCTATAACTTCAGATTGCAATTCGGAGTTGGTTTGATACTCCAACCATTCCGTACAAATTGGTTACCCTTGATTTAATGTAATTGGTAAAATTATGCTGATAAATTTGTGGTAATCATCATTTTGCATTTAACCCTTGGTTAATGCCTTCAAATCACATTCAAATTCAAGATTATTCACAGCCAGAGTTGCATTTGGGAATGTGTATAAGAATGAATGCTATATGCATTATGTATTGGGCACATTACATCAATGTAAAAATGGGATCAGACACTGCCCTTGTCTCTAGAATAAGGCAAGAGGTAAGGCCTCCCACATACATTTGGGTTTGCATTGCATAATGATACAAGATAAACATCAAAAGCCCAAAAGAACTGTCAACAAAACATTTAAACATGTTGCTCACATGGAGCAAGAAGACCTGACAGACAAGCTCATGGCCCTAGCCATGAAAGAAGAAGAACATCTCTTTCCAAGAGGAAGATCCACACCAAGAAGAAAAGCTAAAGGAAGCATTGAAGGAAGACATGGACACGAGAAGAGAAGCTGCCACAAGAAGACTGAAAGAAGAGGAAGACACGGACGCGTGAAGAGAAGCTGCCACGATAAGAAGATTGAAGACAAGAGAAGATGTGAGGCTCCAAAGAGTGAGGAGCCATGTGAAAATCTCAGAGAGAGAGAGAGAGAGAGAGAGAGAGAGAGAGAAACCCCACAATCCAATGTAACCTGCCCCAACAAAGTAAAACCACCTCTGAGCCACCGATGATGTAGGCCACGTGGTAGATGTATGTGTGAGCACTTTAATCAAGGTCACGGGCACTTGTAGTAGCCTTGGACACATAGAGAGAGAGAGTGTCAAGAACTATGAGTTTAGGGACTTGAGGCACTGGTCGCGGACTATCAAGTAAGAGAGAAACTTGGTAAACGGTCCAGGGTGTGCTAAGTACACTTGAGGGGAGGTGTGCTAGGCACTGGACGCGGACTATCAAGTAAGAGAGAAACTTGGTATAGGGTCTAGGTGTGCTAGGAGTATTCACTTGAAGGGAGGTGCTGAAATATACAAGTGAATAGGGTGTTGTGCGGGAACAAGCCCTTGGTTAGAGGCTGTAAAAGAGAATCTGTAAATGTGAGAGAACTTGTGAAAAGGTGAGAAGAATCTACTGGGAGAGAATAAAGGGTAGCATGAGAAGATTTAGGAAGTGTGGAGATATTCTGGGAGAGGTGGAGAGAATCAAGCAAAAGAGGTGGAGTGAATCAAGGAGAAATCAATGGGATTAGATGCTTTGATGTAAACTCTATAAATTGAGACATTGGCCTAATGAGAATTTACTGGTTTTTGATTATCCATGCCTACATTAAGCTATTAGTTAATTATTCACTAATCATGTCTTTCTTAATTATTATCTAATCACTTTGTTAATGATGTTTATTCTAGCATTTGATCCACCATAGCTCATCACATTGTTGTAATTTTAACACATTGACTCCTAAACATAATTAGCACAAAGCTTAAAGAAGTGTACAAGCAGCCACATTGGCCTCGTGTTGGCTGCTCGTAGTCTTATTGTCTTCGGACTTCTTATTCTCCTCATCTTGCTTCTCGTAGCACAACCTAGCTTTTCTTGCAATAGTAGCAAGTCCCCAGAGGATCTTCTTCTCATCCATGATGAGAATTGTTTCACCTATAGTTTGTGAAGTAGGTTCCTTGGTAGACTTTTTGGCTTCCATCCTAGTTTCTTCAAGAATCAAAGAAGAGGAAATTGATGCAAGAATCATGTTGGATTTATTTCCAAGTCCAGACACACACTGCCCATAAGCATCAAGCATACTAGCAAGTAAAATGAAGATAGCTTCCTTATCATAAATATTGTTTCCAATTCCCTTGAGTTGATCTATGAGGCTCTTGAAATTGTTAACATGATTATCCACTTTATCTTTTTCATCCATTTCATTCCAATACAATTTTTTTCATCTTTTTCATCCATTTCAATCTTTTTCATCTTTTTCATACATTTCAATCCAGGGCTGTTGCAAGATCAGGGTATCCAGTTTTGTCCAGTTTATGCAGAACCGGGACATAGCTTGGAGAGAAAATTTTGGGGGGCAAGGTACTTAAAATTAGATCAAGCAAATAATAAAAAATACACTTGCCCTTAAATTAACCTAATATAACTTAAATTAATATAAATTAGTCTAATTAATTAAAATTAATCAAAAATATGATGAAATAATAAACAAATGATCTTTCCATACTTAGAGTGATCCAATTTATTTTTCCATAGATGCACCATTACAAGTACACTAGTCCCTATAGGTTTTAGATGATTCACATCAAAAATGTAATTTTACTAATTAGATTATTAATATTTGCAGGCCTTCTGATAGTCTGGAAGAATTTTAAAAAAGAGATCATTAAAAATCCAACCATTGGATTTGCAATTTTTACTAACCACCACATTCTACTAATGTCTTAGTATCTACCCACTCTTTTGATCTACAAGATTGAGGATTTTAAGTGGTAGCTATTGTGGGTACAAAAACAGGCGTATATTATAACACTTTAGAGACCTTGAAATATTTAAAGAAAATAGACAAATATCTTAAAATTTTCTTGAAAAATCAAGTTAAGCTCCATATTATGTGAAGATCTAAGGTACAAAGTGGGAATCTCATATGAGTTTATATGTAAAAGATATTAGCATTTTATGGAATCAGTTCAAATTTGGGACAGGGTGTATACATTGACCTTGTACCTAAGAAAATGAGGACTTTTGACCATCTAATGCTTAATCAAATTATGCAACTATATTTCCAAATTTGAATATGATGTTCCAACAAAAGAACTTGAAACGAAATTCCTTCATTTACTAGGAGAGATTAGCCACTAAAGGTAAACAAATGCCTATTTTTTTACTGTTTACAGGGTGCCTGAGTGGACAAAACTGGACACCCTGATCTTGCAACCACCCTCCAATACAATTTTTTTCTAAGAAACATCCTACTCCATTAACTTGACCAAACATTGATCAAAGTTGGTTCTATGCTTCATGAGAACTCTTAGCAAAGCTCACTTGATGAATTTGATTGTCAGCTAATCCATAAATTATAAATGAAAGTGCCTTGGAGTCATTTCTTTTACAATTATAGCAATGTTGTCAGGGTCTTTGGTTGGCTTTTTCTCTATGCGATTGACAATGGTCCAAAGATCTCAATCTACTACGCCTGCAAAATGACTATCATAGAGCGCCAATGAACACACTATCACCGAGCACCGGTCAAACAACAAGGAACCAGCCACCACAACACCACCGTCGACCGACAGTACCAGCACAAGGCAAACCAGTGAAGTGTTGATGTCTCTTGGAGAGACGATTACTAAAGGCCCCACGTTCCTCCCTTATACCTTCTTTGCCAAAACAAGCATGACGCTATGTGGGATAAAAATCTAACTGAATGAAAGGCTTACCCATTGTAGAGAGTCTCTTGGCAAGGCATTAAAGAGGGGAGACAGAGATTGTTGGTTGCCTGGTCACAAAAAATCCGGCATAGAAGAAGAAGAAGAGATAAGGTTTGTGAGGGGCAAAGAAACCCTAAATCGAAAGGTATTGGGCGGTAAGAAAGGGGTCAGAGAGGAGTCAAAAAGGGAGCCGAAAGTAAAGAGAAGGTGTTCGAGAGGCGCCTAGGATTAATGAGGATATATGCATGGCAATAATAGAAGATTAGTAGGGGAAGTCTCACTCAATTTGCCTATTAGGACGAGACTGCATGGTAGAGTAAGAAAGGTTGTGGCAGGAAAAGAAGAGAAGAGGAGAAGAAGAAGAAAATAGAGAAGAAGAAGAAGAAGAGAGAGAAGACGAGGAGACAAAGAAGAAGAAAAGAGAAAAGAAGAAGAAGAGGAGGAGAGAAGAAGAAGAAGAGAGAAGAGAGAAGAGGAGAGAGATGAAAGAGAAGAAAGGGAAAAAAAGAGGGAGAAGAAGAAGAAGAAAAGAGATAAGCAAATAAGAAGAAGAAAAATAACAAGAGAGACAAGAAGGTAAAGAATAAGAAAAAGAGAGAAAAAGAAAGAATTATTTTAATTTCTAGTGCTATACTTTCATCGTTCAAATTTTGTTGTGGTGTATAAGTTGTATAACTGATGCCTCATGGGGTTCACCTAAAAATATGTAAGTGTAGCATGTGAGTTAATCATGAAGGGTATATTAATTCAAAAAAGCTATAGAATTACATTTACATGAGGGGTTTTTTAAAACAAATTAAAAAAAACCCTAAGTTTATGAATAAAAAGAGGTCATTTTATTCATAAAAGTATGTAACTGTAAGGGGTTTTTTAAATACCCCTTAAACGCAGGTGATAGATTAAATTTCTTAGAGGTGAACCCCCTGAGACTGATTCTTAATGTCTTCTTATGCCAAACAATCTTTGATGGCATTGGAAATATATTTCCCCCCTCTATCAGAATAGAGAGTTTGAATTTTTAAGCTAGTTTCATTTTCAACCATAGCAACAAAGTGCTGAAAATGGGAAAATACCTCTTATTTAGCTTTCATAGGGTAAGACCAGCTAAATTTTCTATAATCAATAAATGTACAACAAACTTTATAAATTTCCTCCCAAAGAAGTAGTCCTCATTTGGACCATACACATCATTATGTGTAAGTAGCAATTTGTGAAGAGCTCTTTCAGTTGCATTATTTGGGAAAGGTGGCAAGTAAGTTAGCCAAGGATGCATCCTTCACAAACATACCTTGACGGTGGATCAAGATGAGGAAGATCCTCTAACATCCCATGTTGCTGCTAAAGCATCAAAAGTGTGGCTGGACCTAGAGTCCAAAGTATATTTATACTTCAAACTTGCAAGTTGGAGATCTAGCAAGTGTTATAGCTTGCCAACCAATCATTTAGGCTAGATGGAAAGCTAAAACACTTGCCATCTCTTATAACGCAATGCAGGAAATCATTTATGCTCTTGTGCATGCATATGGGCATTAAGAGAGCAAGAGTGCTACTCAACCTTGCTTTCCAAGATGGTAAATGTGGGTAAGCACTTTTGCATGCTTGTTGTACATTATGTAAGATAAGCAAGTTATATGGAGTACAATTACAATGCAATGGTGTACTCATGATTTATATAGAGTATGCAAAATGCTCCACACTTTGCTTTTGGTTGCTTGTTCATGCAAAGTACAATTTGAAGCTATGTTTATTTTGAATTGGACATAACTTCTAATCTATAGCTCAAGACAACATGCTATAATAGAAAAAGTGGAGAATTTCTCATGCTCTATTGATTTTAATTTATTTTTTTCTAGTAACCAATGCTCCTTCTAGAGTTTTTACCAGTAAAAATATCGCCAGTAACTTCGTTGGTTATAGTAGCAAGGTTACCAACAACGATTCTACCACAATGATTGGAACCCATCATTTATTGCTAGTAGGACTATTGGTTAGCCCTTATTTTCTTGTAGTGTGTCTAGGAAATTCATGCACTTTGAAATTTGTGACACACTATACTAGATGTCTGGCAGCAAGATGTATAACTAGATAAGGAATCCAACAACTTGACCATAAGTGGTTATGTCAAATGGTTCACCACCGGCACCCTACAAACTAAGTTTTACACTAAGTTCCATTAGTGTAGAAATTGGTTTACAACTTTCCATATTGAACCTCTTGTGACTAGTTGATTGATGTACTTGGATTGCTTAATGACTATACCATCATCTTGCTATATAAATTGCATAGTGGAAAGAATGTAGAAGGCTAGTTCACTTGGAGTAGTTGCTCAAGGTACACTGAAGTACAAAAATGAGTAGCAATCTAGAGCCCAACATTTAAAAGCCAACCTTGCCTATGGTCATGATTACACAACCTCATTATGAGTCTCCTACCTTTAAAAAATAGTTAGCTCTTATCGTAATATTTTTTTTCTTCTCCTCTCATGCTCGATATTGCCTTTAGTAACTGTAGATCTAATATCTAAAGAGCTTAGAGATTTCTTTTTCTAATGAAAATCCAATTATGGTGTGTAACCCTATGGATATCGTAATCGATGTGGCTTTTAGCAACCATAGATCCAATATCTAAAGAAATTAGACACTTTTTTTTCTAATGAAAATCCCATTATGATGTGAAACCCTACGAATATCATGCATGGTTAATAAATAAGCATTTTGTATGCAAGATTACTTGTGTAATTTTAGATAATGTCCTAGAGCTAGCGAGGTAGGACTAAAAGGCTCAAGAGTCTGCTAGAAAGAAGGTAAATATTTTATGCATCAAAGAAATGGGATTGTGACCTCCAAGTGGATTTTGTCAAGCTTGAGAATAGGGTTAGGGCTTTTATAAGGTGGCTACTATTATACTTACACATAACTAAGATATGGGTTTAATGAGATTGAAATTTTAACCATAGTTATAGTGTTTCAAATGTTTGTTGTTAATAGATTAGGCCTAAAAGTGACAATTATGGGTGGTTGTACAATAAGGGTTCTCACTTTGGATCACCTTCCAAGTTTTTTTGTAGCAATAAACATTCATTTTTTGACCAAAATTGGCTAATCTCACCCACTTGGCAAATGAATTTGACATTGAGATAACATCACACTCTTAATTGTGCACTTAAACATATGGTCCGATCAAAAATAAAAAATTTCAAACACCAATTTTTTTACGTCACAAATATATTACATATGGCATTTCCCAAACATAGAGGTAGATAGTACGACCATAAAACTTTAATAACTTCTTTGTTTCAACTCAAATTCAACCCCCACTTTGCAAACAAGGAAGTCATGCAATGGAGATCTTACCTTTATTTATTAAGTAATTTTTACATGTAATTTCTATTTTGAGTTAATTGTTATCTTATTTTAAAGTATACAAAAGGGTATTTTTTTGTATAGCACATCTTTATACAAACGACTATGTACTTTAACTTACTTGAATGATCCAACAATTGACAGTTATAAGGAAAATGTGCCCATATGGTCAAATTTTATTCTTAATAGTTAGATTTTTCAAGATCTCCAGTGTAAATTTACCTCAAAGTTTTGAAGTAACTAAACATAATTAGTAAGTTAATTATAAAAAAATATTTTTATGTGATTACGTACTAATTTTATATAAGCAAGTAGTGCTAATCAAGATGAATATTAAAAAAAAAGGTTTATTTTGAGTAATAAATAATCTATTTTCATCTATTTTATGTGAAAGTAACTCTACTTGAGTAGTTTATTTCCTTCCAAGCCTAAACAAAAGTCTAACTAGGCTTCGAAAAGTAGGTTAGGTAATGTACCAAACATAGCTGGAGAACCCTCAGGTGGTCACACATGTGGCCAAGTGTTTGACATGTCACCTACACATGGCATTCATTCCACCTAGATGTACCACCTCACTATTGCACCTCAACATTGATGACATGGCATGGCTTGTTCACACACTAAGTGTAAAGTAATTGAAATTTCTCTAACACATGTGCTAGTACAATCGCGCAATGCTGCGCATAAGCGCGCAGCATAAATAATATGTACAATCATTTGACACGTGGCTAACAAAATAACTCATACGAAATAATAACAATTCGAGAGATGATATAGATAAGATCCTCCATGTGCAACACATGCAGTGTTCATCATCACACGTATCTCACAAACATAAACATATTAGTTATTCCAATTGATTGTTATCACAACGATTAATCACAATATGAAACATTGATAGTAGGCACAAGCACATGTTACACTTCGATTGAGAGTATCATTTTACACATTATCCTAGCATGGCATGTCTTTTCACTTGTTACACTTCGATGAGTGCATTATCTAGCATGGCATGTCGTTTGCATAAATCACTTGTTACACTTCGATCGTGGTGTGCAATTGCCTAGCAAGCATAGTCCACTTTGATATAACACAGAGTCGACAAGCATGGCGCTCCTCGTTACACTCTTCAATTATAGCATACACCCGTTAAAAATGCCAATAACACTAGGTAACTAGTATTTAATGTGGGGTCACCAAACTTGTCATGTTTCTCTTTCATCCATCTGTGCAAGCGCGCTTTCTTACCGGAAACGTAGCCTCATCAAATTCATCGCAACTAGGAGATTTATGTGATGGAAGTGTGCTCTTTTACAACACTACTTGTAAGAAAACATTTAAAAGGGCCTAAGAGGTGCATGACAAAATTGTGCACCTAATCCTCGACCGTGGAACCCTTTTTGGGGCTTTTTACGTGGCACAACAAAATTTTGCGTGCTGAAAGAAAGGCTTCATTTCGTATCGTAGAATCCTTGAAGGGTTGCATTTCCAAATTTGAAGTAAAAAATAAAAATAAAACCCTTCACCGCAGATGTGTGTTGACGAGGACGGGCATTCAAACGTTTGTTGAGCTTTAACGGGGTAAGTTGAAGTGATGCACTCACCGACCACCACCACCCTTTTGGAAAAGCCGCGTGTAGGACGATGCAATATTGAATGAGCTGAAGGCCTGTACAGAACGGCAGCCAGCTACACACACACACACACACACACACACACACATTTTTTTGGAGTCTGTTTTTGTTTTTGGAGCCACCGTTTTGTATTGAATGAGCTGAAGTCCTGTAGTAGAGCACGGCAGCGTCTTGGCGTGCCTTTATATATTGCCGCCTCCCCTCATTTTGATAATTGCAGCAGCAGCCAGCTACACACACACACACACATTTCTTTGAGTTTGTTTTTGCGAGAGGATGGGGCACCATCGGCATCATCAATACGCGTAGTACAGTAGTTATACCACGTCGATCTTTCCGATCGGCCTGCATAAATAAATAATAGAGAGAGAATATGTTGGTCTACCATGCATTTCATCTACTACTTACAATGAAGCGCTCGAAGGTTTGAGTGTAATAGCTCCTTACGAAGGTGGTGGATTTGTTCTTCTTTAGATTTCTTTTTTAAAAAAAATTTAAAATTCTTTTTTAAAAAAATGCACATGTTCTCTGCTGTTGGAGAGAGAGGAGTCAATTCTCTGCTGTTGGAGGGAGAGAGAGAGAGAGAGAGAGAGAGAGCAGGGAATGAGTTTTGAATCGAACTCGCTTGGCTAAGGTAGACAGCGAATAAATTTTTGAATCGCTAAGGCGGAGAGAGAGAGAGAGAGAGAGAGAGAGAGAGAGAGAGAGAGGACTGATGCAGTACGAAGGCAATATAATAATAAATTGAAAAATATCATAAAAACATGATTTGAGAAAAGCTCAATATAAGGTTCGGGTGATAAAGATGAAATGTTCGTGGGCTGTTGAGCAACCGCTGTGTGGTCACATCTCTCGAGTTTCTGGTAGTTTTGACAAGCGTAGCACGGCCTTCGCATATTGGCACCTTAGCGCGGTTTTTTAATCGGTTAATGTTGTTTTCTTATTAATTATTGCAACTTTATAGAGGGGGGAGGGGGGCGGGCTTCTTTAATTCAAAATCTAAACATGTGTACTTGTAAAAAGGGGGTGGACAATTGTGGTGGTAGCAAATATTTAGAATTTTGAAATTAGGGTTATTTGAAACACATGCGTGGTGCCGGCTATATAGCTTCTCAAGAAGTACAAGCATACGAAGTCGAATTCATACGACATAGAGGACCATTTGCAAAGTGTATAATCGTGTTCTTATCGTAGGTGCATATGCATTCACCTTTTTGCCGTATAAGCCATCACTTGTTGCCTACTAGTAGGGGGCATTAATCATGTTGTATGCTCATGTAGAAGACTATTTGCAAAGTGTATAATCATGTTGAGATTATCGTGGGTGTATATATTCACCTTTTTGCCATAGCCACCCATCGCTTGTTTGCGTTCTAGGGGGTGCTAGTTTTGATGGGAGCACAGCTACAATAACTCACTCAATCAATGTTCATGTATTAAAGAGAATGCAAGAGAGAGAGTGTAGAAGAAATATAGTATAGAAATGTGAGGTTTACAAAGATTACAGATTGGTCTTTGAAAGGGAAGAGAACGCAAGAGAGAGAGTGTAGAAGGTGGAGCAATGGCTTAAGGTACAAGAAGTACAAAATTAAATATCAATTCTTGACATCCTATCACTTGCTAGAGTCACACCCACCCATGCACTCAAATAACATTTCTCTTATATATATGTGTGTGTGTGAGTGTGTGTGTGTGTGTGTGTGTAAGAGAGAGAGATTAATGAAAATTGTGGAAAAACTTATCAATAACTTTTGAGGAGTAGAAGAGTTGTATGTGGCAAAACTTATCAAGAATTCTGGCCTACTAGGTAGTAGCGTTTCTTTTTAAGACTAGCATGCTAGAAGTTTATGCAATTTTATTTAGAGTCTTCAAATTATGGGCCAAGAAGGAATATACCAAAACGACTAGTTATTTTTAAATTTTAACTACCCATATTTGATTACATTTATGTATAAATGTGAATTGTGATGTGTTGGTGAGTGGAGATGTAATATTAATATTTATATATGCATGAAGGTGGATATTGAACATCCATTTTGGCACAATTCACATTTATGTATAAATGTGAATTGTGATGTGTTGGTGAGTGGAGATGTAATATTAATATTTATATATGCATGAAGGTGGATATTGAACATCCATTTTGGCACTATCTAGATGTTTAAGATCCATTTTGTGTTAAAATGGATGTTCAACATCCGAATCGGCACAAAATGGATAATTTGACATCCATATTATTTCAAAATGGATGTTGAACATCCAGTTTCTTTCAAAATGGATGTACAACATCCTTTCTATTTCAAAATGGATGTTTTATATCCATCCACTGTAAAGGAATTAGTATGAGTAATGTATTGGTTTGTCTTAATCCATTACCTCCTCTATCTGATGAGCCAAGGGAATTAGCAAACTTAGCTGAGATGGAGGGCGAAGGCGATGTCCTAATTATTTCAAACATAGAAGAAGCAATATTGGAGGGAGATCAAAATAATAATGATAAGTGAGAAAGATCCCCAACGCCGGAACAAATACTTCATCCCTAGTTAAGATTGTGGTACTAAATAAAGTGCTTTCACACAACTAGTAGGATTGATAGAATTTAATATTTGAGAATTGATACTTTGTAATTGAACAAGGTGCGTATACACCAATTAATAGGATGCTATATAATGATTGCAACATTGCACAAACTTTACAATTTTCTTGACATTATTTCTCAAAACATTAAGCTTTACCGTATAAAAGAATGTAACATTACACAAGCTTTACAATTTCATTAACTTAAAATTTACTTTGCTTGAATTTTATTTCAAATAAACTAATAATTTTTTTTCTAGCTTGCCTTTTATGTTTAAGTATTTTAAATCTTATAAACTTTTGTTTCTTTAGAAGCTGCTATTTGTGTAATAATCAACAAATAAAGCATTGTATAAACATGGTTTTTTAACGATGGTTTAGGTACATAAAATTTTGATATATTTTGAAGGTGGTGCTTTGATTTACGTTAAGTTATTTAAAATTTAAGCAAATTTTAGTCTTTTGTGAGAATCAAATTGTAAATTTGTGTCTTAAAAAAGTATATAAATTTTCAATACTTGGAAGGGAATCTTTCTAGGTAGTCAGGTCAATTACCTATTTTACTTGCAAATGTGTTTCTGGTGTAATGGGTTTATTGCCCATCTCTCTTTGAGTTGCTTTGGGCTCTTTCTGGCAGTGCAGCACCTCTTCTCTCCACTATGAGGTTCCTCCATGCCTCATGTCTCTTTTTGGGAGTTATTTCTTTCTTTATTTTTATCGAGGACATCCTGCTATGGATTGTTCTTAATTGGCTCTAGTGGTATGATCTTTGTTCCATAGTTTGGATCACTTCTTGGGCTAATTCTTTTACCAACTTGGTGATGTGTTTCTAGACTCTATGCTTCCTCACCCATTCTTATTAATTCAACGTTCCTGATTTTGGTTTGTCCTTTGGTGCTTTTATAATTGGCCTTGTGATATTGTCACCAACCATCACTTTTGGGGGTTCCCCTACAATACCCCAGGTACAGTTTTAACTCTTACCATGTTTATTGTAGGTGCTTTTCCTCCTTGGGTTGCATCACCCTGTTTCCTTGTGGCCTAAAGCTCGTGTTCACATCTTTTCCAAACTAGAGAGATAGCCCTTCTATGTCTGGGTGCACTACAATAATAGTAGAAAGGTAATCTTGCTCCTCATCTTTCACCTCCTTTTCCATATTTCAGAGTATGCTAAGGCTCTACTGCTATGATAGTGGGTCTTATCTTTCCTGTCTTTTAGTTACTCTTGCACTCTTGTTTCTCATATTGTAGTAGCATTTGTTTGTGGTGTGATTTGTCCTTTCACAAGTGGCACATTGTTGAAAAAGGGGCATCTTGCATTCTTCCTTGACCCATGTTCTTAGTTCTTACATTTCTACACCAGACATCCATCCTTACTCCAAAACTACCAATTCATGCATGTACTTTGGTTATCTTGGCTAGAGGGGATTTCAATTCTTCCTAACATCCCTTCCTACCTCTCTTCTTTCACGGCTTTCACTCTTCATCAGTTTTTTAGTCCAAGTTGGTCGCTTGATGTGTCCTCCTCTCTAGAATCTATCTTTGAGGAAAATTCCTCCTTTCCTTTTCCCTTTTGATCTCTCTTATTGTTCTTGAGCTCTTTCTTCAATATTCTCATAGCTTTTATAAGTTCTACCACAACATCATGGAAGCATATTAATCTTCTCAAAATAGCATGTCCATGGACATTGCTTACAAGCATACAATGCCCTTCTTCTAGGGAAGAAAGTTTTTAGTTGTCTATTTACTTGAAGTCAAAATTATTCAAGAGGAGTGAAAAGTTTTTTGGAGCCACTCTTGGGGGGGGTGTCACCAACTCTATATCACGTGCGTTCAAGGACTAATTAAAAAACCCCTTATCTATAAATTTTTCATGAATAAAACACACCCTTTTTCTATTTAATACCCCCTTTAAATGGTACCCTTTTGTATGTAAAAAATGTGTTAAAAAAGGGATTAAAAATTCTCTTCTATTGAACTCACGTGCTATGCTTACATATTTATGAGTGACCCCGCCGAGGACCCACTTCTATATTTTGATTTATTATTCAAAACTTGGAGGGAGAGTAGTTTGAAAAGGCTTTTTCAGTAATTATGACGTTACCCATGTCGTACCTCTCTAAGTACAACACTGCAGATTGAGTTTCTCAGTCCTCTCTCTCTCCAGTACATAAACAGATAAATCCTAGGTCTTGAGGGAGGGGAGAGCATATCCTCAAGTTTAGGGTTTAACTCTCTCTCTCTCTCTCTCTCTCTCTCTCTCTCTCTCTCTCTCTCTCAAGCATGGAAAACAAAGCTCCAAAGGTAACACCCAATCTTGAAGGAAGCACTGTAGGATGCACGACTATAGAGAACCCACCTATTGTTTTGGAAATGTTGGTGGAGGACATAGTTCCGTTGGAGGACATTGAATCAAACTCAATGGCCTTGACTAGTATCTCAGGTCAAAATAATTACTTTGGTATAGGTATATGTGGTTTGGCCAAATCTATGTTTATAAGTGGGTCATTTGATACAGTGTTCTTACCATTACAGGATTGCAAGTGCAATAAGAAAGTCCTGGTTGTGCAAGGATGAAGGACCTAGAATCGAGTGACATCATCATACAATATGAGGCTACAAAAAACAGACAAGAGTGGGAATGAAAAAGGAGTAAGAGGGATGATGATGTGCACGAGATTGATGAAGATAGAAAACAAAGGATCATCGTTGATATGGTGAAGTTTTTCAATGAAGAAATAATAGGCATGGAGACACAACTCAGGTGTAAAATGTTTCATTGATTCGCAAAACATCTTGTCGTACAAGGATTATGAGATCAACTCTCTAGAGAGGAGGATCAAGTGCAAGGAGCCATCTTAGCTAATGTCTCTAGGATATTGGCTACTATCAAACAAGCAGCCAACAAACAAACATGAATTATTTAAGGAAGGCCATATTGATTGTGGTGATGAACTCAACTCAACACATGCCACTTTTGGAGGTCGCACGAGTCCTTTAGGTTTCTTAGCATAGCTTGTACGCTGCAAGATCACATGTCCATGCTCAACTTATCCTCTCGGTTATCATGGCCATCACTGCTATCAGCTTCAATGTTGATTGGTGGTGGAGCAAGGTCTTTAGTCTCAACAGTGATCCCCTTAGTAGGCAAATGCTCATTGAAGGAGCAAATCCCCACATCATCGTTGATCATTCCACCACCCGAATTATCCTTGACCAACTTTGAGGCTACCTTATCTTGCTCGTCTATAGATACAGTCTAGACCTATTCTTTGAGCACTCGTCTCTATTGTTGTATATTTTGTAAATGAGCAAGGATGATGACCTGCATAATCGCACATGTAAACATAAAATACATTAGAGCTTTACCTCTTGGAAACACAAGGGGACCTTGTTAAGTAGCATATACAACAAGAAGATGCTAATTATAGCTAGAAGAGGAATAGTGCTAGTTAATATATACTGCAACTTAGCATTGAAAGAGAGATATTATCATATACTTCTAATAGGCATACATAGAGAGAGGTATGCTGATAGCTAGCTCATAAAGCAAGGTGGGTGCTAGTTAGCACATAATTTATCTTAACCATAGTGCTAAATAGCACAGCTACATTAGGCAAAGTACTAAGTAGCACCTGCTAACATTAGGTAAAGTGGTACTTAGCACTTGCTACATGAGCTAGAATGCTGAAATATATAAGCTAGTGACCTTAGACAATGTTATTTAGCAGTATTGACTTGAACTAAGATAGGCAAATGCTAATTAATAGGGCCTAATGTCACCGGCTTCTATTTAGCATTTTGTCTCATGTAGGAAGGTAGTATTTAGCAAGCTACTGTGACATTAGATAAAGTGGTACTTAGTACCTGCTACATGAGCCAGTTGGTGTTATTAGGCACTATTAATTATTAGTTTCTAGCTTCAACTATGATAGGGTTCTATTTAATAAAATACTAATTAGCACATCGAGACATGCTAAGTAGGACTTACTCACATCTGGCATAGTGCAAATTAGCACCAACTGACATCGTGCATAGTTCTTAACAAGATCTCCTTATCCTATATGGTGCTAATTAGCACTTTGTGGTATGTAAATAGGTGCTAGTTAGCACTTTGTAGTATGTCTAGAGGTGCTAATTATCACTCTGCAGTATATCTATAGATGTACACCTATAGTGCTATAATTAGCAAACTTGTTGACATACTATAGAGTACTTATTAGCACTCTGTAGTATATCTATAGAGTACTTATTAGCACTCTGTAGTATATCTATAGATCCACACCTATAGACATACTACAACGTATTAATTAGCACCTGTATGCAAACTATAGAGTACTTATTAGCACTCTGTAGTATATCTATAGAGTACTTATTAGCACTCTGTAGTATATCTATAGATCCACACCTATAGACATACTACAATGTACTAATTAGCACCTGTATACACACTATAGAGTGCTAATTAGCACTTGTCAATATACTATAGGGTGCTAATTAGCACCTGTATATACACACTATAGAGTGCTAATTAGCACCTGTAGATATACTATAGGGTGCTAATTAGCACATGTAGACACACTATAGAGTGCTAAAATAGCACCTGCAGACATTTTGCAAAGGCTTTTTTAGCACCCATTGACATGAAAATTAGCTTTACCACACATCTAAAATGAACTTACCTCCATCAAACCCCTTGAAGCCCACACCAGACATGGCACTTGATGGTATCTACATACTACAATTTGCAGCTTCGCATTTGTTTACTGAGTTGGCATATAGTTGTGCGAAACAACAGAAGGTGTGGTAGGAATGTTTCCAAGGTAGAACCACAAGCATATGTACCTCCTTGTTAAGAATAGGTAAACCCCATGCAACACATTTTCCCTTCACTTCCACCTTCTCGATAACAAGGATAGGTGTAGATGATTGGTGAGGGGAGATGAAACCATTCACTTATGGTTGTTTCTAGCTTTAATTATGACTCTAGGATTCATGTCTCAATGCAACTACTTCATATAGTTGGTATCTTGACAATGCTTCTTCCCCAACAAGTACATTACTTCTCAAAGAATTTTGTTCAATAATATGGAATCTGCGAAGGATGTGGTCACAATGTCATGTGTACCAACAATGCCTCCTACCTAGTCAAGGGTATTGGAATCTGTGCAAGATGGTCACACTGTTATGTGTGCCAACAATGCCTCCTAATCCTAGTTAAAGGTATTGGTGATATTTGACTTATTACTACTAGTGTGAGGATTTTTATCTTAAAAATGTACCTTTTTGTTCTAGGTATATATAAAAATCTACTTTTAGTTCCCACTCTAAAAAGAGGGGATCTTAATGTTAAATTTGTAACCAACATGGGATATTAGAGGACCTACCTCAACAACATGGGATGTTAGAGGACCGGCCTCAACCTGATCCTCCACCTAGATAGGGTTTGCGAAGGATGTATCCTTGGAAAACTCTCCCACCAATTTTTCCTAAAAAATATAGTGAACATAGCTATAACCAACAAATTGTAGCAAATTGCAGCTAATACACAATGATGTGTGTGGTCCAATCCAAACTTTGTCTTTGGGAGGAAATCTTTGCTTTGTGACCTTAATGAATGATTATACTAAATTCGGTTGATCTTACCCCATGAAAGAAAAAATGAAACCAATTTAAAAGTCCAAAGCCTCGTATAGATAGAGAGGGGGGATTTTGTCTAATTCTTTCAAAGACTTTTTGGCACAAAATAACACTAAGCATCAATGCATAGCTCCGTAGCAAAATGGTGTTGAAGAGAAAAAATAGGACTCTCACATGGAGATGCATGGTTAAAGGTTAACAACTTCCATAAAAGTGTTGAAGAGAAAAAATAGGACTCTCACATGGAGATGGTTAGATGCATGGTTAAAGGTTAGCAACTTCCATAAAAGTGTTGGATGGAAGAACTTTTTTAATGCTACCTATGTATTAAAATAAGTGCCCCACTAAAGCTTTGAAAACCATCACTCCTTATGGAGCCTAGTTTAACAAAAAACCATCACTCCCTATGAAGCCTAGTTCAACAAAAAACCATCACTCCCTACTATGAAGCCTAGTTCAACAAAAAACCTAATGCATGTTTTTGGTTATTTGGCATATGCCCATGTGCCAACACAAAGCAATACTACGCTTAATGATAAGGCAATGAAATGCATTTTTATGGATATCTTTCAAAAACCAAAGGCTATCGCCTTTACAATGCTCTTACCAAGTAAATCATTGTCTCAGTAGAGATGTTCTCTTTGTTGAGACAATGTATGCTTGTTTGAGGTGGACATCCACGTAACTCGATCGAGTTATGTGGTTGAATCCATGTATGTGTCACTTGTATGTGTCAACTTGGTAAGTGGACATCGACCATGTAACTTGAATGAGTTATTCTTTGCATATGTGGATGACATGTTTATAACCCGACCGAGTAACATATACATACTTTCGAAGTGCGCTTCATGCATGCAACAACACGATCATGCTCCCCCTTCCCATGGCCAGTCCCAAAAAAGCTCCAAATGGCCTGTCTACCAGTCTCTGAGTGCCATCTGTAAAGCCAATAGAACTACCTCAAAGACTTAAACTAACCACCACACCTATCATACCAAATCCATCGCTCATGCCATGTGCCTCCATAGTCCATCATAAATGCATTGTGAAGGGAGAAACAATGATGTACAAAAAGTGCATTATGCAAGTGATCATCTCACGAATGTAAAAATGGTACTCCTTGATGATACAAGCTGCCTCGGGGGTGTTTGCAACTCCATCCAAGTGTATCTCTGCATTGTAATAGCTAATAGCACCAAAATAGCCACCTAAAGTGTAATAAAAATTCGTCTTAATACAATGGTCAATTGTGATCTATTACATCACAAAGCAATCAATGATATTATACTTGCTCTAAAAAGTAGTACTCATACGGTATCTCCTGGTAGGGCAACAATGTATAGTTCTCAGCAAAGTCCACCACTAAGATAACCACACCAATGGGAAACTACTCCAAGAACACATGAAACTAATGGTCCTACCTCTTGGCACATGGGTGTGTCATATATAAGGGTAGATGTGCTCTCTAAAAGAAGTATTGCACAATGCATGTGCAATATATTTTTCCACGAGCTACAAGCTCTTGGATTTCTCCCCACCATTGAGCAAGCGCACTACATACTCATATTGCCGCCAATGCACTACCTCAATGTCACTAACATTCCCCTCAAGGATAGGTAGCCCTGCAAACCCAGCACATGTGCCACACATCCCCTCGACACATGAAAGGTGATGGTATAAGGCATTTGGCTTGCGTGGACACAAAAGAGAAAGTATGAAATTGTATGGGCTAGTAGGTCTCCCATTGTTTCCTCTAAGGGAACGAAACACATCATAGTAAAGTTGAAACTCCGCATGGTATCAAAACAACATGTGTCGTGTTGATGGCTTGCATCGCTCAAAAGATCTTTGGCCAATCTTGAGGTGAGGCTGTGCCTCCACAAACTAAGTGTATAACTTAATTTGACTCACCTTAAGAAAGCAAGCCCCATATTCAATGAACACACCCTTTGAGGCTCTTTTTCACAATGCTTTCTTCAACGCTGGCAAAGCTCTACAATTCTCCTCCCAAAATTTCTCTAGAAGTTCCTTGGTGCTATTGTTAATTAAACGATTACACCTAGGAGCACGATCACTAGAATCCCACAATACCCCAGCATCTAGAATTTCCCTCCTCAAAGAACCACCTTTAAGAGTGTGTGGTGCTATGTGAAGAATGCACGAGATAACTCTCATCTCGCCTGCCATGTGGGGTCTACAAATGGCCGCTATAATAGCGTGACGAGCATCTAATGCATCCAAGGTATTCCTCTTCTTGATGGATGCATATGAGCGACAAACACTATTAAGAACCTCAGCACCCGCTCTCCTCTCTCGACACTCACCAATCCCAACAATATCCCTACACTTAGCTAGGTCAGGATGGTCAATAAGGGATGTTGAGAAGAACAAATTGTGACAAGGGAGTGAGATCTTGAAAGAAGTTGCAAATGATCTGGGACACACAACAACGTATGGCGGCTCCTAGCATTCACACTCTCACCAAGAGGAGGAGGATTAAACATTGTGAGAAGGGAGTGAGATCTTGAAAGGAGTTGCAAATTATCTTAGACACACGATGACATATGGCGGCTCCTAGCATTCACACTCTCACTCTAGAAGGAGGAGGAGGAGGAGGAGGCTCACATGATTCAACCAAACCAAGGGGAGCAATATTAGGGAGAGGTGGAGAAGGTGAGGGTGGTGGTGGCCCACCAACATTAGTTGGCTGCCTATTGCCATACTCTCCACTCTCTTTTTCACTCGTGAGCTATCCTCTTTCTCTCCACTTCTTGAGCCACATGAGCAGGGGGCTCTCCTATTCCTATCAAATTTATTACTCTTATAACTTTGTGAGCCCATTCTCTTTATGAAATGCTATGAAGACTAGACACCAAGTTATGATTGAACGAAATGAGCATAGAAGTGTGTGCATTTGTAGGAAAAAAATACTCTCTTATCTTGTATTGTATTGGATATTCTAATTCATAAGATACGATTACCTTATTCAATTGGATGATTATGGATTAATAGATATATCTTTTTTATTAAATCTACATGATAACTTTAGTTAGCTTTTTAAAATGGAGAGGATTTTGATCTAATATATATTTAAAAAAATACTAAAAAATAAAAATTCTAAAAATAAAGAAAATCTCTCTCAAAAGCAACACAAAAAATATATTTCTTTTAACTACAAAATAATATATTATTTAATTTATATATGTTATCTATTTTTTAAAATTTAAATTTACTATTGTGAAAATAAATAATAAAAAACGTACACAATATATATATATTCAATAAACTAACAAATACATGTGATTTTTTAAAAAATCATATAGATGAAATAGTATATTTTCTTTTTATTTAATTTTTATTTTAAAAAATAAATATCATAATAGTATTTTACATATATATGGATGGATTATCTATAAATTAAATATGTATTATTTTACATGTATGTGAAACCATGAGTGGATGCACCCATGCATGGGAGGTGATGATGACATGGGAACTCAAATTGATGATGTGGAATGGCTGACTACCGATGTGGCATACAGGTGAGACACATGGCAGTAACTCAAGATGAGGTAGTAGCTCTCCCTCCTTGATGTTGTGTTGGTCCATGTGACATAGCATCTAATGAGGTGGCATTCCATGTCATTTATAATGAGGTGGAATAGTAAGGTGGCATCCAAGTCATCAATGATGAGGTGGCATGCCAAATGGCCAGAGGCCTCACTCATAGTGATCACCCAAGACTACAGTCATAGGCCTCACTATCTCCTAGTGATGCCAAAAGCTCCACAGTCTCACGAGAGACCCTTGTGACCAAATGGTCATTGGCCTTACTCACTAGTGATCCCTAAGACTTCATGGCTTGAGGAGAACCCTATGGTCAAACGGTCATAGGCCTCACTCACTAGTGATCCCCAATACTCCATTTCTTAAGGAGATACCTATGGCCAAACAATCAAAGTCATCACTCATTAGTCATCCTCCAAGACTACTTTCATTATTAAAAGAATAGCTGCTAATATCCGTAGCCTTTTGAATAACGTAGGCCTCACTCAATAGTGATACCTAAGACTTCATGGGACTCTAAGACTTCATGGCTTTAGGATACCCCCTATGGCCAAACAGTCATAGGCCTTCCATTACTGATCCTCCAATACTCCATGCTTGTGGAGACCCTTGTGGCCAAACGTTCATAGGCTTCACTCAATAGTGATCATGGCTTATTTGAGCATATGGGCAAATTTTCCTCATAATTTTCTATTGTTGGATCATTCAATTAAGTAAAAGTACATAATTGTTTGTATAAAGATGTGCTATACAAAAAAAAGCCTTTTTGTATACTTTAAAAATAGATAATAATTAATTAAAAAAAAGAAATTACATGTAAATTTACTTAATAAATTAAGGTAAGAATTCCATTGCATGAATTCCTTGTTCGTAAATTGGGGGTGGAATTGGAGTTGAAACAAAGAAGTTATCAATGTTTTATGGTCGTACTATCTACCTCTCTAAGTTTGGGACATGCCATATGTACTATATTTGTGACGTAAAAATTTTGGCATTTGAAATTTCTTATTTTTGATCGAACCATATATTTAAGTGCACAATTAAGAGTGTGATGTTTCATTAGAAGATCTCAATGTCAAATTCATTTGCCAAGTGGGTGAGATTAGCCAAGTGGTTCTCCATTGCTTATTTCTTTGTTTTTCAAGCTACACAACTTATAAGCTTTTCATAGATTCTCCTATAGATTTTAGTTTTCTATAGAGTGGAGCTCACGAGGTGTCATTAAATGTTTTCTTGAAGTTTTTAACTATTATGTGGGCACCTTGTCTGTAAAAACCTCACATAGTCGGCTCTATAGTAGCTTGTTTGGTGGTTTCCATTTGAATGTAGACTATATAGCATATAGTCTGGTAAACACACACTTTACAAACAGACAAAAAACTACACAACAATCAACTATATTACAATCATACAGCTAATTGATTCTAGTGTCCATTTCTATCATGAATTAGTTGATGATAATTTTTGTCTCGAGATGACTTAAGAGATCTGTCAAGGATTCTATTTTTTTCCAGTGCTCCATTATAGTGTGACATGTGGTAGATAAAATCTACAATGGTTTGCAATTTTCTAATCACTTAATAGTCCAATTAATAGTTTGAGCAATTGTGAATATTTCAATCGTCCAGCTTTTATAATTTCTAGCCTAAACAATCTATGACTTCTCCAATCATCAACTTCTTCAATCGTTTGCATTAACAATTTATTCTACATTCCAATCAATGGATTGGATTGGTTCAGTAATTGCTGCACAGAGAAATCACTCTAATTTTCCAATCATGGCTTCTTCAATTGGTTGATCAAATTGTCCGATCTTATAGTTCAATCCATGATTCCCCTTATCTAATAGTTCAACCAGATCCCTGCCTGAGTTCAGAAAACAACTCTAACTCCTTGTTCCATTTTCTTCCTCGACGCACGCGTGGGTATCTTTGGCGATCCAGAGCCTAAGCACCGTATGGTCAGCACCCTCTAGGCTCCTTCGCAAGTCACCTAGCACTTCACTCATAGGCCGCTTACTTGGTCCCTCATCCACTGTACCGGAAGCTCACCATTTAAATCGAATCGAGGCTGGTCAACCGGCCTTGCTACACGAGACGTTCTCCATTGACTCTCCGTCACAGCTGTTGCAACTTTATCACTTAGGTCTCCACGACCTCATTCACAAGATGGTCAAAATGCTTCGCTAGTATTCTTGACATAAAACAGTCATTTAAAAACAGGTTTCATAACTAGAGTTTCTAATGAACTCTCATCTTTCCACATTGTTCCACATCATTTCCCGTTATTCCTCATTCTTCTACATCAATTCACATTGCTTATTCCACATCCAATCATATGTATTTCCATCGTCCTTCATCCATCCATTCACATCCAATCACATCATATTACATCTCATCACATCTATCCGAGTCATATCTCATCCATTCATATTTAACCAGATCCACATCATATCTCATCCATTCATATTTAACCAGATCCACATCACATCTCATCCATTCACATCTCATAACATCACATTAACATCTCATCACATCCCACCACATCCATTTCAGATATCATCACATCACATTCACATCCATTCACTTCTCATCACATCCTTTCACATCTCATCACATCCACTCACACCTCATCACATACATTCACATCTCATCAAACCCAATTCACATCTCATCACACCTGTTCTTCACATCTCATCACATCCACTCACATCTCATCACATTCACGTGCACATCCATTTACATCCCATCACATCCATTCACATCACATCACATTCATCCACATCTCGGCACATCCATCCTCATCTTATCACATCTCGTTCACATCTATCCACATCACATTACATTCATTCCATCCATATCACATCACATCCACATCTATCCACATAACATTCACATCTATTTACATCACATCACATCAATTTACCTTCATTCAAATCCACATCTCATCATAACACATCCATCCTCATCTTATCACATCTCGTTCACATCCACTTTTAGTACAGTTTCTCTACTTTTGATAATACTGATAGGACTTTTCTAAGTTTCTGCCAATTGCTTGACCTAGTTAAAGGTACGTTTTTTCGATCCCATTAAATCTGAGTATCAGAGTGTTGTTGAAGGTTTAAAAAGAAAAAATAAACCTTATCAGAATTGAATAGTAAAAACTCAGAAAGAGCAGTTACCTATTGTATTTTCATTCCTTAAGCTTCATTAATGAGAATTAATTCTAAACTTTCGTTTACTCATTAGATCCTCGATCTTCCTAGGGATTCCAGATTCCCTTTTTTGAATAAGAATTATCCAAGTTTTCTTGATGGATATTTTCACATTCTTTCTCGAATTTCTCAAATAAGATATATTCAATATTCTTCTTTTTATAAAAGATTCATGGGATTTACAAAAATCAATTCTACCCAAATTTCTCAATAAAAATCATAATACTCAAAATTTTACTTTTGATAAATACTCATAATTTGAATTATGCCAAAAATTTCTCTTTTACCATTTAATTACTTGGATCTCAAATATCATGGGAATTCCTCTTTTTGCATAAAAACGAATTTACCAAAAATTTCTCTTTTTTTAAATTAAATATTTATGCATAAATACTAGAATTTTATTCTCCAAGAATATGATGACAATCATTATTTTTGCATAGGATGTCTAATCCTAGACTCTATGGTAGGAAGTCCTCTTTTAGCATTACGCATAAAAATAAGATATGTATTATTTTCTGAAAATTTTTGCCATAGCTTCGCTGCTGCTGCTATTACTGATAATTCTCATTTTTTCTAAAAGAATAAAAACTTGTAATGAAAATATGATAGTAGTTCCTCTTTTATGCTTAAAATCAAACTATGAATTTAAATCATAATTTTAACCATAATTATAAACATAACTATGATTATCCCACTAGATTAAGCTAATTTCAACATTCCTCTTTTCCCAAATTGTTAGGATAATCCATTTCTCATTTAGAATGAATAAAAGTAATCTTTATTTACTCATAAAAAATCTAGAAAAAGGATTAACCATTATTTTCACTAATCCATAATCATGAAAATATGAATTCTTATCCTCTAGCTCATCGATCCTAGAGTTTAGATTTGAATTAAGAGACTAACATTGAGAAGCATCCTTTTCCAAGGGATTTAGCCATAAAGATGGATATTCTTTTAGAGAGAGAGAGATTTACTTAAAGAAAGAATTACAAATAAGCATAAAGACTAACTTTCTCTTAATTAAACATTAAGACTTTTAGGGAAAGCTTGATTTGAATTAAAACAATCATTTAGAAAGCTTCTCAAGCTTAAGAGGGGTTGAGAAGAAGAAGTCATTGAGATAAATTGAAAAAAACCATATAAATTGATTTTACCTCCAAGTTTGGCTTGATTCTCTATTAGCAGAGTGAAGCCCCCGACCAATCAATTGGTCCACCAAGAGGAGAAGAGCAACTCCAAGAGTTGTTGGAGAGAGAGAGAGAAGTTTCAAGCTCTCAAGAGAGAGGAAAATTTAAGGGATAATAGAAAATATGATGATTTTAATATATTATTGGCATGGTATAGCTCCAATATAAAAATACAAAAGAATGAGGGTCTATTTATAGGTGAGGAGGCCACTAACCAAGTCCAACTGGGTTCTAGAATTTTCCAGGTTCAGTTTGACTCAATTTGGACAAGATTTGGACCAGTTTGGCTCCCTTTTTTATTTGGTTTGATCCTGTCCAGGAGAGAGGAGAGATAAAAATATCACAACTTTTTGAATTAAAAAACCCTTCCACACATGTGAAAAAGGAACCTACATCAAAGGTCCCCCTCTCCTTACCAAGGTGTCAAAAATGCATCATTTCTCCAAAATATCTCATTTTTTTAGTAATATCTCTTAATTTTTAACAAATAAACCTTGTACTGAGTCAACTCTTCATCTTATGTGAGCATTTACTCATTTTTGGGTATTTTCCTTTATTCTTTGGATTTATCTCATCCCAACACTTGGATTAATCCAATTGGCCCGTTGGAACCTTAATCAGACCATAATCCAAAAATTTCTGAAAATGTAGGCCCTTAGGCTAAGGTCCCTTATACGATTTTCAAATAATTCCTAATGCACATTGAAAAGTTCATTTTGAACTTCTGATTCAAGGGAATCCATTTTATACACTAGGAGAATTTTTGTATCTAAAGATATCTCAATTTTGAATTACCTCTCTCTAGATATTTTCTCTCTCTAAGCCAAAATAGGGTAAAACAAGATCTTTCTTCTATTTTAGAGAGGGGAATAATTACAAGAACAGAAGGGGAGGTTCTTACACCTTTACACCTCAAAAGCTGGAGGGAGGAATCTTACACTGAGTAGGAAGAGACCTACGAGAGGAGCTGATGCTTCGAGGAGTACACCAAGCACCCCACCGAGCTCTCCCATCCGGGTGAAGCCCTGATGAAGCAAGTTAATGGACACACTATCCATTCCTTGATGAAGAACCATCGTAAAGTTAAGCACAAGCTGCTTAACTACATAGGGCCATGCTATAGAGCTGTTTACAGTAGCTGACTAAGCCGTGGTCCATGATCAGAGCCGTGGTCAGCAGCTACTCGGACGGGGTTGACTACCCACACTGGAGCCTTGGGGGGTAAATTTGTAGCATGACTTACATCTCACAGAGACCTATGATGTAAACCAGCATACAGGTATAATCTTGGATATCGAGGGAAGACACCATCCAGTCCAGCTTAGCATAGGACTTGTGGGGGAGGCACTAGCATTACCACAACTGGAGCAACCATATGTCCACCTTGTCAATGTCTTTAAGCTCACTCGTGGCCTATATGGGGGCAATGCCAACAAGGATGGAGTTGAGAGGGTCAACATTTCCCAAGAAGACTTTGTGATCCTAGCTCATGCCCTCGAGTTTCTCCTTATGACAAGGTGGACCAACAGGTTTAGCAGGTGTAGTTTGACAACCTTGGCTCATGTGCACCAGGGCCAACAGGCCGATTATCTCTTCCAAGAGCTCCATGCCGTTTTCTCCAAACCACCCCAAGGAAAGTTGGCAGCTGCTAGTTTACATACCAGGGTTCTATATTACGCACTGGGATAGGAGGAGATGCCACTAGCTATACAGTTGAGTGGACCAGATGCTGCAGTTGCTTCTTTATACCCTCCATCCACCATTTCCCCACTAGCCAAGAGGCCCCACCATGAACCCGCCGCCGCAACTACCGAATAGGCATAGCTACCCCCAAGCCCCAGGCCCACACATGAAGATATTATTGTCTCATTGCAGCTATAAAAGTCGCCAAGAAGGCCGTAGAAGAGGAAGAAGATCGCTAGAGTCATAAATTCTTAAATAGAAGTCTTTATGAGACCCCATCCCTTTGACAGGTTCACCAAAATGCCACCTCATGATGATCAGGCAGGGCCCTCCTCCCCCAGTGACACCCAAAATACCGTCAACACTCGTCGTTAAGCCCGCACTAGTAGTTTCAGCTCTAGCCATAATTAGATAGAAAGCATCAAGGTGGCCTAGGGAGACATGCCTAGTTTTGCCCAAGGTTTTGCTAACATGGCTCGAGAGCTCATCCAACATATGACAGACTGCATCTCTAGGCAACAAGAAGTGGCACAAATTTCACAGAGGGAAATGTTAGTAGCCAAAGCCCAAGAGCACGCAATGTCTAAGAAGTTATACTAGACAAATGTGCGGTTTATGGACCTCCAGACAAAGTTTGATCAACAAAAAGAATAGTTGGGCACGGCCATTTCCAAAATTATTGAGCTTCAGCAAAACAGGTTAACCAAGCCCATGCAACGACTGCAATAGCCCACAAAGAGCTGACCATCATAGACGGACTACATCAAGAGGCAATGAGCCGGGCCCAAACTGTAGAGGAAGCTCTTGCCCACACAACCGAGGATTTTGCAAGGCACCGTGACTTGACACAAAAGCCACCCTCCATCACCTACATGAACAACTCAAAGAGTTAGAGGCCCGGGCTGCCCAGCCAACAACCACCCCATCAACCCCTTCATCTAGCTTGATCAATCATAAGGTGGACACACTTATGGAGACTCAAATTGAGCTCCCTATTTTGGCATTCCCCCCTCAAACCCCTAGACAACTCCTTGACTTGTAGTATCGAGCCATCCGCCTCAACCTTCTCTAGCATGATATTTATATAGAGGAGTCCCTCTCCCACCAACAATTCACTTATGCTCTCTCCAAGATCCCCCTCGATACCCTAAACCTCATTCCCCATTTTTTCTTCCATGTATTGATCACTTTCCAACACTTCATGACTTCTTTGAACTGCCCTTCCACTCCCTATGCAAGCCATCCTAACCACTTGGAGTCTATTACTTCAATATGGTTTCCCTACCTCAGCCCCATCTGACCTCATTGAGTTATCCTTACTAGATGGTGTCTGCCCCTACCCTTATCTCCCCCTCCTCTCAAGCTAGGCGCTGCAGTATCTCTGCACCACTGGATGGCACCCCATCCATGACTCCTACATCTCCCTCCTCATGGATTTTCTACCACCCTACTCCGCATCGGGCCTCCTCATTCTCTAGCACCATTGCTTCGCCCTAACCAAGGTCATGGAGGCCATTGGCATATGCCAGTTTGATGACATGCGCATTTCTTTTCCATGATTTCTTTTCCATGGGATTTCAGCAAAGTCGAGGCTGCCCTTGCAATTACTTTCTTCTATACCCAGAGTCCTCAGCATGCAAATGGTCCTGCCCCCAATGACAATGATGATGTCATAGATGGGCATGGCATCTTGTCACCTCTAAACCCAAAAGTCTCTTCACCACCACCTCCTCCTCCACGTCAGGACCCTCATCTACATCTCCTCACACACAACCCCCACCCCCACCACCCCCCTCAAGCACCTCCACACTTGCACTTTTTGGTGCCCCAACTTCTTCTCCCCCCCTTCACTTTCCCACTCCACCCCCATCACACCCACACCCCCCTCGCCACCTTCACTATCCCTTATCTTAGGAATGCACACATCACTCGGCGATATTCCCTCCACCTTTGCTAGACCCCACCGTTCCCTGACACGAGCCTCATGTACCAAGCTGTACTTCCTACATCATATATGAAGTCTCCTCATGCAACATATACTCTTCTTGGATGTCTTCTATCCAATCTTTATGCACTTCTGTGATGGTAAGCAATGTACAAGCCCACATTCTTGCGAGTGAATCAATCACCACATTATCCTTCCCCTTTGTATAAGTGATCTTAAGATCATAATTTTGAAGGGCTAGCAACCATCTCCTTTGCTTAAGTGAGAGATTTGGTTGAGAAAGGAAATACTTGAGAACCCTATGGTCACTTCTCACATAAAACTTGCTCCCATAGAGACTCGTGATTCTATTTCTTGATCGCATGTAATATAACACTCATTTCTTGATTATAAATGTGCATCTCTTTCTCTTTGTAATCAAGTTTACGGCTTTCAAAAGAAATTACCCCGGTGGCCTTAATATAACATGGCACCAATCCCTCTTCCACATGCATCCGCTCTAATAGTGAAAGGCTTGGTGAAATTAGGGCATACCAAAATTAGGGTGGAAGTAGGCATTCTCTTTAACTCTTCAAAGATTTTATGAGTCGTTGCATCCCAAAAGAATGCCTTCTTCTTCAACTTATCAGTTCAATGGAGTCACTATGTGGTGACAACCTCTAATTTTGGCACCAAAATTAGCAAAATCAACAAAGTGTTCTTCATATTTTATGCTTTGAATCAAGGTATCTCTTTGCCTTTGTACTTCATTTGATATATCTTTTGTAAAGTATGATTGGCAATTTATTAGATTTTCAAAGCAAGATAGCACACGATTGTGGTTCATGAAGAGAGAGAGAAAGATAAAGGTCGCCCAAATGCCTACAGCCCATGGAATGCAATGAAGTTTTCAAAGAAAAGGAGAAAAGAATATCGCTTGCTTCTTTCATTGATGGTGGTGGCTACATGACACGAGAAAGAATCTTGTGCGCTTGATGCATGAATGAATGAAAAGAAAATGAAAATAGCATCGTGGGTGAATTATGAAGGTGCGGCAGCAGGCCTTGAGCATGTCCAACAAGAAGTCGATGGAGAAAGAGGTCTTTGTGTTTGCAACCAAAGAGGCCCGTCTGAAGCTAGAGGAGTGTGATGAAGAAACAAAGAAGAACGCATTGATAAGCAGCAGTTTTCAAAAAGGAAGGAGTACTAGAGAAAATAGTGAAGAAATCAACACCATTGCTACATTCATGAGGGCTGGTACGCTCACTAGAGGCAGTTGAGCTGGAAAGGAAAATGGACGTGATGATTGTGCTTGCACAGCTTTATAGGCGCAACAGCCTGCACTACCTAGATTTTGTGATGAATGAAGTTGATGTCTCAACTTTGTAGATTTGTCACACACAATGCTTCATACTAAGATAACAAGAGGCTATGGTCATCATCATCATCATCAATATCCAGCCACCACCTTCAACATGTCTCTGCTCTCACATTAAAGCTAGGCTAAACATCGTGCGATTAGAGAGGATAACCAACAATGGCCATGGAAAACGCTAATGAAGAAGACGAGGTTCCCCCCAGCAGCTACATGATCATAAAGAAACATCGCCTCAAATGCATATAACGGGCACCACCACCACACGCATTGCCTCTGATCAGCTACAACTTGCAGAGTTTGTATAACGGCGGTCACACGTGTTGCTATAGCCACTCTCTCACACCTGCAGTTCCTCCTCCGAAGCGTCCTCGTCGCGAACACTTGGAAAGAAGAAGAAGAAGAAGAAGAAGAAGAAGAAGAAGAATACTTTTTCTTTGAAATAAGAACCTCTAACATGTTGATTAAGAAACCACAATCACTTCTCTTCTTCTTGGAGCACCACTTGGTGGATTACAGCCATCACCTGCTGAAGCAACACCTATGCCTCATCATCATGCAATTTTCATATCTACGGTCCTCCATGGTTTATAGGAGTAGGATCTTCTGAGCTGATTTCAACACTCTCAGAAGCAAACTTGCCTTCTCCCTTCTCTTTCTCTCCACACAAACTCTTTAAGTGCGATGAAGAGCCTTGGTCCTCCCTGGCAACAACATCATCGAAATGATGGTGACAACTTCTCCACTTAATTTGTGAAGCCTCCAACAAAATAGGGGTTATCATTCCTCCTCCACTTAATTGTGAAGCGTCCTTGCTTTTCTACTCTCTCAGCACCCGCACCACTCGTCTCGCTGCTGGCTGTCGTCTTGCACTAGAAGGTGACGAAGAAGAATATGATTATCATCACAATGCTGCCTATTTCCTATTGGTTGTCTTTCTCTAGAAGGTCTCTTTTCATTCAGCCCACAAGCAGCCATTTGCTTTCTTTTCCACCATGACCTCCTAAATTTGCAGGCAGCTTTTCTTGCTCCAATGTCTATCTCTTTCAAGAATACACAGGAATAGAACAACACACACACACCAAATTTTCTTCCAATTCTTGCAGATTCCATGGCTAGCCTGGTGGTCCGACAAACGGAACCAAAATGAACATGCTCTCTCCCATCTCTCACAATAGACACAAAACCAAGGTACCAAGGCAACAAAATATATGCTTAGGGCTTAGCCCCTCACCATGAAACCTGCAAAATTTTCTCTATTACCAAGAAAATTATCCCCACTCACTCACAAGAACAATAGCACACAAGAGAAAAAGAGAATTGTGCCAAAATGAGAGAAAGAAGAGTGGAAGAAGCATGCACATAAGGACTAGTCGTGCATAATCTCCTCAACAACCTCCCACTTCTTCTCTTGATATTATAAAGAATTGACTACATCTTTGGCCTAAGGTTCATAAGACCTTTCATTTTTTGTAGAATAAAGAACTAAAAAGTATCCCACAACCTTCCACCAAAAGTTGGAAACTCAGATAATGCACAAAAAGAGGGGTTATCATGTGGACATACTTCTCAATGAACCTTCGATAGAATGAAGAAAGCTCCAAAAGTCCTCTTAGTTGAGTGATGTTAATTGGTATAGGCCAATTCTTCACACACTCTACCTTCTTTGGGTCCACTCTAATGCCATTTTCACTGATAATATGACCAAGATACTCGACTTCATTTTCCATGAAAGTACACTTACTCTCGCGAGCATATAATTGTTTGGCTCTAAGTGCATTAAACACCTTGCGTATATGAACCAACTCTCCTCTTCACTTTTTCTATACACCAAAATGTCATCGAAGAAGACCAAAACAAACTTGACGAGATATGGTTGTAGCATCTTGTTCATCAAAGCTTGAAAAGTGGTGGGTGCATTACATAGCCCAAACGGCATCACCATGTAATGATACAATCCCCTTTTAGTTCTAAATATCGTCTTAATCTCATCACCACTCTTCATTTTTATTTGATGATAGCCGGACCTCAAGTTAATCTTTGTGAAGAACTTGGCACATAGATCATCAATCCTAGGGAAAGGATACCTATTTCTGATTGTGATCTTATTCAAATCTCTATAATCAATGCACATTCGAAAGGTACCATCCTTCTTCTTCACACCAACAACACCGGAGATGTAAATGGCGATTGACTTGGTTCCATCCATCCCATATCCATTAACTCTTGAACTTTCTTGGCCACCTCATCTTTCTCCACTTTTAACAATCTATATGGTGGATTGTTGATAGGCCTAGAGTTAGGCTCAAGCTCTTTTCCTTGATCAATCTCACATAGGTGGCAAGAATTTTGGCATTTTACATATATCTTTATACTCTTCCAACAACTTTGCCATTCCTTCATATGTGACCTTACTTTCATTGCCAATGTTGTTCTCTTTGCAAATCTATAACACATATGCTATACTTAAATTCTTGAGTGCCCTTTTAAATTGATTGCAATTGATAAGATTCAGCTTTGGTGTATGGTTGCCCCATAAGGTTACACTCCTTCCATCATGCATACACTCCACATAACCCCTTGCAAGTTCATGGTTATGCATCTAAGAGTAGATAACCAATCATACCCCAAGATTATATCAATGGGATCCATGTCAAGCATCAACAAATCCACTTTGCAAGTGTAATCATGTGAAATCACCAATGCCACATCATGACATACCATTTTGCAATCCATATTAGCTGCATTTTCCACTTTTACTTCATGCAAATTTGTGAAACACATGGGCTGTAATTTGAGACTCCATATGGATTTTGTAATCACAAAGCTATGTGTACTTCTGCTATCCACCAACACATGAGAAATTCTTCAATTGATGTATGCCTTAATCCTCAAAGTATTTTATCCTTTGCACCCGGCATACAGATCATTGGACAATGTGCATAAATTTGGCTCCATGTAAGTATCCTCCAAAGTACACATATGTAATAAGCCATCATCATATTCAACTTGTGAGACCAATGTCTAGTGCCGTCAGGGTTGAAAGGAAATTCACCATCCGCATGGTCAAAACTCTCCTCAAATTCCTGACAACAATCATTGAAGATCTCAACCTCTTTGTCATTATCATCCTCCACAACTTCCGAGTACACCATAATAATCTTGACATTCCTTGCTTTACAAACTTTCTAATGCTCCTTGTTCCATTTTTCTCCACATTTAAAGTAAAATTCTTGGCTCCTCAATTCATTCATGTGGTCCTCCCTTATGAACTTTCTCTTGGTAACACCATTAGTACCACCATTAGGAGGCTTCCCATCAGCATTTGTAGATTCTTGAGCATGAGAAACATTGCCAAATCTATAATTTGATCTTCCTCCATTTCCATACACTGTTGGAAACTTGGGCAAAAAAGAAGTGGGTTTGGCATCTCTCATTGACTTGTTGAAATATACAAGTGAATGGGTGTGTGCGAGAACAAGCCCTTAACAAAAGGCTGTAAAAGAGAGTCTGTAAATGAGTGGATAGCAGTGAAGAGGTGAGTGGTATCTATTGGGAGAGAATAAAGGGTAGCATGAGAAGTTCTAGGATGTGTGGAGATATTCTGGGAAAAGTGAAGAGGTGGAGAGAATCAAGAAAAAGAGGTGGAGTGAATCAAGGAGAGATCAGTGGGATTATATGCTTGGCATCTTGGCATTAGCCTAATGAGTATTGGCTGGTTTTTGAGTATCCATACGTACATTAAACTATCAGTTATTTGCTCACTAATCTTATTTTAATTATCATCTAATCACTTTGTTAATGATGTGGATTCTTGCATTTGATCCACCATAGCTCATCACTTTGATTGCATTTTAACATGGTATCAAACCCTAGCTTAGGATCCATCCACTTTATGAGCTTATTTATCTTGATAATCACCCTATTAATTAGGATTAAGAGATAATCACTTTTTTAGTCTTTTTCAGCAAGCTCTCTGCACCCCCAGCTAGTGGAGGGGCTTGATCTCTGTCTAGCCTCAACATTAGGCAAGGAGGTCTTAGGCACACATAGCTAGCTCATCCATGCTTCAGTCCATTGCGTCAGATCATCAAACCGTCGCGCGGGCTGTTCTTGATTTTCGTGAATTTACAAGCACCTCCTTTCTGAAGAAAATCTCAGATCTACACTCATATAGAAGTAATTGGTCTAATTCCTCTTGGCCCTAGGGGTTTTCAAGGGTGCTCTACATGCAAGTGATATCAGATTTGTGAAATTCTTCAAGGAGAAGTGGCATCAAGCTCTGCATCAAATCTGCAAGTGACTTTGGTAAAGCAAAGATTAAGCATTCAATGTTTGGTTAAATCTTTTGTTTCTTGGCTTGATCCTCTACTAGACTAATTGCTATTGATGCCTTTTAAAGGAGTTGAGCTCATTTTAACTCTAAGGCCCCAAATCTTGCCTCCCTGCACACTCTGTTTTTTGCACACAAAACAAGAGATTATTTTACTAATCAGTTGATTAATCAGCACTTATCACTGTATTTTGATACAATTGATGGTTCAAATTTACCATTGGGTATTTGATACAGATCCTTAAAACTTTAAATTACAATTCGGAGATGGTTTGATACTTTAACCATTCAGTACAGATTTGTTACCCCTAGCTTTATGTAATTTTTGGTGAATTTATGCTCATAAATCTGGTAAACATCATTTAAACACCAAATTTGAGTTGTAAAAGGGTAGAAACTGCCCTTGAATCTTGAATTAGATCAAGGAATAAGAATCCCTTCACATCATCATGAGCACGGCACAAGAAATAGCTAAATTTAATGGGGAGCAGTTTTATACATGGCAAACAAAAACCATGTATTTGCTTATGAGGAAAAATCTATGGGGGCTAGTTGAGGGAAGAGATGAATGCCCAGAGGTGATTGGGAAAAATGAGTGGAAGAGCAGGAATGAGAAAGCATTAGGACTCATTGCACTTAGTTTAAATGATGAAATCATTCACTACATCACAGGGATACAATGGGCAAAAGATGATGGGATGAACTCAATAAAGTATTTGGCACTCAAGCAAAAATTCAAAGATAAATCTGTTAATTCAATTCTACAAACTTGACATGAAGGAAAGTGAATCTCTAATCACAACTTGAACAAATACAAAAGCATTAAGCAACAATTGGTAGCCATTGGTAAGAAGGTAGAGGATGATGAGGCACTAGCAGTGCTTCTGAAGAGTGTGGACAAAGGTGAATATAAAAATATCGTGGCAACCTTAAAGAATGTACCTGAATTGAAGCTGCATGAGATAGAAGGATCTCTACTAGAGCAAGAGACCAAGGTCAAAGAGAAGAAAGGGGTGGACTCAACAATTGGAGAGGAAAAAGCATTCTTCACTCGAGGAGGATTCTCATGAGGACGAGGATGAGGAAGAGGTAGGGGAGGAGGAAGGACCTTCACTTGCCACAACTGTGGGAAGCCAGGACACTTGGCAAGAGACTGCTTCTACAGCAAACCCAGTGGAGAAGGAACGACAGTGGCAAACTTCATGGAGACTCCTAAAGGAAGTTGAGTCATATCATCTTTTCTGAGAGAGAAAGAGAGAGAAACCCCACAACCCAATGTAGCCTGCCCCAACAGAGTAAAACCACCTCTGAGCCACCGATGATGTAGGCCATGTGGTAGATGTATGTGTGAGAACTTTAGTCAAGGTCATGGGCACTTATAGTAAGCCTTGGACACATAGAGAGAGAGAGAGAGAGAGTGTCAAGGGCTATGAGTTAGGCACCTGAGGATCTGGTCGTGGGCTACCAAGTAAGAGGGAAACTTGTTATAGGGTCCAGGTGTGCTAGAATTATTCACTTGAGGGGAGGTGTTGAAATATATAAGTGAATGGGTGTGTGCGGGAACAAGCCCTTAGCAAGAGGCTGTAAAAGAGAGTCTGTGAATGAGTGGGTAGTAGTGAAAAGGTGAGTGGTATCTACTCGGAGAGAATAAAGGGTAGCATGAGAAGTTCTAGGATGTGTGGAGATATTCTAGGAAAAGTGAAGAGGTGGAGAGAATTAAGCAAAAGAGGTGGAGTGAATCAAGAAGAGATCAGTGGGATTAGATGCTTGGCATCTTGTGGATGTAAACTCTATAAATTTAGGCCTTGGCCTAATGAGTATTGGTTGGTTTTTTAGTATCCATGCCTACATTAAGCTATCTCAGTTGCTCACTAATCTTATCTTAATCCTCGTCTAATCACTTTGCTAATGATGTTGATTCTTGCATTTGATCCACCATAGCTCATCACTTTGCTTGCATTTTAACATGACTTTCCCACCGTAAGTGTTAGGAGATGAATCACTTCAATAACTACCTCGCGTGAACCATGAATTTTTATACTTATCCTCATATATCTCTGCCCAAAAGCATGGTTACCTTCAGGGTAGTTGGCCTTTGTGCTTTGACAACTACACCGATATTGGTCCCAAAATCCGTGATGTGTTTTAAGCCTTCTTGAACTCCTCCTAAACCCATGCACATGTAACATATACTTCATGAACTTGTGGGTGTAGTCTTTGACACTACTTTGCCTTTGTTGCAAGTCATCCCAATCACACATAAGCTTTTCTTGATGCAATTGAGAGATGAAAGTGTCTCTTGTTTCATCCTTGAAAGCATCCCATGAGGTATTAGGAACTCGCATAGGCTTTTGTGTATGGTGTTGTGGAGTACTCTTATTATTCCTTGGTCTCTAAGTGTTATGTTGAGGAAGGGGCTTTGATGATTGAGGCACCCAAATTGGATTGACACCTTCTTAATAGCGTTGAGCTACAAGTAATTGCTTCTCCACCCATATGTTGATACCATTAAGATATCGCGATCTTGGCTATCTTGGTGGAGTTTTCTTTTTGGTTGATGTGGAATATTTGGGGGCCCTTCTTGACATTGGTTGGCGCTAAGGTTACAGGTTTGAGACTCATGGGTATTTTTTACGAGGAGGCTGGAATCTCTTGTGAAGTGTTGTTGGTGATGATGTTGAGGATTTTGAGCATGCAGCCTTATCTTGTGTTGAGGGTGGTGGTTGAAGAGGTGTGGGATCTGGAGCTTTTCCTGTGAGTTTCTTTTTAGAGGTAGATGGTTGCACTTGGGGAACTTTTTCAAGAATAGCTATTGATTTTGCAAGGTTTTGGCATTGGAAATAGAAGCTCTTTCTCTTTTACTGAAGATGGAGTCAGAGTGGTAGATTCTTTATCAGATTCAGCCAATGATGTAGATGGTAGGTCTTCATGTAGAGAAACTTCCGAGGAAGAGGCTTGTAACATCATAGAAATCCATTAGGGTTGTATCTTAGAAATCCATTAGGGTTGGATCCTCTTGTGGCAGTATGGTATTGTCAACTTTGTGTCGTTGACCATCACGATGACCCTATCGCTAACAAAGCATAATGGTACTTGAGCATCAATAGTCCATTTATGCCCCAAGATCAAATCTGCTTCCAATATATACTCAACCATAAAAAGCTTGCAACAAGTAAGGGGGTTAGTTTGAACATATATTATATGGTCAAAGTATCCCAAACATGGCATGTTCAAGTCTTGTGTGAATGGAATTCTATCATGATGAGCCATGAGTGTTGGTTGACCTAACAAACCCCATAAATTGAGGGCTATGAGATTGTGCTCTCATGTTGGATAAAGCCGTGCTTGAATTATGGTGAGTTTCTAAGTGGAAAGTTCTAATCCAACCATAAATATTTTTGGAATATTCTCAGTAAGATATGTTGAAAGTTTCAACTCCTCTAAGGTCTCTTCCTCTCGTAATAGAAATTTCACAATGCCTGCAAGAGTGTTGAAGGTGACTATTTGCACGGATTCATCAATTGAATACAACGAGTCAGCTATCCAATCTCCACCAAGTATGACATCATAGTCAAGGAAATTTGGGGTAACATGGAATCTCAATTCCACATTTAAATTGATTGAGTAGTATAGCTAAATTAACATGGAACTTCAATGTTTTGTCCACCATTAGGACCTTTTACAAGACCATTGTCTTAAGGGATGATTTGATTGTGTCCAATGACACCCAAGTGTCTATTGTCATGATGTTATGACTAGCTCAAGGGCTAATCAATGCGCATTTGCGCTTAACATCATTGCCTGTAGGAAAATCTAGCATACCATGATAGAATCTTTAAGAGGAACCATGGATGTTTCAGTTTTTCTTACAGCTTCAGATCTCTTTTCGATCTCATATTTCCATTCACTTTCATCCTCTACTTGGCTTTTAACGTTTTCAGTAGTACGCAATGTGTACGATGGCACACTTGGTCCTTTTACAATTTTAATTGAGGTCTGTTTAAAAACTTACAAATCTTACAGTCTTGTTCTATGTAGCTTTATATGTCTTGGTATAACTCATGTTTAGCCTTTAATGGTGCAAGTGTTGATGCTATGCTAGCTTCACCATCATGAGAGAAGAGCACACCTCCAAATGAGGAATTGAGAGACTTCTTTAATTTTGTAAGGGATTCATTAAGTTCCTCAGATGCTTTTTCAACCGCATCATTTGTGCAATCTACCTCTGATGACTCTTCCTTAGAGAGTACCACTTTCTCTTAAAAGGAAAAGCGATAATCCTCTAGTTTTTGTATTTTAGTAGTTTTTTTAGGATTGGCATTATGAG
Organism: Cibotium barometz; assembly: GCF_041138505.1. NCBI lineage: Eukaryota > Viridiplantae > Streptophyta > Polypodiopsida > Cyatheales > Cibotiaceae > Cibotium > Cibotium barometz. Next base: position 4,292,394 of record NC_141053.1, read on the forward strand.
GTTCAATCACAACTGGTGATCCTGTATGACACTCAACAATGCTAAGCATGCTGTCGTGAGCTTGTTTTTGGTGTTCTACATATGTCATGTGATCATGATTTTTCAATTTGGGGTGGTTCGGTGGGTTTTAGGTTTGATTGGTCTGTGGGGTATATCTATGTGACGAATCAAAATTTGTTTCATCCTCACTAAGTGACACACTAGAGGTTGTTTCATCTTTTGACTTTCCTTGGATCATCAGGTTTTCATTATGTTTTCCCATGCAACGAGAACAAACTATCTTTTTTTTTTAAATTCTTTGACTTACCCATGGGTGTTGTGGTTTGAGTGGTAGCCTTTGAGGTGGATGCTTTTGCATCATGTGTAACTTTGTGGCTCTATTGGGATTATGTCATCCATAGGCTCTTTTCCCTTGTCCTTTATTTCAATTGTGGTTTCGATAGTTTGTTGTCCCTTATTTTTCTTGGGTTTAGAAGGTTTTTCTTTCATTTTTGGCTTCTATTTTAAAACATGCTCTTCTACCCATTCCAAAGTGTTTTCTTTTGTATTATTTTTTACTATTTCTTCTCATGCCTTGGCTTGTAAGCGTGTAAGGACATTCACGGGTACCGTGGACAATTGTCCATTTTGTACACTTAAGATGTTAAGAGTTGTATTTTGTGAGACAAGTTGCAAGCAACTCACATTAGGCAACCTAGGAATATGTTATCAATGCCACATCACTTACATATGGGTTGCAAAATGTCAGTGAACGTGGGCATGGAAGTATTTCCAATTGTACAGTCTGCTACTTTGTGCGGTCCATGACAATAGAAACACTGAAGTGTTTGTTGAACTGTTTCGTGATGAGCAGTTTTGACCCTTTGAACTATTTTTGTTGGGGTATGGGAGATGGAGGTTTTGAGTTAATTGTAGATGAATTGGGACATTACGGTGTGTCATGACCAAAAATTTTATAATATGTGCAGTATGAAAAGATAGGCACCTTGTACGCACAACAAGGATTGAGATAAACATAGTGATTGCACTTAGCACAAGGCATCTCGCCCATCACTTGGAGAGGCATTAAGGATGGTTGGTTTTGAGGGGGCTCGTCCTCTCTTGGAGATTTTGGTTCAAGCCTTTAAAGCAAGGTTGCATAGAATTCACGGAATGAGAATTATGAGATTAATTTTTGTTTAGCCATTGCTTCACTTGGTTTATCTAAAGAACATCTCGTATCGTGATCATCCTCCATCATGTTGTCATCTAAACGTATTGCTTTTCTACAACATTGATCGAATGTTTCCAGATACAATGATCAAGTTGTGTAAGCTGTTATTCTTTAAGTCCATCGTGAAACATCTCTTCAATTGAGAATCATTTAGTTTCTTCCATGGCTCAGATCGTAAGTCTAAGATTTTTATTCGAAGGAGGATAAAATCTCTAATGGTTTCGTTTTGTTTCCATTCAATTGAATAGAGTTCTTTTGCTGCACTCCACCAACCACCTTGTCTTAAAAAGCCATGGATAAAGGTGTTCTCAAGGTCTTGAAGTTTGTCTTGATCATCGGCATCAATGTGATGAACCATGGACTAGCCTTTCCCACTAAGCATAGGTTCAACGTATGTATCTTGGTGGGGCAGTTTGGATTTCTAGAGGCTTCGCATCGTTGTTCAAACATTTGTATGAATTAAAGAGGATCAGATGTTCCATCGTATTTGGCCATGATTTTTTGTATGAGTCACCAAGGCCTCGTATGAGTGCTAATGTGGGTAGCGACTCACTTAGTCCTTGGGAAATCCCCTTCCTAGATTAGTCAATACGTCCAAGGTGTGGGTATCCCCAGGGGTTGCAAAGGGTTGGTACGTAGCGTGTCTACAGGCTTAGGACTTGATAGTGCTAGGCAAGGGACCAAATCCTAGAGGGATTGATGTGATAGGGGGTGTAAAACTTGATGATACGCTTGTTGTAGGCATGGAAAATAGAATGGGGAGATGCATTTGGGACATGGATCTCAACGGCTGGAAGATATCAACCATTGGGTTCAGTCTCGGTGTGAGCCCACGTAATCCCTCTATCGTGGTCATATCTTGACGTTGTCAATTGCTCCTTTAATGAGCAAGCATAGTTTTTTTTTAAAAATTTAAAAATTTATTTTTTATTTTTTTTAACTTTTAGGTTTTTTTTATAGCCGGTTACAGTCTCAAGAGGCCTGGCGTACTCTTCATTGGGTCAAATGAGTGTTAGTTTGCCCTAATTAGCTTAGGTGTTACATGCACGTGAACGACCTCTTAGAGATATTTTTTCAAAAAAAGGGCATGCCATTAGCATCTTAGATGGAAGAGGTCTCAAAACCTATTTTCCATCACTGTCTCAAGATGAATTTTTTCCCAGAAAGATTTTCCCTCTTTTGTAGCCTAATTTTTAATGTGTTCTAAAAGGAATTTGGAAAAGCTCTGTATGAGAGAGTTGTAGTATTAAATTTGGAGTACTACAACTTTGGCTCTCTAGGTTTTTCGTAATTTTGTCCATTGACACTCAAAAAGTAGCCCGAATATGGTTCACAATTGTTTTTAGGCTATTTTGGACCATTTTTAGTGCTTTGAGGATTGTTTTTTGTCTCAATTTCCAAGTCAACTTTTGAGGTTGCTGGTCAGAGGACCAAAATGATGGATTTTGTCCTTGGACGCTCAAGACAAATTTTGAAGAGCTCTTGTTAACCCTAGGAATGTTAATAGAGATGGTAATAACATGTGTTTTGGCAACAATGCGAATGTTTCTTCTTCTCAAAGGAATTTTCAACACGCTATTCCAAATACTTTTCTTGGTTCCACATCTCATGCATCTTACAAAAGGGAAAGGAAAGAACTCCGGCAACTGAACAAGTGTGGGTACCAAAAATCTTACTACAAGCACAAGGGTACTACTAAGGAAATACCAAAGCTTGGATTCCCAAGCGCATCAAAAATTTCCCTAAGCCTGCACAAAGAAAGAAACCTCGTCACTAAAAGCTACAGCCACAAATTTATAATTCTCATCAAAGATAGGTGCGTGTGCATGTACTTCAACAACAAGGAGAGATCAGTGGGATTATATGCTTGGCATCTTGGCATTAGCCTAATGAGTATTGGCTAGTTTTTAAGTATCCATACGTACATTAAACTATCAGTTAATTGCTCACTAATCTTATTTTAATTATCATCTAATCACTTTGCTAATGATGTGGATTCTTGCATTTGATCCACCATAGCTCATCACTTTGATTGCATTTTAACATGGTATCAAACCCTAGCTTAGGATCCATCCACTTTATGAGCTTATTTATCTTGATAATCACCCTATTAATTAGGATTAAGAGATAATCACTTTTTTAGTCTTTTTCAGCAAGCTCTCTGCACCCCCAGCTAGTGGAGGGGCTTGATCTCTGTCTAGCCTCAACATTAGGCAAGGAGGTCTTAGGCACACATAGCCAGCTCATCCCTGCTTCAGTCCATTGCGTCAGATCATCAAACCGTCGCGCGGGCTGTTCCTGATTTTCGTGAATTTACAAGCGTCTCCTTTCTGAAGAAAATCTCAGATCTAGACTTATATAGAAGCAATTGGTCTAATTCCTCTTGGCCCTAGGGGTTTTCAAGGGTGCTCTACATGCAAATTCTTCAAGGAGAAGTGGCATCAAGCTCTGCATCAAATCTGCAAGTGACTTTGGTAAAGCAAAGATTAAGCATTCAATGTTTGGTTAAATCTTTTGTTTCTTGGCTTGATCCTCTACTAGACTAACTGCTAATGATGCCTTTTAAAGGAGTTGAGCTCATTTTAACTCTAAGCCCCCAAATCTTGCCTCCCTGCACACTCTGTTTTTTGCACACAAAACAAGGGATTATTTTACTAATCAGTTGATTAATCAGCACTTATCACTGTATTTTGGTATAATTGATGGTTCAAATTTACCATTGGGTATTTGATACAGATCCTTAAAACTTCAAATTACAATTCGGAGATGGTTTGATACTTTAACCATTCAGTACAGATTTGTTATCCTTGGCTTTATGTAATTTTTGGTGAATTTATGCTCATAAATCTGGTAAACATCATTTAAACACCAAATTTGAGTTCTAAAAGGGTAGGAACTGCCCTTCGGAATCTTGAATTAGATCAAGAGGTAAGAATCCCTTCACATCATCATGAGCACGGCACAAGAAATAGAGAAATTTAATGGGGAGCAGTTTTATACATGGCAAACAAAAACCATGTATTTGCTTATGAGGAAAAATCTATGGGGGCTAGTTGAGGGAAGAGATGAATGCCCAGAGGTGATTGGGAAAAATGAGTGGAAGAGCAGGAATGAGAAAGCATTAGGACTCATTGCACTTAGTTTAAATGATGAAATCATTCACTACATCACAGGGATACAATGGGCAAAAGATGATGGGATGAACTCAATAAAGTATTTGGCACTCAAGCAAAAATTCAAAGATAAATCTGTTAATTCAATTCTACAAACTTGACATGAAGGAAAGTGAACCTCTAATCACAACTTGAACAAATACAAAAGCATTAAGCAACAATTGGTAGCCATTGGTAAGAAGGTAGAGGATGATGAGGCACTAGCAGTGCTTCTGAAGAGTGTGGACAAAGGTGAATATAAAAATATCGTGGCAACCTTAAAGAATGTACCTGAATTGAAGCTGCATGAGATAGAAGGATCTATACTAGAGCAAGATACCAAGGTCAAAGAGAAGAAAGGGGTGGACTCAACAATTGGAGAGGAAAAAGCATTCTTCACTCGAGGAGGATTCTCATGAGGACGAGGATGAGGAAGAGGTAGGGGAGGAGGAAGGACCTTCACTTGCCACAACTGTGGGAATCCAGGACACTTGGCAAGAGACTGCTTCTACAGCAAACCCAGTGGAGAAGGAACGACAGTGGCAAACTTCATGGAGACTCCTAAAGGAAGTTGAGTCATATCATGTTTTCTGAGAGAGAAAGAGAGAGAAACCCCACAACCCAATGTAGCCTGCCCCAACAGAGTAAAACCACCTCTGAGCCGATGATGTAGGCCATGTGGTAGATGTATGTGTGAGAACTTTAGTCAAGGTCATGGGCACTTATAGTAAGCCTTGGACACATAGAGAGAGAGAGAGAGAGAGTGTCAAGGACTATGAGTTAGGCACCTGAGGATCTGGTCGCGGGCTACCAAGTAAGAGGGCAACTTGGTACACGGTCCAGGTGTGCTAGATTTATTCACTTGAGGGGAGGTGTTGAAATATATAAGTGAATGGGTGTGTGCGGGAAGAAGCCCTTAGCAAGAGGCTGTAAAAGAGAGTCTGTGAATGAGTGGGTAGTAGTGAAAAGGTGAGTGGTATCTACTCGGAGAGAATAAAGGGTAGCATGAGAAGTTCTAGGATGTGTGGAGATATTCTAGGAAAAGTGAAGAGGTGGAGAGAATTAAGCAAAAGAGGTGGAGTGAATCAAGGAGAGATCAGTGGGATTAGATGCTTGGCATCTTGTGGATGTAAACTCTATAAATTTAGGCCTTGTCCTAATGAGTATTGGTTGGTTTTTTAGTATCCATGCCTACATTAAACTATCAATCAGTTGCTCACTAATCTTATCTTAATCCTCATCTAATCACTTTGCTAATGATGTTGATTCTTGCATTTGTTGATCCACCATAGCTCATCACTTTGCTTGCATTTTAACATGACTTTCCCACCATAAGTGTTAGGAGATGAATCACTTCAATAACTACCTCGCGTGAACCATGAATTTTTATACTTATCCTCATATATCTCTGCCCAAAAGCATGGTTACCTTGAGGGTAGTTGGCCTTTGTGCTTTGACATCTACACCGATATTGGTCCCAAAATCCGTGATGTGTTTTTAGCCTTCTTGAACTCCTCCTAAACCCATGCACATGTAACATATACTTCATGAACTTGTGGGTGTAGTCTTTGACACTACTTTGCCTTTGTTGCAAGTCATCCCAATCACACATAAGCTTTTCTTGATGCAATTGAGAGATGAAAGTGTCTCTCGTTTCATCCTTGAAAGCATCCCATGAGGTATTAGGAACTCGCATAGGCTTTTGTGTATGGTGTTGTGGAGTACTCTTATTATTCCTTGGTCTATAAGTGTTATGTTGAGGAAGGGGCTTTGATGATTGAGGCACCCAAATTGGATTGACACCTTCTTAATAGCGTTGAGCTACAAATAATTGCTTCTCCACCCATATGTTGATACCATTAAGATATCGCGATCTTGGCTATCTTGGTGGAGTTTTCTTTTTGGTTGATGTGGAATATTTGGGGGCCCTTCTTGACATTGGTTGGTGCTAAGGTTACGGGTTTGAGACTCATGGGCATTTTTTACGAGGAGGCTGGAATCTCTTGTGAAGTGTTGTTGGTGATGATGTTGAGGATTTTGAGCATGCAGCCTTCTCTTGTGTTGAGGGTGGTGGTTGAAGAGGTGTGGGATCTGGAGCTTTTCCTGTGAGTTTCTTTTTAGAGGTAGATGGTTGCACTTGGGGAACTTTTTCAAGAATAGCTATTGATTTTGCAAGGTTTTGGCATTGGAAATAGAAGCTCTTTCTCTTTTGCTGAAGATGGAGTCAGAGTGGTAGATTCTTTATCAGATTCAGCCAATGATGTAGATGGTAGGTCTTCATGTAGAGAAACTTCCGAGGAAGAGGCTTGTAACATCATAGAAATCCATTAGGGTTGGATCTTAGAAATCCATTAGTGTTGGATCCTCTTGTGGCAGTATGGTATTGTCAACTTTGTGTCGTTGACCATAACGATGACCCTATCGCTAACAAAGCATAATGGTACTTGAGCATCAATAGTCCATTTATGCCCCAAGATCAAATCTGCTTCCAATATATACTCAACCATAAAAAGCTTGCAACAAGTAAGGGGGTTAGTTTGAACATATATTATATGGTCAAAGTATCCCAAACATGGCATGTTCAAGTCTTGTGTGAATGGAATTCTATCATGATGAGCCATGAGTGTTGGTTGACCTAACAAACCCCATAAATTGAGGGCTATGAGATTGTGCTCTCATGTTGGATAAAGCCGTGCTTGAATTATGGTGAGTTTCTAAGTGGAAAGTTCTAATCCAACCAACCATAAATATTTTTGGAATATTCTCAGTAAGATATGTTGAAAGTTTCAACTCCTCTAAGGTCTCTTCCTCTCGTAATAGAAATTTCACAATGCCTGCAAGAGTGTTGAAGGTGACTATTTGCACGGATTCATCAATTGAATACAACGAGTCAGCTACCCAATCTCCACCAAGTATGACATCATAGTCAAGGAAATTTGGGGTAACATGGAATCTCAATTCCACATTTAAATTGATTGAGTAGTATAGCTAAATTAACATGGAACTTCAATGTTTTGTCCACCATTAGCACCTTTTACAAGACCATTGTCTTAAGGGATGATTTGATTGTGTCCAATGACACCCAAGTGTCTATTGTCATGATGTTATGATTAGCTCAAGGGCTAATCAATGCACATTTGCGCTTAACATCATTGCCTGTAGGAAAATCTAGCATACCATGATAGAATCTTTAAGAGGAACCATGGATGTTTCAATTTTTGTTGCTGCTTCAGATCTCTTTTCGATCTCATATTTCCATTCACTTTCATCCTCTACTTGGCTTTTAACTTTTTCAGTAGTACGCAATGTGTACAATGGGACACTTGGTCCTTTTACAATTTTAATTGAGGTCTATTTAAAAACTTACGAATCTTACAGTCTTGTTCTATGTAGCTTTATATGTCTTGGTATAACTCATGTTTAGCCTTTAATGGTGCAAGTGTTGATGCTATGCTAGCTTCACCATCATGAGAGAAGAGCACACCTCCAAATGAGGAATTGAGAGACTTCTTTAATTTTGTAAGGGATTCATTAAGTTCCTCAGATGCTTTTTCAACCGCATCATTTGTGCAATCTACCTCTGATGACTCTTCTTTAGAGAGTACCACTTTCTCTTAAAAGGAAAAGCGATAATCCTCTAGTTTTTATATTTTAGTAGTTTTTTTAGGATTGGCATTATGAGGTTCAATCACAACTGGTGATCCTGTATGACACTCAACAATGCTAAGCATGCTGTCGTGAGCTTGTTTTTGGTGTTCTACATATGTCATGTGATCATGATTTTTCAATTTGGGGTGGTTCCGTGGGTTTTAGTTTCTTCATTGGTCTGTGGGGTACATCTATGTGACGAATCAAAATTTGTTTCATCCTCACTAAGTGACACACTAGAGGTTGTTTCATCTTTTGACTTTCCTTGGATCATCAGGTTTTCATTATGTTTTCCCATGCAACGAGAACAAACTATCTTTTTTTTTTAAATTCTTTGACTTACCCATGGGTGTTGTGGTTTGAGTGGTAGCCTTTGAGGTGGATGCTTTTGCATCATGTGTAACTTTGTGGCTCTATTGGGATTATGTCATCCATAGGCTCTTTTCCCTTGTCCTTTATTTCAATTGTGGTTTCGATAGTTTGTTGTCCCTTATTTTTCTTGGGTTTAGAAGGTTTTTCTTTCATTTTTGGCTTCTATTTTAAAACATGCTCTTCTACCCATTCCAAAGTGTTTTCTTTTGTATTATTTTTTACTATTTCTTCTCATGCCTTGGCTTGTAAGCGTGTAAGGACATTCAAGGGTACCGTGGACAATTGTCCATTTTGTACACTTAAGATGTTAAGAGTTGTATTTTGTGAGACAAGTTGCAAGCAACTCACATTAGGCAACCTAGGAATATGTTATCAATGCCACATCACTTACATATGGGTTGCAAAATGTCAGTGAACATGGGCATGAAAGTATTTCCAATTGTACAGTCTGCTACTTTGTGCGGTCCATGACAATCGAAACACTGAAGTGTTTGTTGAACTATTTCGTGATGAGCAATTTTGACCCTTTGAACTATTTTTGTTGGGGTATGGGAGATGGAGGTTTTGAGTTAATTGTAGATGAATTGGGACATTACGGTGTGTCATGACCAAAAATTTTATAATATGTGTAGTATGAAAAGATAGGCACCTTGTACGCACAACAGGGATTGAGATGAACATAGTGATTGCACTTAGCACAAGGCATCTCGCCCATCACTTGGAGAGGCATTAAGGATGGTTGGTTTTGAGGGGGCTCGTCCTCTCTTGGAGATTTTAGTTCAAGCCTTTAAAGCAAGGCTACATAGAATTCACGGAATGAGAATTATGAGATTAATTTTTGTTTAGCCATTGCTTCACTTGGTTTATCTAAAGAACATCTCGTATCGTGATCATCCTCCATCATGTTGTCATCTAAACGTATTGCTTTTCTACAACATTGATCAAATGTTTCCAGATTGGATACAATGATCAAGTTGTGTAAGCTGTTATTCTTTAAGTCCATCGTGAAACATCTCTTCAATTGAGAATCATTTAGTTTCTTCCATGGCTCAGATCGTAAGTCTAAGATTTTTATTCGAAGGAGGATAAAATCTCTAATGGTTTCGTTTTGTTTCCACTCAATTGAATAGAGTTCTTTTGCTACACTCCACCAACCACCTTGTCTTAAAAAGCCATGGATAAAGGTGTTCTCAAGGTCTTGAAGTTTGTCTTGATCATCGGCATCAATGTGATGAACCATGGACTAGCCTTTCCCACTAGTTATAGGTTCAACGTATGTATCTTGGTGGGGCAATTTGGATTTCTAGAGGCTTCGCGTCGTTGTTCAAACATTTGTATAAATTAAAGAGGATCAGATGTTCCATCGTATTTGGCCATGATTTTTTGTATGAGTCACCAAGGCCTCGTATGAGTGCTAATGTGGGTAGCGACTCACTTAGTCCTTGGGAAATCCCCTTCCTAGATTAGTCAATACGTCCAAGGTGTGGGTATCCCCAGGGGTTGCAAAGGGTTGGTACCTAGCGTGTCTACAGGCTTAGGACTTGATAGTGCTAGGAAAGGGACCAAATCCTAGAGGGATTGATGTGATAGGGGGTGTAAAACTTGATGATACGCTTGTTGTAGGCATGGAAAATAGAATGGGGAGATGCATTTGGGACATGGATCTCAACGGCTGGAAGATATCAACCATTGGGTTCAGTCTCAGTGTGAGCCCACGTAATCCCTCTATCATGGTCATATCTTGACGTTGTCAATTGCTCCTCTAATGAGCAAGCATAGTTTTTTTTAAAAAAAATAAAAATTTATTTTTTATTTTTTTTTGACTTTTAGGTTTTTTTATAGCCCGTTACAGTCTTAAGAGGCCTAGCGTACTCTTCATTGGGTCAAATGAGTGTTAGTTTGCCCTAATTAGCTTAGGTCTCAAAACCTATTTTCCATCACTGTCTCAAGATGAATTTTTTCCCAGAAAGATTTTCCCTCTTTTGTAGCCTAATTTTTAATGTGTTCTAAAAGGAATTTGGAAAAGCTCTGTATGAGAGAGTTGTAGTATTAAATTTGGAGTACTACAACTTTGGCTCTCTAGGTTTTTCGTAATTTTGTCCATTGACACTCAAAAAGTAGCCCGAATATGGTTCACAATTGTTTTTAGGCTATTTTGGACCATTTTTAGTGCTTTGAGGATTGTTTTTTGTCTCAATTTCCGAGTCAACTTTTGAGGTTGCTGGTCAGAGGGCCAAAATGATGGATTTTGTCCTTGGACGCTCAAGACAAATTTTGAAGAGCTCTTGTTAACCCTAGGAATGTTAATAGAGATGGTAATAACATGTGTTTTGGCAACAATGCAAATGTTTCTTCTTCTCAAAGGAATTTTCAACACGCTATTCCAAATACTTTTCTTGGTTCCACATCTCATGCATCTTACAAAAGGGAAAGGAAAGAACTCCGGCAACTCAACAAGTGTGGGTACCAAAAATCTTACTACAAGCACAAGGGTACTACTAAGGAAATACCAAATCTTGGATTCCCAAGCGCATCAAAAATTTCCCTAAGCCTGCACAAAGAAAGAAACCTCGTCACTAAAAGCTACAGCCACAAATTTATAATTCTCATCAAAGATGGGTGCGTGTGCATGTACTTCAACAACAAGGATACTATGATGGTAATCCCATCATATAGTTGCCAAGATCGAACAAAGGAAGGAACACTTCACCAACACCTTGAACTCCAATAGCTTTACCTAAAGTTTGACAAGAATGGAAACCTAAGCAACACCAAGAAATTCACTTAATAAATACAAAAGAGCTTGCGTGTTCATTTAAACCCAATGGCAACCAACTAGAAGCTCTACTTACCACCTCGACAACACTTGAGCCAAAAATTTAAGATTCAATTTTCACGTCTGCCAACAGAAACTTTTGAGTGCATCATCAAAGAAAAACTCACAACATTTGCTCTTTTCACCCCTTTGGATGAGAAGCATAAGTGCATAAGTTACGGGGTAGACATAAGAAGCTATTCTCTAAAAATAGGGTAGACACAAGAACCTATTGTTGCTGGCAAGGTGGTAGCAAAAAAAAAAAGAGAAAAGAAAAGAAAAGAAATTTTAAAAAAAAGGAAGAAGAAGAAGATGATGATGAAAAAAGAAGACACAATCACAAGGGAGTCACACATATGGCCTCCCTAAAAATAGTAGAATAACACAAGCAACTCCCAACAATCTTCAATAGCCATTACATTTTTTTTAAGCTTAAAGATTACTATTCTTTTGGCTAAGCTGCTCCATGAGTACATATCCATACTCATACCTTGGAGGACATATGCACTAGAGCCTCATCATCGAGAACCTTCCAAGTACATCTCTAGATGGGGGGGCCATGGTGGGCCACAACCTAGTCCATGGTACAATCCATCACATGTCATTTTCTTTCACATTGCAAACCTCTCCAAACACAAGTCTTCACAGCACATGGGTCTCTAATCCTTAGTGAAGATATCTATATTAGACTTGTAAGTCAACTTAATTCTTTCATGCCTCGCCAACAAGTAGCTACTTCAACAGTAATAGCTTAATAAGAGTCCATGTGACTCAATTATCATACTTCATGTCTATTTACTTCATAGAGCACATAAATATACATAAAAACATAAACAAAACATGGAAAGAAGCATGTAAGAACAGATCCTACTCAATAACATTTAACAAGAATGCTACCACAAAAAGTGACCATCGAACTTGGCCAATTTATTCAAATGATGAATTTTTATTCAATGACAAATGGAGAGTTGAGAATCCCAATCTTGTTTTGACGATTTTTTTCTACATTCCTCAAAATTCTCTATCCCTTCTCCCCAATTATTAATATCTCTTAGTTGCCCAACTAACACAAATACCATGTACCTCTGCTTATGATTGCTAAAAAATAATGTGAGAATAAAATACTTAAAAAAAACTCACAAAAATTATAAAATGCAACACCCCAACCATCCCCACCCCATTAACAATTTCTACTAATTACTAAACTTTTCATTTACTAACTAGCCTTTTTTATTCCTTCCAAAGGAACAACAACCATTGAACGTCACTCAACATAAAAAGCCATCTACAAAGCTTGTCAATTCTTCCCACACAAAGGTCTTCAATGTGATCATCATGAGAGGACACGATCGACATTAGGAAGGGCGGGAATGTTAACCCATTCCTAGGGTTAACAAGGGCTACTAACATTATCTTATATCAAGGAGTCAAGGTAGATACACCAAAAGGTCATACATTCAAGATATGAAGCAATGGTGTCTAAATCTACAACTTGGACGGGTGCCAATAATGGTCCTATGTGTTGAAATATACAAGTGAATAGGGTGTGTGTGGGAACAAGCTCTTGGAATAGAGGCTATAAAAGAGGAGATGTAATTGTGAAAGAACCTGTGAAAAGGTTAGAAGAATCTACTGGGAGAGAATAATGGGTAGCATGAGGGAATTTAGGAGTGTGGAGATATTCTGGGAGATATTCAGGGAAAAGAGAAGAGGTGGAGAGAATCAGGCAAAAGGTGGAGATATTCTGGGAGTGAATCATGGAGAAATCAATGGGATTTGATGCTTGATGTAGACTCTATAAATTGAGGCATAGCCCTAATGAGAATTTGCTGGTTTTTGAGTATCCATGCCTACATTAATCTATTTGCTAATTATTCACTAATTATGTCTTAATCATTTCTTAATCACTTTCTTAATCATGTTGATTCTAGTGTATGATCCACCATAGCTCATCATTATGCTCAAATTTCAACATGGTATCAGAGCCATGCCTAGAATCAATTAGATTTATGAGCCCATTAGTGAATTAATTAGGATTAGTAGGTAATTAGCAAAAAAAATCAATTTTTAGTGAGTTTTTCATCTTCCCCTTCACCCCCAGCCAGTGGAGGATCTCTAGCACCTTGCACACTCTAAATTAGGGCACAAGCTTCTAGCTTAAGCTAGCCAACACCCCTGGCTACCAGCTCATCGAAACGACGCAGCAAACCGCCGAAGGAATCAGGAGAAATTGTCATTTTCGCCGGTGCCTTTTTTCTCTGCAGATTTTGCCATTGCTACTTCATCAAGTCAAATTGCTTCAATTCCTCCTAGCCCAAGGGGTAATCAAGCATGCTCTACAAGCTGGTGAAGACAGAAATCAATTTCATCAAGTCTACAGTGAGATCCAAGCTCTTCATCAAATCTGCACGTGACTTTGGTAAAACAGAGATTAAGCTTTCAATATTTGGTCAAATCTTGTGTTTCTTGGCTTAATCCTCTACTAGACTCATTGCTATTGATGCCTTTGAAAGCATTTGAGCTCATTTGAAGTGGAAGGCACCAGATCTGGACTCCCCGCATACTCTGTTTTCTGCACACAAAACAGAGCATTAATTTGCTAATCAGTGATTAATCAGTGCTAATCACTGTACTTTGGTGCAATTGAGGGTTCAAATTAACCATTAGGCATCTGATACAGATCCCTATAACTTCATATTTCAAATCGGAGTTGGTTTGATACTCCAACCATCCCGTACAAATTGGTTACCCTTGATTTAATGTAATTTCTGGGAAAATTGTGCTGATAAAATTGTGAAAATCATCATTTTGCATTTAACCCTTGGTTAATGCCTGTAAATCTCACTCAAATTCAAGATTATTCACAGCCAGAGTTGCATTTGGAATGTGCATGAGAATGAATGCTATACGCATTATGTATTGGGCACATTGCATCAGTGTAAAAATGGAAACAGACACTGCCCTTGTCCAGAATAAGGCAAGAGGTAAGACCTCCCACATAAATTTGGGTTTGCATTGCATAATGATACAAAATAAACATAAAAAGCCCAAAGTAACTATCAGCAAAACATTGAAACATGTTGCTCACATGGAGCAAAATGACCTGACGGACAATCTCATGGCCCCAGCCATGGAAGAAGAAGAATATCTCTTCCCAAGAAGAGGATCCACACCGAGAAGAAGACCTGAAGGAAGACATGGAGACGAGAAGAGAAGCTGCCACCACGAGAAGAGAAGCTACCCCAAGAAGACTGAAAGAAGAGACGGACGCGTGGAGAGAAGCTGCCACGACAAGAAGACTGAAGACAAGAGAAGATGTGAGGCTCCAAAGAGTGAGGAGCCATGTGAAAATCTCTGAGAGAGAGAGAGAGAGAGACCCCACAACCCAATGTAACCTGCCCCAATAAAGTAAAACCACCTCTGAGCCACCGATGATGTAGGCCACGTGGTAGATGTATGTGTGAGCACTTTAGTCAAGGTCGCGGGCAACTATAGTAAGCCTTGGACACATAGAGAGAGAGAGTGTCAAGGACTATGGGTTTAGGGACCCGAGGCACTGGTCGCAGGCTATTAAGTAAGAGAGAAACTTGATATAGGGTCCAGGTGTGCTGAGATAACTCGAGGGGAGGTGTAGACACTGGTCGCGGACTACCAAGTAAGGGGAGGCAAACTTGGTATAGGGTCTAGGTGTACTAGAAGTATTCACTTGAGGGGAGGTGTTGAAATATACAAGTGAATAGGGTGTGTGTGGGAACAAGCTCTTGGATAGAGGCTGTAAAAGAGGAGATGTAATTGTGAAAGAACCTGTGAAAAGGTTAGAAGAATCTATTGGGAGAGAATAATGGGTAGCATGAGGGAATTTAGGAGTGTGGAGATATTCTGGGAGATATTCAGGGAAAAGAGAAGAGGTGGAGAGAATCAGGCAAAAGGTGGAGATATTCTGGGAGTGAATCATGGAGAAATCAATGGGATTTGATGCTTGATGTAAACTCTATAAATTGAGGCATAGCCCTAATGAGAATTTGCTGGTTTTTGAGTATCCATGCCTACATTAATCTATTTGCTAATTATTCACTAATTATGTCTTAATCATTTCTTAATCACTTTCTTAATCATGTTGATTCTAGTGTATGATCCACCATAGCTCATCATTATGCTCAAATTTCAACACTATGCAATACTTATGGCGATTCCCACTTTAAGAGCCTGTGGTAGTAAGTTAGGATAAAGTCCCAAGTGATGTAATTCATGGATATATTATGAGATTAGTCATTGTAATAGAATTAGGCCTCTCATGAGCCTAAAGTTTTCGGTCGGCCACAGTTTAAGTGAGTATGAACACTTATGGCCATGTATATAAGTGAAAATATCCCATAATACAAAGAACTCTCCCATTGTACAATAGAGTGTTGCTCTTGCAAATCCTCTTGCTAATATCTCTCTCTAATGCATTCTAGTGAGTGTGTGTAAGTGAAGTGAGATGAGAGGAGGGACGAGTACACGTAGTGCAATAATGCGGTGGTGTGACAATGCTCGTGGAGACGCGGTGGAATTGCTTGTCAAGGAGTTGTAGAGCTTGGAGACCTCAAGGGTTACGAGCTCGGACATTGGAAAGATCCTCACGGCATTTGCAGTTCACCAGGTGATCTCTTGTTGGATGTGTTTCAACGGCGGTTAGGGTGAGCCATAACACCAATGCTTACTCCTTTTGTTGGCCTTGGCATCCCATCATCAAAAGATAAGGTTTTTTGCATTCCATTTTCATGAGGAATTTGATCCCTATAAGTATCTTACAAAGGTTTCCTATCATGACTATGCATCCTCACATCTTGATGAGGTGGTTGAGCAACACCATTCCTTGATTCACTTCTCAACAAGGCCATCTCACTTTTGAAAGTGTTGAGAAGTTGATTTTTTAAGGTAAGGAGTTGGTCTTAAAATTTGAATTTCTTATCATTAAAACTCTCCAACACTTTCCTCATGATGCAAAACATTTGATACATGTCGTTAGATGTGGGTGGTACTTCTTTAGCTTTGGAAGATTATGTCCTTGCATTAGTGACATCATCACATACTCCTTTGCATTTTGATGTCACTATGTTTGCATAGGTAACCTCCTCACAACATTCTTGCCTTTGCCCTATCCAAGCATTCTATCACACATCAATCCATGTATAGGAATCGGCTCAACACATGCATCATTCCCTATGTCAAGTGCACCATCCATGTCTTCCCCACAAGTGCCCCTTGAATAGGTTCCAACATCCCTTAAGTTTCATCTACAATCTTGCATGGCCTTCCCCTTAGCATAGCTGAAATTTTTGGATTTGAATGGATGAAAGGTTAAATGATATTGGAATTGAGTGATCAAGGGCTCTATGGATAATAGCTAATGATGTGAAGAACACAATATGCAAAAATAGAAAGTTTTCGGATGAGGCAAATACTCTCTGTTTTAGTTTTATGAAGTACTACTGAAAATGAAAAGTTGACTATAAGATGACCAAAACTTGACTGATTTTAATGATCTATAGCTTGTTGGAACTATCTTAGCAAGTACTAGCATCCCCCCAAAGATTTTGACTAAAGTCAAATCTATTTTATCTTTTGTCAAAAAGTCAACTATCACTTTGACCTACCAAATGAAATCAAAATCACAGAGTTAAGTGTGTGATTGGAAGTTCTAATGAAGTACTAAAAAAATATGTAAAGACCTGTCCTACACAATCTAGGGTTTATCACTAAATTAGGGTTTGGTGATTTTTGAAAAAGTTCATATTGGGTGTGTAAGTGGTGTGACTAGTCTTATGTTTATATGAATACCCAGCTAGGGGGCCTAGGAACTCTTTTCCCTAGCACCCAAGATAAAACCTAACCAAATTCCTAATTGGATCCCATCACTAGAGTGGTTGGGCAGTTGGTGGCTAACCCATGGGACTGGATGGAGCTAGGCTGGAGTGATGGATCCGTAAATCGAAACTCAATTTCTGTATAGTACGATAGATGAGGGAAATCCTAGATAAAAATTGTTCTATGGAAAAGAATCAACGGTTGTGCCTCTCAATGAGAAAAAAAGCGTTGGTCTCTATGATCCAAGTATAATCTTTTCCCTGATCTGATTATGGGACTTACGGGTTCGATCAGTTCAGTTCAGTTAGTTCAGGCTTTTGACTACGTTAGAGAAAAGTTATCCTAGAGGAATCGCCCGTGCTTTCCGGGCAAGGGAAGTTTTTCCGAGTTCGTCCGTTTTGGAAGAATCGATGGATTAGTCTCTTGTCTGGATATCCGTGGGCGAGGCCCCGAGTGTGGGACCTTACCCTGTGCAAGAAGTGCTACTTCTGCTGCTAGCATCCCCAAATTCGTTGCAAGTGGGGTCAGGGATCTTATAGCTGGTATCAGAGCAAATTTGGCTAATGAGGACCAACTGAGAAGCCAAAAATATCAAAAATTTATGAAGAAGCAGTAAAAGGTTGTAATTGTGTGATAAAATTCATACAAATTAATATTCAAACTGAAATTCGTAAATTGGTAATTGGGTCTTCAGATGGAAGTACCGCAATCGTATGGAATCCCTGACTTGCTTGAGGCCTAGACATGATGGTATTTATCTTATAGTTCCAAGGACCGTGACTACCCGTATATACGGAGGGTATAACTGTAGCTCTTTACTGGTGGTATATACGAGTAAATCTAAGACTTGAATGAGTGTGTGCGGGAACAAGCCCTTAGCAAGAGGCTGTAAAAGAGAGTCTGTGAATGAGTGGGTAGTAGTGAAAAGGTGAGTGGTATCTACTCGGAGAGAATAAAGGGTAGCATGAGAAGCTCTAGGATGTGTGGAGATATTCTAGGAAAAGTGAAGAGGTGGAGAGAATTAAGCAAAAGAGGTGGAGTGAATCAAGAAGAGATCAGTGGGATTAGATGCTTGGCATCTTGTGGATGTAAACTCTATAAATTTAGGCCTTGGCCTAATGAGTATTGGTTGGTTTTTTAGTATCCATGCCTACATTAAGCTATCTCAGTTGCTCACTAATCTTATCTTAATCCTCGTCTAATCACTTTGCTAATGATGTTGATTCTTGCATTTGATCCACCATAGCTCATCACTTTGCTTGCATTTTAACATGACTTTCCCACCGTAAGTGTTAGGAGATGAATCACTTCAATAACTACCTCGCGTGAACCATGAATTTTTATACTTATCCTCATATATCTCTGCCCAAAAGCATGGTTACCTTCAGGGTAGTTGGCCTTTGTGCTTTGACATCTACACCGATATTGGTTCCAAAATCCGTGATGTGTTTTAAGCCTTCTTGAACTCCTCCTAAACCCATGCACATGTAACATATACTTCATGAACTTGTGGGTGTAGTCTTTGACACTACTTTGCCTTTGTTGCAAGTCATCCCAATCACACATAAGCTTTTCTTGATGCAATTGAGAGATGAAAGTGTCTCTTGTTTCATCCTTGAAAGCATCCCATGAGGTATTAGGAACTCGCATAGGCTTTTGTGTATGGTGTTGTGGAGTACTCTTATTATTCCTTGGTCTCTAAGTGTTATGTTGAGGAAGGGGCTTTGATGATTGAGGCACCCAAATTGGATTGACACCTTCTTAATAGCGTTGAGCTACAAGTAATTGCTTCTCCACCCATATGTTGCTACCATTAAGATATCGCGATCTTGGCTATCTTGGTGGAGTTTTCTTTTTGGTTGATGTGGAATATTTGGGGGCCCTTCTTGACATTGGTTGGCGCTAAGGTTACAGGTTTGAGACTCATGGGTATTTTTTACGAGGAGGCTGGAATCTCTTGTGAAGTGTTGTTGGTGATGATGTTGAGGATTTTGAGCATGCAGCCTTATCTTGTGTTGAGGGTGGTGGTTGAAGAGGTGTGGGATCTGGAGCTTTTCCTGTGAGTTTCTTTTTAGAGGTAGATGGTTGCACTTGGGGAACTTTTTCAAGAATAGCTATTGATTTTGCAAGGTTTTGGCATTGGAAATAGAAGCTCTTTCTCTTTTACTGAAGATGGAGTCAGAGTGGTAGATTCTTTATCAGATTCAGCCAATGATGTAGATGGTAGGTCTTCATGTAGAGAAACTTCCGAGGAAGAGGCTTGTAACATCATAGAAATCCATTAGGGTTGTATCTTAGAAATCCATTAGGGTTGGATCCTCTTGTGGCAGTATGGTATTGTCAACTTTGTGTCGTTGACCATCACGATGACCCTATCGCTAACAAAGCATAATGGTACTTGAGCATCAATAGTCCATTTATGCCCCAAGATCAAATCTGCTTCCAATATATACTCAACCATAAAAAGCTTGCAACAAGTAAGGGGGTTAGTTTGAACATATATTATATGGTCAAAGTATCCCAAACATGGCATGTTCAAGTCTTGTGTGAATGGAATTCTATCATGATGAGCCATGAGTGTTGGTTGACCTAACAAACCCCATAAATTGAGGGCTATGAGATTGTGCTCTCATGTTGGATAAAGCCGTGCTTGAATTATGGTGAGTTTCTAAGTGGAAAGTTCTAATCCAACCATAAATATTTTTGGAATATTCTCAGTAAGATATGTTGAAAGTTTCAACTCCTCTAAGGTCTCTTCCTCTCGTAATAGAAATTTCACAATGCCTGCAAGAGTGTTGAAGGTGACTATTTGCACGGATTCATCAATTGAATACAACGAGTCAGCTATCCAATCTCCACCAAGTATGACATCATAGTCAAGGAAATTTGGGGTAACATGGAATCTCAATTCCACATTTAAATTGATTGAGTAGTATAGCTAAATTAACATGGAACTTCAATGTTTTGTCCACCATTAGGACCTTTTACAAGACCATTGTCTTAAGGGATGATTTGATTGTGTCCAATGACACCCAAGTGTCTATTGTCATGATGTTATGACTAGCTCAAGGGCTAATCAATGCGCATTTGCGCTTAACCTCATTGCCTGTAGGAAAATCTAGCATACCATGATAGAATCTTTAAGAGGAACCATGGATGTTTCAGTTTTTCTTACAGCTTCAGATCTCTTTTCGATCTCATATTTCCATTCACTTTCATCCTCTACTTGGCTTTTAACGTTTTCAGTAGTACGCAATGTGTACGATGGCACACTTGGTCCTTTTACAATTTTAATTGAGGTCTGTTTAAAAACTTACAAATCTTACAGTCTTGTTCTATGTAGCTTTATATGTCTTGGTATAACTCATGTTTAGCCTTTAATGGTGCAAGTGTTGATGCTATGCTAGCTTCACCATCATGAGAGAAGAGCACACCTCCAAATGAGGAATTGAGAGACTTCTTTAATTTTGTAAGGGATTCATTAAGTTCCTCAGATGCTTTTTCAACCGCATCATTTGTGCAATCTACCTCTGATGACTCTTCCTTAGAGAGTACCACTTTCTCTTAAAAGGAAAAGCGATAATCCTCTAGTTTTTGTATTTTAGTAGTTTTTTTAGGATTGGCATTATGAGGTTCAATCACAACTGGTGATCCTGTATGACACTCAACAATGCTAAGCATGCTGTCGTGAGCTTGTTTTTGGTGTTCTACATATGTCATGTGATCATGATTTTTCAATTTGGGGTGGTTCGGTGGGTTTTAGGTTTGATTGGTCTGTGGGGTATATCTATGTGACGAATCAAAATTTGTTTCATCCTCACTAAGTGACACACTAGAGGTTGTTTCATCTTTTGACTTTCCTTGGATCATCAGGTTTTCATTATGTTTTCCCATGCAACGAGAACAAACTATCTTTTTTTTTTAAATTCTTTGACTTACCCATGGGTGTTGTGGTTTGAGTGGTAGCCTTTGAGGTGGATGCTTTTGCATCATGTGTAACTTTGTGGCTCTATTGGGATTATGTCATCCATAGGCTCTTTTCCCTTGTCCTTTATTTCAATTGTGGTTTCGATAGTTTGTTGTCCCTTATTTTTCTTGGGTTTAGAAGGTTTTTCTTTCATTTTTGGCTTCTATTTTAAAACATGCTCTTCTACCCATTCCAAAGTGTTTTCTTTTGTATTATTTTTTACTATTTCTTCTCATGCCTTGGCTTGTAAGCGTGTAAGGACATTCACGGGTACCGTGGACAATTGTCCATTTTGTACACTTAAGATGTTAAGAGTTGTATTTTGTGAGACAAGTTGCAAGCAACTCACATTAGGCAACCTAGGAATATGTTATCAATGCCACATCACTTACATATGGGTTGCAAAATGTCAGTGAACGTGGGCATGGAAGTATTTCCAATTGTACAGTCTGCTACTTTGTGCGGTCCATGACAATAGAAACACTGAAGTGTTTGTTGAACTGTTTCGTGATGAGCAGTTTTGACCCTTTGAACTATTTTTGTTGGGGTATGGGAGATGGAGGTTTTGAGTTAATTGTAGATGAATTGGGACATTACGGTGTGTCATGACCAAAAATGTTATAATATGTGCAGTATGAAAAGATAGGCACCTTGTACGCACAACAAGGATTGAGATAAACATAGTGATTGCACTTAGCACAAGGCATCTCGCCCATCACTTGGAGAGGCATTAAGGATGGTTGGTTTTGAGGGGGCTCGTCCTCTCTTGGAGATTTTGGTTCAAGCCTTTAAAGCAAGGTTGCATAGAATTCACGGAATGAGAATTATGAGATTAATTTTTGTTTAGCCATTGCTTCACTTGGTTTATCTAAAGAACATCTCGTATCGTGATCATCCTCCATCATGTTGTCATCTAAACGTATTGCTTTTCTACAACATTGATCGAATGTTTCCAGATACAATGATCAAGTTGTGTAAGCTGTTATTCTTTAAGTCCATCGTGAAACATCTCTTCAATTGAGAATCATTTAGTTTCTTCCATGGCTCAGATCGTAAGTCTAAGATTTTTATTCGAAGGAGGATAAAATCTCTAATGGTTTCGTTTTGTTTCCATTCAATTGAATAGAGTTCTTTTGCTGCACTCCACCAACCACCTTGTCTTAAAAAGCCATGGATAAAGGTGTTCTCAAGGTCTTGAAGTTTGTCTTGATCATCGGCATCAATGTGATGAACCATGGACTAGCCTTTCCCACTAAGCATAGGTTCAACGTATGTATCTTGGTGGGGCAGTTTGGATTTCTAGAGGCTTCGCATCGTTGTTCAAACATTTGTATGAATTAAAGAGGATCAGATGTTCCATCGTATTTGGCCATGATTTTTTGTATGAGTCACCAAGGCCTCGTATGAGTGCTAATGTGGGTAGCGACTCACTTAGTCCTTGGGAAATCCCCTTCCTAGATTAGTCAATACGTCCAAGGTGTGGGTATCCCCAGGGGTTGCAAAGGGTTGGTACGTAGCGTGTCTACAGGCTTAGGACTTGATAGTGCTAGGCAAGGGACCAAATCCTAGAGGGATTGATGTGATAGGGGGTGTAAAACTTGATGATACGCTTGTTGTAGGCATGGAAAATAGAATGGGGAGATGCATTTGGGACATGGATCTCAACGGCTGGAAGATATCAACCATTGGGTTCAGTCTCGGTGTGAGCCCACGTAATCCCTCTATCGTGGTCATATCTTGACGTTGTCAATTGCTCCTTTAATGAGCAAGCATAGTTTTTTTTTAAAAATTTAAAAATTTATTTTTTATTTTTTTTAACTTTTAGGTTTTTTTTATAGCCGGTTACAGTCTCAAGAGGCCTGGCGTACTCTTCATTGGGTCAAATGAGTGTTAGTTTGCCCTAATTAGCTTAGGTGTTACATGCACGTGAACGACCTCTTAGAGATATTTTTTCAAAAAAAGGGCATGCCATTAGCATCTTAGATGGAAGAGGTCTCAAAACCTATTTTCCATCACTGTCTCAAGATGAATTTTTTCCCAGAAAGATTTTCCCTCTTTTGTAGCCTAATTTTTAATGTGTTCTAAAAGGAATTTGGAAAAGCTCTGTATGAGAGAGTTGTAGTATTAAATTTGGAGTACTACAACTTTGGCTCTCTAGGTTTTTCGTAATTTTGTCCATTGACACTCAAAAAGTAGCCCGAATATGGTTCACAATTGTTTTTAGGCTATTTTGGACCATTTTTAGTGCTTTGAGGATTGTTTTTTGTCTCAATTTCCAAGTCAACTTTTGAGGTTGCTGGTCAGAGGACCAAAATGATGGATTTTGTCCTTGGACGCTCAAGACAAATTTTGAAGAGCTCTTGTTAACCCTAGGAATGTTAATAGAGATGGTAATAACATGTGTTTTGGCAACAATGCGAATGTTTCTTCTTCTCAAAGGAATTTTCAACACGCTATTCCAAATACTTTTCTTGGTTCCACATCTCATGCATCTTACAAAAGGGAAAGGAAAGAACTCCGGCAACTGAACAAGTGTGGGTACCAAAAATCTTACTACAAGCACAAGGGTACTACTAAGGAAATACCAAAGCTTGGATTCCCAAGCGCATCAAAAATTTCCCTAAGCCTGCACAAAGAAAGAAACCTCGTCACTAAAAGCTACAGCCACAAATTTATAATTCTCATCAAAGATAGGTGCGTGTGCATGTACTTCAACAACAAGGAGAGATCAGTGGGATTATATGCTTGGCATCTTGGCATTAGCCTAATGAGTATTGGCTAGTTTTTAAGTATCCATACGTACATTAAACTATCAGTTAATTGCTCACTAATCTTATTTTAATTATCATCTAATCACTTTGCTAATGATGTGGATTCTTGCATTTGATCCACCATAGCTCATCACTTTGATTGCATTTTAACATGGTATCAAACCCTAGCTTAGGATCCATCCACTTTATGAGCTTATTTATCTTGATAATCACCCTATTAATTAGGATTAAGAGATAATCACTTTTTTAGTCTTTTTCAGCAAGCTCTCTGCACCCCCAGCTAGTGGAGGGGCTTGATCTCTGTCTAGCCTCAACATTAGGCAAGGAGGTCTTAGGCACACATAGCCAGCTCATCCCTGCTTCAGTCCATTGCGTCAGATCATCAAACCGTCGCGCGGGCTGTTCCTGATTTTCGTGAATTTACAAGCGTCTCCTTTCTGAAGAAAATCTCAGATCTAGACTTATATAGAAGCAATTGGTCTAATTCCTCTTGGCCCTAGGGGTTTTCAAGGGTGCTCTACATGCAAATTCTTCAAGGAGAAGTGGCATCAAGCTCTACATCAAATCTGCAAGTGACTTTGGTAAAGCAAAGATTAAGCATTCAATGTTTGGTTAAATCTTTTGTTTCTTGGCTTGATCCTCTACTAGACTAACTGCTAATGATGCCTTTTAAAGGAGTTGAGCTCATTTTAACTCTAAGCCCCCAAATCTTGCCTCCCTGCACACTCTGTTTTTTGCACACAAAACAAGGGATTATTTTACTAATCAGTTGATTAATCAGCACTTATCACTGTATTTTGGTATAATTGATGGTTCAAATTTACCATTGGGTATTTGATACAGATCCTTAAAACTTCAAATTACAATTCGGAGATGGTTTGATACTTTAACCATTCAGTACAGATTTGTTATCCTTGGCTTTATGTAATTTTTGGTGAATTTATGCTCATAAATCTGGTAAACATCATTTAAACACCAAATTTGAGTTCTAAAAGGGTAGGAACTGCCCTTCGGAATCTTGAATTAGATTAAGAGGTAAGAATCCCTTCACATCATCATGAGCACGGCACAAGAAATAGAGAAATTTAATGGGGAGCAGTTTTATACATGGCAAACAAAAACCATGTATTTGCTTATGAGGAAAAATCTATGGGGGCTAGTTGAGGGAAGAGATGAATGCCCAGAGGTGATTGGGAAAAATGAGTGGAAGAGCAGGAATGAGAAAGCATTAGGACTCATTGCACTTAGTTTAAATGATGAAATCATTCACTACATCACAGGGATACAATGGGCAAAAGATGATGGGATGAACTCAATAAAGTATTTGGCACTCAAGAAAAAATTCAAAGATAAATCTGTTAATTCAATTCTACAAACTTGACATGAAGGAAAGTGAACCTCTAATCACAACTTGAACAAATACAAAAGCATTAAGCAACAATTGGTAGCCATTGGTAAGAAGGTAGAGGATGATGAGGCACTAGCAGTGCTTCTGAAGAGTGTGGACAAAGGTGAATATAAAAATATCGTGGCAACCTTAAAGAATGTACCTGAATTGAAGCTGCATGAGATAGAAGGATCTATACTAGAGCAAGATACCAAGGTCAAAGAGAAGAAAGGGGTGGACTCAACAATTGGAGAGGAAAAAGCATTCTTCACTCGAGGAGGATTCTCATGAGGACGAGGATGAGGAAGAGGTAGGGGAGGAGGAAGGACCTTCACTTGCCACAACTGTGGGAATCCAGGACACTTGGCAAGAGACTGCTTCTACAGCAAACCCAGTGGAGAAGGAACGACAGTGGCAAACTTCATGGAGACTCCTAAAGGAAGTTGAGTCATATCATGTTTTCTGAGAGAGAAAGAGAGAGAAACCCCACAACCCAATGTAGCCTGCCCCAACAGAGTAAAACCACCTCTGAGCCGATGATGTAGGCCATGTGGTAGATGTATGTGTGAGAACTTTAGTCAAGGTCATGGGCACTTATAGTAAGCCTTGGACACATAGAGAGAGAGAGAGAGAGAGAGTGTCAAGGACTATGAGTTAGGCACCTGAGGATCTGGTCGCGGGCTACCAAGTAAGAGGGCAACTTGGTACACGGTCCAGGTGTGCTAGATTTATTCACTTGAGGGGAGGTGTTGAAATATATAAGTGAATGGGTGTGTGCGGGAAGAAGCCCTTAGCAAGAGGCTGTAAAAGAGAGTCTGTGAATGAGTGGGTAGTAGTGAAAAGGTGAGTGGTATCTACTCGGAGAGAATAAAGGGTAGCATGAGAAGTTCTAGGATGTGTGGAGATATTCTAGGAAAAGTGAAGAGGTGGAGAGAATTAAGCAAAAGAGGTGGAGTGAATCAAGGAGAGATCAGTGGGATTAGATGCTTGGCATCTTGTGGATGTAAACTCTATAAATTTAGGCCTTGTCCTAATGAGTATTGGTTGGTTTTTTAGTATCCATGCCTACATTAAACTATCAATCAGTTGCTCACTAATCTTATCTTAATCCTCATCTAATCACTTTGCTAATGATGTTGATTCTTGCATTTGTTGATCCACCATAGCTCATCACTTTGCTTGCATTTTAACATGACTTTCCCACCATAAGTGTTAGGAGATGAATCACTTCAATAACTACCTCGCGTGAACCATGAATTTTTATACTTATCCTCATATATCTCTGCCCAAAAGCATGGTTACCTTGAGGGTAGTTGGCCTTTGTGCTTTGACATCTACACCGATATTGGTCCCAAAATCCGTGATGTGTTTTTAGCCTTCTTGAACTCCTCCTAAACCCATGCACATGTAACATATACTTCATGAACTTGTGGGTGTAGTCTTTGACACTACTTTGCCTTTGTTGCAAGTCATCCCAATCACACATAAGCTTTTCTTGATGCAATTGAGAGATGAAAGTGTCTCTCGTTTCATCCTTGAAAGCATCCCATGAGGTATTAGGAACTCGCATAGGCTTTTGTGTATGGTGTTGTGGAGTACTCTTATTATTCCTTGGTCTATAAGTGTTATGTTGAGGAAGGGGCTTTGATGATTGAGGCACCCAAATTGGATTGACACCTTCTTAATAGCGTTGAGCTACAAATAATTGCTTCTCCACCCATATGTTGATACCATTAAGATATCGCGATCTTGGCTATCTTGGTGGAGTTTTCTTTTTGGTTGATGTGGAATATTTGGGGGCCCTTCTTGACATTGGTTGGTGCTAAGGTTACGGGTTTGAGACTCATGGGCATTTTTTACGAGGAGGCTGGAATCTCTTGTGAAGTGTTGTTGGTGATGATGTTGAGGATTTTGAGCATGCAGCCTTCTCTTGTGTTGAGGGTGGTGGTTGAAGAGGTGTGGGATCTGGAGCTTTTCCTGTGAGTTTCTTTTTAGAGGTAGATGGTTGCACTTGGGGAACTTTTTCAAGAATAGCTATTGATTTTGCAAGGTTTTGGCATTGGAAATAGAAGCTCTTTCTCTTTTGCTGAAGATGGAGTCAGAGTGGTAGATTCTTTATCAGATTCAGCCAATGATGTAGATGGTAGGTCTTCATGTAGAGAAACTTCCGAGGAAGAGGCTTGTAACATCATAGAAATCCATTAGGGTTGGATCTTAGAAATCCATTAGTGTTGGATCCTCTTGTGGCAGTATGGTATTGTCAACTTTGTGTCGTTGACCATAACGATGACCCTATCGCTAACAAAGCATAATGGTACTTGAGCATCAATAGTCCATTTATGCCCCAAGATCAAATCTGCTTCCAATATATACTCAACCATAAAAAGCTTGCAACAAGTAAGGGGGTTAGTTTGAACATATATTATATGGTCAAAGTATCCCAAACATGGCATGTTCAAGTCTTGTGTGAATGGAATTCTATCATGATGAGCCATGAGTGTTGGTTGACGTGTGTGTGGGAACAAGCTCTTGGATAGAGGCTGTAAAAGAGGAGATGTAATTGTGAAAGAACCTGTGAAAAGGTTAGAAGAATCTACTGGGAGAGAATAATGGGTAGCATGAGGGAATTTAGGAGTGTGGAGATATTCTGGGAGATATTCAGGGAAAAGAGAAGAGGTGGAGAGAATCAGGCAAAAGGTGGAGATATTCTGGGAGTGAATCATGGAGAAATCAATGGGATTTGATGCTTGATGTAAACTCTATAAATTGAGGCATAGCCCTAATGAGAATTTGCTGGTTTTTGAGTATCCATGCCTACATTAATCTATTTGCTAATTATTCACTAATTATGTCTTAATCATTTCTTAATCACTTTCTTAATCATGTTGATTCTAGTGTATGATCCACCATAGCTCATCATTATGCTCAAATTTCAACACTATGCAATACTTATGGCGATTCCCACTTTAAGAGCCTGTGGTAGTAAGTTAGGATAAAGTCCCAAGTGATGTAATTCATGGATATATTATGAGATTAGTCATTGTAATAGAATTAGGCCTCTCATGAGCCTAAAGTTTTCGGTCGGCCACAGTTTAAGTGAGTATGAACACTTATGGCCATGTATATAAGTGAAAATATCCCATAATACAAAGAACTCTCCCATTGTACAATAGAGTGTTGCTCTTGCAAATCCTCTTGCTAATATCTCTCTCTAATGCATTCTAGTGAGTGTGTGTAAGTGAAGTGAGATGAGAGGAGGGACGAGTACACGTAGTGCAATAATGCGGTGGTGTGACAATGCTCGTGGAGACGCGGTGGAATTGCTTGTCAAGGAGTTGTAGAGCTTGGAGACCTCAAGGGTTACGAGCTCGGACATTGGAAAGATCCTCACGGCATTTGCAGTTCACCAGGTGATCTCTTGTTGGATGTGTTTCAACGGCGGTTAGGGTGAGCCATAACACCAATGCTTACTCCTTTTGTTGGCCTTGGCATCCCATCATCAAAAGATAAGGTTTTTTGCATTCCATTGTCATGAGGAATTTGATCCCTATAAGTATCTTACAAAGGTTTCCTATCATGACTATGCATCCTCACATCTTGATGAGGTGGTTGAGCAACACCATTCCTTGATTCACTTCTCAACAAGGCCATCTCACTTTTGAAAGTGTTGAGAAGTTGATTTTTTTAGGTAAGGAGTTGGTCTTAAAATTTGAATTTCTTATCATTAAAACTCTCCAACACTTTCCTCATGATGCAAAACATTTGATACATGTCGTTAGATGTGGGTGGTACTTCTTTAGCTTTGGAAGATTATGTCCTTGCATTAGTGACATCATCACATACTCCTTTGCATTTTGATGTCACTATGTTTGCATAGGTAACCTCCTCACAACATTCTTGCCTTTGCCCTATCCAAGCATTCTATCACACATCAATCCATGTATAGGAATCGGCTCAACACATGCATCATTCCCTATGTCAAGTGCACCATCCATGTCTTCCCCACAAGTGCCCCTTGAATAGGTTCCAACATCCCTTAAGTTTCATCTACAATCTTGCATGGCCTTCCCCTTAGCATAGCTGAAATTTTTGGATTTGAATGGATGAAAGGTTAAATGATATTGGAATTGAGTGATCAAGGGCTCTATGGATAATAGCTAATGATGTGAAGAACACAATATGCAAAAATAGAAAGTTTTCGGATGAGGCAAATACTCTCTGTTTTAGTTTTATGAAGTACTACTGAAAATGAAAAGTTGACTATAAGATGACCAAAACTTGACTGATTTTAATGATCTATAGCTTGTTGGAACTATCTTAGCAAGTACTAGCATCCCCCCAAAGATTTTGACTAAAGTCAAATCTATTTTATCTTTTGTCAAAAAGTCAACTATCACTTTGACCTACCAAATGAAATCAAAATCACAGAGTTAAGTGCGTGATTGGAAGTTCTAATGAAGTACTAAAAAAATATGTAAAGACCTGTCCTACACAATCTAGGGTTTATCACTAAATTAGGGTTTGGTGATTTTTGAAAAAGTTCATATTGGGTGTGTAAGTGGTGTGACTAGTCTTATGTTTATATGAATACCCAGCTAGGGGGCCTAGGAACTCTTTTCCCTAGCACCCAAGATAAAACCTAACCAAATTCCTAATTGGATCCCATCACTAGAGTGGTTGGGCAGTTGGTGGCTAACCCATGGGACTGGATGGAGCTAGGCTGGAGTGATGGATCCGTAAATCGAAACTCAATTTCTGTATAGTACGATAGATGAGGGAAATCCTAGATAAAAATTGTTCTATGGAAAAGAATCAACGGTTGTGCCTCTCAATGAGAAAAAAAGCGTTGGTCTCTATGATCCAAGTATAATCTTTTCCCTGATCTGATTATGGGACTTACGGGTTCGATCAGTTCAGTTCAGTTAGTTCAGGCTTTTGACTACGTTAGAGAAAAGTTATCCTAGAGGAATCGCCCGTGCTTTCCGGGCAAGGGAAGTTTTTCCGAGTTCGTCCGTTTTGGAAGAATCGATGGATTAGTCTCTTGTCTGGATATCCGTGGGCGAGGCCCCGAGTGTGGGACCTTACCCTGTGCAAGAAGTGCTACTTCTGCTGCTAGCATCCCCAAATTCGTTGCAAGTGGGGTCAGGGATCTTATAGCTGGTATCAGAGCAAATTTGGCTAATGAGGACCAACTGAGAAGCCAAAAATATCAAAAATTTATGAAGAAGCAGTAAAAGGTTGTAATTGTGATATAAAATTCATACAAATTAATATTCAAACTGAAATTCGTAAATTGGTAATTGGGTCTTCAGATGGAAGTACCGCAATCGTATGGAATCCCTGACTTGCTTGAGGCCTAGACATGATGGTATTTATCTTATAGTTCCAAGGACCGTGACTACCCGTATATACGGAGGGTATAACTGTAGCTCTTTACTGGTGGTATATACGAGTAAATCTAAGACTTGAAATTGTAAGCATTAATACTATCTAGATGATGAATTCGAATGTGGTTGATATGATTGTAAATTTTGATTGAGAACTGATGAGTTGATTTGGATTCTGGTTGAAAAATAAAGATTTCTGAATTCTCGTTGAATTGTAATAACTAAGCAAAACCACAATAAGGATGAATGGGACGAGTCCCTGTGATAATGTTCGTAGAGCTGGAATGACCTTAATGACTTCATCAAATCACTATGAGATTAGTGGATTGTGCCGGCAGATTGCTGCTGTTAACACTTGACCCAGTGGATCAAGTTAAGGGGTGTCAAATTAAAACTCTGTAAAATTGAAAATGTCCATGGTGGCGGACTATTCAGATAGAAATCTCGGTCTAATGGACCATTATTGTGATAAGGATTGAATGTTACGATCTGAGTGAATTATTATGTGATGATGAGTTTTATATAAGGGATCTTTATCCTAGGATTATGTTGCGTTCTCCAGACTATAAGGAACCCAGAATCAGTTGGATCTTAAGGAAAAGAATTCTCCTCTAGTTTTGTGAGATGAGGACATCTCGCGTTTTTTAAGTGGGGTAGAATGTAAGATTCCTCCCCAGCCTCTCAAGATATCCAGTATCTTCCCCTGTAATCAAATCCCTCTTCAGAAATATAAAAGATCTTGTTTCTACCTGTTCTGGCTTAGAGAGAGAAAACATTCTAGAGAGAGATTATTCAGATTTTGAATATTTTTGGATGGAAAAATATCTCTTCTTATTAAAATAAGTTTCCTTGAAACAGAAGTTCAAAAAGATTTTCAAAAGGTGCATTAGAAATCAAGTATAATTTGTTCAAGAGGCCTTATCCTAAGGGTCCAGATTTTTTAAAAAATTAAATTAAGGTTTTGAGAGGCCAATCGATTCATCCAAATGTGTGGAGAAGATAAATAGAAGAGATAAAGAAAATCCCCCCAAAAAAAATGAGTAAATACTCACATAAGATGAAGAGTGGACTAAGGACTAAAGGAATTACTAAAAAAATGGATTTTTGACACCTCACAATGGGAATTTTCCCCTCATGAAGGAGGTGCCTACTTCACATGTGTGGTGGAGTTTAAAATTATCAAAAATTGAGATATTTCATCTCTCCTCTCTCCTAATTCAAGTCTAGTTCCAAAGAGTAGGCTAAACTGACCTAAAAATGGTCAAAATTTGACCAAACTGATATGGAAAATTCTAGAATCAGTTTGCTTGGTTAGAAGCTCACTTTTTCCTTAAATAGAAACCTCCCCCTTTGTTGAAGCTTAATAGTGTTTTATGCACTGTTACTCTACTCCTCCTCCCAAGAGCCAAGAACTGTGAATTTCTTAATAATTCACTAGTTTTTGACCATTCCCTCTTCTAAATAATTGGTGGCCACTCTTGTTGCAAACAAGAGTAGATCCCTCAAACCATCAAGCCAAAGGAAAGCTCCCAGAATTTCATGTAAGTAAGAAATCTTAATTTTTCTATTCTTTTAATGGTTTTCTAAATTGTTTATTACCTTAAAATGATAAACAGATGCTATGCCTTCTTGGAAAGGCCTTCCCCCCCTCTTATTCTTAAATTCAGCCCTTCTTTATCCTAGTTAAGTAATCTAATTGTTCGAATTAAACTTTTCATATTGTTTCTCTTTTGAAAGTGAAATTTGATTAGTTTAGAGTGCTTAAAACCAATTGGGGATAATTTTTAAGTAATTTTCAGTTAGAAAAAATTAAAAAATGGTCAGCCATACAAAGGTGGTTATGGCAAAATTTTCTAAAAATTGGTGAAATAAGTTTTATCTTTTATTATCCAAAAAAAAGAGTAATCCCTACCAATTGTGTATTCTAAAAGTGTAATTTTGATTTTATGCATAGAAAGATGCATAAAGAAATTTTTTTTATTTCAAAAGAGTTATTTTCATCAATTTTGATTTTAAGCATAAAAAGATGCATAAAGAAAATTATTTTTGTTTCAAAAGAGTGATTCTCATCAATTTTAATTTTATGCATAGAAAGATGCATAAAGAAATTTTTTTATTTCAAAAGAGTTATTTTCATCAATTTTTATTTTATGCATAGAAAGATGCATAAAGAAATTTAATTTTTTTTTCAAACGAGTGATTCTGATCAATTTTGATTTTATGCATAGAAAGGTGCATAAAGAAATTTATTTTTGTTTCAAAAGAGTGATTCTCATCAATTTTATTTTATGCATAGAAAGATGCATAAATAATTTATTTTTATTTCAAAAGAGTTCTTTTCATCAATTTTCATTTTATGCATAGAAAGATGCATAAAGAAATTTATTTTTATTTCAAAAGAGTGATTCTCATCAATTTTGATTTTATGCATAGAAAGGTGCATAAAGAAATTATTTTTATTTCAAAAGAGTTATTTTCATCAATTTTGATTTTATGCATAGAAAGATTTATAAAGAAATTTATTTTTATTTCAAAAGAGTGATTCTTATCAATTTTGATTTCATGCATAGAAAGATGCATAAAGAAATTATTTTTATTTCAAAAGAGTTATTTTCATCAATTTTCATTTTATGCATAGAAAGATGCATAAAGAAATTTATTTTTATTTCAAAAGAGTGATTCTCATCAATTTTGATTTTATGCATAGAAAGGTGCATAAAGAAATTATTTTTATTTCAAAAGAGTTATTTTCATCAATTTTGATTTTATGCATAGAAAGATGCATAAAGAAATTTCTTTTTATTTCAAAAGAGTCATTCTCATCAATTCTGATTTTATGCATAGAAAGATGCATAAAGAAATTATTTTTATTTCAAAAGAGTTATTTTCATCAATTTTCATTTTGTGCATAGAAAGATGCATAAAGAAATTTATTTTTATTTCAAAAGAGTGATTCTCATCAATTTTGATTTTATGTATAGAAAGGATAAGAGGTGAGTGGACATGATAAGATGTGAATGGATGTGATAAGATGTGAATGGATGTGATAAGATGTGAATGTGATGTAAATGGATGTGGATGTGAAGAGATGTGGATGGGATGTGATGTGATGTAAATGGATGTGAATGTGATGAGATGAGAGAGGACCCTGCACCGCGCAAGGAGTGCTACTTCCGCTGCTAGCAACCCCGAATCCGTTGCGCGGAGGGGACAGGGATCTTTCAACTCACCCACCCATAGTTGAATGCCTTTCTTAACTTTTGCTTTCGAATACAGATACGCACACACTCCTCTTTAAAACTTTAACATATAAAATAATCCATTAACAAACAATTATTGGTTATAGATATTATAACTCAAAATTTCCATCTAGTCCCTTGTTTCTAAAAAACAATAGTCACTCTAGACTCTCAAGTGAAGTACATCTGCAAGGTACTTCACCTTACCATCCTGCATAGACAATGGCACCTTTCCAACATGGACAATTGGATGAGCAATATCATCCCCTATTTCAACAAAACTTGGCTTTTCAAGATTTTTCATATCCTTAAACCACTCGCCACATGACTAGTCATATGATTCAATCCACATACCATACATTATCATTGCATGTGAATACATCATTTCTTGACACAGCATTAAGCATGTGCCACTCACATACCAAATAACCTTTGATTGCTCATTACTTCTGCTAGAGGACACATAGTTATTCTGCTATACTTTTCCAATTCTCATATCATTTTGCTTCTTATAGCAATTTGCCTATAAATACCCAGCTTTGCCACATAGTAAAACAATCTTGTGTATACCTCAAATATGACAATGACAATAAAAATATATAAGCCCACTTTTCAAACAACTCAGGAAAGTCATGTATTAGCTTCCCATTAGTGTCATAGACATGATGATAGGACACACAAGATGCGAACACTCCAGTAGTTGCGTGGAAAAACTTGGTCCAAATGTTCTAAGACCAACACAAAGGCAAGGAAGTTACAGGTAAAGCAAGAGCTACATACTATGGTGGAAAAGAAAATCATGTCAATCAATGAATATGATTTAAACATCAAGGGAATTGTTGAATCCCTTGGGTCTATCAATGTACCGGTGGAAGATGATGATTTGGTAAGTATTTGTCTTAATGGGCTTGGCAAAGAGTACAAGCCATTCAAGGCCCCCATTACCATCAAGGAGAATATTCCCAACTTTTGGAACTTGGTGTCTATGCTGGATCATGAAAGAAAAGTCACTAGGTGAGGACTTTTCTTTGCAAATCAAGAACACATCAAAACATGCCTTCTACTACTCCAATTCAGGTAGAGGCAGAGGTAGAGGTTGTGGTCGAGAGGCCAAGGTGGTGGCCGACAAGGAAATCAGAATTCTAGACAACAAGAGTTCAATGACTCACAACATCAATCATACACAAGTGGAAGAGGCCAGTCTAGAGACAGGGGGAGCCAAATAGGCCGAGGTGGTTGGCAAAGAAATTAGAATGAAAATAGTATAGAGTGCTATTATTGTGGCAAACCAGGGCACATGGCAAAGAACTTCTATAAAAAGTAGAATGACATTAAAAGTGAAAAGTTGCAGTAAGGCAACTAAGGAAAATAGGGAGGTGATGACACAAGTGAGCAGCTGTTTGTGATGACACAAGTGAGCAGCTGTTTGTGATGTAGCATATGCTTAGCTTTATAACAAGAGATGTGTCAAGATCTCAAGATACATGGTATATGAATTTTGGTGCCTCTAACCACATGACGAGTCATGGTGAGTGGTTTATAGACATGTAGAAAAAGGAAAAACCAAGTTATGTAGATCGTGGATATCCAGACAAGAGACTAATCCCTCAGTTCTTCCAAAATCGAACTCGAAAAAACTTCCCTCGCCCAGCAGACATAGGCGATTCCTCCATGATATTTTATTCTAACGTAGTCAAGGTCATTGTTGAAATATACAAGTGAATAGGGTGTGTGCGGGAACAAGCCCTTAGTAAGAGGCTGTAAAAGAGAATCTGTAAATGTGAGAGAAGATGTGAAAAGGTGAGAAGTATCTACTGGGAGAGAACAAAGGGTAGCATGAGAAGATTTAGGAGGTGTGGAGTTATTCTGGGAAGAGGTGGAGAGAATTAAGCAAAAGAGGTGGAGTGAATCAAGGAGAAATCAGTAGGATTAGATGCTTGGATGTAAACTCTATAAATTGAGGCATTGGCCTAATAAGAATTTGCTGGTTTTTGATTATCCATGCCTACATTAAGTTATCAGTTAATTGCTCACTAATCATGACTTAATTATCATCTAATCTCTTTTCTAATGATGTTGATTCTAGCATTTGATCCACCATAGCTCATCACATTGCTACAAATTTAACATGGTATCAGAAGCCTAGCCTAGAATCCATCAAATTTATGCGCTCATTATCTTGCTAATCACTAGCTAATCAAGATTAGTAGATAATCAAGTTTTACCTCTTCTTTTCAAAGAGCTCTCTGCACCCCCAGTTAATGGAGGGGCTTGATCTCCCTCCAGGATTAACAATAGCCTCCAAGATTTTAGCCACACATAGCTACAAGCCTCATGCTCCAGCCCATTCAAGTGATTCATCAAACCGCCTACTATTGGAGCTGCCACCTAGGGATTTTCAAGGGTGCTCTACAAGATGGTGAAGAGAGTTTTTTATTTGATCAAGTCTACAGTGAGATCCAAGCTCTTCATCAAATCTGCAAGTGACTGGTAAAACAGAGATTAAGCATTCAATGTTTGGTCAAATCTTGTGTTTCTTGGCTTAATCCTCTACTAGACTAATTGCTATTAATGGCCTTGAAAGGATTTGAGCTCATTTGAACTCTAAGGTCCCAGATCTGGACTCCCCGCATACTCTATTTTTTGCACACAAAACAGAGGATTAATTTGCTAATAGGTGATTAATAAGCACTAATCACTATATTTTGGTATAATTGAGGGTTCAAATTAACCATTGGGTATTCTTACAGATCCCTATAACTTCATATTGCAATTTGGAGATGATTTGATACTCCAACCATTCTGTACAGATTTGTTACCCTTGGTTTAATGTAATTCTTGGTGAGTTTATGCTGATAAATCTATTGTAATCATCACCTAAACACCAGATTGAGTTGTAAAAGGGTAGAAACTGCCCTTGAATCTTGAAATTGGATTAAGAGGTAAGACCCCCTTCACACCATCATGAGTACGGCACAAGAGATAGCCAAATTTAATGGGGAGCAGTTTTACACATGGCAGACACAAACCATGTATTTGCTCATGAGGAAAAATCTGTGGGGGCTAGTTGAGGGAAGAGATGAATGCCTAGAGGTGAGAGGGAAAAATGAGTGAAAGAGCATGAATGAGAAAGCATTAGGACTTATCGCACTAAGTTTAAATGATGAAATCATTCATCACATCACAGGGATACAATGGGCAAAAGATGAAATCATTCATCACATCACAGGGATACAATGGGCAAAAGATGCATGGGATGAACTCAATAAATTATTTGGCACTCAAGCAAAAAATTCAAAGATAAATCTATTAATGCAATTCTACAAATTGGATATGAAGGAAAGTGATCCTTTAATCACACACTTGAACAAATATAAAAGCATTAAACTAGCAGCCATTTGCAAAAAGGTAGAAGATGATGAGGCACTAGCAATGCTTCTGAAGAGTGTGGACAAAGGTGAATATGAAACATTGCAGCAACATTAAAGAATGTACCTGAATTGAAGCTGCACGAGATAGAAGGAGCTCTACTAGAGCAAGAGACCAGAGTCAAAGAGAAGAAATGGCTAGACTCAACAACTGGAGAAGAAAAAGCATTCTTCACCCGAGGAGGATTCTCTCGAGGACGAGGACGAGGAAGAGGAAGAGGCAGAGTAGGAGGAAGGATCTTCACTTGCCACAACTGTGGAAAGCCAGGACACATGGCAGGAGACTGCTACAGCAAACCCAGTGGAGAAGGAATGACATCGGCCAACTTCATGGAGGCTCCTAAGGAAGTGGAGTCAGATCATCTTTTCTGAGAAAGAGAAAGAGAAAAATCCCACAACCCAATGTAACCTGCCCCAACATAGTAAAACCACCTTTGAGCCACCGATGATGTAGGCCATATGGTAGATGTATGTGTGAGCACTTTAGTCAAGGTCACGGGCACTTGTAGTAGCCTTGGACACATAGAGAGAGAGTGTGTCAAGGACTATGAGTTTAGGGACTTGAGGCACTAGTCGCAGACTATCAAGTAAGAGGGAAACTTGGTATAGGGTCCAGGTGTGCTAGGAGTATTCACTTGAGGGGAAACTTGGTATAGGGTCCAGGTGTGCTAGGAGTATTCACTTGAGGGGAGGTGTTGAAATATACAAGTGAATAGGGTGTGTGTGGGAACAAGCCCTTAACAAGAGGCTATAAAAGAAAATCTGTAAATGTGAGAGAAGCATTGAAAAGGTAAGATGTATCTACTCAGAGAGAATAAAGGGTAGCATGAGAAGATTTAGGAGAGGTGTGGAGATTATTAGTCTGGGGCACAATATTGGATGGTTGAAATTAAGGTCATGTGTAAAGGCACCCCAAAGGGGTGGCCTCCTCCTATTTAAAGGATGGGAACTCTTCACAATTTGTGTGAGAGTAGAGCCCAATTGCATTTGTAAGCAATTTAATAAGCAAGAGATTTCTTGTATGACTTTGTGTCTTCTCTCTCCTCCACTTGTGTCACCTAGCATGAGCACCACAAATTCTTAACATGGTATCTAGAGCTTAGGTTTAGTCTTGTAGTGTAGAATAGGTCGACTTCAAGCCAATCTGTGGGAGATTTGGGCATTTAATGCCATTTTTGCTTTTTTCACTAGCTTCCAAAGTGGCCAGCCCATACCACAGCTCATTGGAGGGCTCATAGCATGCATTGTAGGCGTTTTTGGCTTGAGGTTTTCTCTAGGGTTTTGTAAATTAGGTCATTGCTAAGCTCCATGGCCCATCAATGCCTCTGATTAGCCCCTAGGGTGGCCAAATTCTTCCACGCCCCCAAATCAGCCCGTTTTTTTGCTGCTTTGTGGTCGTACGGTCCATACGCATTGCTTGTGCACAATTGGGACAAACCCTCTTATGTGTAGGGGCGCCATGATGTGCTAAAGCTACCTCTAAGAGGGTTTGGCATTTGGTGGACCATAGAAGGAGAGCCAAGCAAAAGAGCAAGCTGTTGTCCAGAGGTGCCATAGCCAAAGCTTCACCAAGCTTATAAGTGAGATTAAAAATTAATTATTTCTCATTTTTTTAAAAGTGGAGTTGATTTTTTGGTTAAATAATGGTAATTATAAGCTTTTCCCAGCATTTGGCTAATTCCTAAAGCCAAAATTTAAACCAAGTTTCCCTCTCCATCTCCATAAAAGCCTCACCAAAAGCTTGTTTAAAGCAGGATTAAGGTGTTTTTAAACACTAACAAGTGTTGCTAAACACTAGTGGTGGCCCAACTGAAGAGGAGTGGAGTCCCTTGGCTCTAAGGGGAGGTGGCTTCATCAAAAATCTCTAAAGGCGGCGTCTTCAACAACAATTTACTCAAGCAATAAAGCTCCCTGTGGTGACTATTAGCTTGGAGAGTGTTTTTAAACACTAACGGTGGGCATAACCATCAAAGCGGGAAGTTTTTGCAACTAAGGAGGAGTTCTACATCAGCTTCTTCATCAGCAAATCTTCTATTATGAAGGTTTTTGGTAAGCACATCAATTTTGGGTGCTTCTATTCAACTTCCGCTTATTTCTTGAGCTTGTTCCATGCAAGTATGGTGCAATGGCATCCCATAAGCCATGTGCAACCCATGAATGGTTCAATGCATTCTTATTCCGCTGTGAACTCATTGTGTTTAGCATGTAAGCTGAACCTAAGAAGAGGTCAATGCATTCTAACATGCCTCTATTTCATTTTTTTAGTGACATTGCATGAGCTCTCTTGGCATTGTTTATGTAAGAGACATTGGCACATGTATAAGCAATGTACTCATGAGTCAAGAAGAGTGTTTCTTGTCATTGTGAGCCATGAAATCAGCTCCTTAATCACTCTAAATAAGCTTGTACCTTCTCATTGTATTAGTGGAGTATACACTACTCTTGTCAAATCATTAAGACAAGTGGTAAGACCCTCCCAAACCCATTCCCTTGAACACTTGTTTGAAAGGTCAAAGTGGAAAGATGAACGAGCAAGCATAAAGAGTGGAGTGCACCCGCATTAAGGTGTACATTGTCATCGACAACAACTAAAAACTCAAAGGCCATTATTAACCTTTGAAGCTCTATGGTATTTGGTAAACCCTAGTAAATCACATCACCATGAACATCATTGTATGCCTATTTATAAAGGCATTTGCATCCATAGATTAAGGGGGGGATTCTATGTGCAATACCACCCATTCCAAGCATTCATAGGTGGTATTGAGGGGGGGTATTAGAATATAGGCATTGTAACCATTAGTCTTGGGCACAATATTGGATGGTTGAAATTAAGGTCGTGTGTAAAGGCACCCCAAAGGGGTGGCCTCCTCCTATTTAAAGGATGGGAACTCTTCACAATTTGTGTGAGAGTAGAGCCCAATTGCATTTGTAAGCAATTTAATAAGCAAGAGATTTCTTGTATGACTTTGTGTCTTCTCTCTCCTCCACTTGTGTCACCTAGCATGAGCACCACAAATTCTTAACATAGATATTCTTGGAAGAGGTGGAGAGAATCAAGCAAAAGAGGTGGAGTGAATGAAGGAGAAATCAGTGGGATTAAATGCTTGGATGTAAACTCTATAAATTGAGGCATTGGCCTAATGAGAATTTGCTGGTTTTTGATTATCCATGCCTACATTAAGCTATCAGTTAATTCCTCACTAAACACATCTTAATTATCATATAATCTCATCTTAATTATCATCTAATCTCTTTTCTAATGATGTTGATTCTAGCATTTGATCAACCATAACTTATCACACTGCTGCAAATTTAACAGTCATCACTAACTAAACTGATCTGACCGAACCCGTAAGTCTCATGGTTAGATCAAGAAAAAGTCTCGCACTTGGATCATAGAGTCCAATGCTTTTTTCTCATCAAGAGGCACAGCCGTTGATTCTTTTCCATAGAACAAGGGTTATCCGGGATTTACTTCAACTATCGTAACTTAATAGAATGGAGTCTCATTTTAGGGATCCATCACTCCAGCCTAACCCTGTCCAATCTCATGGGTTAGCAACCACTGATAGGATTCATTTAGAAATTTGGTTATGTTTTGTCTCGGGTAGTACCAGGGAAAAGAGTTCCCAGGCCCCCTAGCCGGCACTTCAAGCAAACTTCAAGATAGTCACACCACTTACACACCCAATATGAAATTGCCTGGTTCACAGATTCAAAAATCTTTAAATGAAACCATAGTATCACTGATCATAATCCTCCAAAATATCAGCTTGAAATCTAATTTCTAATCATTCCTTCATCGGTGTACCTATGGCATCATTGGCAATAAGAACACTCACCACCTGTTCACTCAGGGGCCTTTTCAATAGTTCCTAGCTCATAGTACCCCGAAATATAATCACATAAGAAAATCCAGATGGACTCTCTGTTAAAGATCAGCAAGATCAACCAACAGATCCATATAAAAGAGCCATGGACTCATCCATTTTGAGGACTAGCAAGGACAAACAACCAAATCCATGCCTGAGTTCAAAAAACAGCTCTAACACCTTGTTTCATTTTTCTTCCGCGACCCTCGCATGGGTATCTTTGGTGATCCAGAGCTCGAGTACCGTATAGTCAGCACCCTCTAGGCTCCTTCGCAGGTCACCTAGCACTTCACTCATAGGCCGCTTCCTTGGTCCCTCATCCACCGTACGAGAAGCTCACCATTGGTCATGACCTCGACCGACCTTGCTACACGAGACGTCCTCCATTGACCCTCCGTCTCAACTGTTGCAACTTTATCACTTAGGTCTCCACGAACTCATTCACAAGATGGTCAAAATGCTTCCCCAACATTCTTGACATAAAGCAGTCATTTAAAAACAAGTTTCATAAATACAGTTTCTAACGAACTCTCATCTTTCCACATTGGTCCACATCATTTCTCGTTATTCCACATTCTTCTATATCACTTCACATTGCTTATTACACATCAAATCATATGTATTCCAATCGTGCTTCATCCATTCTCATCCAGTCACATCATATTACATCTTATCACATCTATCCTCATCACATCACATCATTTCTCGTTATTCCACATTCTTCTTCATCACTTCACATTGCCTATTACACATCAAATCATATGTATTCCAATCGTCCTTCATCCATTCTCATCCAATCACATCATATTACATCTTATCACATCTATCCTCATCACATCAAATCATATGTA
This sequence comes from Cibotium barometz, assembly GCF_041138505.1. Classification (NCBI taxonomy): domain Eukaryota; kingdom Viridiplantae; phylum Streptophyta; class Polypodiopsida; order Cyatheales; family Cibotiaceae; genus Cibotium; species Cibotium barometz. The sequence continues at coordinate 4,334,349 of NC_141053.1, forward strand.
TTCCAATCATCCTTCATCCATTCTCATCCAATCACATCATATTACATCTTATCACATCTATCCTCATCACATCACATCATATGTATCTTATCACATCATATTACATCTTATCACATCTATCCTCATCACATCAAATCATATGTATTCCAATCATCCTTCATCCATTCTCATCCAATCACATCATATTACATCTTATCACATCTATCCTCATCACATCACATCACAACATATCCACATTGCATCTCATCCATTCATATTACATCACATCCATTTACATTCACTCTCAGATCCACATATCATCACATCACATTCACATCTATTTAAATTACTTCACATCAATTCACATCTATCCAAGTCCACATCACATCACATCTCATATATCCACATCATATCTCATCCATTCATATCTAACCAGTTCCACATCACATCACATCCATTCATATGTCATTACATCACATTCACATCTCATACATCCATATCATATCTCATCCATTCATATCTCATTACATCACATTCACATCTCACCTCATCCACTCATATCTCATCACATCCATTCACAGCTGGCCACCATCACACCCATTCACATCCCACATTCATTCACATGCATATCTATCACATCACATCTCATTCTCATCCATTAACATCACATCACATCCTTTCACGTATCATCACATCTCATTCTCATGCATTTACATCATATCACATCCTTTCACATACCATTACATCTTATTCACATCTCATCACATCCACATCCATATCCATTTACATCACATCTCATCACATCCACATCCATTTACATCACATCTCATCTCATCCACATCTCATCACATCACATTCACATTTAGTACCGTTTTCTACTTTTGATACCGATAGGACTTTTCTAAGTTTCTGCCAATTGCTTGGCCTAGTTAAAGGTACCTTTTCTCGATGGATATTTTCATATTCTTTCTCAAATTTCTCAAGTGACATATATTCAATATTCTTCGTTTGAGTAAAAGATTCATGGGATTTACAAATATCAATTCTACCCATATTTCCCAATAAAATTAATAATGCTCAAAATTCCACGTTTGATAAATACTCATACTTTGAATTATGCCAAAAATTTCTCTTTTACCATTTAATTACTTGGATCTCAAATATCATGGGAATTTCTCTTTTTGCATAAAAATAAATTTACCAAAAATTACTCTTTTACCATTTAAATACTTGGATCTCAAATATTGATAGTAGTTCCTCTTTTATGCTTAAAATCAAACTATGAATTTAAATCATTATTTTAACCAGAATCATAAACTTAATTATGATTATCCCACTAGATTAAGCTCATTTCGTTAAATTTTCTCTTTTCCCAAATTGATAGAATAATCTATTTCTCATTTAGAATCAATCAAAGTAGTTTTTAACTACTTATACATAATCTAAAAGAAATAACTTTTTTAACACAAAATCATAAAAATACCATTTTCTTAATCTCTAGATTATCAAGCCTAGAGTTTAGCTTTGAATTAAGACACTATCATTGAGAAGCATCCTTTTTCAAGGAATTTAGCCATAAAGATGGCTATTCTTTTAGAGAGAGATTTATTTAAAGAAAGCATTATAAATAAGCATAAAGATTAACTTTCTCTTAATTAAGCATTAAGACTTTAAAGAAAAGCTTGATTTTAATTAAAACATTCATTTAGAAAGCTTCTCAAGCTTGAGAGGGATTGAGAAGAAGAAAGTCATTGAGATAAACTGGAAAAAAGCCATAAAATTTAATTTGACCTCTAAGTTTGGCTTGATTCTCTATTAGCAGTAAAGCCCCCAACCAATCAATTGGTCCACCAAGAGGAGAAGAGAAACTCCAAGAGTTGTTGTAGAGAGAGAGAGAGCTCCAAGCTCCCAAGAGAGGAAAGTTTAAGGGATAATAGAAAATATGATTATTTTAATATAATACTAGCATAGTATAGCTCCAATATTTTATTACAAATGACTAAGGGTCTATTTATAGGTGAGGGAGGCCACTAACCAAGCCCAACTGGTTTCTAGAATTTTCTAGGTTCAGTTTAACTCAATTTGGACAAGATTTGGACCAGTTTGGCTCCCTTTTTGATTTTGTTTGATCCAAGAGAGATTTGGACCAGTTTGGCTCTCTTGTTTATTTTGTTTGATCCAGGAGAGAGGAGAGATAAGACTATCACAATGTTTTTGAATTAAAAACCCTTCCACACATGTGAAATAGGCACCTACCTCAAGAGTCCCCCTTTCTTTACTAAGGTGTCAAAAATGCATCATTATTCCAAAATATATCATTTTTTTTAGTAATTTCTCATAATTTTTAACTAATCAACCTTATACTCAGCCAACTCTTCATCTTATGTGAGCATTTACTTACTTTTGGGTATTTTCTTTTATTCTTTTGAATTTATCTTATCCCAACACTTGGATTAATCCAATTGGACCATAATCTGAAAATTTCTGAAAATGTAGACCCTTAGGCTAAGATCCCTTATACCATTTTCAATTAATTCCTAATACACATTGGAAAGTTCATTTTGAACTTCTGTTTTGGGGGAATCCATTCTAGACACTAGGAGGATTTCTATATCCAATTGCACGACGAGAGCATGCAAAGCGTCGACGAGATGATGCATATGCTGGAGCTTCGGGATCTATTGTCAGAGATGAGTGGGAAAGGGATGACAATAGCCCTGCACCCCACGAAGTTGTGGAAGAGGAAGTGTTTGATGATATGGTGCAGTATCTTTTTAGGGACGATCCCAAAGGTATGGACGACGATGATATGGAACAAGAGCATCTTTACAAGGCTTCATCAACACCGGTTTTTGAAGGGTGCACATTCTCTATTTTACGTGCTTCACTTGAACTACTCAATATACAAACAGTTTATGGATGGAGCAATGCAAGTCTTGACGCATTATTGAAGTAAGCATTCTAACTTGCAAATTTGAATTAGTGGTTTAGGATTTAGGGTTTAGGACTAATTGATGATATTGGATGCAGGCTATTATTAAACATGCTTCCAAAGGGAAATAGACTACCCATCTCAATTGACATAGCGAGGCACTATGTGACATCTCTTGGAGGATTGGATTATAATCGCATACATGCATGTGTCAATGATTGCATTCTCTTTCGTGGGACGTATAAGGAGGCTCGACATTGTTCCACTTGTGGTGAAGCAAGGTATAGAACAGATGTGAAGAGTTTTGATGTACCTCGTAAAGTCTTGTGACACTTTCCTATAATTCCTCGCATCAAACACATGTTCAAGTGCAAATCCATAGCAGAGCTCATGTCATGGCATTCCTCACATCGATCGGATGATGGCATGTGGAGAATTCCCGCAAACACTCCTACTTGGAAGCATATTGAAGATGAGTGGCCTAGCTTTAAAACAGAGCCCACAAACTTGAGACTTGGTCTAGGTATGGATGGAGTGAATCCATTTGGTTTCAAAAGAACTGCATACAGCGTGTGGCCAGTTGTGTTGGTGAATTACAACCTTCCACCATCAATGGCGATCAAGAAGGGACATCTTATGTTATCCCTTCTAATTCCAAGGAAACAGAAAGTCAAGCATATGGATGTTTATCTCGAACCGTTGATTGATGAGTTGGAGGAACTATGGAGAGGTGTTGCGGTGGTGGACATTAGTAGGCCTCCCTCCTCTTGACACTTCGACTTAAAAGCAGTGTTGATGTGGACAATGCATGACTTTCCAGGATACAGCGATTGTTCTGGTAAGAATTCTAATTACCTCCCTACTCTAATACTATTGGCTATATTAATTATAACTATTGACTTTATTATTCTAACTTTTATTTATATTTTAACAGGTTTGAAAACATCGGGTAAACATGCATGTCTTGTTTGTGGCCCTTCGTCGTTAGTACATGAGTATGCTGACAGTTTGTGTAAGACCATATTTAGGCTTGACTTTCGTCGCTTCTTTGTGTATGTTTTGGATGTCAAATGGCAAATGAACGTGGTGGAAAAAGGGCCTAATGCAATGATAAAACGCCATGCACATGGCTATGTAACTATTGACTCTACAAAGTTTTGGCAAACAAAGAAAGATAGGCTCGTATTGCCACAACAATGTGAGCAGGTATGCATTTTTTTACTAATGTGTTTCATGTACATATATATCTAAGCTCGCGTACCCCTTGACTTTTGATATGCTAATTAATTACTGCAATATGTGTATTTGAGTAGGTTATCTATTTGCCAATGGTACATGACATTAAATGGTGGTACATCATCCCTATTGCAATATGTGTATTTGAGTAGGTTATCTATCTGCCAATGGTGCATGACATTAAATGGTGGTACGTCATCCCTATTGCACCATGTTCCAAAGTGATGTATAATACATTCACTGATATGGAGCATATGGAGGATGTAACAAGCCGCAATGAAGATAATGTCGAACATGCTAATGAAGATGTGATCGATGATCAAGAAATAAGAGATGATCATGATAATGAGGATGAGCATGCCATTTCTCATGATCATGAGAATGACCCTACCATTGAGGATGATGGTGATGTTGATGAGGATGATCAGGACATCGATACCATTATCAATGGACAGAATATCGATAGTGAAATAAATTTAATCGTAGCCTTACAAATTGATTAAATGGATATTGATGTTGATCGTTTGGCAAGGATGGATCTCATTGAAGATGAGATCAAACCCTAACCAATCCATCACTGTATCGTTCTAAATTGATGACATTTCTATTGTATATGTCTTTTAATTATCTCATGATTTATTTTTGAATATATTTCATTGTTGTAAATGCATGTAGTGGGATTGTGTAATGATATATACTGTAATGTACTATGAGATGGTTTAAACAAAATAGTTTTTAATTTTCTAAAGGAATTTACTTTTTTCTAAATAAAGGAATTTACTTTTTTCTAAAGGAATTCACTTTTTTCTAAATAAAGTGTGTATTGATGCGTGTATTCATGCGTGTATTAATAAATTATGGGTTTTACCTCTTTTTAAATATGTTGAAATCACTAAGGTCTTAGATGCAAGATTTATCTATCATGTAGCTTAAAATTTTTGAAACCAGAGGAATGTGTTTTTGGTGTGGAAAGTGGTATATTTGTTAGAACATGTGGTCTCTAAGGAAGAGATAGTTATGGATGAAGCAAAGATTAGAAAGGTTAGGGAGTTATCTCCTTCTAGTAATCTTAAACAAATATGAGGATTTTAGGCCATGTGAACTATTATCGGTGTTTTATCACAAACTTTACCATTATTGACTTACCTTTAGCTGCATTGCTAAAAGGAAAGATAATCCTTTTATCTAGATGAAGGAATGTCAAGAAGCTTTTGAGCTTTTTAAAAAGATATTAGTAAAAGCTCCAATTTTATACCTCTATATTGGACTACATAATTTCATATTCACACAGGAACCTAGGTGATGTTGACATGCCATATATTATGGAAGCAGGAACCTACATGATATTGACATGCCATATATTATGGAAGCAGGAACCTACATGATGTTGAAAGAAACATACAACAACGGAAAAGGAATGTCTCTCGATTGTATGCTGAATCGAGAAGTTTCGTCATTATCTCAGGGGGTTCACTATACGTAAACCCTCTGTATTATGTGCATTCAAGGCCTACTTTAAAAATCCCTTGTCTGTGATTTTTTCATGAATAAAACACAACCTTTTTGCTATTCAACCTATGAATACTCCCTTTAAATGGTACTCTTCTGTATGAAAAACAAAAATGTAAAAAGGGGGATTTAAAAAATGCCTTCTATTAAACCCATGTGCTATGCTTACATATTTATGAGTGACCACCTAAGGTCATTATCTTTTGAGAAACAAATTCATATTCTATGTCAACCATGAGGCTCTTGAATAAGCTAGAGTTATCAGGATATGTTATTAGATGGATGCTTTTATTTCAGTAGATTTTCAGGTGGTAACCAAAAAAAGTCCCATGTATTGACATATCATTTATCTAGACTACTGATAGAGGATCAAGAGGTGGTTGTAGACGATGACCTCCTAGATGCCCAATTATTCTTGGTAGAAGTACAAGATCCATGGTATGCAGACATTGCAAATTTTTTGAGCATGGCTCAATACCCACCTATGGTGGCAGATAAGAGGGACAAGAAAAAGAAGCGCAAGATCTATGGTATACACACATTGCTAATTTTTTGAGCAAGGATCAATATCCACCTATGGTAGATAAAAGGATTAGAAAAAGATTTTGTTAAAAGAAAGGTTTTATATCTCACTCGGTGGATATCTTTATAAGTACTTCTCTCAAGAAGGAATTTAATGCCGTTGCATGCGTGAAGATGAAATTCCTACTATTTTACAAGCTTTACATGATGAGCTGTGTGGTGGACATTCTGCCAAAGAGTTAACAACTCGTAAGGTTGTCCTTGTTGGTTATTAATGACCAACACCATTTAGAGACTATCATTTTTTATTTTCCTAAATGTGATAAATGTCGACTATATATTGACTAAATGTGATAAATTCAACTATATGGCAGACCATCTAAAAGTTTTGTAACACCATTGACGCCTATCTTAGCATTGAAACCATTTGAGAAGTGGGGAATAGATTTTGGAGAACTGATTGATCTCTCATCATGTTATAGATCTAATTAATACATTTTGGTATGTATATATTATGTGACTAAGTGGGTGGAGGCAAAACCCTTGAAGATAGACAAAGGCATTGATGTTGCTAAGTTTCTATATGAGAATATTATTATGCATTTTGGATGCCTATTGGAGCTAGAAAGTGATTGTGGTTCTCATTTTTTGAATGAGAAAATAAATGCCATATTATCCTAGAGAGACTGGTCAAGTGGAGGTTTACCAATAGAATTCTATGTGGAATATTAGACAATAGCAGAAACCAAAGAGACTGGGATGAGTGGTTATACGAAGCATTGTGGCCTTATCGTACCACTTATAAAGTTACTATGTAGATTACTCCATTCAATTTGGTGTAAATAGCAGATGCAATATTTCCCATTGAATAGAAAATTCCTACTTTAAGCATACCTCTAGCTATGTGGTTAGGTGACCATGCTGTATCATTGAATGATTGGTTGTGCTCAAGTTAGTGAACTTGGATGGGGATAGATTCACAGCTCTTCAAATCTTGGAGGCTATGTAGAAATATAGAAAAGCTTGTCACAACCATAATATGAAAATTCATAAGTTTAAGGAAGGCAATTTGGTGTTAGTATATGATAGTATATGTTATAAGTTTCTTGGTAAGTTAAGGATTATGTGGTTAGGAACTTTTAAGGTTATAGAATTTTTTGATAATGGTTCTTTAAGTATACAAGATTTGCAAAAGGATAATGAACCATTGTGAGTTAATGGATTGAGAGTTAAACTTTATCTAGTTTGAGGTTGATAGGGTAATCATGATGTTTAGGTTAGGGTATTAAAGCTATGGGAAGATATAATGTAGAGGATTGGTTTAAGATTTATGGGATTTTTTGTGAGGTGTTTGAAATGGGTAGAACGTATATTTCCAATAGACTTCATGTAAAGTGACATGAGTGCACAAGAATTACATGGGAGCAGTATAGAGGAGCATCATCGAGGACCTTTCCAAATCCCTCTGTTTCAAACTCATTCATGATATTTTTATGCCTTCAAAGGAGAGTGCTGATGTGGTGTACTTTGTACACTTATTTTTACTTCAGTTCCACACTGTTTCTATGTGTGAGATGTGAGAGGAGGATGCTTTGTGGAGCCTCTTATATTTGATGGTAGTGTTGAACATATTTTTGATATTATGGAGATAGCTTTGTTAGATGGACAATAGGAGTCACACCGGGCTTGACATGATGTAGGAAGTGTTTTTCGACCAGTTAGGAGCTGAGTACTCGGGGGGTTCACTATATGTAAACCCTTTGAATCATGTGCATTCAAGACCTACTTAAAAAACCCCTTATCTGTGAATGTTTAATGATTAAAACACACCCTTTTCCTATTCAATCTATGAATACCCCCTTTAAATGGTATGCTTATATATGTAAAAAAATGTGTTGAAAAGGATTTTAAAAATCCCTTTTATTGAACCCACATGCGACGCTTATATATTTATGAGTGACCCCCCCTTCCCCGGTCCCCCAATGCTGCATATGAATAATGAAGCAATTGAGACAAGCACACGATGATGAGATGGCTCCGTCTATTTATGATATCCTTTTACCATGGGTATGCTCTTTTTAGGAGACAATGTGATAGGTTCTGTAGCTAGTATAAGGAGAGATAGTCTTAGAGCTCACCTGCCCTTTCATAGTTTAGTAGTACTAGTGTCTCTTACATTGCGAGTAGGATGCATGCTTTAAATGCAGAGGCATGATGGCAGTTCATGGAAACTTCACCTTCTTGGATAGACTCGTTCTTATTTGATGATGATTTCAATGACAAGCGTGGTTACCTTCAGTGGCTTACTATGAGGTGAGAGTAGGGGTGTGTGTGTGTGTGTGTGTGTGTGTGTGATTTTATTTTCTTTTGAAAAAACAGGAAAATTAAAAAATTTTAGGAATTTCAAAATAAAAACAAATAACCAAAACCAAAAAATAAGAAAATAGTATAGGACTACGTTGGTGTTGTCAACCAGGTTTACTTTGGAAGTATTGGACATAAGAAGTGGAATATGCAAACAAGCATGGGTAGACTTAGGACATGAAGATGAAGACGATGGAATGATCACGTTGTATTTGAACCATAATTTTGATGATGTTATTTGTGGTGAAGCATGTAATATAGTGTTTCCTTTGATTTTCAATCGAGTTTGTATTGAGATTTGGTTGTAAAAACAAAGGAGATGCTGCTGAAATTTGGTCAAAATCCATGTATATGTGCAACCTGAAATCCTAATTCAATCCACAATAGACATAGATGATTTGAAGGGTTATGCATATCTTGAAAGATTATACTAAGGGCTACAATTCAAGCTATTAAGAACTCAATTCCAACAACAATTGCTTGTCTAATTGGAATATTCTAAAAATCCCAAGATGATGCAACTGAGAAAAAATTCTTTAACTGCTTGGATCAAAGATTTGTAGCCATGAATCAACAATTCCAAAGAGTTAGTGACACTTTGCATAATGGGTTTGTTGACATTAAGGACATAAGGAAATTTTTGGACCCAAAAAGGGCCTCCTAAGGATTCTCGTATTTAGGTGGGCCCCAAAAAGTTTAAAAAATATATTTTTTATTTTTTTTTTCATTTTGAGGTGGAAAAAACATCACCCAACCAATATGTATGATGAAAATAAAATTTTTCCTCCAAAAAGCTTGTAATTCAAGGGTCACGTCAGAAGCCTATCATCAGGAGCCAGTACATCCATAACTAACTGTCAGGTCCCCACAACCCCATAAACATAACTAACTGTCAAGAACCACTACATCCATGAGATCTCAAAATTATAGGGACCCCAAAAATTATTATTTTTTAATTTTTCTCATAAATGTAATTTATTGATGAAAAACTCCATGTTAGTATATTTGTATATCAAAAATATCATTTTCTACTTAGAAAAACGGATTTGTGTTAAACCTACAACAGTAAAATTTATCAATCTCTCTCTCTCTCTCTCTCTCTCTCTCTCTCTCTCTCTCTCTCTCTCTACCTATGAGGATCTCTCTGCTTTAGCTTCTTCCTCTGCTTAGCTATGGAGCCTTTGGAAGCTATGTATGTAGCCCCTTGTGAAGCTAGAAAATGGAAGGTTGATTTACACATTTGTATTCCTGGCAGCTCTAAAAAAACCCATCCTATTGATGCACAATCTTTCCAAGCAGCTCATAGGATAGCTAAGGAGAAAAATGTAGATATTTGGGTTGATGGGAGTTGACCCTCCATTAAGAGAAAACCCTCCTTTCCACAATTTATCATCTTTTATGCAATTTGTTGGTGAAGGAGAGCTTGGCTTGTTAGGATACTGCAGAAGATTGACTACAAGTGGAGCTTGGCAAACCCATATTCTCCAATCTCAATTGCAAGCATCACAATTCAGCCATTTATAATGTCAAGAAGGACTTAAAACATCATCAGATAAAATGAAAGAGATCCTCGTAGAGAATGTGGAGAAGGATGCAAAGATTCAAAGGCTAGAGGAACTTATCAAACGACTCAAAGCAATGCCAAATGGTGCTCGTGAATGCAAAAGTGTTCACCAAAAGTGTGCTAGGTGCTTGGGGAGAGAGTAAAGTAACACACTATATGGTAAGTTATACAATAAAAAATAAATTGGTGTTTTAACCTTGACTTTTTCTAATTAAATTCTATTATCATGTGTAAGCACATAGTTTATGCGCATGGTGTGTATTTCATAAACAAGTATGGATCGCTTGACATGTGGAGTACCCAAGGGATGGAGAGATCACATTATAAAGCAAGAGGGGTTTATTTCAAAAATACAAGACATGGAGGTGGAGCTTCTGTAGGAGGAACACGTACAAACTATCTACAAGAGATGTTCAATTGGTTTTATCGCACAACCTTTGGAAGGGTATTGGTTAGGGAGCGGGCCCAACAATCTAACCTTGCGCAAGAGGCACGCAAGGCTGCAAAAAGTCATGCTCGGCTTGAATGGTTGCAGACCAATGCTCCCCATAGGCATGGTGCTTGGCATGCACGAATGAGGAGACAAGGGAGGCGTTGGGTTGTGCACGCACCATCATAAATCTAGATGTAATAAGGCTAAGAAAGAAAGTTTAGTTAGGTTTTTTTTTCCCCTTAAAAAAACTATTAATAGTTCCTTCTCTCACTTCATTTTCATTTCACTTTTTTACAGAGCTTGAACTGCTGAAGTCCTTACGTAGACACCCACGTAAGGACACCAGCACATCACCACGTTAGCATAGTCGTACATGGATATGGCATGCACCAAGAACACCGCACGTGTTACCATGCCTTCACAAAACACAGTGCAAGGCACCCAACGACCACATATTGGCAACACCACGGAAGAGAGTGAACCCTTAGATTCTAGGACATGCCCAATGGGATCACCAGAGTCCCCAACCCTCCTCCCGTAGCAACACCAGCGCACACACATGCAGTGTTGAGATATCGAGCTCATCTAGTGAGGCGTTGAACACTGATGACCCGCCTGGGGGATAGGCCCCACACTTACACCACTGGCATGGTTGGTGAGATCTTGGGTGATATGCGGCCAGTGGGATGACAGGCTGTGTGACAGCCATTCTAGAGACTGGCATAGTTATAGCGCCAGCTCATTTAGTCGGGTTGACACTATAGAGAACCCGTGTATGTATTTGGCTGAGTACCTTTCATATTGTGTGTACTCTTATTCTTGTATATGGTGTGTTGAGTGTTGAGTGAAGAAGAAGAAGATTTTCAGCCTCTCACCTTGTGTGTTCTCTATTAGGGTTTTGTGAGTGTGTGTGTGTGCTTGCAAGAGCTCAAGCTCTCTTCCCCCCTGCATTTTTTCATGGTATCAGAGCCTCGTTCGTGCTAAGGGCTGAGCTGCAAGCAAGAGAACCACAGGAAGCGGTACGAGGGTAAGAGCTTCAACTACTCTTCCCTATTTGTGTTGGTGACTACACCCTTGTCGGGAGCTCTACGGGAGGCACCGGCAAACAATCTTTGATTGAGGAGCTTTCTTCACGGGAGTAAAGCTATAGGGCAACTATACTGTCCTATTGGACAATAATTTTCTGGGCCGAAAATGCGTTTCGGGCACGTCTGGACCTCCGTTTTTCAGAAAGCAGGCGAATTCGAGCACTGCGGGTAAGTCATCGATTCTCCGCAGAACTCTATTTTAAGAACTGCAGGAAGACAAGTTGACTGTGCAGACACTGTGGGTGCTGCAAAGAGGTCTACAGTTGCCATTGGGTGTATGTATGCACATTGAAGTCACTGGTTGTGACATTTGAGTACTATAGTACCGCTGCAGAAAATACAGCAGTTTGTGCAAAAAAACCAAAGTGTTGTGTCTGGTAAAATTGTGTGTTTGGCAAGATGTCAAATGATGGGATAACCCAGATTGTAGCTGAGAAGCTTGATAAGAATAACTTCCATGCTTGGAGGTTCAGGTTGACGAATTTCCTGATGGGTGGGAAAAGGCTATTGGGACTACATAGAAGGTGAGCATGAAGAGGCACCGGAGATACCGGATATAAATCCGACTGGCTGCAGATGTGAAAGAGTTTAAAGACTGGAACCAAGGAGGCGTGGGACACCTTGGTAAAGCTCTATGAAATAAATACCAAGGCACGTAAGATACAGTTGAAGAATGAACTTCATACTGTGGAGAAAAAGAGCATGTCTGTGAATGACTATGTGCTGAAGATAAAGGGTATTGTGGAATCCCTTGCATCTATTGGTGTGTCAGTAGATGATGATGACAAGGTGGAAGTCTATCTACGTGGTCTCGGGCCACAATACAAGGCGTTCAAGACGTCCATTCAGACTCGGGAAAACATTCCCAACTTTACAGATTTGGTGTCTATGCTGATTATCGAGAAGAGCTTGGGTGAAGACCAACAGTCTTCACAAAGCAAAAATAGTTCAGAGCAACAGGCCTTCTACACGAGTTCAGAAAGAGGACGAGGTAGAGGAGGCCATGGACGCGGTCAAGGAGGTGGCCAAACAAGTAATCAGAATTATGGCCAGCAGGCAGCAGCAACAACAACAGTCCCAGAATCAACAACAACAACAACACGCAGGTGAAAGAGGCAAATTCAGAGGCAGGGGGAGTCAAAGAGGCCGTGGAAATTGGCAAAGGCAATATAATAATGCACTTGAATGCTATTATTGTGGTAAGCCTGGACATGTGCAGGCAGAATGTTATAAGGAGCAGGCTGACATGCAGAATGGGAAAGTGCAGCAAAACAACTATGCATCCTCAAGCAGAAATAATGAGGATAATGAAAGGTTGTTTGTTATGCAGCATGTCGTGAATACCATGTCTGAAAATGTTGATGCAGCACAAAAAGATAATGTATGGTATGTGGATTGAGGCGCTTCCAACCACATGACGAGTCATGGAGTGGTTCAAGGAGATGAAAAACCCAGAAAGACCAGGTTTTGTAGAAATAGGGGATGACACTGCTCATCCAATTGCCCATGTTGGAGATGTGCCATTGTCTATGCAGGATGGCAAAGTGAAGTACCTTGCAGATGTACTTCATGTACCGAACATAACAAAGAATTTGGTTTCAGTTGGCCAGATGATTGAGCAGGGTTTGCAGGTTTGGTTTAACCCTGATGGTTGTTATGTTGAAGACTTTAAAGACAAGTGCAGGTTGGTTGCAAAAGGCAACAGAGTGGGCAGAATGTTTACATTGAATGTAGACATGCCTGAAATGAGTGCTGCGATGTTTGCAAATGGTTCAAGAATTGTTGCAGACACAGACATTTTGCATAAAAGGATTGGACATGTAAATGTGCAAAGATTGAAGTCTATGCAGACAAAAGGAATTGTGACAGGGCTGCCAAAATTTAAAGTGGAAGGTATGCAGAAAATATGTAAAGCATGCCAATTTGGGAAGCAAACAAAGCAATTGTTTCCACGTAACAGATATGTGAGCAGAAATGCACTAGATGTTGTGCATTCAGATGTATGGGGTCCTACGAAGACCATATCTATGGGAGGCTACAGGTATTATGTGACTTTCATTGATGACCACACAAGGAAAGTGTGGGTATATTTCATGAAGGAGAAGAGTTAGGTGTTTCCTCACTTTCAAAATTTCAGAGTTTTGGTTGAAAATCAAACAGGGAAATATATAAAGTGCCTAAGGTCAGATGGAGGGGGAGAGTACTTCTCCAATGAGTTCTCTGAATTTTTGAAGAAGAATTGTATTCGGAGACAGTTTACATGATGCAGATATACTCCGCAGCAAAATGGAGTTGCTGAGCGGAAAAACAGGCACATTGCTGAGATTGCGCGAGCATTGATGGAAGAGAAGAATATGCCACATAGCTATTGGGCTGAGACTGTTTCTACAGCAGTATGCATTATGAACAGGACTCCAACTGCATCCATACATGATGTAACTCCAGAGGAGAGGTTTACTGGCAGAAAACTAGATTTGTCTCATCTGAAAGTCTTTGGATGCATTGCATATGTGCATGTGCCAGATGAGGAGCTGAGAACTAAGCTGGATCCAAAAGCTGAAAAATGTGTGTTTATTGGATACTCCCTTGAGGGAGCAAAAGGGATACAGGTGTTATAACCCTGCTACACGTGAGTTGAGGGTAAGCAGGGATGTTGTCTTTGATGAGATGAGCAACTGGTATGCTACTGAAAAAGAATCTGTTGGGGCTGATGTGAGTGGAAGTGTGGTTGCACAGAATGCAGGTCAGCAATCACAGTCTTTGAGTGGACTAGGAAAGTCCTCATCTAGTGGGTCTATTGATAGACCATGGAGTGGCAGGCTGCGTCATAATACCAGTCCTGCAAATGTGATTAGTACATCACATAAAGGAAAAGAGAAAGTGGTTGAGCCCCTTGGTATGCCTAACATTTCTGCAGGGCATTCTCATGTTGATGGAGAGTCTAGTGGCTCAGATATGAGCCTTGATGAGGAGCTTGGGATCCCAGCTATGAGAACACCTGGTGTAAAGAAGGCTATGGAAGCCATGAATGAAAAGCTGCGAAGATCACAGAGAGTGAAGAACCCTGTGCAGAGATTTACATATGATGGTTATGTGGCACATCACTATGCATATATGGCAAAGGTTGTGCAGGTTGTAGAGCCCACATGCATTGATGAGGCTGTTGGAAATGTGTGTTGGGAGAAAGCTATGGATGAGGAGATGGATGCACTATATGGAAATGAAACTTGGGATTTAGTGCAATTTCCTGAAGGCAAGAAAGCCATTGGATGCAAGTGGGTGTACAAAGTTAAACATAACAGTGATGGAAGCATAAATAGGTACAAGGCTAGATTGGTAGCCAAAGGATATGCGCAGACATATGGGATTGATTATGAGGAAACTTTCAGCCCAGTTGCCAAGATGGCAACGGTGAGAGTTGTGATAGCAGTGGCTGCATCAAAGCAATGGTCTTTACATCAGATGGATGTAAAGAATGCATTCTTGCATGGGGATTTGCAAGAAGAGGTGTATATGTTGCAGCCACCTGGTTATGAGGATGTGGGTCACCCTGAGCATGTTTGCAGGTTGAAGAAAGCCTTGTATGGCTTAAAGCAAGCACCAAGAGCATGGTCTAACAAGATTTCTAAATATCTTGTCACTATTGGCTTTCATGTAGCCAATGCAGATTTCTCGCTGTATGTGAGACATGGTGATAGAGGAGTTGTGCTTGTTGTCATCTATGTAGATGACTTGATCATTACGGGGGACCATGATGTAGAGATCTTTGATGTAAAGATCTTGCTTAGACAAAAGTTTGAGATGAAGGATCTGGGGGAGCTCAGATATTTCTTGGGCATTGAGGTGATTAGGTCACCACATGGTATTGGATTACTGCAGAGATAGTATGGCTTGGACATGTTGTCCAAGTATGGTATGACAGGCTGTAAGCCTATTTCTGTGCCATTGGATCAGAATGGCAAGTTGAGTGCAGATTCAGGAGAGATCTTGGAGGATCCTACTATGTACAGGCGCATAGTAGGAAGTTTGATCTACATGATGATCACCAGACCAGATTTGAGCTATGCTGTTGGGTTGGTGAGTCAGTTTATGCAGGTTCCACGAAAACCGCATTTGGATGCAATGAGACGCATACTGAGGTATGTGAAGTCTACTTTGCATTGTGGACTATTCTATGAGACTGGGACAGAGATATGTGTACATGGGTACACAGATGCTGATTGGACTGGTAGTATCTCAGATAGAAGATCTACCAATGGATTCATGTTTTCTTTGGGGAGTGCTGCTGTGACTTGGAGTAGCAAGAAGCAGCCTACGGTTGCTCTATCCAGTACAGAGGAGCTGCTATGGCAGCATGTGAGGTAGCTTGGTTGAGAAAGCTACTTGCAGATTTGGGTCTATCAGTGTGGATAGACAAGTTGTCACTTTCTGTGATAACATTAGCAGTATACAGTTGGCCAAGAACCCAGTCTTTCATGCTCGTACGAAGCACATAGAGGTCCACTACCACTTCATCAGAGAGAAGGTCTTGGCAGGAGATCTTGACCTTGTTTATGTCAGCACAGAGGATCAGGTAGCTGACATCTTCACCAAAGCATTGGGTACAGAGAAGCTCCGCAGATTCAGGGCTTCGCTTGGTGTACATGAGATGGAGTTAAGCTCGAGGGGGAGTGTTGAGATATTGAGCTCATCTAGTGAGGCGGTGGACATTGATGACCCGCCTGGGGGATAGGCCCCACACTTACACCACTGGCATGGTTGGTGAGATCTTGGGTGATATGCGGCCAGTGGGATGAGAGGCTGTG
Organism: Cibotium barometz; assembly: GCF_041138505.1. Classification (NCBI taxonomy): domain Eukaryota; kingdom Viridiplantae; phylum Streptophyta; class Polypodiopsida; order Cyatheales; family Cibotiaceae; genus Cibotium; species Cibotium barometz. The sequence continues at coordinate 4,350,781 of NC_141053.1, forward strand.
TGACATCCATTCTAGAGACTGGCATAGTTATAGCGCCAGCTCATTTAGTCAGGTTCACACTATAGAGAACCTGTGTATGTATTTGGTTGAGTACCTTTCATATTGTGTGTACTCTTATTCTTGTATATGGTGTGTTGAGTGTTGAGTGAAGAAGAAGAAGATTTTCAGCCTCTCACCTTGTGTGTTCTCTATGAGGGTTTTGTGAGTGTGTGCGTGTGCTTGCAAGAGCTCAAGCTCTCTTTCCCCCTGCATCTTTTCATGCAGGCCCTTCTAGTGGGAGCAACACGCACACACATGCAGTGGGAGCAACACCAGCGCACCCACAATGCAGCCACCCAAGAGATCAAGATAGAGAGGCCTATGATGAGTAGTTTGACTGGGTTGGTGAAAACATTCCTACATTGCGTAGCACCATAGGTGGCAAGACCCTACTACCAGGACGACATGGTCCCCTACCTACCCGGGAGGAACTTGATACACAGGTACCACAGCAACAAGAGGAGGAGGATTTAGACTATGAGAGAGACCAAGAGGAGGTTCCTGCAAGTGTGTGCAAGCGTAGAAAGGTCAAGCTCTTCAAGCCAAGGAAGTCCCAACCTCGCCAATGCACTAACACAACACAGAGAGCTCCAAGGAGAAGGATGCGCCAAGGGCATAGGGCTCTACAAGAAATTAAGTTTTATCAGAGAAACATTGAGTTGCTGATAAGAGGAGCCCCTTTTGCTTGCACAGTGAAGGAGATTCTCGAACAATATAGAACAGAGGGCATTGCCCTTGAAACATTGCAAGAAGCCTCCAAGGCTTACCTTGTTGGGCTTTTTGAAGATACCAACCTCCTTGCAATACATGCAAAGAGGATTACCATATCTGCCAAGGACATGCAACTAGCTTGGTGCATTCGCCGAGGTGAGCGAGACACAATCTAGAGATCTTAGATGTTAACCTTTTTTTTGAAGCAACTCTTTTGTTTCAAACCCCCCTTTGTAACAAGCCTATCTGGCTTTCATTTGTAACCTTGTGATAATTAAAATTTTAGGTTTCTCTTACAATGTCTCGGTGTCATCATGTTTGTTTAACATGGAGTGTCTATCATGTGCTAGTTTGTTACCCAAGGCATCAGAAATGCTCCTGGAGCGGACTGAGGAAGCTGTGCCAGAACAGTGCGAATTTGGCCTCTGCAAACGGCGATGTAGGCTCGAAATTCGCACTATTCTGGCACTTCTCCCCTAGCCACTCAGGATCATTTCTAATGCATTTATAATGAAGTTGAGCACACTAATTGTGAGAAACAATAGTTTATAAGATAAAAACACCTTTAATCATGTGTAAAAATATAGTTTTTAATTGCTCTTAGAGGACTGGGGAAGCTATGCCAGAACAGTGCGAATTTAGGCTCTGCAATGGCAGTGCAGGCTCAAAATTTGCACTGTTCTGGCACTGCTCCACCAGCTACTCAGGATCATTTCTGATACATTTATAATGAAGTTGAGAACACTAATTGTGAGAAACAGTAGTTTATAAGATAAAAAAGTCTTTAATCATGTGTAAAAATATAGTGTTTATCATCTAATGCATCATAATTGCTCCTAGAGGACTGGGCAAGCTATGCCAGATTAGTGCGAATTTAGGCTCTGCAGGAGCGGTGCAGCCTTAAAATTCGCATAGTTCTGGCACTGCTCCCCCAGCCACTCAGGATCATTTTTGATGCATTTATAATGAAGTTGAGCACACTAATTGTGAGAAACTGTAGTTTATAAGATAAAAACACCTTTAATCATGTGTAAAAATATAGTGTTTATCATCCAATGCATCAGAATTGCTCCTGATGGGGAGGACTGGGGAAGCTATGGCAGAACAGTGCGAATGTAGGCTCTGCAGTAATGACGGTGCATGCTCAAAATTCGCACTGTACTGGCACTGCTCCCCCAGCCACTCAGGATCATTTTTGATGCATTTATAATGAAGTTGAGCACAATAATTGTAAGAAACAATAGTTTATAAGATAAAAACACCTTTAATGATGTGTAAAAATATAGTGTTTATCATCCAAGGCATTAGAATTGCTCCTGGAGGACTGGAGGGGAAGCTATGCCAGAACAATGCGAATTTAGGCTCTGCAACGGTGCAGGCTCAAAATTCGCACTGTTCTGGCACTGCTTCCCCCAGCCACTCAGGATCACTTCTGATGCATTTATAATGAAGTTGAGTACACTAATTGTGAAAAACAAAAGTTTATAAGATAAAAACAGCTTTAATCATGTGTAAAATTACACTGTTTGTCATCCAATGCATCAGAATTGCTCCTGGGGGAGAACTGGGGAAGCTATGCCAGAACAATGCGAATTTAGGCTCTGCACTGGCGGTGCAGGCTCAAAATTTGCACTGTTCTGGCAGTGCTCCCCCAGCCACTCAGGATCATTTCTGATACATTTATAATGAAGTTGAGTACATTTATTATAAAAACAGTAATTTATAAAATAAAAATACCTTTAATCATGTATAAAAATACATTATTTGTCATCCAATGCATCAGAATTGCTCCTGGAGGGTTGGGGAAGCTATACCAGAACAATGTGAATTTGGGCTCTACAGCAGCGGTGTAGGCTCAAAATTCAAATTGTTTTGGCACTACTTCCCCAGCCACTCAGAATCATTTTTGATGCATTTATAATCAAGTTGAGTACATTGATTTTATGAGAAACAATAATTTGTAAAAATACATTATTTGTCATCCAATCATCAGAATCGCTCCTGAAGGGCTAGGGAAGCTGTGCCAAAACAATTCGAATTTGGGCTGCCGCGCCGCCTCTCCCAGCAAATGCGTCAATTTCAACCACCCTCTGCAATCAAAGGAAAAATGAAAATATTTTCCTATACATAATTACAAATGTTTCTAGGTTGTAAAAGGTCGATTATTACCTCTTGCTCAATGTCTTCTTTTGCCAAAGTGCTGGTGGGGGCGGAGAGGTCAATCGAGGACTTAGCCTCATCCTTTTTTGGTGCTTTGGTCTCCTCCATTACTCCAGTAGAGCAAGGGTATCCTTTTCAGCCTCTAGCTTGTCTTGTAAGGTTGTGAATTCCTCCTCTGGAGCTAGGGCTTGCTATGCAGTCTCAACCACAGTTTCCTTGACCAAAGCAACTGTCTCTGCGATAGATTCTTCAAAAAGGGGTAATTATATAGCACTATCTAGGTAAGGACCGAGGTTGGTGGACGTATCAAGGTCCACCTCACATCGCGTGCATATAATGCCCAAGCATTCATCCATTCTCAAGCCAGCTGCCTTTTCAAGGTCATGAAGAAATAAGTATTCTTCACCTTCCACCACAATGGTGCTCAAGAGATTGATCTCAAGCTCTGCTAGCACCTTATTGTCCTCGTGTGGGGAAGATGGCCCCGCATCTTCTACTACAGTGGACTATTCAGATTGTGCACCCTCTGGAAAGTGCTCTGATGCAAGCTGCTCTTTTACACCAGCACTCGTTCCTACTGCCTTCACTTCCTTGTCATCCCTCAAATACCCTGCCAACTGCAATGCAGGCATCTCTACCTCCTCATCCGAATCCTCATCGTCATTGATGAGGAATGCAAAAGTGGCGAGCCACGAGAGGAACCTAGTTCCTAAATTGCTCTTCCCCAACCTCTTCACCTCCTGTTTATTGAAGGTACAATAAGCTCCTGCGGGGATGCAAATGTCGATGAAGTGTTTAAGGCACTGGATGTAGGGGCGGGCATATTGTTGAATGTACTTAAGCAGCTCAACAGGCACCCATCGATTGGGGCAATGGGGAAAGGAGATGGAGTGGGGAGCCAAGTATTGCTCCATGTATGCAATCTGCATCTCATAATGTTGGGACGCAAGGGCAAGCGACTTTTCAAAGTCGACTTCACGATAGAACATGACAAAGAGCTCGCTCTTGCCCGCCCACGGGGTGGCAGAGAGGAACTCACAGAAGTTGTCAAAGTGGGTAGCCATGTGAATGCAAAGAGATAGTGTGAGCTCATGCTTGGTTTCTATCGCGTGAAAATGAGAAAAAAGGCACCTTTGGCTATTTATAGTTAAAATTTAAAGTTTGGTCTTTTCACACTAGACCGTTAGACAAAAAATTACAGTTTGCAAAAATATTAAGATTTCAATTAAATAAAGATTGGTTAAAAAAGAGCTTGCTACAAAATTACAAGCATGTCATCTAATCTAAAATTGTTATAATGCCTTCATTTTTTGCCCCTCTTGTGACATTTACTTCATGTTGGTCTCCATCTCCTTGTTGACTTGAAAGCTTGTCATTGCCTTCACCTTGATCCTGAAACTCTTATCACTCACGTGCATCAAAACAGAGGCTATTTTTCCATATACTCAGTTCATCTTCGAGCTCTTCCACATGCCTACTATGTGTTGGTAGGGCTATGCACCTGCTTGCTGCTGAAAATTCAAGGTCCCCCATTTGCCATGATTCTGAGACCATGGTTGTTCCCTCCTTACGCTTCCCAATCTGTTAAAATATAGAAAGTGGCACAATAACCAGAAAGTGTAAGGGTTAATTCTAGACATGTAGTGGAATCAGATATACCTTTCTTCTCATTAACTTGAAACTTGACTCTTCCACATTGTCAAAGCCCATGACGCTAAAGTGTTGACGCAGGTCTGCTAGGCTCCAATGCTTGCTTGCTCTGCCACTCGCTCAATCCATCCATTTTGCATCATCACAACTACCTCAATAGGCATAATTTCTTCTTCTGAGGGCTTGAAGTGGGATCCATGTCCCATGCTTTTGCATCCATCTTTGGTAGTGCAGACGCATGTACAAAATAGAGCATGCCTTCAAGAACCTGAAAGACACTGTAGAATCTACTATATTGCACTTGTACACATCACCTTGATGTGATCCCTCATTAACCTCCCAACCCTCTCCTAGTAATCCTTGAATGAGGTCAGACCGTACCTCCTTACAAATATACATTATTTTTGTTTGGTGCATTGGCATGGAATTGAACATGTGCACAAAAACATGTAAAAGACAAAACCAATTTAGCCCTACTGACCTAGATGCCTTTGAAAATTTGAGTGATGTCTTGATATCACTTACCATCTTAAACTTTAAGCATAAGAAGCATCAGGTTTGGGCCATTTGGGATTGTTAAGAGGGGGGTTGGGGATCTCTTCTAGCTTGCCAAATAAACGTGGTTATTTATCTACAAAATATAAGTGAGAAAAGAAAAAGATATTGTTGTGTACAAGATCACTTGGGCTGTGAGAGATACAAACATAGCATAGAAAACTCTAGTGAGGCTTTGGAGTGGTTGTTCCTCCTCAACATAATTAGAGGGAAAAATATCTGCAGAGAGAGACAGAAGAAAATGGAGAATCATAAGAAAATTTGAAACAAAAAATCCAATATTAGCATGTTGTTAAAGCTGTGTTTATGTTACACTAACAATTTGAAGGAAACCTTGGTCGTTGGCCTTGAATGTAAAGGTCTCCACATGTTGCACTATAGCAACGAGTCCTTCCTTCTTAGTATGCTTGAAGCCTTGTAGCCGCCCCTTCCAATGATGTAGCATATTCCCCAATTGGCGCACTCGATGTGGTCCCTTAGAGGTTGGCTGCATGTAGACCCAAGCCCCAACCCTGAATCTTGCTGGAGTCCAAACTTCATTCTCATCTCTTGTGTTATGCGCACAAGCTCTTCCACCTTCTCCCTAGGTCTTCTCACATTTCTGGAAGAGGCCATGGTGGTAAGAAAAGAGAAGAAGGGAAAAGAAAAGCTTGTTTTACAACAAAGGAGTGAAGAGGAGAGAAAGTTCAGGGTTTTCAGTGCAGCAATGGAAAGCTTAAAAGAGGGTTAGAGTTTGAGAATAGGCTTCCTGAACCTAGAGTAGACTAAAGAGAGGGATAGATTTTCTGCAGCAACGGAGAGGGAGGGAGCTTGAGAGAGAGAGGGAGGGAGGGAGCTTGAGAGGGAGGAAGCTTGAGAAGGAGGGAGAGCTTGAGAGGGATGGAGTTTCTGCAGCAATGGAGAGCTTAGAAAAGGAAAAAAGAGGGAGAGGGAGCTTGAGACTGAGGGAGCTTGACAAGGAGGGAGAGCTTGAGAGGTATGGAGTTTCTACAGCAATGGAGAGCTTAGAAGAGGAAGAAAGAGGTTCAAAATGAGTTTTCCAATCCTAGAGTATGTTAGGGGGAAGTTTGAGAGGAAAAACCCACTTTTGGGAAAAAAATAAAAAATTTCAATTTTTAGGGTTTTTAATCTGCGCAATTCTAGGTGAGGGGACCTCTAAGTTTGGGCCCAAGAGGTAGGGGGACAAGAGTAGTAATTAGGCCCCATTAGCAAACCAAAGCCTAGGCCCCCTAGGGTCAAAGAAGTCAAAAATGTGCACCCAACCCTCTTCCTATATTGGTCCATTCCTAATCAAAAGTTAATCCAAGAGGCCCTCTTTGGATCCAAAAAATTCCTAATGAAGGGCTCACTAGCTTAAGGCAAGAATTGAGCAACGGAAAAGAAGTTTGCAATGATCCAATTGTATCTCAAGCATTGGGACCCTAACTTGTTGGATCTACCGTGGGCACTTCGAATGCAAATGCTACACATCTACCTCAAGTTAGTACTCACCAACTTGAATCAAGTCATAGGCCTCCTAAGATGCACCAAGGTGGAACAAACATATTTAGAATGCCGGTGCAACAAGGTGGTTATGGGATATGACCAAACCTATAATGAACATTCTAGATAGCCACACCATGACAATCCATGCAAAATTGCATCCATATGCATGGTCCTATGAATGGGGTTTCTTCAATGCAAGGGAGAAATGTGGACAAAAGAAAATGCATGGTTTTGGAAGAATCAAGAGTGAATGGAAGTTGGAATCATCCTCCACACATAAGTGGACAACACTTTGATGATATGGGTCATCATCCACACATTAGTGTACATCACTTTGATGAGATGGGTCATCATCCACCCATGAGTGGACAACACTTTGATGAGATGGGTCATCATCCTTCACATATGGGTATTCATCACTTTGATGAGATAGGTCATCATTTTAATGGGATGAAACCTAGTCATGGTAGACCTCATCACTTCATTTTAATTGGATGGAACCTAATCATGGTAGACCTCATGAATTAGTTTGGGTAAAATAATTTTAGACCAAGGAAGCATAGACCACATGCTCACCATCGAGGTGGTGATGAAGATGAGTTTAAGGGAGTGAAGGATAAGTTGAATATCAGCAAGTTCAAGGGTGCAGGTTCAACTGTTGAGGAGTTTAAAGACTAGATTGACAAGATGGAGCTTTACTTTGAACTTAGTCCTAATAGTGATAGGGCCAATGTTTTGTTTGCTACTTTGCATCTAGAAGGTTATGCCCATGCATGATGGCAAGCCCATGCTTGGGCTTGCCATCATTTTATAAGAGGTGCATTAAGAGGTATGAGAGAGGTATGCTCATATTACCGCACCTCTCACTGACAAGCTTAAGAAAGTGGCTTTCTTTTGGGACACTATAGTCAATAAGATCTTCAAAGGGCTCAATAGATGTTGAGTACATTAGCTCCTATACTTGTATGCCCAAACTTCACGAAGCCATTTGTGATTCAAGCGATGTATGTGAAAGAGGCATTGGGGTTGTTTTGTTCTAAGAACATGTAGTGATCGCTTTTGAGAGTCGAAAGCATGATGAGAAGGAAATGGTTATGCATGTCTATGATTAAGAGATGTTGGCAATACTTCATGCAATAAAGAAGTGGCATCATTACTTGTATGAGAGTCATTTCTTTACAAAGAGCGATTATAGAGTGCTTCAATACTTCTTGTCTCAACCTACTCTCTCTCCCAAGCAAAGAAGTTGGGTGGCTACATTGCAAAATTATGACTTTGAGATCTCTTACATGAAAGGGAAAGAGAATGTTGTGGCGGATGCATTGTCATGCATATGGGCATGTAGATGCATGTGGCAATATCGGAGGTACATAAAGATTGGATTTTGGATATCCAAGAAGAGTACCTATTGGATGAGGAAGTGACGCCAATATAATAGAAATTACAGCAAGGATCCCATGATGATTTGCTACATTTTGAACTTTGTAATAGAATTATCTACTACAAAGGTAAAGTCTACCTTGTGCCTACATCAAGCTCCAAGAAGAGGGTGTTAGAAGAGATACATTCTTCTCCATTATCGGGGCACATGGGACTATTTGAGACCTTTGAGAAGGTGCGGAATAGTTTTTATTGGAAAGAAATGTGAAATGATGTGTATACTTTTGTGACAAGCTGCTTGCCTTGTCAACAAAACAAGGATTCCACGTATAAGCCTGATGGTTTGCTTCAGCATTTTCTTATTTCTGATGGCAAATGGACACATCTCCTTCCTCATACAAGGAGGGGATGGAATAGTATATATGTGGTGATACACTACTTGACAAAAGTGCCACATTTTATTCCTTCCAAGGTCAAATTTTGAGCATCTATGGTTGCAAAGCAATTTGTGGAGCAAGTGTTCAAGTTTCATGGAGTGCTACAACAAATTGTTAGTGACCGAGATGTGAAGTTTATGAGTTCATTTTGGAGGACATTGTTTGAGATCATGAGGACTGTTTTAACACGTAGCACCGTCTATCACCCCGAAACTAGGGTGAACAAGTGGGTGGAAACTTACTTAAGGCACTATTTCCATGATACGTAAGGTGTTTGGAATGAGTGGTTGCCGCTTGCCGAGTTTGCTCATAATAGTACGCATTATGAGAGCATTGGCATGTCACCTTTTGAGGCACTTTATGGGTTCAAAGTGAATATGCCAATGATGGTTCAAAAGCAAGAAGGGCTGAATCCTAATGCAAAATAGGAGATGGAAAAGTTGGATGCACTCTTGAAACAATGCAAAGCTAATATGAAGAAAGCTCAAGTAAGTATGAGGCCTTATGCTTTAAGTTGACATGAGTCCATTGACATATACTCCATCCATGATGAGAATTGTAATTGTACATATCAATGGTTTCGAGGACGAAACCTTCTTCTGGGTGGGGATGGTTTGTAATAAAGTGAAATGGTCTCATAAGAATAATGGGCCCAAGGCCAATTGACCATGTCCATGGATAACACTTATGATAACACTTTTGGAAAATGCTAGTCCCCTTCACCGCAGATGTGTGTTGACAAGGACGGGCATTCAAACGTTTGTTGAGCTTTAACGGGGTAAGTTGAAGTGATGCACTCACCGACCACCACCACCCTTTTGGAAAAGCCGCGTGTAGGACGATGCAATATTGAATGAGCTGAAGGCCTGTACAGCACGGCAGCCAGCTACACACACACACACACACACACACACACATTTTTTTGGAGTCTGTTTTTGCGATGCACTCTCACCGACCACCACCGTTTTGTATTGAATGAGCTGAAGTCCTGTAGTAGAGCACGGCAACGTGTTGTCCTCCCGCACCATGCCTCCCACTTTATTATTATTACCGCCGCTGCTGATTATTATTATATATTCAGCTCGGTTCTGTGTGTGTGTGTGTGTGTGTATCTGTAGTACAGCGTAAATGAATCTGCGATTCCAATACGCGTAGTACAGTAGTTATAGCACGTCGATCTTTCCCGATCGGCCTGCATAAATAAATAATAGAGAGAGAATATGTTGGTCTACCATGCATTTCATCTACTACTTACAATGAAGCGCTCGAAGGTTTGAGTGTAATAGCTCCTTACGAAGGTGGTGGATTTGTTCTTCTTTAGATTTCTTTTCCTTGAGCTGTAATCTCCAAATTTAAATTTTTTTTTTAAAAAAATGCACATGTTCTCTGCTGTTGGAGAGAGAGGAGTCAATTCTCTGCTGTTGGAGGGAGAGAGAGAGAGAGAGAGAGAGAGAGAGCAGGGAATGAGTTTTGAATCGAACTCGCTTGGCTAAGGTCGACAGCGAATAAATTTTTGAATCGCTAAGGCGGGGAGAGAGAGAGAGAGAGGGAGGACTGATGCAGTACGAAGGCAATATAATAATAAATTGAAAAATATCATAAAAACATGATTTGAGAAAAGCTCAATATAAGGTTCGGGTGATAAAGATGAAATGTTCGTGCGCTGTTGAGCAACCGCTGTGTGGTCACATCTCTCGAGTTTTGACAAGCGTAGCACGGCCTTCGCATATGGGCACCTTAGCGCGGTTTTTTAATCGGTTAATGTTGTTTTCTTATTAATTATTGCAACTTTATAGAGGGGGGAGGGGGGCGGGGTTCTTTAATTCAAAATCTAAACATGTATACTTGTAAAAAGGGGGTGGACAATTGTGGTGGTATCAAATATTTAGAATTTTGAAATTAGGGTTATTTGAAACACATGCTTGGTGTCGGCTATACGGCTTTTCAAGAAGTACAAGCATACGAAGTCGAATTCATACGACATAGAGGACCATTTGCAAAGTGTATAATCGTGTTCTTATCGTAGGTACATATGCATTCACCTTTTTGCCGTATAAGCCATCACTTGTTGCCTACTAGTAGGGGGCATTAATCATGTTGTATGCTCATATAGAAGACTATTTGCAAAGTGTATAATCATGTTCAGATTATCGTGGGTGTATATATTCACCTTTTTGCCATAGCCACCCATCGCTTGTTTGCGTTCTAGGGGGTGCTAGTTTTGATGGGAGCACAGCTACAATAACTCACTCAATCAATGTTCATGTATTAAAGAGAACGCAAGAGAGAGAGTGCAGAAGAAATGTAGTACAGAAATGTGAGGTTTACAGAGATTACAGATTGGTCTTTGTGGCGAGAGGTTTTAAACGTCGAGCAAAAATGACGTTTTGGCTGATGCTTAATGTCATAAAAATTGCATCATTGATAACGTAAACGGCAAACTATTTTTTTGGTAGGAGAGGGTCCGTTTTTGAGAGAGATTTTTTGTGTTGTGACGTTAAACGTCACTTATTGATGTGACTTTTAATATCACATTAATAATAAATACATGATTTGTGTTGTTAAATGTCACATGCTTTTCTATGAAAAAAAACCCGCCAAAAGCTCATCGCTTGAAGCTCAAAATTGCCATTTCATATTTTCTATGCCTTGTGCTCTTGCTTTTTCTATTTGCTTTGCTATTTTATCCTTTTTCTTGCTCTTGCTATATTTTTCTTGCCTAGAATTTGCCTCTTGATGTATCTTACTTGCCTAGGGTTTCTCTCTTGCTTGCCAAGAGATTGCCTCTACTCTCTTTCATATATTGTTTTGCCAATCTCTATTATCTACTCTTTCTCACATGGACCCAAGAAAGCAACTCTTGCTTATTCTCCTCACCCAAATCTTGCAAGACTTGGGGTCTAGACGGACACACATTAAGAGATTCAATGACTACTATGCATGATGCCACTATCGCGGGGGAGATCTAAGAGCATTAATAGACATGATGAGAGAGAGATGCCAATCACAAGAGAAGCTCCCTTCACCATACAAAAATCAGAAACTAGAGTCGGAGGTGTCCGATTGGTGCCATATTCTGATTCTTACCCCAATAAGGTCTAATCCTGCATATGAGACATTATAATCTCTGATCAAATCAGCTCCGGACATCCAAGAATTGATGTCTCTGTCCCAAAATCCCACCAACAACAAATTCCTTTCCTGTGCATTCTCAAAGCCGCTTCCACTTGGGCATTATCAATTGGGGGGAGGGGAATGCTTGGCCACCAGATAGAGTCTCTCCCATGTACACCCCATGTGTAACTAGGCTTCTTAGACAAGATAAGGTCAGTCTTGATAGCATTCCAAGCGGACCAAAGCGAATGGACCAATTGGCTGGCCAACCGGTTTCACCAAGTATTTGCTAGCCATAATTGTGAGCAGGAAGAGCCTCTTCCACTTGGGGAATTGTTTGAGCTGGAATTGTTCCAGATTTCTAGTGATCAACCTGGCCCAGTCTTCAGAGGGGTAGAGAAAGCTTCTCAACACCCACTTGGCAGCCATTCTATTAGCCAGATTGGACACGTCTTTGATTCCAAGGCCCCCTTTACTTGTTTCCAAGCAGCACCATTCCCACCCGACTTTAGGGATTTTCCTAATCCAGGGTTCCTCTCCCCGTAGATAATTCCTGCATAACCTTATGAACTGCAATAGATCAGAGTCTGGCGGTCCCTAGCAGCTAAGAAAGTAGATGATAGAAGGGATAATGAAGTGGTTGATTACCATCTTTCTACCCCCCAGGTTTAGATGCATTTTCTGCCATCTGGTAAGTTTCTCTTCCACCTTGTTTAGCACCCACATCCATCTTTGCTTAAGGGTGACCTTGAATCCCATGGGAATGCCCAATAATCTGAAAATTACTCACTCTTCCAGGATTTTATAGCCAGCTTGAATCAGCCAGTCAAGAGGCTTGTCAATAAGGATCCTGATACGTGTTTTTTTATGGTTAATGACTGAGCCAGAAGCCCTGCAGTAAATGTCCAAGCACTCCCAAAAGCATGTAATGCTTAGCTCAGTATTAGCAACCATGGCATTAGTATCATCAGCAAACATTTGGGTGCATAGCTGTTTATTGTTGGGAAGAGAGATACCATTCATTTCCCCTTTGTCCATCCTATCTTTAATCAGCCACATCTGCAACAATAGCGTAGAGGAGGGGTGCTAGAGGGCAGCCTTGTCTGATAGATTTGGTCAGGGAGAAAGTGTCAGAGAGAGCACACCATTGACGTTCACCCTAGCCGTGGCATTCCCAAAAAGAGTATTCACCATCTGGATGAAGTGCTGACCTGCACCCATGTGTTTAAGGGATTCTAGAACATAATGCCAGCCGAGCCTATCATAGGCTTTATCAAAGTCATTTTTGAAGAAGACATAGTCCTGTTTCGATTCTTATGCATACTCCATACCCTCCTACAAAGTGATAATGGCATCCAGAATGTACCTTCCTTTGATGAAGCCCTTCTGCTCTCCTGTCTGGTCCAATTCTTTAGATGACTGGACAGTCTCAGTGCTAGGGCCTTGGCAAATATTTTGTAGGCACAGTTTAACATGGTAATCGGTCTCCAATTGCTCAAGTCATTCTTCTCCCCTTTCTTATGGATAAGTTTTATCCACCCTTCATTGATCGGTTGAGGAAACGCCCCAAAAGAGATAGCCTCCTGCCACCACAATGCCAGTAAGGGAGACAGCAAGAGATCCTTGAACGTCTTGTAGAATTCAGCGGGCATGCCATCTATCCCTGGGCTTTTCCTCACCTTTAGGCAATGGCCTTGCCAATCTCTTCTTTGGAGATATTGTTTTCTAGCTCTTTAGCAAGTGTGTCAGGTATGGTTGGCTTCCTAGCTTGCCCAATGAGAGCAATGCAATTGAGTTGGTCATTGGTCACCCCTCCCCCTTTACTAAATATGTTATTAAAGTAATGGAAGACTCTTGATCTATTCCCTTCCTCAGAGGGGATATCCAGATAGTTAGGATCATGCAATTACATTGTTTGACTTTTAGTATTTTGAACATCTCACGAGTGGGAAGGTCAGCTTTCTCAGCCCACCAATCTCTAGGGCCTGCTTCTAGGTTACCTCCTCTTCTCTCTTAATTTTAGCCCTAGTACCAAGAACAGCTTCTTAAATAACCGCATCTTCCTTATTGGCTGCCCTTTCCAGTTCTTTTAGTTTCAGATATAGCAGATCTCTTCTGTTTTTCCTGATTCTGGTTACCTCTTTCCTAATGCAAATCAAAAGAGCTTCGGTAGATTTGATGGCCAGAATCCAAGCCCTCGCCGGGGTAATGCCATAGCTGAAGAATTCAGTCTAGATTCTTTTGACTTCCTCTTGAATAATAGGCATTTTGAACAGGGCAAGATCCGTGTGGAACCATTGATTAGAGACCTTGTTGTCATGGTTGTCCAACACTAATATCACGGGGTAATGATCTGAGAGGCAAGTAGAGATGTCAGTCCTACATTCACATCTGATGTAGGAATTACCGAGGGTTTTGTTTATGTATCCTCTGTCCAATTTTGCTTTCTTGATCAATTCCCCATGGACATAGTTGTGCCACGTGAAGTCTCCCATATTCCCTACGTCACATAGCTCAAAGTGATCAGCAGTGCGCTGCCAGGCTAGGAGCTGTGCCCCTTTAATGACCTATCCTAGCCCTCTTAATCTGTCATTTTTGGATTCCACCATATTGAAGTCTCCCATTAGAATGATAGGATCAGGGACACTTCTCACGGTACCCCAAGTTCTGATTCTGACCACCTGAGGACCTCCAACATAAATCCCAATGAAGGAGAAGGTTGTCATTTTAGATGCAGCCCATTGATCAAACGTATCAATCCTCACGTCTTTCAGTTCATTCTGATGGTCCACATGCCATTAGGGCCAAAAATGACTCAAAAAGGGCTGTGTAAGGAAGTGATTAATTTGCTAATTAGCGGAGCCGTTGACGATCAAAACGACTCCAAATTTAGCAATTTTCCTAAATAAAAGCACATCCAAGTTATTTAAAGCGCATTCAAGTACATACCTTTTAAAATTAAAAAAACAATTTCACGATTCCCGGGATAGTTAATGCCGACATGACCACGATTCTTATTTTTGAATTTTTGCCGCCCCTCTCTCACTGTTTCTTTGCCATTCTCTCCCTTTTTTTGTCACTCTCGGATATGGCTCTGTTCTTCACGAGCTTTCTCTACTAACTTTTTATGCTTATTGCTCTGTTCCATCTTTTATCAAACTTAATAAAGAGTATTAAGTTTCAATAAAGAGTATGCGACTACACGAAGTTCTTTTCAAAGGCCGTTGACAGATTTCAATGAAGTTTAATGACTTCAACCTTGACAATACCTTTAGTGCAAATAAAGGTAGCTCAGGCTCTTCAGAATATTGACTATGAAAGGCACAAAAGGTTGCCTTGTCCAACAAAGGAAGATAGTGCAAAAGAGAGGATGAATCTTTCTTAAAGGTTCCTTCTGTTGTCTTTCCTCGTGAACCTTTGGCTCTTCCAAGAAAATTATCACTGTCAAGAAGTTCAAGCTGCAGAAAAAAATAATTGATTAAAAAAAGCTTTAAAAGACAGAAAAAATATCAAGGGTCATTAATGAAACAACCTTCTGCAATTCATCATCCGCAACAACAACCTTCTCCTGTGCGAGGTTGAATAAACCAAATTTTTCCTTCTTTGCAACCTCTTCTTCTAAATCTCTCAAGCAAAATCAATCTTTTCCATCTCCAAGGTCTCAGATTTCTCTATGTTCAAAACAGTGGAGACATTCAAGTTTAATTCATCCTTGGATGGAACATCTTCACCTGGAACTTGAGCACTTTTCTCATCTTTGAGAAAAAGAAAGAAAAGAAAATCAATGTCCTTTGAAACAAGGTTGCAACTTTTAACATGGAGTTGACAGGATATGGATTCTGGGATTAGAACATTGGACTTCTTTGAAAACCTGCCAAACCTTCTTAAAACTTTATTTTTTTCAAGAGAATTTTGAGTGAAATCAGTGAGATGAATGTAATCTTTTCCTTCCAGAATCAAACACCGACCAAGAACTGCATCCTCAAATTCCTTTAATTCATCTGAAATAAACTCTCTAAATTTATCCAAGATTTCACCAAGGACAAATTTGGGATTGAAAATTTTCAATGCCTCTGAGTAGACTTGCATGTCTCCACCAACCTCCAAAACGGCCTCCAGCAACCTTTCACTTGGGTCATCGAAAATTTGTTCTCTTCCCTCAAGATTAGTACTCATATCTTCGGTTCAATCTGCAAAAGAAATGGAATAGAAGCACCAAAACATAGTGGAAAACCTGCCTTAGAACCAATTCAACGTCTTAATTCAAGCCTCTAGGTTGTTTAAAGGTTCAAGAAGCACTTACCAATACGGCGCGATACAAGGGCTTTGGAACACCTCGGAGGGCCTCCTATCGCGTCGTGTTGGATAAGCTGAGGGAAAGAAGTGAAGCACCTGAATGGAGCAAAACGAGGTCTTTGGAACAAATGCAAGGGCCTCCTCTCGCGTATTGTACCTGTCAGTTAAGAAACTTGGGTAGAAAATATTTCATCCCGTCGCGCTGATTACATTGGGGTATAAAAAAGATGAGGTCAAAAAATGACCGTCTTCCCACATCCTCTGACCCTCGACTATCGCGTCCTTCCGGCTAGCTCATCTCCTTCACGGGTCTAACGCCCCTTCAGTCAAAGTCCAATTCTCCTTCACGACACGATAGGGCTCTTCCCACATCCTCTGACCCTCCACTATCGTGTCGTTCCGGCTAGCTCATCTCCTTCACGGCGCGATAACGCCCTTTCAGTCAAAGTCTAAGCCTCCTCCATCGCGTCATTTCGGATACAAATTTAATGGCGCGGCGGCTATAGTCACTAGGGACATTCATCCTTTTAAAGGCTGCTCGGCGCCCACGATGGCACTTCGGTGCTGGTTGTTGACTGCGAAGCATGGGGGACACGTAAGGAGCGCCGGTGTAGCTGGCGGGTGGACATTGACATCTAGGGGTGTAGGCAAAAGCAGTCGCCAGCCGCCTTCAGCCAGCAGCTAGCGTTGCTGCCTTCAGTCGCCTTCAGCCCCACAAGAGAAGAGAACCACTCTCTCTCTCTCTCTCTCTTTCGTTTGCTTGACTGTGGTCACAGTCAGTCACGTCTCGACCGGCGCACAGGCCACTCCTTGCCAACATCCATATATATCCGACGGCAACACCGTGGACAGTAGCATAGCTAGGCCGACAAAAGCAGCCACCAACGACGCCTGTGCAGCCGTTGTTGTATGTCGCCAACAACAAACTATAGCAAGCAACCACCTTCAGACGTTGCAGAGTCGGTCAACACCTAGAGAAAAACAGCAACAGCCGGTCATTTTTTTTTTGAAATACACATGCGGCTTTGCCTGATACGACACGTGCTAGCCCAAAATCGCTCAATTTCGGCTCAAGTTCCTCCGTCAACAGAACATTGGCCGCCTTCACGTCTCGTTCTGGCTATCATATTCACCTTCACCTTCTCTGCGAATTCTACAGCGCAAAGCAATCCTCCTACACGACGCGATTAGCCACCTCAGTCAAAGTCCGTTCATATCTATCGCGTCGTTTTGGATATCATTTTTACAACTTAAAAAAGTCTGTTTTTTCAATCTAAAGGCCTTCTGTATCGCATGCTCAATCACCGAAGCCTCCTATGCCAACACCCATGCCTCCAAAATCATCTTCCAAGTCTCCCAAATTATCACCTAAAAAATCTCCCAAGCCTTTTGAAGAGCCACAGTTCTCAGAAGCCCCCAAGGTTTTATCAAGAGAGCACCCTGAAGACTCTTCACAGCCCCCTGTCCAGTCTCCTAAGCCAGCAACCCCCCCAAGGCCAAGTTCAACAAAGAAGGCTAGGGAGCCTTTCTTTTCACCTAGATTCAGCAAACAAAAAAGAAAGAGGGACTCTGAAGCTCCTGGGTCCTCGAATGTAAAGAGGAAGATGGATTTTGATTAATGTTCATTTCTAGCCTCATTTATGTAAAAAATTGTTTATTTTTACTTTGTAATGAAGCACCCAGTTTGTGTCAAATAGATGTACTCCTCAACTGAGAAAAATCTTTGATGATGATTTTGCAGTAAAAAATGTCATAAGTACCAGCATATTGAGTCAGACAACAAGATCAAAACAAAATCTTTATTTGAAAAGTATTGTGATTACAATTTCATGATCTTGCATTTGGCTCAAATACAACTCTTTTGGGTGGAAGACATGTGATACAAGATGTTACATTCTCCATCCTTTTGTTTACAACAATTCCATCTACTTTAAATTTATAGTCAGAGGATGTTTCATCAAGAAACTCAAGTGACTCTCTGACATCTTTCAGCATCCAATTAGCTATAACTATAAGTTCTCTAGGCTCAGTTAGTTGATGTACATATATTTTTAATTCAAACTCTGGACAGTTCTCTTCTGAATCTAGGGATACCCAGAAACCTAGCTTGCTTCTCCATCTTCTATAACCTAAAACTAATGATTGACGACATAATTGATATGAAATTGACAGAGAATTGGGACTTATTCTGCAACTAATATTGTCACCAATGTGGTAAGTTTCTTTGGTTTTCCATCCTTCTCCAAGCACAATGTCGAGTTCAGCCATAGAAAGTCTTCTGTTGAGCCACATTGTCTTTGATCGTTGTAAATCCATGGTTTTGAAACATGCCACAAAGACATGTAAAGGTAAGAACCATTGAACCTTTATCCTTCTTGATATTCTACCCGGAGACATAGCTTTCAAAATGTCTTCTTTGATTTTGAATTTGAAGCTCGATAAAGTAAGTGAGTCTGGAGATTTCCAATCTAGCGAGTTGATGGTAGGAACAGGCACTTCACGAAGTTGTCCTTTCTCACCTTCTCTTGATGGAACCATATATTCTGCAAAATAGACAAACAAATCCATCGATTTGAAAAAAGATGGTGGTTTATCAGCATACAAAACATCTGCAATTCCTTTGTGAATTGCATTGAAGGTTCCACTCAGACTTTCAATAGGTTGCCACTCCACAGCTGTCGATGGAAAGATAACTGTTGTTGCCCAGTCATTTATTTGAAAAGACATAGGTTTCCAAAGTCCTTCCTCCCTGATATTATTAAAAACACAAGAAGTGATACTATGAGATGGACGACGTGCAGAGTTTGCCATGGGAACTTAGAAACAGAGAAAAGCCGCAAAAATTCTACAAAGAGAGAGAGAGAGAGAGAGAATGTGAAAGAAAGGATAGTGTAGATGTTCGAGACTAACTTGTCATGTCATAAATGTCGTTATTTTCAAAATTTGAAATAAAGATTTCGTATCTTCTTTGATTTTTTTTGAAATAAAATATAGAGCTCACGTCTGGTACGGTGGGTCCAAACTTTTATGTTTAGTCATCCAGAACTCTCAAAAATAGCGGTGTCCACCAAAAGATAGCGATTTTTCGTCGTTCTCCGTGAAAATAGTTCTCCAAGACCCAAGATAGAGGAGACAAGAATGCCATACTTTTGTATACGTGGCAAATATCTATTGGACCATTCCTTAATCTTTAGATTAACAAACAGCCCATTTTTAGACGTTTTTGGCCCTAATGCATACCCACGGCCACTCCTCTCCAGACCCCTGACAGTGGGCTGTGTAGATCCAGATGTGCTCTTTAGTAGAGATGTTGAGCAACCTTTTTTCAAGCTCATCCCCGCTAACTTTGACTTCAGTTAGAGCTATAAAGTCAAATCTTCCTTGTTTCCTTAGCCATTGTTTCACTAGTTGGACTTTTGAAAGGTCAGTCAACCCCTTGACATTCAAAGTGGTGCATCTCATTTGCCTTTTTTCTAGGAGTTGACCTTTTTAGTTCCCACTTTGGATATAGCTTGAGGTGTGGTGGATCCAACCTGAGCATGCATTCTTTTCAAATCCTTGACTATCTCCATTTCTTTGGGCAAGCCGTTTCTGTATCAGACAGAGACTGCTCAACCCTGTCTTGCTCATCTCCCAACAGTCCAACCGTCATTGCGAGGGGCAGGAGCACTTGGTCATTGTCCATTTGATTAGTTTCGGCCAAAATTCTAGATCTATCCAACGGTGTGGATTGACTGATCTCTTAGGAGTCAACCGAATCATCAGGGTCATAGATGCTGTCTACTAATAAGGTGAAGGAGTTGACAAATGCCCTCTGGTTTCCCGCCCTATTCTGTCTAAATGTCTTCTTCCTATTGGGTACTGTAAACTTTTCTCCTTTTTCTTTTGAGGCAGAGGTAACAAGGGGAGAAGGCACAGTCATATTCTTATTCACTCCAGTAGGCTGAGCTTGGTTGATGGTTGGCTAGGGGAAGATTAGGGGCACTAGTGGCACTCAAATTGGGGTATTTTGAAGGACACTCTCTGATAACATGCCCTTGCTTTCCACAATGGAAGCATGCCCTTGCTTTCCACAATGGAAGCATGTGTTGGGTAGGTGTTTGTATAGAAAACTTTGCTGGATGTTATACTCACTGCAATTAATTTCAATCTCATCAATAAGGGGCCTATCTAGATCCACTTCCAGAAGGACCTGAGGATGCCAAGCCGGGTTGTAGTCATTCTTGGGTCTCATGCCTAGCACTTTCCCTATAGGGGAGACAATTTCTTTAAGCCAAGGGTACAAGTAAAAGGGCAAGTTAGGAAGCGGGCAAGCTGAGGGTTTTGGACCTTGAGGGTTAAAGTTCTTGGACCAACTGAAGAAACAGAATGGGATGTTCCTGTACATCCATTGCCCTAAACCTAGGACCTTAAGGGCCATATTTGGGTCCTTGAATAGAAAGAGGTAGTACCCATTTGGGAGGGCTTGGATGATCTCTACCTCGATACCTATGGAAATCCAGTTGTCTTTGACCCACCCCCTAAGGAAATCTACTGCTGCTCTTGGCCCAAACATTTAGCTGGAGCTTGCTTGTTGATTTGAGTCTCTTCTTCGACTTGTTTCTGTAGCGCTCTTCCACTTGGGCTCTGGACTCTTCCAGTTGTTTTTTGGTGTCCATAAAGTCTTCTAACACTTGCTCATACTTCAGCATGGTTTCTCTGTTGCCATCCATGGCCGGGGGCCATTGTAGGAACTGCTGAAAGGCAGCTTGTGTGTTCTTAGCAGGCTGAGATGACTTATTCCCACAGTAGGTTCCCTGTTCTCTGAGTAGAGTAGGGGTTCCCCTCCACTCGGTGCCCATGCACCTGAGGGGAGGGGGTTCTGTGGGAAAGTAAAGTATACAGAGGGCTTCAAGCTTCTGGGCAGGGCAACAATCACAGAGGAGAGAGAGAGAGAGGCACTCAGGCACGCAGCACAGCATCCTCTCTTCAACGGTCGATTTTTTTTCTCTTCACGAGAGTACTCAAGATTTACCTATAATCGAAGCACAATCTCAAGTTCTAACAAAATTGAAAAGGTCACAAATTGGGATCACTTGAAAGAGGGATTAATAAGAGAGTAATTAAAAGTATTAACACACTATCCGATCATTCATACACATCATAGAGCCGTACTAGACACTATTACTAATATTAAATATATTGTTAAACCACCTTTTTAACTCATGCAAATTTGTGCACCACTTTTCCTAGGTAAAGATTAAGCAACCCAACGTTATTTTATGACTCAAATTTGACGCAATTAGGACTGTGATTAATGCGATTTCTTGCTTCATTAGCTTACCTCAACCCGCCATTGGATGGATTTAGACCTTGTTTTGCATAGATTGTTAACTTTCAATCCAGCTAAGTAATGCTTAGCTAAGTAACTAGCAAGTGATCAATTTCATGTAATCAAGCTCGTTAACTAGCAAGTGATCAATTTCATGGTCATCAATGGGCGTACAAAGGGGAGCAAAGTGATTAAGGCTGCGGTTATTGGTAAAATCTGAGGAAGATATGGAGCTGAACTGATCGTCATCATCTTGACGATGATGAGGGCAAGGGCGGCGGGCTCCAGGTGATTTCGTCATCACAGAGGAGGAGCTCCATGTGATTAAGGGGAGATTTAATGAGGAGTTAAGCCTTGGGGGGGATGGCCACAGCTAGGTGAGCACCTTAAAGATGAGAGAGAAGACATGGAGTAAATCTCGAATTGCTATGAGTAGGCACAGGAAGATGAAGAGGCAGCAACTCAATAATATCAAGTGAATGTAGGGGGCTAGCTAAAGTTAGCGGGAAAGTTTCAAGAAGACGAGCTAAATAAATGCTGTGTTGCGATGCCGGGTGCCTCTAGACTTAGTGAAAAACCTACCAATTGTGGCCGGACTCCAGAGAGAGGTTTTCCAAGATGCCATTTTTTACCTTTTGAAATAGCTATAAAAAAAAACATAATATTTACAAGCGTTGCCAGTCTCATATATACCTTTTTTCAAAAAAAGTTTTATTAACTTGTTTCAAAGAGAGAAAGATAGAGACGGTAATGTGAGGTGGGATTTCTATCCGAAGAGGGACATGGTGCTTTGAGGGTATGCTAGCCCGCCGCCCCGAATAGTTTGCCTCTATATGGGGAGGAGGTGCAAGGAAAGGCAAAGCACGGACCCATGCTAGGCACCTTAGGAACGTGCCTACCCGGTGCGTGAGTGCATTTCTAAGGTGCCTACCATGGGTCCGTGCTTTGCCTTTCCTTGCACCTCCTCCCCATATAGAGGCAAACTATTCGGGGCGGGCTAGCATACCCTCAAGGCACCATGTCCCTTCGGATAGAAATCCCACCTCACAGGTAACACTATGGTGTTTCATTTTAGTTTCGAGGTAAAGGGTATGTATTTCTTTGTTACAAAGATAGAAGTGCATGTGTGTGTGTGTGTTGAGAGAGAGAGAGAGAGAGAGAGAGAAAGAAAGAGTTGTCCTACTTGCATTTTATCCCATTTTACGTGCTCTAATTTCCATGATGCACATATGTACACACAATCACATACATGCACACACGGCCACACACACACGAGAGAGAGAGAGAGAGAGAGAAAGAGAGAGAAATAAGATGCGTGCCCTATATTTATGTCTAGTGTGTGTGTGCAATCTCTCTCTCTCTCTCTCTCTCTCTCTCTCTCTCTCTCTCTTCTATATGCACATGCATACATACACATATACATAAAGATACACACACACACACACACACACTTGTAATTTTTGTTAATATTTCTCTTATATATATGTGTGTGTGTGTGTGTGTGTGTGTGTGTGTGTGTGTATAAGAGAGAGATTAATGAAAATTGTGGAAAAATTTATCAATAACTTTTGAGGAGTAGAAGAGTTGTATGTGGCAAAACTTATCAAGAATTCTGGCCTACTAGGTAGTAGCGTTTCTTTTTAAGACTAGCATGCTAGAAGTTTATGCAATTTTATTTAGAGTCTTCAAATTATGGGCCAAGAAGGAATGTACCAAAACGACTAGTTATTTTTAAATTTTAACTACCCATATTTGATTACATTTATGTATAAATGTGAATTGTGATGTGTTGGTGAGTGGAGATGTAATATTAATATTTATATATGCATGAAGGTGGATATTGAACATCCATTTTGGCACAATTCACATTTATGTATAAATGTGAATTGTGATGTGTTGGTGAGTGGAGATGTAATATTAATAATTATATATGCATGACGGTGGATATTGAACATCCATTTTGGCACTATCTAGATGTTTAAGATCCATTTTGTGTTAAAATGGATGTTCAATATCCGAATCGGCACAAAATGGATAATTTGACATCCATATTATTTCAAAATGGATGTTGAACATCCAGTTTCTTTCAAAATGGATGTACAACTGGATGTTTTATATCCATCCACTGTAAAGGAGTTAGTATGAGTAATGTATTGGTTTGTCTTAATCCATTACCTCCTCTATTTGATGAGCCAAGGGAATTAGCAAACTTAGCAGAGATGGAGGGCGAAGGCGATGTCCTAATTATTTCAAACATAGAAGAAGCAATATTGGAGGGAGATCAAAATAATAATGATAAGTGAGAAAGATCCCCAACGCCGGAACAAATACTTCATCCCTAGTTAAGATTGTGGTACTAAATAAAGTTCTTTCACACAACTAGTAGGATTGATAGAATTTAATATTTGAGAATTGATACTTTGTAATTGAACAAGGTGCGTATACACCAATTAATAGGATGCTATATAATGATTGCAACATTGCACAAACTTTACAATTTTCTTGACATTATTTCTCAAAACATTAAGCTTTACCGTATAAAAGAATGTAACATTACACAAGCTTTACAATTTCATTAACTTAAAATTTACTTTGCTTGAATTTTATTTCAAATAAACTAATAATTTTTTTTCTAGCTTGCCTTTTATGTTTAAGTATTTTAAATCTTACAAACTTTTGTTTCTTTAGAAGCTGCTATTTGTGTAATAATCAACAAATAAAGCATTGTATAAACATGGTTTTTTAATGATGGTTCAGGTACATAAAATTTTGATATATTTTGAAGGTGGTGCTTTGATTTACGTTAAGTTATTTAAAACTTAAGCAAATTTTAGTCTTTTGTGAGAATAAAATTATAAATTTGTGTCTAAAAAAAGTATATAAATTTTCAAATACTTGGAAGGGAATCTTTCTAGGTAGTCAGGTCAATTACCTATTTTACTGGTGTAATGGGTTTATTGCCCATCTCTCTTTGAGTTGCTTTGGGCTCTTTCTGGCAGTGCAACACCTCTTCTCTCCACTATGAGGTTCCTCCATGCCTCATGTCTCTTTTTGGGAGTTATTTCTTTCTTTATTTTTATCGAGGACATCCTGCTATGGATTGTTCTTAATTGGCTCTAGTGGTATGATCTTTGTTCCATAGTTTGGATCACTTCGTGGGCTAATTCTTTTACCAGCTTGGTGATGTGTTTCTAGACTCTATGCTTCCTCACCCATTCTTATTAATTCAACGTTCCTGATTTTGGTTTGTCCTTTGGTGCTTTTATAATTGGCCTTGTGATATTGTCACCAACCATCACTTTTGGGGGTTCCCCTACAATACCCCAGGTACAGTTTTAACTCTTACCATGTTTATTGTAGGTGCTTTTCCTCCTTGGGTTGCATCACCCTGTTTCCTTGTGGCCTAAAGCTCGTGTTCACATCTTTTCCAAACTAGAGAGATAGCCCTTCTATGTCTGGGTGCACTACAATAATAGTAGAAAGGTAATCTTGCTCCTCATCTTTCACCTCCTTTTCCATATTTCAGAGTATGCTAAGGCTCTACTGCTATAATAGTGGGTCTTATCTTTCCTGTCTTTTAGTTACTCTTGCACTCTTGTTTCTCATATTGTAGCAGCATTTGTTTGTGGTGTGATTTGTCCTTTCACAAGTGGCACATTGTTGAAAAAGGGGCATCTTGCATTCTTCCTTGACCCATGTTCTTAGTTCTTACATTTCTACACCAGACATCCATCCTTACTCTAAAACTGCCAATTCATGCATGTCCTTTGGTTATCTTGGCTAGAGGGGATTTCAATTCTTCCTAACATCCCTTCCTACCTCTCTTCTTTCATGGCTTTCACTCTTCATCAGTTTTTTAGTCCAAGTTGGTCGCTTGATGTGTCCTCCTCTCTAGAATCTATCTTTGAGGAAAATTCCTCCTTTCCTTTTCCCTTTTGATCTCTCTTATTGTTCTTGAGCTCTTTCTTCAATATTCTCATAGCTTTTATAAGTTCTACCACAACATCATGGAAGCATATTAATCTTCTCAAAATAGCATGTCCATGGACATTGCTTACAAGCATACAATGCCCTTCTTCTAGGGAAGAAAGTTTTTAGTTGTCTATTTACTTGAAGTCAAAATTATTCAAGAGGAGTGAAAAGTTTTTTGGAGCCACTCTTGGGGGGGGTGTCACCAACTCTATATCACGTGCGTTAAGGACTAATTAAAAAACCCCTTATCTATAAATTTTTCATGAATAAAACACACCCTTTTTCTATTTAATACCCCCTTTAAATGGTACCCTTTTGTATGTAAAAAATGTGTTAAAAAAGGGATTAAAAAATCCTCTTCTATTGAGCTCACGTGCTATGCTTACATATTTATGAGTGACCCCGCCGAGGACCCACTTCTATATTTTGATTTATTATTCGAAACTTGGAGGGAGAGTAGTTTGAAAAGGCTTTTTCAGTAATTATGACGTTACCCATGTCGTACCTCTCTAAGTATAACACTGCAGATTGAGTTTCTCAGTCCTCTCTCTCTCCAGTACATAAACAGATAAATCCTAGGTCTTGAGGGAGGGGAGAGCATATCCTCAAGTTTAGGGTTTAACTCTCTCTCTCTCTCTCTCTCTCTCTCTCTCAAGCATGGAAAACAAAGCTCCAAAGGTAACACCCAATCTTGAAGGAAGCACTGTAGGATGCACGACTATAGAGAACCCACCTATTGTCTTGGAAATGTTGGTGGAGGACATAGTTCCGTTGGAGGACATTGAATCAAACTCAATGGCCTTGACTAGTATCTCAGGTCAAAATAAGTACTTTGGTATAGGTATATGTGGTTTGGCCAAATCTATGTTTATAAGTGGGTCATTTGATTGAAGTATTGTTTATAATACAGTGTTCTTACCATTACAGGATTGCAAGTGCAATAAGAAAGTCCTGGTTGTGCAAGGATGAAGGACCTAGAATCGAGTGACATCATCATACAATATGAGGCTACAAAAAACAGACAAGAGTTGGAATGAAAAAGGAGTAAGAGGGATGATGATGTGCACGAGATTGATGAAGATAGAAAACAAAGGATCATCGTTGATATGGTGAAGTTTTTCAATGAAGAAATAATAGGCATGGAGACACAACTCAGGTGTAAAATGTTTCATTGATTCGCAAAACATCTTGTCGTACGAGGATTATGAGATCAACTCTCTAGAGAGGAGGATCAAGTGCAAGGAGCCATCTTAGCTAATGTCTGTAGGATATTGGCTACTATCAAACAAACAGCCAACAAACAAACATGAATTATTTAAGGAAGGCCATATTGATTGTGGTGATGAACTCAACTCAACACATGCCACTTTTGGAGGTCTCACGAGTCCTTTAGGTTTCTCAGCATAGCTTGTACGCTGCAAGATCACATGTCCATGCTCAACTTATCCTCTCGGTTATCATGGCCATCACTGCTATCAGCTTCAATGTTGATTGGTGGTGGAGCAAGGTCTTTAGTCTCAACAGTGATCCCCTTAGTAGGCAAATGCTCATTGAAGGAGCGAATCCCCACATCATCGTTGATCATTCCACCACCCGAATTATCCTTGACCAACTTTGAGGCTACCTTATCTTGCTCATCTATAGATACAGTCTAGACCTATTCTTTGAGCACTCGTCTCTATTGTTGTATATTTTGTAAATGAGCAAGGATGATGACCTGCATAATCGCACATGTAAACATAAAATACATTAGAGCTTTACCTCTTGGAAACACAAGGGGACCTTGTTAAGTAGCATATACAACAAGAAGATGCTAATTATAGCTAGAAGAGGAATAGTGCTAGTTAATATATACTGCAACTTAGCATTGAAAGAGAGATATTATCATATACTTCTAATAGGCATACATAGAGAGAGGTATGCTGGTAGCTAGCTCATAAAGCAAGGTGGGTGCTAGTTAGCACATAATTTATCTTAACCATAGTGCTAAATAGCACAGCTACATTAGGCAAAGTACTAAGTAGCACCTGCTAACATTAGGTAAAGTGGTACTTAGCACTTGCTACATGAGCTAGAATGCTGAAATATATAAGCTAGTGACCTTAGACAATGTTATTTAGCAGTATTGACTTGAACTAAGATAGGCAAATGCTAATTAATAGGGCCTAATGTCACCGGCTTCTATTTAGCATTTTGTCTCATGTAGGAAGGCAGTATTTAGCAAGCTACTGTGACATTAGATAAAGTGGTACTTAGTACCTGCTACATGATCCAGTTGGTGTTATTAGGCACTATTAATTATTAGTTTCTAGCTTCAACTATGATAGGGTTCTATTTAATAAAATACTAATTTGCACATCGAGACATGCTAAGTAGGACTTACTCACATTTGGCATAGTGCAAATTAGCACCAACTGACATCGTGCATAGTGCTTAACAAGATCTCCTTATCCTATATGGTGCTAATTAGCACTTTGTGGTATGTAAATAGGTGCTAGTTAGCACTTTGTAGTATGTCTAGAGGTGCTAATTATCACTCTGCAGTATATCTATAAATGTACACCTATAGTGCTATAATTAGCAAACTTGTTGACATACTATAGAGTACTTATTAGCACTCTGTAGTATATCTATAGAGTTCTTATTAGCACTCTGTAGTATATCTATAGATCCAGACCTATAGACATACTACAACGTATTGATTAGCACCTGTATACACACTATAGAGTACTTATTAGCACTCTGTAGTATATCTATAGAGTACTTATTAGCACTCTGTAGTATATCTATAGATCCACACCTATAGACATACTACAATGTACTAATTAGCACCTGTATACACACTATAGAGTGCTGCTAATTAGCACCTGTATATACACACTATAGAGTGCTAATTAGCACCTGTAGATATACTATAGGGTGCTAATTAGCACATGTAGACACACTATAGAGTGCTAAAATAGCACCTGCAGACATTTTGCAAAGGCTTTTTTAGCACCCATTGACATGAAAATTAGCTTTACCACACATCTAAAATGAACTTACCTCCATCAAACCCCTTGAAGCCCACACCAGACATGGCACTTGATGGTATCTACATACTACAATTTGCAACTTCGCATTTGTTTACTGAGTTGGCATATAGTTGTGCGAAACAACAAAAGGTGTGGTAGGAATGTTTCCAAGGTAGAACCACAAGCATATGTACCTCCTTGTTAAGAATAGGTAAACCCCATGCAACACATTTTCCCTTCACTTCCACCTTCTCGATAACAAGGATAGGTGTAGATGATTGGTGAGGGGAGATGAAACCATTCACTTATGGTTGTTTCTAGCTTTAATTCTGACTCTAGGATTCATGTCTCAATGCAACTACTTCATATAGTTGGTATCTTGACAATGCTTCTTCCCCAACAAGTACATTACTTCTCAAAGAATTTTGTTCAATAATATGGAATCTGCGAAGGATGTGGTCACAATGTCATGTGTACCAACAATGGCTCCTACCTAGTCAAGGGTATTGGAATCTGTGCAAGATGGTCACATTGTTATGTGTGCCAACAATGCCTCCTAATCCTAGTTAAAGGTATTGGTGATATTTGACTTATTACTACAAGTGTGAGGATTTTTATCTTAAAAATGTACCTTTTTGTTCTAGGTATATATAAAAATCTACTTTTAGTTCCCACTCTAAAAAGAGGGGATCTTAATGTTAAATTTGTAACCAACATGGGATATTAGAGGACCTACCTCAACAACATGGGATGTTAGAGGACCGGCCTCAACCTGATCCTCCACCTAGACAGGGTTTGCGAAGGATGTATCCTTGGAAAACTCTCCCACCAATTTTTCCTAAAAAATATAGTGAACATAGCTATAACCAACAAATTGTAGCTAATAACCAACAAATTGCGGCTAATACACAATGATGTGTGTGGTCCAATCCAAACTTTGTCTTTGGGAGGAAATCTTTGCTTTGTGACCTTAATGAATGATTATACTAAATTCGGTTGATCTTACCCCATGAAAGAAAAAATGAAACCAATTTAAAAGTCCAAAGCCTCGTATAGATAGAGAGGGGGGATTTTGTCTAATTCTTTCAAAGACTTTTTGGCACAAAATAACACTAAGCATCAAGGCATAGCTCCGTAGAAAAATGGTGTTGAAGAGAAAAAATAGGACTCTCACATGGAGATGCATGGTTAAAGGTTAACAACTTCCATAAAAGTGTTGAAGAGAAAAAATAGGACTCTCACATGGAGATGGTTAGATGCATGGTTAAAGGTTAGCAACTTCCATAAAAGTGTTGGATGGAAGAACTTTTTTAATGCTACCTATGTATTAAAATAAGTGCCCCACTAAAGCTTTGAAAACCATCACTCCTTATGGAGCCTAGTTTAACAAAAAACCATCACTCCCTATGAAGCCTAGTTCAACAAAAAACCATCACTCCCTACTATGAAGCCTAGTTCAACAAAAAACCTAATGCATGTTTTTGGTTATTTGGCATATGCCCATGTGCCAACACAAAGCAATACTACGCTTAATGATAAGGCAATGAAATGCATTTTTATGGATATCTTTCAAAAACCTTAGGCTATCGCCTTTACAATGCTCTTACCAAGTAAATCATTGTCTCAGTAGAGATGTTCTCTTTGTTGAGACAATGTATGCTTGTTTGAGGTGGACATCCACGTAACTCGATCGAGTTATGTGGTTGAATCCATGTATGTGTCACTTGTATGTGTCAACTTGGTAAGTGGACATCGACCATGTAACTTGAATGAGTTATTCTTTGCATATGTGGATGACATGTTTATAACCCGACCAAGTAACATATACATACTTTCGAAGCGCGCTTCATGCATGCACCAACACGATCATGCTCCCCCTTCCCATGGCCAGTCCCAAAAAAGCTCCAAATGGCCTGTCTACCAGTCTCTGAGTGCCATCTGTAAAGCCAATAGAACTACCTCAAAGACTTAAACTAACCACCACACCTATCATACCAAATCCATCACTCATGCCATGTGCCTCCATAGTCCATCATAAATGCATTGTGAAGGGAGAAACAATGATGTACAAAAAGTGCATTATGCAAGTGATCATCTCACGAATGTAAAAATGGTACTCCTTGATGATACAAGCTGCCTCGGGGGTGTTGGCAACTCCATCCAAGTGTATCTCTGCATTGTAATAGCTAATAGCACCAAAATAGCCACCTAAAGTGTAATAAAAATTCGTCTTAATACAATGGTCAATTGTGATCTATTACATCACAAAGCAATCAATGATATTATACTTGCTCTAAAAAGTAGTACTCATACGGTATCTCCTGGTAGGGCAACAATGTATAGTTCTCAGCAAAGTCCACCACTAAGATAACCACACCAATGGGAAACTACTCCAAGAACACATGAAACTAATGGTCCTACCTCTTGGCACAATGGGTGTGTCATATATAAGGGTAGATGTGCTCTCTAAAAGAAGTATTGCACAATGCATGTGCAATATATTTTTCCACGAGCTACAAGCTCTTGGATTTCTCCCCACCATTGAGCAAGCGCACTACATACTCATATGGCCGCCAATGCACTACCTCAATGTCACTAACATTCCCCTCAAGGATAGGTAGCCCTCCAAACCCAGCACATGTGCCACACATCCCCTCGACACATGAAAGGTGATGGTATAAGGCATTTGGCTTGCATGGACACAAAAGAGAGAGTATGAAATTGTGTGGGCTAGTAGGTCTCCTATTGTTTCCTCTAAGGGAACGAAACACATCATAGTAAAGATGAAACTCCGCATGGTATCAAAACAACATGTGTCGTGTTGATGGCTTGCATCGCTCAAAAGATCTTTGGCCAATCTTGAGGTGAGGTTGTGCCTCCACAAACTAAGTGTATAACTTAATTTGACTCACCTTAAGAAAGCAAGCCCCATATTCAATGAACACACCCTTTGAGGCTCTTTTTCACAATGCTTTCTTCAACACTGGCAAAGCTCTACAATTCTCCTCCCAAAATTTCTCTAGAAGTGCCTTAGTGCTATTGTTAATTAAACGATTACACCTAGGAGCACGATCACTAGAATCCCACAATACCCCAGCATCTAGAATTTCCCTCCTCAAAGAACCACCTTTAAGAGTGTGGTGCTATGTGAAGAATGCACGAGATAACTCTCATCTCGCCTGCCATGTGGGGTCTACAAATGGCCGCTATAATAGCGTGACGAGCATCTAATGCATCCAAGGTATTCCTCTTCTTGATGGACGCATATGAGCGACAAACACTATTAAGAACCTCAGCACCCGCTCTCCTCTCTCGACACTCACCAATCCCAACAATATCCCTACACTTAGCTAGGTCAGGATGGTCAATAAGGGATGTTGAGAAGAACAAATTGTGACAAGGGAGTGAGATCTTGAAAGAAGTTGCAAATGATCTGGGACACACAACAACGTATGGCGGCTCCTAGCATTCACACTCTCACCAAGAGGAGGAGGATTAAACATTGTGAGAAGGGAGTGAGATCTTGAAAGGAGTTGCAAATTATCTTAGACACACGATGACATATGGCGGCTCCTAGCATTCACACTCTCACTCTAGAAGGAGGAGGAGGAGGAGGAGGCTCACATGATTCAACCAAACCAAGGGGAGCAATATTAGGGAGAGGTGGAGGAGGCTCATGTGGAGAAGGTGAGGGTGGTGGTGGCCCACCAACATTAGTTGGCTGCCTATTGCCATACTCTCCACTCTCTTTTTCACTCGTGAGCTATCCTCTTTCTCTCCACTTCTTGAGCCACATGAGCAGGGGGCTCTCCTATTCCTATCAAATTTATTACTCTTATAACTTTGTGAGCCCATTCTCTTTATGAAATGCTATGAAGACTAGACACCAAGTTATGATTGAACGAAATGAGCATAGAAGTGTGTGCATTTGTAGGAAAAAAATACTCTCTTATCTTGTATTGTATTGGATATTCTAATTCATAAGATATGATTTCCTTATTCAATTGGATGATTATGGATTAATAGATATATCTTTTTTATTAAATCTACATGATAACTTTAGTTAGCTTTTTAAAATGGAGAGGATTTTGATCTAATATATATTTAAAAAAATACTAAAAAATAAAAATTCTAAAAATAAAGAAAATCTCTCTCAAAAGCAAGACAAAAAATATATTTCTTTTAACTAAAAAATAATATATTATTTAATTTAAATATGTTATCTATTTTTTAAAATTTTAATTTACTATTGTGAAAATAAATAATAAAAAACGTACACAATATATATATATTCAATAAACTAACAAATACATGTGATTTTTAAAAAAATCATATAGATGAAATAGTATATTTTCTTTTTATTTAATTTTTATTTTAAAAAATAAATATCAAAATAGTATTTTACATATATATGGATGGATTATCTATAAATTAAATATGTATTATTTTACATGTATGTTAAACCATGAGTGGATGCACCCATGCATGGGAGGTGATGATGACATGGGAACTCAAATTGATGATGTGGAATGGCTGACTACCGATGTGGCATACAGGTGAGACACATGGCAGTAACTCAAGATGAGGTAGTAGCTCTCCCTCCTTGATGTTGTGTTGGTCCATGTGACATAGCATCTAATGAGGTGGCATTCCATGTCATTTATAATGAGGTGGAATAGTAAGGTGGCATCCAAGTCATCAATGATGAGGTGGCATGCCAAATGGCCAGAGGCCTCACTCATAGTGATCACCCAAGACTACAATCATAGGCCTCACTATCTCCTAGTGATGCCAAAAGCTCCACAGTCTCAGGAGAGACCCTTGTGACCAAATGGTCATTGGCCTTACTCACTAGTGATCCCTAAGACTTCATGGCTTGAGGAGAACCCTATGGCCAAACGGTCATAGGCCTCACTCACTAGTGATCCCCAATACTCCATTTCTTAAGGAGATACCTATGGCCAAACAATCAAAGTCATCACTCATTAGTCATCCTCCAAGACTACTTTCATTATTAAAAGAATAGTTGCTAATATCCGTAGCCTTTTGAATAACGTAGGCCTCACTCAATAGTGATCCCTAAGACTTGATGGGACTCTAAGACTTCATGGCTTTAGGAGACCCCCTATGGCCAAACAGTCATAGGCCTTCCATTACTGATCCTCCAATACTCCATGCTTGTAGAGACCCTTGTGGCCAAACGTTCATAGGCTTCACTCAATAGTGATCATGGCTTATTTGAGCATATAGGCACATTTTCCTCATAATTATCTATTGTTGGATCATTCAATTAAGTAAAAGTACATAATTGTTTGTATAAAGATGTGCTATACAAAAAAAAGCCTTTTTGTATACTTTAAAAATAGATAATAATTAATTAAAAAAAAGAAATTACATGTAAAATTTACTTAATAAATTAAGGTAAGAATTCCATTGCATGAATTCCTTGTTCGTAAATTGGGGGTGGAATTGGAGTTGAAACAAAGAAGTTATCAATGTTTTATGGTCGTACTATCTACCTCTCTAAGTTTGGGACATGCCATATGTACTATATTTGTGACGTAAAAATTTTGGCATTTGAAATTTCTTATTTTTGATCGAACCATATATTTAAGTGCACAATTAAGAGTGTGATGTTTCATTAGAAGATCTCAATGTCAAATTCATTTGCCAAGTGGGTGAGATTAGCCAAGTGGTTCTCCATTGCTTATTTCTTTGTTTTTCAAGCTACACAACTTATAAGATTTTCATAGATTCTCCTATAGATTTTAGTTTTCTATAGAGTGGAGCTCACGAGGTGTCATTAAATGTTTTCTTGAAGTTTTTAACTATTATGTGGGCACCTTGTCTGTAAAAACCTCACATAGTCGGCTCTATAGTAGCTTGTTTGGTGGTTTCCATTTGAATGTAGACTATAGCATATAGTCTGGTAAACACACACTTTACAAACAGACAAAAAACTACACAACAATCAACTATATTACAATCATACAGCTAATTGATTCTAGTGTCCATTTCTATCATGAATTAGTTGATGATAATTTTTGTCTCGAGATGACTTAAGAGATCTGTCAAGGATTCTATTTTTTTCCAGTGCTCCATTATAGTGTGACATGTGGTAGATAAAATCTACAATGGTTTGCAATTTTCTAATCACTTAATAGTCCAATTAATAGTTTGAGCAATTGTGAATATTTCAATCGTCCAGCTTTTATAATTTCTAGCCTAAACAATCTATGACTTCTCCAATCATCAACTTCTTCAATCGTTTGCATTAACAATTTATTCTACATTCCAATCAATGGATTGGATTGGTTCAGTAATTGCTGCACAGAGAAATCACTCTAATTTTCCAATCATGGCTTCTTCAATTGGTTGATCAAATTGTCCGATCTTATAGTTCAATCCATGATTCCCCTTATCTAATAGTTCAACCAGATCCCTGCCTGAGTTCAGAAAACAACTCTAACTCCTTGTTCCATTTTCTTCCCCGACGCACGCGTGGGTATCTTTGGCGATCCAGAGCCTAAGCACCGTATGGTCAGCACCCTCTAGGCTCCTTCGCAAGTCACCTAGCACTTCACTCATAGGCCGCTTACTTGGTCCCTCATCCACTGTACCGGAAGCTCACCATTTAAATCGAACCGAGGCTGGTCAACCGGCCTTGCTACACGAGACGTTCTCCATTGACTCTCCGTCAGCTGTTGCAACTTTATCACTTAGGTCTCCACGACCTCATTCACAAGATGGTCAAAATGCTTCGCTAGTATTCTTGACATAAAACAGTCATTTAAAAACAGGTTTCATAACTAGAGTTTCTAATGAACTCTCATCTTTCCACATTGTTCCACATCATTTCCCGTTATTCCTCATTCTTCTACATCAATTCACATTGCTTATTCCACATCCAATCATATGTATTCCCATCGTCCTTCATCCATCCATTCACATCCAATCACATCATATTACATCTCATCACATCTATCTGAGTCATATCTTATCCATTCATATTTAACCAGATCCACATCATATCTCATCCATTCATATTTAACCAGATCCACATCACATCTCATCCATTCACATCTCATAACATCACATTAACATCTCATCACATCCCACCACATCCATTTCAGATATCATCACATCACATTCACATCCATTCACTTCTCATCACATCCTTTCACATCTCATCACATCCACTCACACCTCATCACATACATTCACATCTCATCAAACCCAATTCACATCTCATCACACCTGTTCTTCACATCTCATCACATCCACTCACATCTCATCACATTCACATGCACATCCATTTACATCCCATCACATCCATTCACATCACATCACATTCATCCACATCTCGGCACATCCATCCTCATCTTATCACATCTCGTTCACATCTATCCACATCACATTACATTCATTCCATTCATATCACATCACATCCACATCTATCCACATAACATTCACATCTATTTACATCACATCACATCAATTTACCTTCATTCAGATCCACATCTCATCATAACACATCCATCCTCATCTTATCACATCTCGTTCACATCCACTTTTAGTACAGGTTCTCTACTTTTGATAATACTGATAGGACTTTTCTAAGTTTCTGCCAATTGCTTGACCTAGTTAAAGGTACTTTTTTTCGATCCCATTAAATCTGAGTATCAGAGTGTTGTTGAAGGTTTAAAAAGAAAAAATAAACCTTATCAGAATTGAATAGTAAAAACTCAGAAAGAGCAGTTACCTATTGTATTTTCATTCCTTAAGCTTCATTAATGAGAATTAATTCTAAACTTTCGTTTACTCATTAGATCCTCGATCTTCCTAGGGATTCCAGATTCCCTTTTCTAAATAAGAATTATCCAAGTTTTCTTGATGGATATTTTTACATTCTTTCTCGAATTTCTCAAATAAGATATATTCAATATTCTTCTTTTTATAAAAGATTCATGGGATTTACAAAAATCAATTCTACCCAAATTTCTCAATAAAAATCATAATACTCAAAATTTTACTTTTGATAAATACTCATAATTTGAATTATGCCAAAAATTTCTCTTTTACCATTTAATTACTTGGATCTCAAATATCATGGGAATTCCTCTTTTTGCATAAAAATGAATTTACCAAAAATTTCTCTTTTTTTTAAATTAAATATTTATGCATAAATACTAGAATTTTATTCTCCAAGAATATGATGACAATCATTCTTTTTGCATAGGATGTCTAATCCTAGACTCTATGGTAGGAAGTCCTCTTTTAGCATTACGCATAAAAATAAGATATGTATTATTTTCTGAAAATTTTTGCCATAGCTTCGCTGCTGCTGCTATTACTGATAATTCTCATTTTTTCTAAAAGAATAAAAACTTGTAATGAAAATATGAAAGTAGTTCCTCTTTTATGCTTAAAATCAAACTATGAATTTAAATCATAATTTTAACCATAATTATAAACATAACTATGATTATCCCACTAGATTAAGCTAATTTCAACATTCCTCTTTTCCCAAATTGTTAGGATAATCCATTTCTCATTTAGAATGAATAAAAGTAATCTTTATTTACTCATAAACAATCTAGAAAAAGGATTAACCATTATTTTCACTAATCCATAATCATGAAAATATGAATTCTTATCCTCTAGCTCATCGATCCTAGAGTTTAGATTTGAATTAAGAGACTAACATTGAGAAGCATCCTTTTCCAAGGGATTTAGCCATAAAGATGGATATTCTTTTAGAGAGAGAGAGATTTACTTAAAGAAAGAATTACAAATAAGCATAAAGACTAACTTTCTCTTAATTAAACATTAAGACTTTTAGGGAAAGCTTGATTTGAATTAAAACAATCATTTAGAAAGCTTCTCAAGCTTAAGAGGGGTTGAGAAGATGAAGTCATTGAGATAAATTAAAAAAAACCATATAAATTGAATTTACCTCCAAGTTTGGCTTGATTCTCTTAACAGAGTGAAGCCCCCGACCAATCAATTGGTCCACCAAGAGGAGAAGAGCAACTCCAAGAGTTGTTGGAGAGAGAGAGAGAAGTTTCAAGCTCTCAAGAGAGGAAAATTTAAGGGATAATAGAAAATATGATGATTTTAATATATTATTGGCATGGTATAGCTCCAATATAAAAATACAAAAGAATGAGGGTCTATTTATAGGTGAGGAGGCCACTAACCAAGTCCAACTGGGTTCTAGAATTTTCCAGGTTCAGTTTGACTCAATTTGGACAAGATTTGGACCAGTTTGGCTCCCTTTTTTATTTGGTTTGATCCAGGAGAGAGGAGAGATAAAAATATCACAACTTTTTAAATTAAAAAACCCTTCCACACATGTGAAAAAGGAACCTACATCAAAGGTCCCCCTCTCCTTACCAAGGTGTCAAAAATGCATCATTTCTCCAAAATATCTCATTTTTTTAGTAATATCTCTTAATTTTTAACAAATAAACCTTGTACTCAGTCAACTCTTCATCTTATGTGAGCATTTACTCATTTTTGGGTATTTTCCTTTATTCTTTGGATTTATCTTATCCCAACACTTGGATTAATCCAATTGGCCCGTTGGAACCTTAATCAGACCATAATCCAAAAATTTCTGAAAATGTAGACCCTTAGGCTAAGGTCCCTTATACGATTTTCAAATAATTCCTAATGCACATTGAAAAGTTCATTTTGGACTTCTGATTCAGGGGAATCCATTTTATACACTAGGAGAATTTTTGTATCTAAAGATATCTCAATTTTGAATTATCTCTCTCTAGACATTTTCTCTCTCTAAGCCAAAATAGGGTAAAACAAGATCTTTCTTCTATTTTAGAGAGGGGAATAATTACAAGAACAGAAGGGGAGGTTCTTACACCTTTACACCTCAAAAGCTGGAGGGAGGAATCTTACACTGAGTAGGAAGAGACCTACGAGAGGAGCTGATGCTTCGAGGAGTACACCAAGCACCCCACCTAGCTCTCCCATCCGGGTGAAGCCCTGATGAAGCAAGTTATTGGACACACTATCCATTCCTTGATGAAGAACCATCGTAAAGTTAAGCACAAGCTGCTTAACTACACAGGGCCATGCTATAGAGCTTTTTACAGTAGCTGACTAAGCCGTGGTCCGTGATCAGAGCCGTGGTCAGCAGCTACTCGGACGGGGTTGACTACCCACACTGGAGCCTTGGGGGGCAAATTTGTAGCATGACTTACATCTCACAGAGACCTATGATGTAAACCAGCATACAGGTATAATCTTGGATATCGAGGGAAGACACCATCCAGTCCAGCTTAACATAGGACTTGTGGAGGAGGCACTAGCATTACCACAACTGGAGCAACCATATGTCCACCTTGTCAATGTCTTTAAGCTCACTCGTGGCCTATATGGGGGCAATGCCAACAAGGATGGAGTTGAGAGGGTCAACATTTCCCAAGAAGACTTTGTGATGCTAGCTCATGCCCTCGAGTTTCTCCTTATGACAAGGTGGACCAACGGGTTTAGCAGGTGTAGTTTGACAACCTTGGCTCATGTGCACCAGGGCCAACAGGCCGATTATCTCTTCCAGGAGCTCCATGCCGTTTTCTCCAAACCACCCCAAGGAAAGTTGGCAGCTGCTAGTTTACATACCAGGGTTCTATATTACGCACTGGGATAGGAGGAGATGCCACTAGCTATACAGTTGAGTGGACCAGATGCTGCAGTTGCTTCTTTATACCCTCCATCCACCATTTCCCCACTAGCCAAGAGGCCCCACCATGAACCCGCCGCCGCAACTACCGAATAGGCATAGCTACCCCCAAGCCCCAGGCCCACACATGAAGATATTATTGTCTCATTGCAGCTATAGAAGCTGCCAAGAAGGCTGTAGAAGAGGAAGAAGATCGCTAGAGTCATAAATTCTTAAATAGAAGTCTTTATGAGACCCCATCCCTTTGACAGGTTCACCAAAATGCCACCTCATGATGATCAGGCAGGGCCCTCCTCCCCCAGTGACACCCAAAATACCGTCAACACTCGTCGTTAAGCCCGCACTGGTAGTTTCAGCTCTAGCCATAATTACATAGAAAGCATCAAGGTGGCCTAGGGAGACATGCCCAGTTTTGCCCAAGGTTTTGCTAACATGGCTCGAGAGCTCATCCAACATATGACAGACTGCATCTCTAGGCAACAAGAAGTGGCACAAATTTCACAGAGGGAAATGTTATTAGCCAAAGCCCAAGAGCACGCAATGTCTAAGAAGTTATACTAGACAAATGTGCGGTTTATGGACCTCCAGACAAAGTTTGATCAACAAAAAGAATAGTTGGGCACGGCCATTTCCAAAATTATTGAGCTTCAGCAAGCAACAGGTTAACCAAGCCCATGCAACGACTGCAATAGCCCACAAAGAGCTGACCGTCATAGACGGACTACATCAAGAGGCAATGAGCCGGGCCCAAACTGTAGAGGAAGCTCTTGCCCACACAACCGAGGATTTTGCAAGGCACTGTGACTTGACACAAAAGCCACCCTCCATCACCTACATGAACAACTCAAAGAGTTAGAGGCCCGGGCTGCCCAGCCAACAACCACCCCATCAACCCCTTCATCTAGCTTGATCAATCATAAGGTGGACACACTTATGGAGACTCAAATTGAGCTCCCTATTTTGGCATTCCCCCCTCAAACCCCTAGACAACTCCTTGACTTGTAGTATCGAGCCATCCGCCTCAACCTCCTCTAGCATGATATTTATATAGAGGAGTCCCTCTCCCACCAACAATTCACTTATGCTCTCTCCAAGATCCCCCTCGATACCCTAAACCTCATTCCCCATTTTTTCTTCCATGTATTGATCACTTTCCAACACTTCATGACTTCTTTGAACTGCCCTTCCACTCCCTATGCAAGCCATCCTAACCACTTGGAGCCTATTACTTCAATATGGTTTCCCTGCCTCAGCCCCATCTGACCTCATTGAGTTATCCTTACTAGATGGTGTCTGCCCCTACCCTTATCTCCCCCTCCTCTCAAGCTAGGCGCTGCAGTATCTCTGCACCACTGGATGGCACCCCACCTTTACTAGACCCCACCGTTCCCTGACACGAGCCTCAAGTACCAAGCTGTACTTCCTACATCATATATGAAGTCTCCTCATGCAACATATACTCTTCTTGGATGTCTTCTATCCAATCTTTATGCACTTTTGTGATGGTAAGCAATGTACAAGCCCACATTCTTGCGAGTGAATCAATCACCACATTATCCTTCCCCTTTGTATAAGTGATCTTAAGATCATAATTTTGAAGGGCTAGCAACCATCTCCTTTGCTTAAGTGAGAGATTTGGTTGAGAAAGGAAATACTTGAGAACCCTATGGTCACTTCTCACATAAAACTTGCTCCCATAGAGACTCGTGATTCTATTTCTTGATCGCATGTAATATAACACTCATTTCTTGATTATAAATGTGCATCTCTTTCTCTTTGTAATCAAGTTTACGGCTTTCAAAAGAAATTACCCCGGTGGCCTTAATATAACATGGCATTGTGACGTGAAAAATTGATATCTTTCATTGTCAATTTTGTGCATATTTTGATGGTTTCGCAATGGTAATAAGGTGGAAGCTTGTCCAAGAAGATTGCGGCGCCCACAATAGAATAACGGCGTGGTGATGCGGCGGCTTGGCGGCTACCCCGATAACAGCATTCTATCTTCAAATATAATGGTTTTACTTGATTTAGGGTGCACACATTGTAAATGCCACAAGTATGCTTGATAAATACTTTGGTATGGTAGATGGGCTAGTGATGTGGAAAATAAAAGTGGGCCTTCATGCTCACATGGATTTTAATTGTATTATTAATATGGTATTCACCATAAGGCTACAAGTTGGGGAGTGTGGAAGGCATGTGGAGGAGTGTGTGTAGGTGCATAATTGGGAAAGATTCTTCTAGAATGCCTACATGGAAGAGGAGAATTCTGCCATGTGTAAGTGGGATCTCCACCTACATGCCACTTAGGCTTGGCTATTATCTCATCACACCCTCAAAGTCAAAAAGTCTTCAATTTAATAATCAATAGAAGACTTAGCCTAAGAGGACAATTGATGGTGACATCTACCCTTATGTCACTGAAGGGTTGAAGTTTTTTATGTTGTAATTTGTAACAATGGAAGAGAGGGTGATTCTCCACCTATAAAAGGAGCCCTCCTCTCCCTTTCAAATCAAGGAATGAGCCTCCTCAATTGAGCATTTTGTGTCATTGCCATTCTCTTATCTTTCAAACCCTTATTCAAACACTCTCTTTACATATGAATGTCTCATTTAGCATTAGCTCCTCATGCTTAACCCAATTTTGGACCTCTTTGATGATTCATGATAAGGGGGATAAGGAGTTATTATCTTGGCGGGCCTGTGACTTCTCAAGGTAGCCCTTGCCTTATTGCCGCCCTCCTTTGGAGGTACCAATGGTTTTAGCGGTAATGAGCATGTGGAAAGACTTTGGGGACCATAGGTAAATCTTCACGATTGTCCGCTGAGCAATGTTAACCCTTACCCTCTAGCTTGAATCATGAAGGAGATGAAAGGCAAGAGGCTATGTGAAAATTGAGGTTTCATTCAAAGAGAGAGAAGTGCAGTTTTTTGTGGTCCAATACCCAAATTTCAACCGGTAATTACTCATCACTCGGGTATTGTTTTCTTAAATTGATCATATGGCTAGGAAGCTCTTTCTATGCTCTTTTCACTCATGTAACTAATTTCTTAATCACTTACTTCATTGATGATTAGAATTTCTCCCAAAGTTGCTAATTTCTAGGCGAATTTTGGCAGTTTTATAGTCTTGTAGTAAAATGCTCATAACTTTTCGCTCGGTTGTCCGTTTTTGAAAGTTTTTATATGGACGCGAAGCTCTCTTCAAGCTCTACGCATCTATCTAATCATCTCTTGCACAGCCTATATGGATTTAAAATTGCAATTCTCTGTGTATCTCTGTTTTTATAGAATTTTGGCAGTTTTATAGTCTTGCAGTAAAATGCTCATAACTTTTCGCTCGGTTGCCCGTTTTTGAAAGTTTTTATATAGGCGCGAAGCTCTCTTCAAGCTCTACGCATCTATATAATCCTCTCTTGCACAGCCTTTATAGATTTAAAACTGCAATTCTCTGTGTATCTCTGTTTTTATAGCTTTTTGGCCATTCTTTCTTCTTAATCATGATTAATTCCTCCTAATCCCTTATCAAAAGGCAAACCCCATGTGTCTTATCCTCTTGTAAGTGATTGCCATATTCATTTTCTTTAATATGTTCCGTCCAAATCGCCCAATTCGAACGGATGAACCTTACCAATATTCCCCGTATGTTTCCGTTCACATAATCCTGAGTCGGAAGATTTTCTTCCAACAAAGAATCGCCCTTTTGTTTGGAGCTGCAAGACTGGCAGAAATTCTTGCTTCTCCGAAGCCTTTCATCTTTCCTTCCATGAATTATGATCTCACCTTTGATGTGTATATCTTTATCCTAATCTAGGGAGAGAAAGAGAGGTGAGGAGGCTGTGAGGTTTCATACAAGTGTGTTTTGATTCTGAGAAGTGATCGAAGTCCAAACCCCAACTTCGTGTCACATCTTTTGGTGGAGGCGGCGGGCAGG
The DNA here is from genome assembly GCF_041138505.1 of Cibotium barometz. Classification (NCBI taxonomy): domain Eukaryota; kingdom Viridiplantae; phylum Streptophyta; class Polypodiopsida; order Cyatheales; family Cibotiaceae; genus Cibotium; species Cibotium barometz. The sequence goes on from NC_141053.1 coordinate 4,393,544, forward strand.
TTTTACTTAGAATTATTCTATTTTAACCTCAAGGTCCTGCATGATTAAAGGAAAGTTGTTTTGAAACAAGTAAATTTCCCTTGTCACTACTCATCTTTTGGTGCAAGATGTTCAACATTCCGGTGTTCCGTGGATCGGAAGGAGAAGACCCGGGGAGTTATCTCCGAGAGTTTAACCGAGCATGTCGCTTGACGGGTTGGTCTATGAAGGAGAGGGCAGAAATACTTCCAGATTTCTTGGAGGGTATAGCCTTAACTTGGCATGAGGCTTTGCCAGAAGAGTCCAAGAATGATTGGGAAAGGTTGACCAAAGCAATGAAGGAGAGATTTGGGACAGTGGAGTCGCCAAATGCTTTACTATTGCAATTGGATCAAATTTTCCAAAAGGATGGAGAGTCAGTTTCTGCCTTTTCAGTTAGGTATGAAGCCTTATTCATCAAATATCAACAAGCTGCTTTACATGTTGTTGCTTCTTCTTCTTCACCTTCTATGGAAGATTCAAAGAGTTCTTTAGCAATGGAGCACCTTAAGATGAGCAAGTTTATCAGGGCTTTGGATCCCCGCTTGCATGGAAAAGTTCTTAGCAAAGATCCCACTAGTTTTAAAGAGGCCCTTCGTATTGCTTTGAAGAAGGAGGCCACTCTTCATATTGAGTCCACATTCCAATCTTCTCCAAGTGTGCCAACCCCACCACGAGTAGAGATAGCCTCAACATCTCAAGTACAAGCTCCATCCTTGGATCATAACATTGCACAACTTATGGCAGAATTTGCTGATTTGAAGTTACACTTAGTCAATGCAAGGCCACCTAGGGTTCCACGAGCTGAGGATAAACCTAGGGATAGAAGTAGTGTCACATGCTATGAATGTCAAGAGAAGGGGCACTATCGTACTGAGTGTCCAAAGTTGAGGAAAAGTGAGGATAAAAGTTTAGCACTTTTAGAGGAAACATGCTCAGAAGAAGAAGAGGAAACATTGATGCCATTAATGGCAAAAAGGGGTCGTAAAACTAGGAGTCGGGAAGAAGAAGAACAAGAAGATAAATCTGAAGAAGAGGAGAAAAATAAGAAGAAGAAGAAGTCATCTAGGAGAAAAATTGGACAATCTGATTTTCCTCTTGGACAAGGATCTCTTAGTTATGACCTCTTGACAGATCTTAGGGAGAAAACGGCACAAATCACATTTGGGCAGCTTTTGGCACTCTCTCCCAAGCTCAGAAAGGAATGGGGTAAGCTGGCTAGCACAAGGGAATCTAAGAAAAAGAAGAAGAGGGATAATGGGACTCCTATGGTTCAGAAGGTGGATATTGATGTAGGAGATGATGTGCCTGTGATTGATGTCATCATTGAGGGGCAAACAATTTCTAATGCATACATTGATGGAGGTGCATCAATCAATGTCATGAGTGAAAAAACAATGAAAGATGCTGATTTAAAGTTGTCTTCTACCAACTCTCCCTATCGCATCAAACTTGCTGATAATACTAGGGTGAAAACCTTAGGAATTGTCAGGAATTTGGGAGTGGATGTATGCGGTATTTCTGTGCCTACAACTTTTCAGGTCATTCCTACAAAGCCTGATGCTAGGGCTTACCCATTGATATTGGGTAGGCCATGGCTTCGCCAAGTGAAGGCAATTCAAAAGTGGGAGACAGGTGATCTTATTCTACAAGGTGAGAATAAGAAGGTCCACTACAACATCAAGAGTCGTCGCAAGAAGGTGGTAAGAGGTGAACCTTCAACTTCTGAAAGTTCAGAGTCAGAGTCATCCGATGAAGAAGAGACAAGTGGTAGCTCCGAGGATTCCATCTCAGAAGGAGAGGTGGAGGGAGTTGCATTTGGTCTTTCCCTAGGAAGGGATCGAGGGGATGCTGAAGACAATGGAGCCTTGGAAGGGGAAGCTTCTTCAACCATGTGCAAGAAAGGAGATGTGGACCTCACTAGTCTTCACCAACAGAATGAACTTCTTCTTGATGAGTCCATAGCAGGTACTGAAAGGGAGGATTACTTAAAAATGTTAGATGGATTTCCTAACCTTTTTGCAAACAGCTACTCACAAGTACGCCAAGTTACCTTAGTAGAGCACAAGATTGATCTCAAGCCCCAAAGTAAGCCAGTGGTACAGCGACTAAGGCGTTTGGGAGTAGTGCAAGCAGAGGTGCTGAAGAAGGAGGTAACAAATTTGCTTGAAGCTGGATTTATTTTTCCAGTAGAGAATTCAGAATGGATTTCCCGAGTTGTAGTCACTCCCAAAAAGGGTGGAAAATGGCGTGTGTGTGTGGACTTTCACTCTCTGAATGCATGCACAAAGAGGGATTATTACCCTCTACCCTTTCAGGATGAGATTTTGGATCAAGTTGCAGGTCATGAGTTGTATTCAGTGTGTGATGGATACTTTGGATACTTTCAAATCCGAATTTGTGAAGAAGATCAAAGGAAAACCTCATTTATCACCCCTTGGGGAGTGTACGCCTATAGGGTGATGCCATTTGGCTTGACCAATGCACCAGCAACTTTTCAACGCTTCATGAGTCAGGTATTTGCACCTTACTTGGGGAAGTTTATAAGGGTCTTTCTGGATGATTTTTGCATTTACTCAAGCCGCATGGATCACTTGGAAAAGTTGAGGTTGGCCTTGCAAAGTATTGATGATGCAAAAGGGTGTCTTAATCCTGGAAAATGCCGCTTGGCACGAAGGAAGGTGGTTCTCTTGGGACATGTTATCTCAGAAGAAGGCATAGAGATGGATCCTGAGAAGGTGCAGGCAATTCTGGCCCTCCCACCACCTACCAATGTAAGGGAGGTAAGGAGGATTTTGGGTAAAACAAAGTATTACCAACGCTTTGTTGACATGTTCTCTGAAAAGATGTATCCTATAAATCTGTTAACAAAGAAGAATGTTTCTTTCCAATGGGGGCCCGATCAAATTCAATCTTTTTGTTTGCTCAAGGAATGCATGAGTCAAAGTCCAATTGTGCAGCCTCCTAGGTGGGGGGAGGACTTTTATGTGAACCCAAGTGTCTCGTCACATTCAGTGGGTGCTATTCTCTTGCAAAAGGGAGAGCAAGGGCGTATGCAACCAGTGTATTATGCAAGCCGACAACTCACTGATGCCGAGGAGAGGTATGGTGAAATGGAGAAAGGTGGTTTGTCTCTTGTTTTTGCAGTAAAGAAGTTCCGGTCATACTTGTTACCTCGCCCTTTTTTCTTCCTCACATCTCAACCTTCTTTACAATTCTTGGTCCGCAAACCCAATCCTGCAGGAGGGAAGTTTGCAAAGTGGATTTGCGAGCTTCAAGAATTCTCTTTCACTTTTATTACAGAAAACACCACTAGGGCCTCTCTTGCAGATTTGCTTACCAGGAAGGAAGAGGAAGAAGAAATAGGAGCAAAGGAAGAGGTATATGAAGATTTGGAAACGCCACCAACTGCTTTCACTATGCATTTTGATGGAGCCTTTAGCCCTTCCAGGCAATGTGGGGCTGGGGGGATAGTTTTATTCGATCCAGAAGGAAAAGAGGTATGGGCCAAGGGTAGGGAATTTCCAAAGGCTATATCAAATAATGTGGCCGAGTATAATGCATTAATTTGGGGATTAGAAGATTGCATAAAAGATGGAATTGAAGAGGTAGAGGTTAAAGGGGATTCACAATTGGTCATCCGACAAATGAAAGGAGAGTATAAGGCAAGGAGTCCTAATCTTCAAGAATTGTATAAAAGGGCAATGGAGTTGAAAGAAGCTTTTGAGTTTTGTAAATTTGTGCATGTTAACAGGAAGGATAATCAAAAGGCTGATGAATGGGTTACTAAAACCTTGGCTTCTTTCAAAGAAGCTACTCTTGCATTAATGGATACAGGTTGGCCTGAGCTCCAAGATGTTCAACACTATTTAGATACAGGATACTTCCCTCCTGGATTGAATCCTCAACAGAAGCAAAGGCTTACCAGAAAAGCTCATCCTTACACAATTCTAGGGGATGTTCTTTACAAGCAAGGTAAGGATAAGATTCTTAGGAGGGTAGTGAGCCTAGAGGAGTCTAAAAGGATTATGGAATTATGTCATGAATGTTCAGGTCACTTTGCCTCAGCCAGCACAACTCGGAGGATCCTTAACACAGGGTATTATTGGCCTCGACTCAGCAAAGATGTCCATGAGTGGTGCAGAAGCTGTGAAGTATGCCAGGCATATGGGCACAAGCAATTGGTTCCCGGACCCTTAAACCCTATCCCAGCATATGGTCCATTTGAAAGGTGGGGATTAGATTTTGTGGGCCCACTTCCTCGTTCCTCACATGGGAAGTATTACATATTGGTGGCCACAGATTATGCAACAAGGTGGGCAGCAGCAAAGGCAATGGTCAATAATAAAGCAGTGGCTGTGGCATCCTTTCTCAGGGAATACATATGTGCCCGTTTTGGGTGTCCATTAGAAATCCTTACGGATGGGGGGAGGTCTTTCAGGAATGACTTGATTGAAGCTTTGGTGCAGAAATTAAAAATAAAGCATGCTATGTCAACTCCCTATTACCCCCAATGCAATGGTTTAGTAGAAAAAACTAATGGACTGCTTTGTGGATCTTTGTCTAAGCTAGTGGATGCTATGAAGAGAAAGTGGGATGTGCATTTGCCAGAGGTCCTATGGGCCTATAGGACAACTCACAAACTCTCTCTTGGTTTCACACCTTTTCAGTTAGTTTATGGAATGGAGGCTATTTTACCAATAGAATTGAAAATCACAAGCCTTCGCACATCTTTTGCACGCTTGAATAATGAAGAAGAAACACATGCCCAACGCCTAGCACAACTGGAGATCTTGGATGAGAGGCGACTTCAGGCACTTCAAAATTTGGAGGCTGCACAACAACGGCGCAAGGCAAGGCATGACACTCTCACGAAGAAGAAGAAGAAGCCAGAACTCAAGCAAGGAAGCTTAGTCATGAGGTATGATGGTCGTGTGGAGAAACGGCTAGATAAGAAGCTTCTTCGACACTGGGAAGGCCCCTTCAGGATAAAGCAAAAGTTCAAAAATAACACCTATCTTCTAGAGGATGCAAGTGGCCAGGAGGTTCCCGGACGTGCCAATGAGTACCGGCTAAAGATATTCTACCCTCGAGCACCATGGCCAGCAGACCCCCCAGACAAGCATCGAGGATCTGCTGGGGGGGGAAAGATGTGACGTGAAAAATTGATATCTTTCATTGTCAATTTTGTGCATATTTTGATGGTTTCGCAATGGTAATAAGGTGGAAGCTTGTCCAAGAAGATTGCGGCGCCCACAATAGAATAACGGCGTGGTGATGCGGCGGCTTGGCGGCTACCCCGATAACAGCATTCTATCTTCAAATATAATGGTTTTACTTGATTTAGGGTGCACACATTGTAAATGCCACAAGTATGCTTGATAAATACTTTGGTATGGTAGATGGGCTAGTGATGTGGAAAATAAAAGTGGGCCTTCATGCTCACATGGATTTTAATTGTATTATTAATATGGTATTCACCATAAGGCTACAAGTTGGGGAGTGTGGAAGGCATGTGGAGGAGTGTGTGTAGGTGCTTAATTGGGAAAGATTCTTCTAGAATGCCTACATGGAAGAGGAGAATTCCGCCATGTGTAAGTGGGATCTCCACCTACATGCCACTTAGGCTTGGCTATTATCTCATCACACCCTCAAAGTCAAAAAGTCTTCAATTTAATAATCAATAGAAGACTTAGCCTAAGAGGACAATTGATGGTGACATCTACCCTTATGTCACTGAAGGGTTGAAGTTTTTTATGTTGTAATTTGTAACAATGGAAGAGAGGGTGATTCTCCACCTATAAAAGGAGCCCTCCTCTCCCTTTCAAATCAAGGAATGAGCCTCCTCAATTGAGCATTTTGTGTCATTGCCATTCTCTTATCTTTCAAACCCTTATTCAAACACTCTCTTTACATATGAATGTCTCATTTAGCATTAGCTCCTCATGCTTAACCCAATTTTGGACCTCTTTGATGATTCATGATAAGGGGGATAAGGAGTTATTATCTTGGCGGGCCTGTGACTTCTCAAGGTAGCCCTTGCCTTATTGCCGCCCTCCTTTGGAGGTTCCAATGGTTTTAGCGGTAATGAGCATGTGGAAAGACTTTGGGGACCATAGGTAAATCTTCACGATTGTCCGCTGAGCAATGTTAACCCTTACCCTCTAGCTTGAATCATGAAGGAGATGAAAGGCAAGAGGCTATGTGAAAATTGAGGTTTCATTCAAAGAGAGAGAAGTGCAGTTTTTTGTGGTCCAATACCCAAATTTTAACCGGTAATTACTCATCACTCGGGTATTGTTTTCTTAAATTGATCATATGGCTAGGAAGCTCTTTCTATGCTCTTTTCACTCATGTAACTAATTTCTTAATCACTTACTTCATTGATGATTAGAATTTCTCCCAAAGTTGCTAATTTCTAGGCGAATTTTGGCAGTTTTATAGTCTTGTAGTAAAATGCTCATAACTTTTCGCTCGGTTGTCCGTTTTTGAAAGTTTTTATATGGGCGCGAAGCTCTCTTCAAGCTCTACGCATCTATCTAATCATCTCTTGCACAGCCTATATGGATTTAAAATTGCAATTCTCTGTGTATCTCTGTTTTTATAGAATTTTGGCAGTTTTATAGTCTTGCAGTAAAATGCTCATAACTTTTCGCTCGGTTGCCCGTTTTTGAAAGTTTTTATATAGGCGCGAAGCTCTCTTCAAGCTCTACGCATCTATATAATCCTCTCTTGCACATCCTTTATGGATTTAAAACTGCAATTCTCTGTGTATCTCTGTTTTTATAGCTTTTTGGCCATTCTTTCTTCTTAATCATGATTAATTCCTCCTAATCCCTTATCAAAAGGCAAACCCCATGTGTCTTATCCTCTTGTAAGTGATTGCCATATTCATTTTCTTTAATATGTTCCGTCCAAATCGCCCAATTCGAACGGATGAACCTTACCAATATTCCCCGTATGTTTCCGTTCACATAATCCTGAGTCGGAAGATTTTCTTCCAACAAAGAATCGCCCTTTTGTTTGGAGCTGCAAGACTGGCAGAAATTCTTGCTTCTCCGGAGCCTTTCATCTTTCCTTCCATGAATTATGATCTCACCTTTGATGTGTATATCTTTATCCTAATCTAGGGAGAGAAAGAGAGGTGAGGAGGCTGTGAGGTTTCATACAAGTGTGTTTTGATTCTGAGAAGTGACCGAAGTCCAAACCCCAACTTCGTGTCACAGCATCAATCCCTCTTCCACATGCATCCGCTCTAGTAGTGAAAGGCTTGGTGAAATTAGGGCATACCAAAATTAGGGTGGAAGTAGGCATTCTCTTTAACTCTTCAAAGATTTTATGAGTCGTTGCATCCCAAAAGAATGCCTTCTTCTTCAACTTATCAGTTCAATGGAGTCACTATGTGGTGACAACCTCTAATTTTGGCACCAAAATTAGCAAAATCAACAAAGTGTTCTTCATATTTTATGCTTTGAATCAAGGTATCTCTTTGCCTTTGTACTTCATTTGATATATCTTTTGTAAAGTATGATTGGCAATTTATTAGATTTTCAAAGCAAGATAGCACACGATTGTGGTTCATGAAGAGAGAGAGAAAGATAAAGGTCGCCCAAATGCCTACAGCCCATGGAATGCAATGAAGTTTTCAAAGAAAAGGAGAAAAGAATATCGCTTGCGTCTTTCATTGATGGTGGTGGCTACATGACACGAGAAAGAATCTTGTGCGCTTGATGCATGAATGAATGAAAAGAAAATGAAAATAGCATCGTGGGTGAATTATGAAGGTGCGGCAGCAGGCCTTGAGCATGTCCAACAAGAAGTCGATGGAGAAAGAGGTCTTTGTGTTTGCAACCAAAGAGGCCCGTCTGAAGCTAGAGGAGTGTGATGAAGAAACAAAGAAGAACGCATTGATAAGCAGCAGTTTTCAAAAAGGAAGGAGTACTAGAGAAAATAGTGAAGAAATCAACACCATTGCTACATTCATGAGGGCTGGTACGCTCACTAGAGGCAGTTGAGCTGGAAAGGAAAATGGACGTGATGATTGTGCTTGCACAGCTTTATAGGCGCAACAGCCTGCACTACCTAGATTTTGTGATGAATGAAGTTGATGTCTCAACTTTGTAGATTTGTCACACACAATGCTTCATACTAAGATAACAAGAGGCTATGGTCATCATCATCATCATCAATATCCAGCCACCACCTTCAACATGTCTCTGCTCTCACATTAAAGCTAGGCTAAACATCGTGCGATTAGAGAGGATAACCAACAATGGCCATGGAAAACGCTAATGAAGAAGACGAGGTTCCCCCCAGCAGCTACATGATCATAAAGAAACATCGCCTCAAATGCATATAACGGGCACCACCACCACACGCATTGCCTCTGATCAGCTACAACTTGCAGAGTTTGTATAACGGCGGTCACACGTGTTGCTATAGCCACTCTCTCACACCTGCAGTTCCTCCTCCGAAGCGTCCTCGTCGCGAACACTTGGAAAGAAGAAGAAGAAGAAGAAGAAGAAGAAGAAGAAGAATACTTTTTCTTTGAAATAAGAACCTCTAACATGTTGATTAAGAAACCACAATCACTTCTCTTCTTCTTGGAGCACCACTTGGTGGATTACAGCCATCACCTGCTGAAGCAACACCTATGCCTCATCATCATGCAATTTTCATATCTACGGTCCTCCATGGTTTATAGGAGTAGGATCTTCTGAGCTGATTTCAACACTCTCAGAAGCAAACTTGCCTTCTCCCTTCTCTTTCTCTCCACACAAACTCTTTAAGTGCGATGAAGAGCCTTGGTCCTCCCTGGCAACAACATCATCGAAATGATGGTGACAACTTCTCCACTTAATTTGTGAAGCCTCCAACAAAATAGGGGTTATCATTCCTCCTCCACTTAATTGTGAAGCGTCCTTGCTTTTCTACTCTCTCAGCACCCGCACCACTCGTCTCGCTGCTGGCTGTCGTCTTGCACTAGAAGGTGACGAAGAAGAATATGATTATCATCACAATGCTGCCTATTTCCTATTGGTTGTCTTTCTCTAGAAGGTATCTTTTCATTCAGCCCACAAGCAGCCATTTGCTTTCTTTTCCACCATGACCTCCTAAATTTGCAGGCAGCTTTTCTTGCTCCAATGTCTATCTCTTTCAAGAATACACAGGAATAGAACAACACACACACCAAATTTTCTTCCAATTCTTGCAGATTCCATGGCTAGCCTGGTCGTCCGACAAACGGAACCAAAATGAACATGCTCTCTCCCATCTCTCACAATAGACACAAAACCAAGGTACCAAGGCAACAAAATATATGCTTAGGGCTTAGCCCCTCACCATGAAACCTGCAAAATTTTCTCTATTACCAAGAAAATTATCCCCCCTCACTCACAAGAACAATAGCACACAAGAGAAAAAGAGAATTGTGCCAAAATGAGAGAAAGAAGAGTGGAAGAAGCATGCACATAAGGACTAGTCGTGCATAATCTCCTCAACAACCTCCCACTTCTTTTCTTGATATTATAAAGAATTGACTACATCTTTGGCCTAAGGTTCATAAGACCTTTCATTTTTTGTAGAATAAAGAACTAAAAAGTATCCCACAACCTTCCACCAAAAGTTGGAAACTCAGATAATGCACAAAAAGAGGGGTTATCATGTGGACATACTTCTCAATGAACCTTCGATAGAATGAAGAAAGCTCCAAAAGTCCTCTTAGTTGAGTGATGTTAATTGGTATAGGCCAATTCTTCACACACTCTACCTTCTTTGGGTCCACTCTAATGCCATTTTCACTGATAATATGACCAAGATACTCGACTTCATTTTCCATGAAAGTACACTTACTCTCGCGAGCATATAATTGTTTGGCTCTAAGTGCATTAAACACCTTGCGTATATGAACCAACGCTCCTCTTCACTTTTTCTATACACCAAAATGTCATCGAAGAAGACCAAAACAAACTTGACGAGATATGGTTGTAGCATCTTGTTCATCAAAGCTTGAAAAGTGGTGGGTGCATTACATAGCCCAAACGGCATCACCATGTAATGATACAATCCCCTTTTAGTTCTAAATATCGTCTTAATCTCATCACCACTCTTCATTTTTATTTGATGATAGCCGGACCTCAAGTTAATCTTTGTGAAGAACTTGGCACATAGATCATCAATCCTAGGGAAAGGATACCTATTTCTGATTGTGATCTTATTCAAATCTCTATAATCAATGCACATTCGAAAGGTACCATCCTTCTTCTTCACACCAACAACACCGGAGATGTAAATGGCGATTGACTTGGTTCCATCCATCCCATATCCATTAACTCTTGAACTTTCTTGGCCACCTCATCTTTCTCCACTTTTAACAATCTATATGGTGGATTGTTGATAGGCCTAGAGTTAGGCTCAAGCTCTTTTCCTTGATCAATCTCACATAGGTGGCAAGAATTTTGGCATTTTACATATATCTTTATACTCTTCCAACAACTTTGCCATTCCTTCATATGTGACCTTACTTTCATTGCCAATGTTGTTCTCTTTGCAAATCTATAACACATATGCTATACTTAAATTCTTGAGTGCCCTTTTAAATTGATTGCAATTGATAAGATTCAGCTTTGGTGTATGGTTGCCCCATAAGGTTACACTCCTTCCATCATGCATACACTCCACATAACCCCTTGCAAGTTCATGGTTATGCATCTAAGAGTAGATAACCAATCATACCCCAAGATTATATCAATGGGATCCATGTCAAGCAAGCATCAACAAATCCACTTTGCAAGTGTAATCATGTGAAATCACCAATGCCACATCATGACATACCATTTTGCAATCCATATTAGCTGCATTTTCCACTTTTACTTCATGCAAATTTGTGAAACACATGGGCTGTAATTTGAGACTCCATATGGATTTTGTAATCACAAAGCTATGTGTACTTCTGCTATCCACCAACACATGAGAAATTCTTCAATTGATGTATGCCTTAATCCTCAAAGTATTTTATCCTTTGCACCCGGCATACAGATCATTGGACAATGTGCATAAATTTGGCTCCATGTAAGTATCCTCCAAAGTACACATATGTAATAAGCCATCATCATATTCAACTTGTGAGACCAATGTCTAGTGCCGTCAGGGTTGAAAGGAAATTCACCATCCGGCTCATAATCATGGTCAAAACTCTCCTCAAATTCCTGACAACAATCATTGAAGATCTCAACCTCTTTGTCATTATCATCCTCCACAACTTTCGAGTACACCATAATAATCTTGACATTCCTTGCTTTACAAACTTTCTAATGCTCCTTGTTCCATTTTTCTCCACATTTGAAGCAAAATTCTTGGCTCCTCAATTCATTCATGTGGTCCTCCCTTATGAACTTGCTCTTGGTAACACCATTAGTACCACCATTAGGAGGCTTCCCATCAGCATTTGTAGATTCTTGAGCATGAGAAACATTGCCAAATCTGTAATTTGATCTTCCTCCATTTCCATACACTGTTGGAAACTTGGGCAAAAAAGAAGTGGGTTTGGCATCTCTCATTGACTTGTTGAAATATACAAGTGAATGGGTGTGTGCGAGAACAAGCCCTTAACAAGAGGCTGTAAAAGAGAGTCTGTAAATGAGTGGATAGGAGTGAAGAGGTGAGTGGTATCTATTGGGAGAGAATAAAGGGTAGCATGAGAAGTTCTAGGATGTGTGGAGATATTCTGGGAAAAGTGAAGAGGTGGAGAGAATCAAGAAAAAGAGGTGGAGTGAATCAAGGAGAGATCAGTGGGATTATATGCTTGGCATCTTGGCATTAGCCTAATGAGTATTGGTTGGTTTTTGAGTATCCATACGTACATTAAACTATCAGTTAATTGCTCACTAATCTTATTTTAATTATCATCTAATCACTTTGCTAATGATGTGGATTCTTGCATTTGATCCACCATAGCTCATCACTTTGATTGCATTTTAACATGGTATCAAACCCTAGCTTAGGATCCATCCACTTTATGAGCTTATTTATCTTGATAATCACCCTATTAATTAGGATTAAGAGATAATCACTTTTTTAGTCTTTTTCAGCAAGCTCTCTGCACCCCCAGCTAGTGGAGGGGCTTGATCTCTGTCTAGCCTCAACATTAGGCAAGGAGGTCTTAGGCACACATAGCCAGCTCATCCATGCTTCAGTCCATTGCGTCAGATCATCAAACCGTCGTGCGGGCTGTTCCTGATTTTCGTGAATTTACAAGCGCCTCCTTTCTGAAGAAAATCTCAGATCTACACTCATATAGAAGCAACTGGTCTAATTCCTCTTGGCCCTAGGGGTTTTCAAGGGTGCTCTACATGCAAGTGATATCAGATTTGTGAAATTCTTCAAGGAGAAGTGGCATCAAGCTCTGCATCAAATCTGCAAGTGACTTTGGTAAAGCAAAGATTAAGCATTCAATGTTTGGTTAAATCTTTTGTTTCTTGGCTTGATCCTCTACTAGACTAATTGCTATTGATGCCTTTTAAAGGAGTTGAGCTCATTTTAACTCTAAGGCCCCAAATCTTGCCTCCCTGCACACTCTGTTTTTTGCACACAAAACAAGAGATTATTTTACTAATCAGTTGATTAATCAGCACTTATCACTGTATTTTGGTACAATTGATGGTTCAAATTTACCATTGGGTATTTGATACAGATCCTTAAAACTTTAAATTACAATTCGGAGATGGTTTGATACTTTAACCATTCAGTACAGATTTGTTACCCCTAGCTTTATGTAATTTTTGGTGAATTTATGCTCATAAATCTGGTAAACATCATTTAAACATCAAATTTGAGTTGTAAAAGGGTAGAAACTGCCCTTGAATCTTGAATTAGATCAAGAGATAAGAATCCCTTCACATCATCATGAGCACGGCACAAGAAATAGCTAAATTTAATGGGGAGCAGTTTTATACATGGCAAACAAAAACCATGTATTTGCTTATGAGGAAAAATCTATGTGAGGGAAGAGATGAATGCCCAGAGGTGATTGGGAAAAATGAGTGGAAGAGCAGGAATGAGAAAGCATTAGGACTCATTGCACTTAGTTTAAATGATGAAATCATTCACTACATCACAGGGATACAATGGGCAAAAGATGATGGGATGAACTCAATAAAGTATTTGGCACTCAAGCAAAAATTCAAAGATAAATCTGTTAATTCAATTCTACAAACTTGACATGAAGGAAAGTGAACCTCTAATCACAACTTGAACAAATACAAAAGCATTAAGCAACAATTGGTAGCCATTGGTAAGAAGGTAGAGGATGATGAGGCACTAGCAGTGCTTCTGAAGAGTGTGGACAAAGGTGAATATAAAAATATCGTGGCAACCTTAAAGAATGTACCTGAATTGAAGCTGCATGAGATAGAGAGATCTCTACTAGAGCAAGAGACCAAGGTCAAAGAGAAGAAAGGGGTGGACTCAACAATTGGAGAGGAAAAAGCATTCTTCACTCGAGGAGGACTCTCATGAGGACGAGGATGAGGAAGAGGTAGGGGAGAAGGAAGGACCTTCACTTGCCACAACTGTGGGAAGCCAGGACACTTGGCAAGAGACTGCTTCTACAGCAAACCCAGTGGAGAAGGAACGACAGTGGCAAACTTCATGGAGACTCCTAAAGGAAGTTGAGTCATATCATCTTTTCTGAGAGAGAAAGAGAGAGAAACCCCACAACCCAATGTAGCCTGCCCCAACAGAGTAAAACCACCTCTGAGCCACCGATGATGTAGGCCATGTGGTAGATGTATGTGTGAGAACTTTAGTCAAGGTCATGGGCACTTATAGTAAGCCTTGGACACATAGAGAGAGAGAGAGAGAGTGTCAAGGACTATGAGTTAGGCACCTGAGGATCTGGTCGCGGGCTACCAAGTAAGAGGGAAACTTGGTACAGGGTCCAGGTGTGCTAGATTTATTCACTTGAGGGGAGGTGTTGAAATATATAAGTGAATGGGTGTGTGCGGGAACAAGCCCTTAGCAAGAGGCTGTAAAAGAGAGTCTGTGAATGAGTGGGTAGTAGTGAAAAGGTGAGTGGTATCTACTCGGAGAGAATAAAGGGTAGCATGAGAAGTTCTAGGATGTGTGGAGATATTCTGGGAAAAGTGAAGAGGTGGAGAGAATTAAGCAAAAGAGGTGGAGTGAATCAAGGAGAGATCAGTGGGATTAGATGCTTGGCATCTTGTGGATGTAAACTCTATAAATTTAGGCCTTGGCCTAATGAGTATTGGTTGGTTTTTTAGTATCCATGCCTACATTAAGCTATCAATCAGTTGCTCACTAATCTTATCTTAATCCTCATCTAATCACATTGCTAATGATGTTGATTCTTGCATTTGTTGATCCACCATAGCTCATCACTTTGCTTGCATTTTAACATGACTTTCCCACCATAAGTGTTAGGAGATGAATCACTTCAATAACTACCTCACGTGAACCATGAATTTTTATACTTATCCTCATATATCTCTGCCCAAAAGCATGGTTACCTTGAGGGTAGTTGGCCTTTGTGCTTTGACATCTACACCGATATTGGTCCCAAAATCCGTGATGTGTTTTTAGCCTTCTTGAACTCCTCCTAAACCCATGCACATGTAACATATACTTCATGAACTTGTGGGTGTAGTCTTTGACACTACTTTGCCTTTGTTGCAAGTCATCCCAATCACACATAAGCTTTTCTTGATGCAATTGAGAGATGAAAGTGTCTCTCGTTTCATCCTTGAAAGCATCCCATGAGGTATTAGGAACTCGCATAGGCTTTTGTGTATGGTGTTGTGGAGTACTCTTATTATTCCTTGGTCTCTAAGTGTTATGTTGAGGAAGGGGCTTTGATGATTGAGGCACCCAAATTGGATTGACATCTTCTTAATAGCGTTGAGCTACAAGTAATTGCTTCTCCACCCATATGTTGATACCATTAAGATATCGCAATCTTGGCTATCTTGGTGGAGTTTTCTTTTTGGTTGATGTGGAATATTTGGGGGCCCTTCTTGACATTGGTTGGCGCTAAGGTTACAGGTTTGAGACTCATGGGTATTTTTTACGAGGAGGCTGGAATCTCTTGTGAAGTGTTGTTGGTGATGATGTTGAGGATTTTGAGCATGCAGCCTTATCTTGTGTTGAGGGTGGTGGTTGAAGAGGTGTGGGATCTGGAGCTTTTCCTGTGAGTTTCTTTTTAGAGGTAGATGGTTGCACTTGGGGAACTTTTTCAAGAATAGCTATTGATTTTGCAAGGTTTTGGCATTGGAAATAGAAGCTCTTTCTCTTTTGCTGAAGATGGAGTCAGAGTGGTAGATTCTTTATCAGATTTAGCCAATGATGTAGATGGTAGGTCTTCATGTAGAGAAACTTCCGAGGAAGAGGCTTGTAACATCATAGAAATCCATTAGGGTTGTATCTTAGAAATCCATTAGGGTTGGATCCTCTTCTGGCAGTATGGTATTGTCAACTTTGTGTCGTTGACCATCACGATGACCCTATCGCTAACAAAGCATAATGGTACTTGAGCATCAATAGTCCATTTATGCCCCAAGATCAAATCTGCTTCCAATATATACTCAACCATAAAAAGCTTGCAACAAGTAAGGGGGTTAGTTTGAACATATATTATATGGTCAAAGTATCCCAAACATGGCATGTTCAAGTCTTGTGTGAATGGAATTCTATCATGATGAGCCATGAGTGTTGGTTGACCTAACAAACCCCATAAATTGAGGGCTATGAGATTGTGCTCTCATGTTGGATAAAGCCGTGCTTGAATTATAGTGAGTTTCTAAGTGGAAAGTTCTAATCCAACCATAAATATTTTTGGAATATTCTCAGTAAGATATGTTGAAAGTTTCAACTCCTCTAAGGTCTCTTCCTCTCGTAATAGAAATTTCACAATGCCTGCAAGAGTGTTGAAGGTGACTATTTGCACGGATTCATCAATTGAATATAACGAGTCAGCTATCCAATCTCCACCAAGTATGACATCATAGTCAAGGAAATTTGGGGTAACATGGAATCTCAATTCCACATTTAAATTGATTGAGTAGTATAGTTAAATTAACATGGAACTTCAATGTTTTGTCCACCATTAGGACCTTTTACAAGACCATTGTCTTAAGGGATGATTTGATTGTGTCCAATGACACCCAAGTGTCTATTGTCATGATGTTATGACTAGCTCAAGGGCTAATCAATGCGCATTTGCGCTTAACATCATTGCCTGTAGGAAAATCTAGCATACCATGATAGAATCTTTAAGAGGAACCATGGATGTTTCAGTTTTTGTTGCAGCTTCAGATCTCTTTTCGATCTCATATTTCCATTCACTTTCATCCTCTACTTGGCTTTTAACGTTTTCAGTAGTACGCAATGTGTACGATGGCACACTTGGTCCTTTTACAATTTTAATTGAGGTCTGTTTAAAAACTTACAAATCTTACAGTCTTGTTCTATGTAGCTTTATATGTCTTGGTATAACTCATGTTTAGCCTTTAATGGTGCAAGTGTTGATGCTATGCTAGCTTCACCATCATGAGAGAAGAGCACACCTCCAAATGAGGAATTGAGAGACTTCTTTAATTTTGTAAGGGATTCATTAAGTTCCTCAGACCGCATCATTTGTGCAATCTACCTCTGATGACTCTTCCTTAGAGAGTACCACTTTCTCTTAAAAGGAAAAGCGATAATCCTCTAGTTTTTGTATTTTAGTAGTTTTTTTAGGATTGGCATTATGAGGTTCAATCACAACTGGTGATCCTGTATGACACTCAACAATGCTAAGCATGCTGTCGTGAGCTTGTTTTTGGTGTTCTACATATGTCATGTGATCATGATTTTTCAATTTTGGTGGTTCGGTGGGTTTTAGTTTTGATTGGTCTGTGGGGTATATCTATGTGACGAATCAAAATTTGTTTCATCCTCACTAAGTGACACACTAGAGCTTGTTTCATCTTTTGACTTTCCTTGGATCATCAGGTTTTCATTATGTTTTCCCATGCAACGAGAACAAACTATCTTTTTTTTTTTAATTCTTTGACTTACCCATGGGTGTTGTGGTTTGAGTGGTAGCCTTTGAGGTGGATGCTTTT
This sequence comes from Cibotium barometz, assembly GCF_041138505.1. Lineage (NCBI taxonomy): Eukaryota > Viridiplantae > Streptophyta > Polypodiopsida > Cyatheales > Cibotiaceae > Cibotium > Cibotium barometz. The sequence goes on from NC_141053.1 coordinate 4,410,679, forward strand.
GCATCATGTGTAACTTTGTGGCTCTATTGGGATTATGTCATCCATAGGCTCTTTTCCCTTGTCCTTTATTTCAATTGTGGTTTCGATAGTTTGTTGTCCCTTATTTTTCTTCGGTTTAGAAGGTTTTTCTTTCATTTTTGGCTTCTATTTTAAAACATGCTCTTCTACCCATTCCAAAGTGTTTTCTTTTGTATTATTTTTTACTATTTCTTCTCATGCCTTGGCTTGTAAGCGTGTAAGAACATTCAAGGGTACCGTGGACAATTGTCCATTTTATACACTTAAGATGTTAAGAGTTGTATTTTGTGAGACAAGTTGCAAGCAACTCACATTAGGCAACCTAGGAATATGTTATCAATGCCACATCACTTACATATGGGTTGCAAAATGTCAGTGAACGTGGGCATGGAAGTATTTCCAATTGTACAGTCTGCTACTTTGTGCGGTCCATGACAATAGAAACACTGAAGTGTTTGTTGAACTGTTTCGTGATGAGCAGTTTTGACCTTTTGAACTATTTTTGTTGGGGTATGGGAGATGGAGGTTTTGAGTTAATTGTAGATGAATTGGGACATTACGGTGTGTCATGACCAAAAATTCTATAATATGTGCAGTATGAAAAGATAGGCACCTTGTACGCACAACAGGGATTGAGATAAACATAGTGATTGCACTTAGCACAAGGCATCTCGCCCATCACTTGGAGAGGCATTAAGGATGGTTGGTTTTGAGGGGGCTCGTCCTCTCTTGGAGATTTTGGTTCAAGCCTTTAAAGCAAGGCTGCATAGAATTCACGGAATGAGAATTATGAGATTAATTTTTGTTTAGCCATTGCTTCACTTGGTTTATCTAAAGAACATCTCGTATCGTGATCATCCTCCATCATGTTGTCATCTAAACGTATTGCTTTTCTACAACATTGATCGAATGTTTCCAGATACAATGATCAAGTTGTGTAAGCTGTTATTCTTTAAGTCCATCGTGAAACATCTCTTCAATTGAGAATCATTTAGTTTCTTCCATGGCTCAGATCGTAAGTCTAAGATTTTTATTCGAAGGAGGATAAAATCTCTAATGGTTTCGTTTTGTTTCCACTCAATTGAATAGAGTTCTTTTGCTGCACTCCACCAACCACCTTGTCTTAAAAAGCCATGGATAAAGGTGTTCTCAAGGTCTTGAAGTTTGTCTTGATCATCGGCATCAATGTGATGAACCATGGACTAGCCTTTCCCACTAAGCATAGGTTCAACGTATGTATCTTGGTGGGGCAGTTTGGATTTCTAGAGGCTTCGCATCGTTTTTCAAACATTTGTATGAATTAAAGAGGATCAGATGTTCCATCGTATTTGGCCATGATTTTTTGTATGAGTCACCAAGGCCTCGTATGAGTGCTAATGTGGGTAGCGACTCACTTAGTCCTTGGGAAATCCCCTTCCTAGATTAGTCAATACGCCCAAGGTGTGGGTATCCAGGGGTTGCAAAGGGTTGGTACCTAGCATGTCTACAGGCTTAGGACTTGATAGTGCTAGGCAAGGGACCAAATCCTAGAGGGATTGATGTGATAGGGGGTGTAAAACTTGATGATACGCTTGTTGTAGGCATGGAAAATAGAATGGGGAGATGCATTTGGGACATGGATCTCAACGGCTGGAAGATATCAACCATTGGGTTCAGTCTCGGTGTGAGCCCACGTAATCCCTCTATCGTGGTCATATCTTGACGTTGTCAATTGCTCCTTTAATGAGCAAGCATAGTTTTTTTAAAAAAATTTAAAAATTTATTTTTTATTTTTTTTAACTTTTAGGTTTTTTTATAGCCGGTTACTGTCTCAAGAGGCCTGGTGTACTCTTCATTGGGTCAAATGAGTGTTAGTTTGCCCTAATTAGCTTAGGTGTTACATACACGTGAACAACCTCTTAGAGATATTTTTTCAAAAAAAGGGCATGCCATTAGCATCCTAGATGGAAGAGGTCTCAAAACCTATTTTCCATCACTGTCTCAAGATGAATTTTTTCCCAGAAAGATTTTCCCTCTTTTGTAGCCTAATTTTTAATGTGTTCTAAAAGGAATTTGGAAAAGCTCTGTATGAGAGAGTTGTAGTATTAAATTTGGAGTACTACAACTTTGGCTCTCTAGGTTTTTCGTAATTTTGTCCATTGACACTCAAAAAGTAGCCCGAATATGGTTCACAATTGTTTTTAGGCTATTTTGGACCATTTTTAGTGCTTTGAGGATTGTTTTTTGTCTCAATTTCCAAGTCAACTTTTGAGGTTGCTGGTCAGAGGACCAAAATGATGGATTTTGTCCTTGGACGCTCAAGACAAATTTTGAAGAGCTCTTGTTAACCCTAGGAATGTTAATAGAGATGGTAATAACATGTGTTTTGGCAACAATGCGAATGTTTCTTCTTCTCAAAGGAATTTTCAACACGCTATTCCAAATACTTTTCTTGGTTCCACATCTCATGCATCTTACAAAAGGGAAAGGAAAGAACTCCGGCAACTCAACAAGTGTGGGTACCAAAAATCTTACTACAAGCACAAGGGTACTACTAAGGAAATACCAAAGCTTGGATTCCCAAGCGCATCAAAAATTTCCCTAAGCCTGCACAAAGAAAGAAACCTCGTCACTAAAAGCTACAGCCACAAATTTATAATTCTCATCAAAGATAGGTGCGTGTGCATGTACTTCAACAACAAGGAGAGATCAGTGGGATTATATGCTTGGCATCTTGGCATTAGCCCAATGAGTATTGGCTAGTTTTTAAGTATCCATACGTACATTAAACTATCAGTTAATTGCTCACTAATCTTATTTTAATTATCATCTAATCACTTTGCTAATGATGTGGATTCTTGCATTTGATCCACCATAGCTCATCACTTTGATTGCATTTTAACATGGTATCAAACCCTAGCTTAGGATCCATCCACTTTATGAGCTTATTTATCTTGATAATCACCCTATTAATTAGGATTAAGAGATAATCACTTTTTTAGTCTTTTTCAGCAAGCTCTCTGCACCCCCAGCTAGTGGAGGGGCTTGATCTCTGTCTAGCCTCAACATTAGGCAAGGAGGTCTTAGGCACACATAGCCAGCTCATCCATGCTTCAGTCCATTGCGTCAGATCATCAAACCGTCGCGCGGGCTGTTCCTGATTCTCGTGAATTTACAAGCGTCTCCTTTCTGAAGAAAATCTCAGATCTAGACTTATATAGAAGCAATTGGTCTAATTCCTCTTGGCCCTAGGGGTTTTTAAGGGTGCTCTACATGCAAATTCTTCAAGGAGAAGTGGCATCAAGCTCTACATCAAATCTGCAAGTGACTTTGGTAAAGCAAAGATTAAGCATTCAATGTTTGGTTAAATCTTTTGTTTCTTGGCTTGATCCTCTACTAGACTAACTGCTATTGATGCCTTTTAAAGGAGTTGAGCTCATTTTAACTCTAAGCCCCCAAATCTTGCCTCCCTGCACACTCTGTTTTTTGCACACAAAACAAGGGATTATTTTACTAATCAGTTGATTAATCAGCACTTATCACTGTATTTTGGTATAATTGATGGTTCAAATTTACCATTGGGTATTTGATACAGATCCTTAAAACTTCAAATTACAATTCGGAGATGGTTTGATACTTTAACCATTCAGTACAGATTTGTTGTCCTTGGCTTTATGTAATTTTTGGTGAATTTATGCTCATAAATCTGGTAAACATCATTTAAACACCAAATTTGAGTTCTAAAAGGGTAGAAACTGCCCTTGAATCTTGAATTAGATCAAGAGGTAAGAATCCCTTCACATCATCATGAGCACGGCACAAGAAATAGAGAAATTTAATGGGGAGCAGTTTTATACATGGCAAACAAAAACCATGTATTTGCTTATGAGGAAAAATCTATGGGGGCTAGTTGAGGGAAGAGATGAATGCCCAGAGGTGATTGGGAAAAATGAGTGGAAGAGCAGGAATGAGAAAGCATTAGGACTCATTGCACTTAGTTTAAATGATGAAATCATTCACTACATCACAGGGATACAATGGGCAAAAGATGATGGGATGAACTCAATAAAGTATTTGGCACTCAAGCAAAAATTCAAAGATAAATCTGTTAATTCAATTCTACAAACTTGACATGAAGGAAAGTGAACCTCTAATCACAACTTGAACAAATACAAAAGCATTAAGCAACAATTGGTAGCCATTGGTAAGAAGGTAGAGGATGATGAGGCACTAGCAGTGCTTCTGAAGAGTGTGGACAAAGGTGATTATAAAAATATCGTGGCAACCTTAAAGAATGTACCTGAATTGAAGCTGCATGAGATAGAAGGATCTATACTAGAGCAAGATACCAAGGTCAAAGAGAAGAAAGGGGTGGACTCAACAATTGGAGAGGAAAAAGCATTCTTCACTCGAGGAGGATTCTCATGAGGACGAGGATGAGGAAGAGGTAGGGGAGGAGGAAGGACCTTCACTTGCCACAACTGTGGGAATCCAGGACACTTGGCAAGAGACTGCTTCTACAGCAAACCCAGTGGAGAAGGAACGACAGTGGCAAACTTCATGGAGACTCCTAAAGGAAGTTGAGTCATATCATCTTTTCTGAGAGAGAAAGAGAGAGAAACCCCACAACCCAATGTAGCCTGCCCCAACAGAGTAAAACCACCTCTGAGCCATCGATGATGTAGGCCATGTGGTAGATGTATGTGTGAGAACTTTAGTCAAGGTCATGGGCACTTATAGTAAGCCTTGGACACATAGAGAGAGAGAGAGAGAGTGTCAAGGACTATGAGTTAGGCACCTGAGGATCTGGTCGCGGGCTACCAAGTAAGAGGGAAACTTGGTACAGGGTCCAGGTGTGCTAGATTTATTCACTTGAGGGGAGGTGTTGAAATATATAAGTGAATGGGTGTGTGCAGGAACAAGCCCTTAGCAAGAGGCTGTAAAAGAGAGTCTGTGAATGAGTGGGTAGTAGTGAAAAGGTGAGTGGTATCTACTCGGAGAGAATAAAGGGTAGCATGAGAAGTTCTAGGATGTGTGGAGATATTCTAGGAAAAGTGAAGAGGTGGAGAGAATTAAGCAAAAGAGGTGGAGTGAATCAAGGAGAGATCAGTGGGATTAGATGCTTGGCATCTTGTGGATGTAAACTCTATAAATTTAGGCCTTGGCCTAATGAGTATTGGTTGGTTTTTTAGTATCCATGCCTACATTAAGCTATCAATCAGTTGCTCACTAATCTTATCTTAATCCTCATCTAATCACTTTGCTAATGATGTTGATTCTTGCATTTGTTGATCCACCATAGCTCATCACTTTGCTTGCATTTTAACATGACTTTCCCACCATAAGTGTTAGGAGATGAATCACTTCAATAACTACCTCACGTGAACCATGAATTTTTATACTTATCCTCATATATCTCTGCCCAAAAGCATGGTTACCTTGAGGGTAGTTGGCCTTTGTGCTTTGACATCTACACCGATATTGGTCCCAAAATCCGTGATGTGTTTTTAGCCTTCTTGAACTCCTCCTAAACCCATGCACATGTAACATATACTTCATGAACTTGTGGGTGTACTCTTTGACACTACTTTGCCTTTGTTGCAAGTCATCCCAATCACACATAAGCTTTTCTTGATGCAATTGAGAGATGAAAGTGTCTCTCGTTTCATCCTTGAAAGCATCCCATGAGGTATTAGGAACTCGCATAGGCTTTTGTGTATGGTGTTGTGGAGTACTCTTATTATTCCTTGGTCTCTAAGTGTTATGTTGAGGAAGGGGCTTTGATGATTGAGGCACCCAAATTGGATTGACACCTTCTTAATAGCGTTGAGCTACAAATAATTGCTTCTCCACCCATATGTTGATACCATTAAGATATCGCGATCTTGGCTATCTTGGTGGAGTTTTCTTTTTGGTTGATGTGGAATATTTGGGGGCCCTTCTTGACATTGGTTGGCGCTAAGGTTACGGGTTTGAGACTCATGGGCATTTTTTACGAGGAGGCTGGAATCTCTTGTGAAGTGTTGTTGGTGATGATGTTGAGGATTTTGAGCATGCAGCCTTCTCTTGTGTTGAGGGTGGTGGTTGAAGAGGTGTGGGATCTGGAGCTTTTCCTGTGAGTTTCTTTTTAGAGGTAGATGGTTGCACTTGGGGAACTTTTTCAAGAATAGCTATTGATTTTGCAAGGTTTTGGCATTGGAAATAGAAGCTCTTTCTCTTTTGCTGAAGATGGAGTCAGAGTGGTAGATTCTTTATCAGATTCAGCCAATGATGTAGATGGTAGGTCTTCATGTAGAGAAACTTCCGAGGAAGAGGCTTGTAACATCATAGAAATCCATTAGGGTTGGATCTTAGAAATCCATTAGGGTTGGATCCTCTTCTGGCAGTATGGTATTGTCAACTTTGTGTCGTTGACCATAACGATGACCCTATCGCTAACAAAGCATAATGGTACTTGAGCATCAATAGTCCATTTATGCCCCAAGATCAAATCTGCTTCCAATATATACTCAACCATAAAAAGCTTGCAACAAGTAAGGGGGTTAGTTTGAACATATATTATATGGTCAAAGTATCCCAAACATGGCATGTTCAAGTCTTGTGTGAATGGAATTCTATCATGATGAGCCATGAGTGTTGGTTGACCTAACAAACCCCATAAATTGAGGGCTATGAGATTGTGCTCTCATGTTGGATAAAGCCGTGCTTGAATTATGGTGAGTTTCTAAGTGGAAAGTTCTAATCCAACCAACCATAAATATTTTTGGAATATTCTCAGTAAGATATGTTGAAAGTTTCAACTCCTCTAAGGTCTCTTCCTCTCGTAATAGAAATTTCACAATGCCTGCAAGAGTGTTGAAGGTGACTATTTGCACGGATTCATCAATTGAATACAACGAGTCAGCTACCCAATCTCCACCAAGTATGACATCATAGTCAAGGAAATTTGGGGTAACATGGAATCTCAATTCCACATTTAAATTGATTGAGTAGTATAGCTAAATTAACATGGAACTTCAATGTTTTGTCCACCATTAGCACCTTTTACAAGACCATTGTCTTAAGGGATGATTTGATTGTGTCCAATGACACCCAAGTGTCTATTGTCATGATGTTATGATTAGCTCAAGGGCTAATCAATGCGCATTTGCGCTTAACATCATTGCCTGTAGGAAAATCTAGCATACCATGATAGAATCTTTAAGAGGAACCATGGATGTTTCAATTTTTGTTGCAGCTTCAGATCTCTTTTCGATCTCATATTTCCATTCACTTTCATCCTCTACTTGGCTTTTAACTTTTTCAGTAGTATGCAATGTGTACGATGGCACACTTGGTCCTTTTACAATTTTAATTGAGGTCTATTTAAAAACTTACGAATCTTACAGTCTTGTTCTATGTAGCTTTATATGTCTTGGTATAACTCATGTTTAGCCTTTAATGGTGCAAGTGTTGATGCTATGCTAGCTTCACCATCATGAGAGAAGAGCACACCTCCAAATGAGGAATTGAGAGACTTCTTTAATTTTGTAAGGGATTCATTAAGTTCCTCAGATGCTTTTTCAACCGCATCATTTGTGCAATCTACCTCTGATGACTCTTCTTTAGAGAGTACCACTTTCTCTTAAAAGGAAAAGCGATAATCCTCTAGTTTTTGTATTTTAGTAGTTTTTTTAGGATTGGCATTATGAGGTTCAATCACAACTGGTGATCCTGTATGACACTCAACAATGCTAAGCATGCTGTCGTGAGCTTGTTTTTGGTGTTCTACATATGTCATGTGATCATGATTTTTCAATTTGGGGTGGTTCCATGGGTTTTAGTTTCTTGATTGGTCTGTGGGGTACATCTATGTGACGAATCAAAATTTGTTTCATCCTCACTAAGTGACACACTAGAGCTTGTTTCATCTTTTGACTTTCCTTGGATCATCAGGTTTTCATTATGTTTTCCCATGCAACGAGAACAAACTATCTTTTTTTTTTTAATTCTTTGACTTACCCATGGGTGTTGTGGTTTGAGTGGTAGCCTTTGAGGTGGATGCTTTTGCATCATGTGTAACTTTGTGGCTCTATTGGGATTATGTCATCCATAGGCTCTTTTCCCTTGTCCTTTATTTCAATTGTGGTTTCGATAGTTTGTTGTCCCTTATTTTTCTTCGGTTTAGAAGGTTTTTCTTTCATTTTTGGCTTCTATTTTAAAACATGCTCTTCTACCCATTCCAAAGTGTTTTCTTTTGTATTATTTTTTACTATTTCTTCTCATGCCTTGGCTTGTAAGCGTGTAAGAACATTCAAGGGTACCGTGGACAATTGTCCATTTTGTACACTTAAGATGTTAAGAGTTGTATTTTGTGAGACAAGTTGCAAGCAACTCACATTAGGCAACCTAGGAATATGTTATCAATGCCACATCACTTACATATGGGTTGCAAAATGTCAGTGAACGTGGGCATGGAAGTATTTCCAATTGTACAGTCTGCTACTTTGTGCGGTCCATGACAATAGAAACACTGAAGTGTTTGTTGAACTGTTTCGTGATGAGCAGTTTTGACCTTTTGAACTATTTTTGTTGGGGTATGGGAGATGGAGGTTTTGAGTTAATTGTAGATGAATTGGGACATTACGGTGTGTCATGACCAAAAATTTTATAATATGTGCAGTATGAAAAGATAGGCACCTTGTACGCACAACAGGGATTGAGATAAACATAGTGATTGCACTTAGCACAAGGCATCTCGCCCATCACTTGGAGAGGCATTAAGGATGGTTGGTTTTGAGGGGGCTCGTCCTCTCTTGGAGATTTTGGTTCAAGCCTTTAAAGCAAGGCTGCATAGAATTCATGGAATGAGAATTATGAGATTAATTTTTGTTTAGCCATTGCTTCACTTGGTTTATCTAAAGAACATCTCGTATCGTGATCATCCTCCATCATGTTGTCATCTAAACGTATTGCTTTTCTACAACATTGATCGAATGTTTCCAGATACAATGATCAAGTTGTGTAAGCTGTTATTCTTTAAGTCCATCGTGAAACATCTCTTCAATTGAGAATCATTTAGTTTCTTCCATGGCTCAGATCGTAAGTCTAAGATTTTTATTCGAAGGAGGATAAAATCTCTAATGGTTTCGTTTTGTTTCCACTCAATTGAATAGAGTTCTTTTGCTGCACTCCACCAACCACCTTGTCTTAAAAAGCCATGGATAAAGGTGTTCTCAAGGTCTTGAAGTTTGTCTTGATCATCGGCATCAGTGTGATGAACCATGGACTAGCCTTTCCCACTAAGCCTAGGTTCAACGTATGTATCTTGGTGGGGCAGTTTGGATTTCTAGAGGCTTCGCATCGTTGTTCAAACATTTGTATGAATTAAAGAGGATCAGATGTTCCATCGTATTTGGCCATGATTTTTTGTATGAGTCACCAAGGCCTCGTATGAGTGCTAATGTGGGTAGCGACTCACTTAGTCCTTGGGAAATCCCCTTCCTAGATTAGTCAATACGCCCAAGGTGTGGGTATCCAGGGGTTGCAAAGGGTTGGTACCTAGCATGTCTACAGGCTTAGGACTTGATAGTGCTAGGCAAGGGACCAAATCCTAGAGGGATTGATGTGATAGGGGGTGTAAAACTTGATGATACGCTTGTTGTAGGCATGGAAAATAGAATGGGGAGATGCATTTGGGACATGGATCTCAACGGCTGGAAGATATCAACCATTGGGTTCAGTCTCAGTGTGAGCCCACGTAATCCCTCTATCGTGGTCATATCTTGACGTTGTCAATTGCTCCTCTAATGAGCAAGCATAGTTTTTTTTAAAAAAATTAAAAATTTATTTTTTTATTTTTTTTTAACTTTTAGGTTTTTTTATAGCCCGTTACAGTCTTAAGAGGCCTAGCGTACTCTTCATTGGGTCAAATGAGTGTTAGTTTGCCCTAATTAGCTTAGATGTTACATGCACGTGAACGACCTCTTAGAGATATTTTTTCAAAAAAAGGGCATGCCATTAGCATCCTAGATGGAAGAGGTCTCAAAACCTATTTTCCATCACTGTCTCAAGATGAATTTTTTCCCAGAAAGATTTTCCCTCTTTTGTAGCCTAATTTTTAATGTGTTCTAAAAGGAATTTGGAAAAGCTCTGTATGAGAGAGTTGTAGTATTAAATTTGGAGTACTACAACTTTGGCTCTCTAGGTTTTTCGTAATTTTGTCCATTGACACTCAAAAAGTAGCCCGAATATGGTTCACAATTGTTTTTAGGCTATTTTGGACCATTTTTAGTGCTTTGAGGATTGTTTTTTGTCTCAATTTCCGAGTCAACTTTTGAGGTTGCTGGTCAGAGGGCCAAAATGATGGATTTTGTCCTTGGACGCTCAAGACAAATTTTGAAGAGCTCTTGTTAACCCTAGGAATGTTAATAGAGATGGTAATAACATGTGTTTTGGCAACAATGCAAATGTTTCTTCTTCTCAAAGGAATTTTCAACACGCTATTCCAAATACTTTTCTTGGTTCCACATCTCATGCATCTTACAAAAGGGAAAGGAAAGAACTCCGGCAACTCAACAAGTGTGGGTACCAAAAATCTTACTACAAGCACAAGGGTACTACTAAGGAAATACCAAATCTTGGATTCCCAAGCGCATCAAAAATTTCCCTAAGCCTGCACAAAGAAAGAAACCTCGTCACTAAAAGCTACAGCCACAAATTTATAATTCTCATCAAAGATGGGTGCGTGTGCATGTACTTCAACAACAAGGATACTATGATGGTAATCCCATCATATAGTTGCCAAGATCGAACAAAGGAAGGAACACTTCACCAACACCTTGAACTCCAATAGCTTTACCTAAAGTTTGACAAGAATGGAAACCTAAGCAACACCAAGAAATTCACTTAATAAATACAAAAGAGCTTGCGTGTTCATTTTAACCCAATGGCAACCAACTAGAAGCTCTACTTACCACCTCGACAACACTTGAGCCAAAAATTTAAGATTCAATTTTCACGTCTGCCAACAGAAACTTTTGAGTGCATCATCAAAGAAAAACTCACAACATTTGCTCTTTTCACCCCTTTGGATGAGAAGCATAAGTGCATAAGTTACGGGGTAGACATAAGAAGCTATTCTCTAAAAATAGGGTAGACACAAGAACCTATTGTTGCTGGCAAGGTGGTAGCAAAAAAAAAAAGAGAAAAGAAAAGAAAAGAAATTTTAAAAAAAAGGAAGAAGAAGAAGAAGATGATGATGAAAAAAGAAGACACAATCACAAGGGAGTCACACATATGGCCTACCTAAAAATGGTAGAATAACACAAGCAACTCCCAACAATCTTCAATAGCCATTACATTTTTGTTAAGCTTAAAGATTACTACTCTTTTGGCTAAGCTGCTCCATGAGTACATATCCATACTCATACCTTGGAGGACATATGCACTAGAGCCTCATCATCGAGAACCTTCCAAGTACATCTCTAGATGGGGGGGCCATGGTGGGCCACAACCTAGTCCATGGTACAATCCATCACATGTCATTTTCTTTCACATTGCAAACCTCTCCAAACACAAGTCTTCACAGCACATGGGTCTCTAATCCTTAGTGAAGATATCTATATTAGACTTGTAAGTCAACTTAATTCTTTCATGCCTCGCCAACAAGTAGCTACTTCAACAGTAATAGCTCAATAAGAGTCCATGTGACTCAATTATCATACTTCATGTCTATTTACTTCATAGAGCACATAAATATACATAAAAACATAAACAAAACATGGAAAGAAGCATGTAAGAACAGATCCTACTCAATAACATTTAACAAGAATGCTACCACAAAAAGTGACCATCGAACTTGGCCAATTTATTCAACTGATGAATTTTTATTCAATGACAAATGGAGAGCTGAGAATCCCAATCTTGTTCTGACGATTTTTTTCTACATTCCTCAAAATTCTCTATCCCTTCTCCCCAATTATTAATATCTCTTAGTTGCCCAACTAACACAAATACCATGTACCTCTGCTTATGATTGCTAAAAAATAATGTGAGAATAAAATACTTAAAAAAAACTCACAAAAATTATAAAATGCAACACCCCAACCATCCCCACCCCATTAAGAATTTCTACTAATTACTAAACTTTTCATTTACTAACTAGCCTTTTTTATTCCTTCCAAAGGAACAACAACCATTGAACGTCACTCAACATAAAAAGCCATCTACAAAGCTTGTCAATTCTTCCCACACAAAGGTCTTCAATGTGATCATCATGAGAGGACACGATCGACATTAGGAAGGGGGGGAATGTTAACCCATTCCTAGGGTTAACAAGGGCTACTAACATTATCTTATATCAAGGAGTCAAGGTAGATACACCAAAAGGTCATACATTCAAGATATGAAGCAATGGTGTCTAAATCTGCAACTTGGACGGGTGCCAATAACGGTCCTATGTGTTGAAATATACAAGTGAATAGGGTGTGTGTGGGAACAAGCTCTTGGAATAGAGGCTGTAAAAGAGGAGATGTAATTGTGAAAGAACCTGTGAAAAGGTTAGAAGAATCACCTGGGAGAGAATAATGGGTAGCATGAGGGAATTTAGGAGTGTGGAGATATTCTGGGAGATATTCAGGGAAAAGAGAAGAGGTGGAGAGAATCAGGCAAAAGGTGGAGATATTCTGGGAGTGAATCATGGAGAAATCAATGGGATTTGATGCTTGATGTAAACTCTATAAATTGAGGCATAGCCCTAATGAGAATTTGCTGGTTTTTGAGTATCCATGCCTACATTAATCTATTTGCTAATTATTCACTAATTACGTCTTAATCATTTCTTAATCACTTTCTTAATCATGTTGATTCTAGTGTATGATCCACCATAGCTCATCATTATGCTCAAATTTCAACATGGTATCAGAGCCATGCCTAGAATCAATTAGATTTATGAGCCCATTAGTGAATTAATTAGGATTAGTAGGTAATTAGCAAAAAAAATCAATTTTTAGTGAGTTTTTCATCTTCCCCTTCACCCCCAGCTAGTGGAGGATCTCTAGCACCTTGCACACTCTAAATTAGGGCACAAGCTTCTAGCTTAAGCTAGCCAACACCCCTGGCTACCAGCTCATCGAAACGACGCAGCAAACCGCCGAAGGAATCAGGAGAAATTGTCATTTTTGCCGGTGCCTTTTTTCTCTGCAGATTTTGCCATTGCTACTTCATCAAGTCAAATTGCTTCAATTCCTCCTAGCCCAAGGGGTAATCAAGCATTCTCTACAAGCTGGTGAAGACAGAAATCAATTTCATCAAGTCTACAGTGAGATCCAAGCTCTTCATCAAATCTGCACGTGACTTTGGTAAAACAGAGATTAAGCTTTCAATATTTGGTCAAATCTTGTGTTTCTTGGCTTAATCCTCTACTAGACTCATTGCTATTGATGCCTTTGAAAGCATTTGAGCTCATTTGAAGTGGAAGGCACCAGATCTGGACTCCCCGCATACTCTATTTTTTGCACACAAAACAGAGCATTAATTTGCTAATCAGTGATTAATCAGTGCTAATCACTGTACTTTGGTGCAATTGAGGGTTCAAATTAACCATTAGGCATCTGATACAGATCCCTATAACTTCAGATTTCAAATCGGAGTTGGTTTGATACTCCAACCATCCCGTACAAATTGGTTACCCTTGATTTAATGTAATTTCTGGGAAAATTGTGCTGATAAAATTGTGAAAATCATCATTTTGCATTTAACCCTTGGTTAATGCCTGTAAATCTCACTCAAATTCAAGATTATTCACATCCAGAGTTGCATTTGGAATGTGCATGAGAATGAATGCTATACGCATTATGTATTGGGCACATTGCATCAGTGTAAAAATGGAAACAGACACTGCCCTTGTCCAGAATAAGGCAAGAGGTAAGACCTCCCGCATAAATTTGGGTTTGCATTGCATAATGATACAAAATAAACATAAAAAGCCCAAAGTAACTGTCAGCAAAACATTGAAACATGTTGCTCACATGGAGCAAAATGACCTGACGGACAAGCTCATGGCCCCAGCCATGGAAGAAGAAGAATATCTCTTCCCAAGAAGAGGATCCACACCGAGAAGAAGACCTGAAGGAAGACATGGAGACGAGAAGAGAAGCTGCCACAAGAAGAGAAGCTGCCCCAAGAAGACTGAAAGAAGAGACGGACACGTGGAGAGAAGCTGCCACGACAAGAAGACTGAAGACAAGAGAAGATGTGAGGCTCCAAAGAGTGAGGAGCCATGTGAAAATCTCTGAGAGAGAGAGAGAGAGAGACCCCACAATCCAATGTAACCTGCCCCAATAAAGTAAAACCACCTCTGAGCCACCGATGATGTAGGCCACGTGGTAGATGTATGTGTGAGCACTTTAGTCAAGGTCGCAGGCAACTATAGTAAGCCTTGGACACATAGAGAGAGAGAGTGTCAAGGACTATGGGTTTAGGAACTCGAGGCACTGGTCGCAGGCTATTAAGTAAGAGAGAAACTTGATATAGGGTCCAAGTGTGCTGAGATAACTTGAGGGGAGGTGTAGACACTGGTCGCGGACTACCAAGTAAGGGGAGGCAAACTTGGTATAGGGTCTAGGTGTACTAGAAGTATTCACTTGAGGGGAGGTGTTGAAATATACAAGTGAATAGGGTGTGTGTGGGAACAAGCTCTTGGATAGAGGCTGTAAAAGAGGAGATGTAATTGTGAAAGAACCTGTGAAAAGGTTAGAAGAATCTACTGGGAGAGAATAATGGGTAGCATGAGGGAATTTAGGAGTGTGGAGATATTCAGGGAAAAGAGAAGAGGTGGAGAGAATCAGGCAAAAGGTGGAGATATTCTGGGAGTGAATCATGGAGAAATCAATGGGATTTGATGCTTGATGTAAACTCTATAAATTGAGGCATAGCCCTAATGAGAATTTGCTGGTTTTTGAGTATCCATGCCTACATTAATCTATTTGCTAATTATTCACTAATTACGTCTTAATCATTTCTTAATCACTTTCTTAATCATGTTGATTCTAGTGTATGATCCACCATAGCTCATCATTATGCTCAAATTTCAACACTATGCAATACTTATGGCGATTCCCACTTTAAGAGCCTGTGGTAGTAAGTTAGGATAAAGTCCCAAGTGATGTAATTCATGGATATATTATGAGATTAGTCATTGTAATAGAATTAGGCCTCTCATGAGCCTAAAGTTTTCGGTCGGCCACAGTTTAAGTGAGTATGAACACTTATGGCCATGTATATAAGTGAAAATATCCCATAATACAAAGAACTCTCCCATTGTACAATAGAGTGTTGCTCTTGCAAATCCTCTTGCTAATATCTCTCTCTAATGCATTCTAGTGAGTGTGTGTAAGTGAAGTGAGATGAGAGGAGGGACGAGTACACGTAGTGCAATAATGCGGTGGTGTGACAATGCTCGTGGAGACGCGGTGGAATTGCTTGTCAAGGAGTTGTAGAGCTTGGAGACCTCAAGGGTTACGAGCTCGGACATTGGAAAGATCCTCACGGCATTTGCAGTTCACCAGGTGATCTCTTGTTGGATGTGTTTCAAGGGCGGTTAGGGTGAGCCATAACACCAATGCTTACTCCTTTTGTTGGCCTTGGCATTCCATAATCAAAAGATAAGGTTTTTTGCATTCCATTGTTATGAGGAATTTGATCCCTATAAGTATCTTACAAAGGTTTCCTATCATGACTATGCATCCTCACATCTTGATGAGGTGGTTGAGCAACACCATTCCTTGATTCACTTCTCAACAAGGCCATCTCACTTTTGAAAGTGTTGAGAAGTTGATTTTTTTAGGTAAGGAGTTGGTCTTAAAATTTGAATTTCTTATCATTAAAACTCTCCAACACTTTCCTCATGATGCAAAACATTTGATACATGTCGTTAGATGTGGGTGGTACTTCTTTAGCTTTGGAAGATTATGTCCTTGCATTAGTGACATCATCACATACTCCTTTGCATTTTGATGTCACTATGTTTGCATAGGTAACCTCCTCACAACATTCTTGCCTTTGCCCTATCCAAGCATTCTATCACACATTAATCCATGTATAGGAATCGGCTCAACACATGCATCATTCCCTATGTCAAGTGCACCATCCATGTCTTCCCCACAACAAGTGCCCCTTGAATAGGTTCCAACATCCCTTAAGTTTCATCTACAATCTTGCATGGCCTTCCCCTTAGCATAGCTGAAATTTTTGGATTTGAATGGATGAAAGGTTAAATGATATTGGAATTGAGTGATCAAGGGCTCTATGGATAATAGCTAATGATGTGAAGAACACAATATGCAAAAATAGAAAGTTTTCGGATGAGGTAAATACTCTCTGTTTTAGTTTTATGAAGTACTACTGAAAATGAAAAGTTGACTATAAGATGACCAAAACTTGACTGATTTTAATGATCTATAGCTTGTTGGAACTATCTTAGCAAGTACTAGCATCCCCCCAAAGATTTTGACTAAAGTCAAATCTATTTTATCTTTTGTCAAAAAGTCAACTATCACTTTGACCTACCAAATGAAATCAAAATCACAGAGTTAAGTGCGTGATTGGAAGTTCTAATGAAGTACTAAAAAAATATGTAAAGACCTGTCCTACACAATCTAGGGTTTATCACTAAATTAGGGTTTGTTGGTGATTTTTGAAAAAGTTCATATTGGGTGTGTAAGTGGTGTGACTAGTCTTATGTTTATATGAATACCCGGCTAGGGGGCCTAGGAACTCTTTTCCCTAGCACCCAGGATAAAACCTAACCAAATTCCTAATTGGATCCCATCACTAGAGTGGTTGGGCAGTTGGTGGCTAACCCATGGGACTGGATGGAGCTAGGCTGGAGTGATGGATCCGTAAATCGAAACTCAATTTCTGTATAGTACGATAGATGAGGGAAATCCTAGATAAAAATTGTTCTATGGAAAAGAATCAACGGTTGTGCCTCTCAATGAGAAAAAAAGCGTTGGTCTCTATGATCCAAGTACAATCTTTTCCCTGATCTGATTATGGGACTTACGGGTTCGATCAGTTCAGTTCAGTTAGTTCAGGCTTTTGACTACGTTAGAGAAAAGTTATCCTAGAGGAATCGCCCGTGCTTTCCGGGCAAGGGAAGTTTTTCCGAGTTCGTCCATTTTGGAAGAATCGATGGATTAGTCTCTTGTCTGGATATCCGTGGGCGAGGCCCCGAGTGTGGGACCTTACCTTGTGCAAGAAGTGCTACTTCTGCTGCTAGCATCCCCAAATTCGTTGCGAGTGGGGTCAGGGATCTTATAGCTGATATCAGAGCAAATTTGGCTAATGAGGACCAACTGAGAAGCCAAAAATATCAAAAATTTATGAAGAAGCAGTAAAAGGTTGTAATTGTGTGATAAAATTCATACAAATTAATATTCAAATTGAAATTCGTAAATTGGTAATTGGGTCTTCAGATGGAAGTACTGCAATCGTATGGAATCCCTGACTTGCTTGAGGCCTAGACATGATGGTATTTATCTTATAGTTCCAAGGACCGTGACTACCCGTATATACGGAGGGTATAACTGTAGCTCTTTACTGGCGGTATATACGAGTAAATCTAAGACTTGAAATTGTAAGCATTAATACTATCTAGATGATGAACTCGAATGTGGTTGATATGATTTTAAATTTTGATTGAGAACTGATGAGTTGATTTGGATTCTGGTTGAAAAATGAAGATTTCTGAATTCTCGTTGAATTGTAATAACTAAGCAAAACCACAATAAGGATGAATGGGACGAGTCCCTGTGATAATGTTCGTAGAGCTGGAATGACGTTAATGACTTCATCAAATCACTATGAGATTAGTGGATTGTGCCGGCAGATTGCTGTTGTTAACACTTGACCCAGTGGATCAAGTTAAGGGGTGTCAAATTAAAACTCTGTAAAATTGAAAATGTCCATGGTGGCGGACTATTCAGATAGAAATCTCGGTCTAATGGACCATTATTGTGATAAGGATTGAATGTTACGATCTGAGTGAATTATTATGTGATGATGAGTTTTATATAAGGGATCTTTATCCTAGGATTATGTTGGGTTCTCCAGACTATAAGGAACCCAAAATCAGTTGGATCTTAAGGAAAAGAATTCTCCTCTAGTTTTGTGAGATGAGGACATCTCGCGTTTTTTAAGTGGGGTAGAATGTAAGATTCCTCCCCAGCCTCTCAAGATATCCAGTATCTTCCCCTGTAATCAAATCCCTCTTCAGAAATATAAAAGATCTTGTTTCTACCTGTTCTGGCTTAGAGAGAGAAAATATTCTAGAGAGAGATTATTCAGATTTTGAATATTTTTGGATGGAAAAATATCTCTTCTTATTAAAATAAGTTTCCTTGAAACAGAAGTTCAAAAAGATTTTCAAAAGGTGCATTAGAAATCAAGTATAATTTGTTCAAGAGGCCTTATCCTAAGGGTCCAGATTTTTAAAAAAATTAAATTAAGGTTTTGAGAGGCCAATCGATTCATCCAAATGTGTGGAGAAGATAAATAGAAGAGATAAAGAAAATCCCCCAAAAAAAATGAGTAAATACTCACATAAGATGAAGAGTGGACTAAGGACTAAAGGAATTACTAAAAAAATGGATTTTTGACACCTCACAATGGGAATTTTCCCCTCATGAAGGAGGTGCCTACTTCACATGTGTGGTGGAGTTTAAAATTATCAAAAATTGAGATATTTCATCTCTCCTCTCTCCTAATTCAAGTCTAGTTCCAAAGAGTAGGCTAAACTGACCTAAAAATGGTCAAAATTTGACCAAACTGATATGGAAAATTCTAGAATCAGTTTGCTTGGTTAGAAGCTCACTTTTTCCTTAAATAGAAGCCTCCCCCTTTGTTGAAGCTTAATAGTGTTTTATGCACTGTTACTCTACTCCTCCTCCCAAGAGCCAAGAACTGTGAATTTCTTAATAATTCAATAGTTTTTGACCATTCCCTCTTCTAAATAATTGGTGGCCACTCTTGTTGCAAACAAGAGTAGATCCCTCAAACCATCAAGCCAAAGGAAAGCTCCCAGAATTTCATGTAAGTAAGAAATCTTAATTTTTCTATTCTTTTAATGGTTTTCTAAATTGTTTATTACCTTAAAATGATAAACAGATGCTATTCCTTCTTGGAAAGGCCTTCCCCCCCTCTTATTCTTAAATTCAGCCCTTCTTTATCCTAGTTAAGTAATCTAATTGTTCGAATTAAACTTTTCATATTGTTTCTCTTTTGAAAGTGAAATTTGATTAGTTTAGAGTGCTTAAAACCAATTGGGGATAATTTTTAAGTAATTTTCAGTTAGGAAAAATTAAAAAATGGTCAGCCATACAAAGGTGGTTATGGCGAAATTTTCTAAAAATTGGTGAAATAAGTTTTATCTTTTATTATCCAAAAAAAAGAGTAATCCCTACCAATTGTGTATTCTAAAAGTGTAATTTTGATTTTATGCATAGAAAGATGCATAAATAAATTTTTTTTATTTCAAAAGAGTTATTTTCATCAATTTTGATTTTAAGCATAAAAAGATGCATAAAGAAAATTATTTTTATTTCAAAAGAGTGATTCTCATCAATTTTAATTTTATGCATAGAAAGATGCATAAAGAAATTTTTTTATTTCAAAAGAGTTATTTTCATCAATTTTTATTTTATGCATAGAAAGATGCATAAAGAAATTTATTTTTTTTTTCAAACGAGTGATTCTGATCAATTTTGATTTTATGCATAGAAAGGTGCATAAAGAAATTTATTTTTGTTTCAAAAGAGTGATTCTCATCAATTTTATTTTATGCATAGAAAGATGCATAAATAATTTATTTTTATTTCAAAAGAGTTCTTTTCATCAATTTTCATTTTATGCATAGAAAGATGCATAAAGAAATTTATTTTTATTTCAAAAGAGTGATTCTCATCAATTTTGATTTTATGCATAGAAAGGTGCATAAAGAAATTATTTTTATTTCAAAAGAGTTATTTTCATCAATTTTGATTTTATGCATAGAAAGATTTATAAAGAAATTTATTTTTATTTCAAAAGAGTGATTCTTATCAATTTTGATTTCATGCATAGAAAGATGCATAAAGAAATTATTTTTATTTCAAAAGAGTTATTTTCATCAGTTTTCATTTTATGCATAGAAAGATGCATAAAGAAATTTATTTTTATTTCAAAAGAGTGATTCTCATCAATTTTGATTTTATGCATAGAAAGGTGCATAAAGAAATTATTTTTATTTCAAAAGAGTTATTTTCATCAATTTTGATTTTATGCATAGAAAGATGCATAAAGAAATTTCTTTTTATTTCAAAAGAGTCATTCTCATCAATTCTGATTTTATGCATAGAAAGATGCATAAAGAAATTATTTTTATTTCAAAAGAGTTATTTTCATGAATTTTCATTTTGTGCATAGAAAGATGCATAAAGAAATTTATTTTTATTTCAAAAGAGTGATTCTCATCAATTTTGATTTTATGTATAGAAAGGATAAGAGGTGAGTGGACATGATAAGATGTGAATGGATGTGATAAGATGTGAGTGGATGATGTGATAAGATGTGAATGTGATGTAAATGGATGTGGATGTGAAGAGATGTGGATGGGATGTGATGTGATGTAAATGGATGTGAATGTGATGAGATGAGAGAGGACCCTGCACCGCGCAAGGAGTGCTACTTCCGCTGCTAGCAACCCCGAATCCGTTGCGCGGAGGGGACAGGGATCTTTCAACTCACCCACCCATAGTTGAATGCCTTTCTTTACTTTTGCTTTCGAATATAGATACGCACACACTCCTCTTTAAAACTTAAAATAATCCATTAACAAACAGTTATTGGTTACAGATATTATAACTCAAAATTTCCATCCAGTCCCTTGTTTCTAAAAAACAATAGTCACTCTGGACTCTCAAGTGAAGTACATCTGCAAGGTACTTCACCTTACCATCCTGCATAGACAATGGCACCTTTCCAACATGGACAATTGAATGAGCAATATCATCCCCTATTTCAACAAAACCTGGCTTTTCAAGATTTTTCATATCCTTAAACCACTCGCCACATGACTAGTCATATGATTCAATCCACATACCATACATCATCATTGCATGTGAATACATCATTTCTTGACACAGCATTAAGCATGTGCCACTCACATACCAAATAACCTTTGATTGCTCATTACTTCTGCTAGAGGACACATAGTTATTCTGCTATACTTTTCCAATTCTCATATCATTTTGCTTCTTATAGCAATTTGCCTATAAATACCCAGCTTTGCCACGCAGTAAAACAATCTTGTGTATACCTCAAATATGACAATGACAATAAAAATATATAAGCCCACTTTTCAAACAACTCAGGAAAGTCATGTATTAGCTTCCCATTAGTGTCATAGACATGATGATAGGACACACAAGATGCGAACACTCCAGTAGTTGCGTGGAAAAACTTGGTCCAAATGTTCTAAGACCAACACAAAGGCAAGGAAGTTACAGGTAAAGCAAGAGCTACATACTATGGTGGAAAAGAAAATCATGTCAATCAATGAATATGATTTAAACATCAAGGGCATTGTTGAATCCCTTGGGTCTATCAATGTACCGGTGGAAGATGATGATTTGGTAAGTATTTGTCTAAATGGGCTTGGCAAAGAGTACAAGCCATTCAAGGCCCCCATTACCATCAAGGAGAATATTCCCAACTTTTGGAACTTGGTGTCTATGCTGGATCATGAAAGAAAAGTCACTAGGTGAGGACTTTTCTTTGCAGATCAAGAACACATCAAAACATGCCTTCTACTACTCCAATTCAGGTAGAGGCAGAGGTAGAGGTTGTGGTCGAGAGGCCAAGGTGGTGGCCGACAAGGAAATCAGAATTCTAGACAACAAGAGTTCAATGACTCACAACATCAATCATACACAAGTGGAAGAGGCCAGTCTAGAGACAGGGGGAGCCAAATAGGCCGAGGTGGTTGGCAAAGAAATTAGAATGAAAATAGTATAGAGTGCTATTATTGTGGCAAACCAGGGCACATGGCAAAGAACTTCTATAAAAAGTAGAATGACATTAAAAGTGAAAAGTTGCAGTAAGGCAACTAAGGAAAATAGGGAGGTGATGACACAAGTGAGCAGCTGTTTGTGATGACACAAGTGAGCAGCTGTTTGTGATGTAGCATATGCTCAGCTTTATAACAAGAGATGTGTCAAGATCTCAAGATACATGGTATATGAATTTTGGTGCCTCTAACCACATGACGAGTCATGGTGAGTGGTTTATAGACATGTAGAAAAAGGAAAAACCAAGTTATGTAGATCGTGGATATCCAGACAAGAGACTAATCCCTCAGTTCTTCCAAAATCAAACTTGAAAAAACTTCCCTCGCCCAGCAGACATAGGCGATTCCTCCATGATATTTTATTCTAACGTAGTCAAGGTCATTGTTGAAATATACAAGTGAATAGGGTGTGTGCGGGAACAAGCCCTTAGTAAGAGGCTGTAAAAGAGAATCTGTAAATGTGAGAGAAGATGTGAAAAGGTGAGAAGTATCTACTGGGAGAGAACAAAGGGTAGCATGAGAAGATTTAGGAGGTGTGGAGTTATTCTGGGAAGAGGTGGAGAGAATTAAGCAAAAGAGGTGGAGTGAATCAAGGAGAAATCAGTAGGATTAGATGCTTGGATGTAAACTCTATAAATTGAGGCATTGGCCTAATAAGAATTTGCTGGTTTTTGATTATCCATGCCTACATTAAGTTATCAGTTAATTGCTCACTAATCATGACTTAATTATCATCTAATCTCTTTTCTAATGATGTTGATTCTAGCATTTGATCCACCATAGCTCATCACATTGCTACAAATTTAACATGGTATCAGAAGCCTAGCCTAGAATCCATCAAATTTATGCGCTCATTATCTTGCTAATCACCTAGCTAATCAAGATTAGTAGATAATCAAGTTTTGCCTCTTCTTTTCAAAGAGCTCTCTGCACCCCCAGTTAATGGAGGGGCTTGATCTCCCTCCAGGATTAACAATAGCCTCCAAGATTTTAGCCACACATAGCTACAAGCCTCATGCTCCTGCCCATTCAAGTGATTCATCAAATCGCCTACTATTGGAGCTGCCACCTAGGGATTTTCAAGGGTGCTCTACAAGATGGTGAAGAGAGTTTTTTATTTGATCAAGTCTACAGTGAGATCCAAGCTCTTCATCAAATCTGCAAGTGACTGGTAAAACAGAGATTAAGCATTCAATGTTTGGTCAAATCTTGTGTTTCTTGGCTTAATCCTCTACTAGACTAATTGCTATTAATGGCCTTGAAAGGATTTGAGCTTATTTGAACTCTAAGGTCCCAGATCTGGACTCCCCGCATACTCTATTTTTTGCACACAAAACAGAGGATTAATTTGCTAATAGGTGATTAATAAGCACTAATCACTATATTTTGGTATAATTGAGGGTTCAAATTAACCATTGGGTATTCTTACAGATCCCTATAACTTCATATTACAATTCGGAGATGATTTGATACTCCAACCATTCTGTACAGATTTGTTACCCTTGGTTTAATGTAATTTTTGGTGAATTTATGCTGATAAATCTATTGTAATCATCACCTAAACACCAGATTGAGTTGTAAAAGGGTAGAAACTGCCCTTGAATCTTGAAATTGGATTAAGAGGTAAGACCCCCTTCACATCAAGATGAGTACGGCACAAGAGATAGCCAAATTTAATGGGGAGCAGTTTTACACATGGCAGACACAAACCATGTATTTGCTCATGAGGAAAAATCTGTGGGGGCTAGTTGAGGGAAGAGATGAATGCCTAGAGGTGAGAGGGAAAAATGAGTGAAAGAGCATGAATGAGAAAGCATTAGGACTTATCGCACTAAGTTTAAATGATGAAATCATTCATCACATCACAGGGATACAATGGGCAAAAGATGAAATCATTCATCACATCACAGGGATACAATGGGCAAAAGATGCATGGGATGAACTCAATAAATTATTTGGCACTCAAGCAAAAAATTCAAAGATAAATCTATTAATGCAATTCTACAAATTGGATATGAAGGAAAGTGATCCTTTAATCACACACTTGAACAAATATAAAAGCATTAAACTAGCAGCCATTTGCAAAAAGGTAGAAGATGATGAGGCACTAGCAATGCTTCTGAAGAGTGTGGACAAAGGTGAATATGAAACATTGCAGCAACATTAAAGAATGTACCTGAATTGAAGCTTCACGAGATAGAAGGAGCTCTACTAGAGCAAGAGACCAGAGTCAAAGAGAAGAAATGGCTGGACTCAACAACTGGAGAAGAAAAAGCATTCTTCACCCGAGGAGGATTCTCTCGAGGACGAGGACGAGGAAGAGGAAGAGGCAGAGTAGGAGGAAGGACCTTCACTTGCCACAACTGTGGAAAGCCAGGACACATGGCAAGAGACTGCTACAGCAAACCCAGTGGAGAAGGAATGACATCGGCCAACTTCATGGAGGCTCCTAAGGAAGTGGAGTCAGATCATCTTTTCTGAGAAAGAGAAAGAGAAAAATCCCACAACCCAATGTAACCTGCCCCAACATAGTAAAACCACCTTTGAGCCACCGATGATGTAGGCCATATGGTAGATGTATGTGTGAGCACTTTAGTCAAGGTCACGGGCACTTGTAGTAGCCTTGGACACATAGAGAGAGAGTGTGTCAAGGACTATGAGTTTAGGGACTTGAGGCACTAGTCGCAGACTATCAAGTAAGAGGGAAACTTGGTATAGGGTCCAGGTGTGCTAGGAGTATTCACTTGAGGGGAGGTGTTGAAATATACAAGTGAATAGGGTGTGTGTGGGAACAAGCCCTTAACAAGAGGCTATAAAAGAAAATCTGTAAATGTGAGAGAAGCTGTGAAAAGGTAAGATGTATCTACTCAGAGAGAATAAAGGATAGCATGAGAAGATTTAGGAGAGGTGTGGAGATTATTAGTCTGGGGCACAATATTGGATGGTTGAAATTAAGGTCATGTGTAAAGGCACCCCAAAGGGGTGGCCTCCTCCTATTTAAAGGATGGGAACTCTTCACAATTTGTGTGAGAGTA
Source organism: Cibotium barometz (assembly GCF_041138505.1). NCBI lineage: Eukaryota > Viridiplantae > Streptophyta > Polypodiopsida > Cyatheales > Cibotiaceae > Cibotium > Cibotium barometz. Next base: position 4,435,795 of record NC_141053.1, read on the forward strand.
GAGCCCAATTGCATTTGTAAGCAATTTAATAAGCAAGAGATTTCTTGTATGACTTTGTGTCTTCTCTCTCCTCCACTTGTGTCACCTAGCATGAGCACCACAAATTCTTAACATGGTATCTAGAGCTTAGGTTTAGTCTTGTAGTGTAGAATAGGTCGACTTCAAGCCAATCTGTGGGAGATTTGGGCATTTAATGCCATTTTTGCTTTTTTCACTAGCTTCCAAACTGGCCAGCCCATAGCACAGCTCATTGGAGGGCTCATAGCATGCATTGTAGGCGTTTTTGGCTTGAGGTTTTCTCTAGGGTTTTGTAAATTAGGTCATTGCTAAGCTCCATGGCCCATCAATGCCTCTGATTAGCCCCTAGGGTGGCCAAATTCTTCCACGCCCCCAAATCAGCCCTTTTTTTGCTGCTTTGTGGTCGTACGGTCCATACGCATTGCTTGTGCACAATTGGGACAAACCCTCTTATGTGTAGGGGCGCCATGATGTGCTAAAGCTACCTCTAAGAGGGTTTGGCATTTGGTGGACCATAGAAGGAGAGCCAAGCAAAAGAGCAAGCTGTTGTCCAGAGGTGCCATAGCCAAAGCTTCACCAAGCTTATAAGTGAGATTAAAAATTAATTATTTCTCATTTTTTTTAAAGTGGAGTTGATTTTTTGGTTAAAGAATGGTAATTATAAGCTTTTCCCAGCATTTGGCTAATTCCTAAAGCCAAAATTTAAACCAAGTTTCCCTCTCCATCTCCATAAAAGCCTCACCAAAAGCTTGTTTAAAGCAGGATTAAGGTGTTTTTAAACACTAACAAGTGTTGCTAAACACTAGTGGTGGCCCAACTGAAGAGGAGTGGAGTCCCTTGGCTCTAAGGGGAGGTGGCTTCATCAAAAATCTCTAAAGGCAGTGTCTTCAACAACAATTTACTCAAGCAATAAAGCTCCCGGTGGTGACTATTAGCTTGGAGAGTGTTTTTAAACACTAACGGTGGGCATAACCATCAAAGCGGGAAGTTTTTGCAACTAAGGAGGAGTTCTACATCAGCTTCTTCATCAGCAAATTTTCTATTATGAAGGTTTTTGGTAAGCACATCAATTTTGGGTGCTTCTATTCAACTCCAGCTTATTTCTTGAGCTTGTTCCATGCAAGTATGGTGCAATGGCATCCCATAAGCCATGTGCAGCCCATGAATGGTTCAATGCATTCTTATTCCGCTGTGAACTCATTGTGTTTAGCATGTAAGCTGAACCTAAGAAGAGGTCAATGCATTCTAACATGCCTCTATTTCATTTTTTTAGTGACATTGCATGAGCTCTCTTGGCATTGTTTATGTAAGAGACATTGGCACATGTATAAGCAATGTACTCATGAGTCAAGAAGAGTGTTTCTTGTCATTGTGAGCCATGAAATCAGCTTCTTAATCACTCTAAATAAGCTTGTACCTTCTCATTGTATTAGTGGAGTATACACTACTCTTGTCAAATCATTAAGACAAGTGGTAAGACCCTCCCAAACCCATTCCCTTGAACACTTGTTTGAAAGGTCAAAGTGGAAAGATGAACGAGCAAGCATAAAGAGTGGAGTGCACCCGCATTAAGGTGTACATTGTCATCGACAACAACTAAAGACTCAAAGGCCATTATTAACCTTTGAAGCTCTATGGTATTTGGTAAACCCTAGTAAATCACATCACCATGAACATCATTGTATGCCTATTTATAAAGGCATTTGCATCCATAGATTAAGGGGGGGATTCTATGTGCAATACCACCCATTCCAAGCATTCATAGGTGGTATTGAGGGGGGGTATTAGAATATAGGCATTGTAACCATTAGTCTTGGGCACAATATTGGATGGTTGAAATTAAGATCGTGTGTAAAGGCACCCCAAAGGGGTGGCCTCCTCCTATTTAAAGGATGGGAACTCTTCACAATTTGTGTGAGAGTAGAGCCCAATTGCATTTGTAAGCAATTTAATAAGCAAGAGATTTCTTGTATGACTTTGTGTCTTCTCTCTCCTCCACTTGTGTCACCTAGCATGAGCACCACAAATTCTTAACATAGATATTCTTGGAAGAGGTGGAGAGAATCAAGCAAAAGAGGTGGAGTGAATCAAGGAGAAATCAGTGGGATTAAATGCTTGGATGTAAACTCTATAAATTGAGGCATTGGCCTAATGAGAATTTGCTGGTTTTTGATTATCCATGCCTACATTAAGCTATCAGTTAATTCCTCACTAATCACATCTTAATTATCATATAATCTCATCTTAATTATCATCTAATCTCTTTTCTAATGATGTTGATTCTAGCATTTGATCAACCATAACTTATCACACTGCTGCAAATTTAACAGTCATCACTAACTAAACTGATCTGACCGAGCCCGTAAGTCTCATGGTTAGATCAAGAAAAAGTCTCGCACTTGGATCATAGAGTCCAATGCTTTTTTCTCATCAAGAGGCACAGCCGTTGATTCTTTTCCATAGAACAAGGGTTATCCGGGATTTACTTCAACTATCGTAACTTAATAGAATGGAGTCTCATTTTAGGGATCCATCACTCCAGCCTAACCCTGTCCAATCTCATGGGTTAGCAACCACTGATAGGATTCATTTAGAAATTTGGTTATGTTTTGTCTCGGGTAGTACCAGGGAAAAGAGTTCCCAGGCCCCCTAGCCGGCACTTCAAGCAAACTTCAAGATAGTCACACCACTTACACCAATATGAAATTGCCTGGTTCACAGATTCAAAAATCTTTAAATGAAACCATAGTATCACTGATCATAATCCTCCAAAATATCAGCTTGAAATCTAATTTCTAATCATTCCTTCATCGGTGTACCTATGGCATCATTGGCAATAAGAACACTCACCACCTGTTCACTCAGGGGCCTTTTCAATAGTTCCTAGCTCATAGTACCCCGAAATATAATCACATAAGAAAATCCAGATGGACTCTCTGTTAAAGATCAGCAAGATCAACCAACAGATCCATATAAAAGAGCCATGGACTCATCCATTTTGAGGACTAGCAAGGACAATCAACCAAATCCATGCCTGAGTTCAAAAAACAGCTCTAACACCTTGTTTCATTTTTCTTCCGCGACCCTCGCATGGGTATCTTTGGTGATCCAGAGCTCGAGTACCGTATAGTCAGCACCCTCTAGGCTCCTTCGTAGGTCACCTAGCGCTTCACTCATAGGCCGCTTCCTTGGTCCCTCATCCACCGTACGAGAAGCTCACCATTGGTCATGACCTCGACCGACCTTGCTACACGAGACGTCCTCCATTGACCCTCCGTCTCAACTGTTGCAACTTTATCACTTAGGTCTCCACGAACTCATTCACAAGATGGTCAAAATGCTTCCCCAACATTCTTGACATAAAGCAGTCATTTAAAAACAGGTTTCATAAATACAGTTTCTAACGAACTCTCATCTTTCCACATTGGTCCACATCATTTCTCGTTATTCCACATTCTTCTATATCACTTCACATTGCTTATTACACATCAAATCATATGTATTCCAATCGTGCTTCATCCATTCTCATCCAGTCACATCATATTACATCTATCCTCATCACATCACATTTTTTCTCGTTATTCCACATTCTTCTTCATCACTTCACATTGCCTATTACACATCAAATCATATGTATTCCAATCGTCCTTCATCCATTCTCATCCAATCACATCATATTACATCTTATCACATCTATCCTGATCACATCAAATCATATGTATTCCAATCATCCTTCATCCATTCTCATCCAATCACATCATATTACATCTTATCACATCTATCCTCATCACATCACATCATATGTATCTTATCACATCATATTACATCTTATCACATCTATCCTCATCACATCAAATCATATGTATTCCAATCATCCTTCATCCATTCTCATCCAATCACATCATATTACATCTTATCACATCTATCCTCATCACATCACATCACAACATATCCACATTGCATCTCATCCATTCATATTACATCACATCCATTTACATTCACTCTCAGATCCACATATCATCACATCACATTCACATCTATTTACATTACTTCACATCAATTCACATCTACCCAAGTCCACATCACATCACATCTCATATATCCACATCATATCTCATCCATTCATATCTAACCAGTTCCACATCACATCACATCCATTCATATCTCATTACATCACATTCACATCTCATACATCCATATCATATCTCATCCATTCATATCTCATTACATCACATTCACATCTCACCTCATCCACTCATATCTCATCACATCCATTCAGAGCTGGCCACCATCACACCCATTCACATCCCACATTCATTCACATGCATATCTATCACATCACATCTCATTCTCATCCATTAACATCACATCACATCCTTTCACGTATCATCACATCTCATTCTCATGCATTTACATCATATCACATCCTTTCACATATCATTACATCTTATTCACATCTCATCACATCCACATCCATATCCATTTACATCACATCTCATCACATCCACATCCATTTACATCACATCTCATCTCATCCACATCTCATCACATCACATTCACATTTAGTACCGTTTTCTACTTTTGATACCGATAGGACTTTTCTAAGTTTCTGCCAATCGCTTGGCCTAGTTAAAGGTACCTTTTCTCGATGGATATTTTCATATTCTTTCTCAAATTTCTCAAGTGACATATATTCAATATTCTTCGTTTGAGTAAAAGATTCATGGGATTTACAAATATCAATTCTACCCATATTTCCCAATAAAATTAATAATGCTCAAAATTTCACGTTTGATAAATACTCATACTTTGAATTATGCCAAAAATTTCTCTTTTACCATTTAATTACTTGGATCTCAAATATCATGGGAATTTCTCTTTTTGCATAAAAATAAATTTACCAAAAATTACTCTTTTACCATTTAAATACTTGGATCTCAAATATTGATAGTAGTTCCTCTTTTATGCTTAAAATCAAACTATGAATTTAAATCATTATTTTAACCAAAATCATAAACTTAATTATGATTATTTCACTAGATTAAGCTCATTTCGTTAAATTTTCTCTTTTCCCAAATTGATAGAATAATCTATTTCTCATTTAGAATCAATCAAAGTAGTTTTTAACTACTTATACATAATCTAAAAGAAATAACTTTTTTAACACAAAATCATAAAAATACGATTTTCTTAATCTCTAGATTATCAAGCCTAGAGTTTAGCTTTGAATTAAGACACTATCATTGAGAAGCATCCTTTTTCAAGAAATTTAGCCATAAAGATGGCTATTCTTTTCTCTTAATTAAGCATTAAGACTTTAAGAAAAAGCTTGATTTTAATTAAAACATTCATTTAGAAAGCTTCTCAAGCTTGAGAGGGATTGAGAAGAAGAAAGTCATTGAGATAAACTGAAAAAAAGCCATAAAATTTAATTTGACCTCTAAGTTTGGCTTGATTCTCTATTAGCAGTAAAGCCCCCAACCAATCAATTGGTCCACCAAGAGGAGAAGAGAAACTCCAAGAGTTGTTGTAGAGAGAGAGAGAGCTCCAAGCTCCCAAGAGAGGAAAGTTTAAGGGATAATAGAAAATATGATTATTTTAATATAATACTAGCATAGTATAGCTCCAATATTTTATTACAAATGACTAAGGGTCTATTTATAGGTTAGGGAGGCCACTAACCAAGCCCAACTGGTTTCTAGAATTTTCTAGGTTCAGTTTAACTCAATTTGGACAAGATTTGGACCAGTTTGGCTCCCTTTTTGATTTTGTTTGATCCAAGAGAGATTTGGACCAGTTTGGCTCTCTTTTTTATTTTGTTTGATCCAGGAGAGAGGAGAGATAAGAATATCACAATGTTTTTGAATTAAAAACCCTTCCACACATGTGAAATAGGCACCTACCTCAAGAGTCCCCCTTTCTTTACTAAGGTGTCAAAAATGCATCATTATTCCAAAATATATCATTTTTTTTAGTAATTTCTCATAATTTTTAACTAATAAACCTTATACTCAGCAAACTCTTCATCTTATGTGAGCATTTACTTATTTTTGGGTATTTTCTTTTATTCTTTTGAATTTATCTTATCCCAACACTTGGATTAATCCAATTGGACCATAATCTGAAAATTTCTAAAAATGTAGACCCTTAGGCTAAGATCCCTTATACCATTTTCAATTAATTCCTAATACACATTGGAAAGTTCATTTTGAACTTCTGTTTTGGGGGAATCCATTTTAGACACTAGGAGGATTTCTATATCCAATTGCACGACGAGAGCATGCAAAGCGTCGACGAGATGATGCTGGAGCTTCGGGATCTATTGTCAGAGATGAGTGGGAAAGGGATGACAATAGCCCTGCACCCCACGAAGTTGTGGAAGAGGAAGTGTTTGATGATATGGTGCGGTATCTTTTTAGGGACGATCCCAAAGGTATGGACGACGATGATATGGAACAAGAGCATCTTTACAAGGCTTCATCAACACCGGTTTTTGAAGGGTGCACATTCTCTATTTTACGTGCTTCACTTGAACTACTCAATATACAAACAGTTTATGGATGGAGCAATGCAAGTCTTGACGCATTATTGAAGTAAGCATTCTAACTTGCAAATTTGAATTAGTGGTTTAGGATTTAGGGTTTAGGACTAATTGATGATATTGGATGCAGGCTATTATTAAACATGCTTCCAAAGGAAAATAGACTACCCACCTCAATTGACATAGCGAGGCACTATGTGACATCTCTTGGAGGATTGGATTATAATCGCATACATGCATGTGTCAATGATTGCATTCTCTTTCGTGGGACGCATAAGGAGGCTCGACATTGTTCCACTTGTGGTGAAGCAAGGTATAGAACAGATGTGAAGAGTTTTGATGTACCTCGTAAAGTCTTGTGACACTTTCTTATAATTCCTCGCATCAAACACATGTTCAAGTGCAAATCCATAGCAGAGCTCATGTCATGGCATTCCTCACATCGATCGGATGATGGCATGTGGAGAATTCCCGCAAACACTCCTGCTTGGAAGCATATTGAAGATGAGTGGCCCAGCTTTAAAACAGAGCCCACAAACTTGAGACTTGGTCTAGGTATGGATGGAGTGAATCCATTTGGTTTCAAAAGCACTGCATACAGCATGTGGCCAGTTGTGTTGGTGAATTACAACCTTCCACCATCAATGGCGATCAAGAAGGGACATCTTATGTTATCCCTTCTAATTCCAAGGAAACAGAAAGTCAAGCATATGGATGTTTATCTCGAACCGTTGATTGATAAGTTGGAGGAACTATGGAGAGGTGTTGCGGTGGTGGACATTAGTAGGCCTCCCCCTCTTGACACTTCGACTTAAAAGCAGTGTTGATGTGGACAATGCATGACTTTCCAGGATACAGCGATTGTTCTGGTAAGAATTCTAATTACCTCCCTACTCTAATACTATTGGCTATATTAATTATAACTATTGACTTTATTATTCTAACTTTTATTTATATTTTAACAGGTTTGAAAACATCGGGTAAACATGCATGTCTTGTTTGTGGCCCTTCGTCGTTAGTACATGAGTATGCTGACAGTTTGTGTAAGACCATATTTAGGCTTGACTTTCGTCGCTTCTTTGTGTATGTTTTGGATGTCAAATGGCAAATGAACGTGGTGGAAAAAGGGCCTAATGCAATGATAAAACGCCATGCACATGGCTATGTAACTATTGACTCTACAAAGTTTTGGCAAACAAAGAAAGATAGGCTCGTATTGCCACAACAATGTGAGCAGGTATGCATTTTTTTACTAATGTGTTTCATGTACATATATATCTAAGCTCGCGTACCCCTTGACTTTTGATATGCTAATTAATTACTGCAATATGTGTATTTGAGTAGGTTATCTATTTGCCAATGGTACATGACATTAAATGGTGGTACGTCATCCCTATTGCAATATGTGTATTTGAGTAGGTTATCTATCTGCCAATGGTGCATGACATTAAATGGTGGTACGTCATCCCTATTGCACCATGTTCCAAAGTGATGTATAATACATTCACTGATATGGAGCATATGGAGGATGTAACAAGCCGCAATGAAGATAATGTCGAACATGCCAATGAAGATGTGATCGATGATCAAGAAATAAGAGATGATCATGATAATGAGGATGAGCATGCCATTTCTCATGATCATGAGAATGACCCTACCATTGAGGATGATGGTGATGTTGATGAGGATGATCAGGACATCGATACCATTATCAATGGACAGAATATCGATAGTGAAATAAATTTAATCGTAGCCTTACAAATTGATTAAATGGATATTGATGTTGATCGTTTGGCAAGGATGGATCTCATTGAAGATGAGATCAAACCCTAACCAATCCATCACTGTATCGTTCTAAATTGATGACATTTCTATTGTATATGTCTTTTAATTATCTCATGATTTATTTTTGAATATATTTCATTGTTGTAAATGCATGTAGTGGGATTGTGTAATGATATATACTGTAATGTACTATGAGATGGTTTAAACAAAATAGTTTTTAATTTTCTAAAGGAATTTACTTTTTTCTAAATAAAGAAATTTACTTTTTTCTAAAGGAATTTACTTTTTTCTAAATAAAGTGTGTATTGATGCGTGTATTCATGCGTGTATTAATAAATTATGGGTTTTACCTCTTTTTAAATATGTTGAAATCACTAAGGTCTTAGATGCAAGATTTATCTATCATGTAGCTTAAAATTTTTGAAACCAGAGGAATGTGTTTTTGGTGTGGAAAGTGGTATATTTGTTAGAACATGTGGTCTCTAAGGAAGAGATAGTTATGGATGAAGCAAAGATTAGAAAGGTTAAGGAGTTATCTCCTTCTAGTAATCTTAAACAAATATGAGGATTTTAGGCCATGTGAACTATTATCGGTGTTTTATCACAAACTTTACCATTATTGCCTTACCTTTAGCTGCATTGCTAAAAGGAAAGATAATCCTTTTATCTAGATGAAGGAATGTCAAGAAGCTTTTGAGCTTTTTAAAAAGATATTAGTAAAAGCTCCAATTTTGTACCTCTATATTGGACTACATAATTTCATATTCACACAGGAACCTAGGTGATGTTGACATGCCATATATTATGGAAGCAGGAACCTACATGATATTGACATGCCATATATTATGGAAGCAGGAACCTACATGATGTTGAAAGAAACATACAACAACGAAAAAGGAATGTCTCTCGATTGTATGCTTAATCGAGAAGTTTCGTCATTATCTCAGGGGGTTCACTATACGTAAACCCTCTGTATCATGTGCATTCAAGGCCTACTTTAAAAATCCCTTGTCTGTGATTTTTTCATGAATAAAACACAACCTTTTTTCTATTCAACCTATGAATACTCCCTTTAAATGGTACTCTTCTGTATGAAAAACAAAAATGTAAAAAGGGGGGATTTAAAAAATGCCTTCTATTAAACCCATGTGCTATGCTTACATATTTATGAGTGACCACCTAAGGTCATTATCTTTTGAGAAACAAATTCATATTCTATGTCAACCATGAGGCTCTTGAATAAGCTAGAGTTATCAGGATATGTTATTAGATGGATGCTTTTATTTCAGTAGATTTTCAGGTGGTAACCAAAAAAAGTCCCATGTATTGACATATCATTTATCTAGACTAGTGATAGAGGATCAAGAGGTGGTTGTAGACGATGACCTCCTAGATGCCCAATTATTCTTGGTAGAAGTACAAGATCCATGGTATGCAGACATTGCAAATTTTTTGAGCATGGCTCAATACGCACCTATGGTGGCAGATAAGAGGGACAAGAAAAAGAAGCGCAAGATCTATGGTATACACACATTGCTAATTTTTTGAGCAAGGATCAATATCCACCTATGGTAGATAAAAGGATCAGAAAAAGATTTTGTTAAAAGAAAGGTTTTATATCTCACTCGGTGGATATCTTTATAAGTACTTCTCTCAAGAAGGAATTTAATGCCGTTGCATGCGTGAAGATGAAATTCCTACTATTTTACAAGCTTTACATGATGAGCTGTGTGGTGGACATTCTGCCAAAGAGTTAACAACTCGTAAGGTTGTCCTTGTTGGTTATTAATGACCAACACCATTTAGAGACTATCATTTTTTATTTTCCTAAATGTGATAAATGTCGACTATATATTGACTAAATGTGATAAATTCAACTATATGGCAGACCATCTAAAAGTTTTGTAACACCATTGATGCCTATCTTAGCATTGAAACCATTTGAGAAGTGGGGAATAGATTTTGGAGAACTGATTGATCTCTCATCATGTTATAGATCTAATTAATACATTTTGGTATGTATATATTATGTGACTAAGTGGGTGGAGGCAAAACCCTTGAAGATAGACAAAGGCATTGATGTTGCTAAGTTTCTATATGAGAATATTATTATGCATTTTGGATGCCTATTGGAGCTAGAAAGTGATTGTGGTTCTCATTTTTTGAATGAGAAAATAAATGCCATATTATCCTAGAGAGACTGGTCAAGTGGAGGTTTACCAATAGAATTCTATGTGGAATATTAGACAGTAGCAGAAACCAAAGAGACTGGGATGAGCGGTTATACGAAGCATTGTGGCCTTATCATACCACGTATAAAGTTACTATGTAGATTACTCCATTCAATTTGGTGTAAATAGCAGATGCAATATTTCCCATTGAATAGAAAATTCCTACTTTAAGCATACCTCTAGCTATGTGGTTAGGTGACCATGCTGTATCATTGAATGATTGGTTGTGCTCAAGTTAGTGAACTTGGATGGGGATAGATTCACAGCTCTTCAAATCTTGGAGGCTATGTAGAAATATAGAAAAGCTTGTCACAACCATAATATGAAAATTCATAAGTTTAAGGAAGGCAATTTGGTGTTAGTATATGATAGTATATGCTATAAGTTTCTTGGTAAGTTAAGGATTATGTGGTTAGGAACTTTTAAGGTTATAGAATTTTTTGATAATGGTTCTTTAAGTATACAAGATTTGCAAAAGGATAATGAACCATTGTGAGTTAATGGATTGAGAGTTAAACTTTATCTAGTTTGAGGTTGATAGGGTAATCATGATGTTTAGGTTAGGGTATTAAAGTTATGGGAAGATATAATGTAGAGGATTGGTTTAAGATTTATGGGATTTTTTGTGAGGTGTTTGAAATGGGTAGAACGTATATTTCCAATAGACTTCATGTAAAGTGACATGAGTGCACAAGAATTACATGGGAGCAGTATAGAGGAGCATCATCGAGGACCTTTCCAAATCCCTCTGTTTCAAACTCATTCATGATATTTTTATGCCTTCAAAGGAGAGTGCTGATGTGGTGTACTTTGTACACTTATTTTTACTTCAGTTCCACACTGTTTCTATGTGTGAGATGTGAGAGGAGGATGCTTTGTGGAGCCTCTTATATTTGATGGTAGTGTTGAACATATTTTTGATATTATGGAGATAGCTTTGTTAGATGGACAATAGGAGTCACACCGGGCTTGACATGATGTAGGAAGTGTTTTTCGACCAGTTAGGAGCTGAGTACTCGGGGGGTTCACTATATGTAAACCCTTTGAATCATGTGCATTCAAGACCTACTTAAAAAACCCCTTATCTGTGAATGTTTAATGATTAAAACACACCCTTTTCCTATTCAATCTATGAATACCCCCTTTAAATGGTACGCTTATATATGTAAAAAAATGTGTTGAAAAGGATTTTAAAAATCCCTTTTATTGAACCCACATGCGACGCTTATATATTTATGAGTGACCCCCCCTTCCCCGGTCCCCCAATGCTGCATATGAATAATGAAGCAATTGAGACAAGCACACGATGATGAGATGGCTCCGTCTATTTATGATATCCTTTTACCATGGGTATGCTCTTTTTGGGAGACAATGTGATAGGTTCTGTAGCTAGTATAAGGAGAGATAGTCTTAGAGCTCACCTGCCCTTTCATAGTTTAGTAGTACTAGTGTCTCTTACATTGCGAGTAGGATGCATGCTTTAAATGCAGAGGCATGATGGCAGTTCATGGAAACTTCACCTTCTTGGATAGACTCGTTCTTATTTGATGATGATTTCAATGACAAGCGTGGTTACCTTCAGTGGCTTACTATGAGGTGAGAGTAGGGGTGTGTGTGTGTGTCTGTGTGTGTGTGTGTGATTTTATTTTCTTTTGAAAAACTAGGAAAATTAAAAAATTTTAAGAGTTTCAAAATAAAAACAAATAACCAAAACCAAAAAATAAGAAAATAGTATAGGACTACGTTGGTGTTGTCAACCAGGTTTACTTTGGAAGTATTGGACATAAGAAGTGGAATATGCAAATAAGCATGGGTAGACTTAGGACATGAAGATGAAGACGATGGAATGATCACGTTGTATTTGAACCATAATTTTGATGATGTTATTTGTGGTGAAGCATGTAATATAGTGTTTCCTTTGATTTTCAATCGAGTTTGTATTGAGATTTGGTAGTAAAAACAAAGGAGATGCTGCTGAAATTTGGTCAATCCATGCATATGTGCAACCTGAAATCCTAATTCAATCCACAATAGACATAGATGATTTGAAGGGTTATGCATATCTTGAAAGATTGTACTAAGGGCTACAATTCAAGCTATTAAGAACTCAATTCCAACAACAATTGCTTGTCTAATTGGAATATTCTAAAAATCCCAAGATGATGCAACTGAGAAAAAATTCTTTAACCGCTTGGATCAAAGATTTGTAGCCATGAATCAACAATTCCAAAGAGTTAGTGACACTTTGCATAATGGGTTTGTTGACATTAAGGACATAAGGAAATTTTTGGACCCAAAAAGGGCCTCCTAAGGATTCTCGTATTTAGGTGGGCCCCAAAAAGTTTAAAAAATATATTTTTTATTTTTTTTTTATTTTGAGGTGGAAAAAACATCACCCAACCAATATGTATGATGAAAATAAAATTTTTCCTCCAAAAAGCTTGTAATTCAAGGGTCACGTCAGAAGCCTGTCATCAGGAGCCAGTACATCCATAACTAACTGTCAGGTCCCCACAACCCCATAAACATAACTAATTGTCAAGAACCACTACATCCATGAGATCTCAAAATTATAGGGACCCCAAAAATTATTATTTTTTAAATTTTCTCATAAATGTAATTTATTGATGAAAAACTCCATGTTAGTATATTTGTATATCAAAAATATCATTTTCTACTTAGAAAAACGGATTTGTGTTAAACCTACAACAGCAAAATTTATCAGTCTCTCTCACTCACTCTCTCTCTCTCTCTCTCTCTCTCTCTCTCTCTCTCTCTCTCTCTCTACCTATGAGGATCTCTCTGCTTTAGCTTCTTCCTCTGCTTAGCTATGGAGCCTTTGGAAGCTATGTGTGTAGCCCCTTGTGAAGCTAGAAAATGGAAGGTTGATTTGCACATTCGTATTCCTGGCAGCTCTAAAAAAACCCATCCTATTGATGCACAATCTTTCCAAGCAGCTCATAGGATAGCTAAGGAGAAAAATGTAGATATTTGGGTTGATGGGCATCTCTATCCAGTTGACACTCCATTAAGAGAAAACCCTCCTTTCCACAATTTATCATCTTTTATGCAATTTGTTGGTGAAGGAGAGCTTGGCTTGTTAGGATACTGCAGAAGATTGACTACAAGTGGAGCTTGGCAAACCCATATTCTCCAATCTCAATTGCAAGCATCACAATTCAGCCATTTATAATGTCAAGAAGGACTTAAAACATCATCAGATAAAATGAAAGAGATCCTCGTAGAGAATGTGGAGAAGGATGCAAAGATTCAAAGGCTAGAGGAACTTATCAAACGACTCAAAGCAACGCCAAATGGTGCTCGTGAATGTAAAAGTGTTCACCAAAAGTGTGCTAGGTGCTTGGGGAGAGAGTAAAGTAACACACTATATGGTAAGTTATACAATAAAAAATAAATTGGTGTTTTAACCTTGACTTTTTCTAATTAAATTCTATTATCATGTGTAAGCACATAGTTTATGCGCATGGTGTGTATTTCATAAACAAGTATGGATCGCTTGACATGTGGAGTACCCAAGGGATGGAGGGATCACATTATAAAGCAAGAGGGGTTTATTTCAAAAATACAAGACATGGAGGTGGAGCTTCTGTAGGAGGAACACGTACAAACTATCTACAAGAGATGTTCAATTGGTTTTATCGCACAACCTTTGGAAGGGTATTGGTTAGGGAGCGGGCCCAACAATCTAACCTTGCGCAAGAGGCACGCAAGGTGCAAAAAGTCATGCTCGGCTTGAATGGTTGCAGACCAATGCTCCCCATAGGCATGGTGCTTGGCATGCACGAATGAGGAGACAAGGGAGGCGTTGGGTTGTGCACGCACCAGCATAAATCTAGATGTAATAAGGCTAAGAAAATAAGTTTAGTTAGGTTTTTTTTTTCCCTTAAAAAAAACTATTAATAGTTCCTTCTCTCACTTCATTTTCATTTCACTTTTTTACAGAGCTTGAACTGCTGAAGTCCTTACGTAGACACCCACGTAAGGACACCAGCACATCACCACGTTAGCATAGTCGTACATGGATATGGCATGCACCAAGAACACCGCACGTGTTACCATGCCTTCACAAAACACAGTGCAAGGCACCCAACGACCACATATTGGCAACACCACGGAAGAGAGTGAACCCTTAGATTCTAGGACATGCCCAATGGGATCACCAGAGTCCCCAACCCTCCTCCCATAGCAACACCAGCGCACACACATGCAGTGTTGAGATATCGAGCTCATCTAGTGAGGCGTTGGACACTGATGACCCGCCTGGGGGATAGGCCCCACACTTACACCACTGGCATGGTTGGTGAGATCTTGGGTGATATGCGGCCAGTGGGATGACAGGCTGTGTGACAGCCATTCTAGAGACTGGCATAGTTATAGCGCCAGCTCATTTAGTCGGGTTCACACTATAGAGAACCCGTGTATGTATTTGGCTGAGTACCTTTCATATTGTGTGTACTCTTATTCTTGTATATGGTGTGTTGAGTGTTGAGTGAAGAAGAAGAAGATTTTCAGCCTCTCACCTTGTGTGTTCTCTATTAGGGTTTTGTGAGTGTGTGTGTGTGCTTGCAAGAGCTCAAGCTCTCTTCCCCCCTACATTTTTTCATGGTATCAGAGCCTGGTTCGTGCTAAGGGCTGAGCTGCAAGCAAGAGAACCACAGGAAGCGGTACGAGGGTAAGAGCTTCAACTACTCTTCCCTATTTGTGTTGGTGACTACACCCTTGTCGGGAGCTCTACGGGAGGCACCGGCAAACAATCTTTGATTGAGGAGCTTTCTTCGCGGGAGTAAAGCTATAGGGCAACTATACTGTCCTATTGGACAATAATTTTCTGGGCCGAAAATGCGTTTCGGGCACGTCTGGACCTCCGTTTTTCAGAAAGCAAGCGATTTCGAGCACTGCGGGTAAGTCATCGATTCTCCACAGAACTCTATTTTAAGAACTGCAGGAAGACAGATTGACTGTGCAGACACTATGGGTGCTGCAAAGAGGTCTACAGTTGCCATTGGGTGTATGTATGCACATTGAAGTCACTGGTTGTGACATTTGAGTACTATAGTACCGCTGCAGAAAATACAGCAGTTTGTGCAGAAAAACCAGAGTGTTGTTTCTGGTAAAATTGTGTGTTTGGCAAGATGTCAAATGATGGGATAACCCAGATTGTGGCTGAGAAGCTTGATAAGAATAACTTCCATGCTTGGAGGTTCAGGTTGACGAATTTCCTGATGGGTGGGAAAAGGCTATTGGGACTACATAGAAGGTGAGCATGAAGAGGCACCGGAGATACCGGATATAAATCCGACTGGCTACAGATGTGAAAGAGTTTAAAGACTGGAACCAAGGAGGCGTGGGACACCTTGGTAAAGCTCTATGAAATAAATACCAAGGCACGTAAGATACAGTTGAAGAATGAACTTCATACTGTGGAGAAAAAGAGCATGTCTGTGAATGACTATGTGCTGAAGATAAAGGGTATTGTGGAATCCCTTGCATCTATTGGTGTGTCAGTAGATGATGATGACAAGGTGGAAGTCTATCTACGTTGTCTCGGGCCACAATACAAGGCGTTCAAGACGTCCATTCAGACTCGGGAAAACATTCCCAACTTTACAGATTTGGTGTCTATGCTGATTATCAAGAAGAGCTTGGGTGAAGACCAACAGTCTTCACAAAGCAAAAATAGTTCAGAGCAACAGGCCTTCTACACGAGTTCAGAAAGAGGACGAGGTAGAGGAGGCCATGGACGCGGTCAAGGAGGTGGCCAAACAGGTAATCAGAATTATGGCCAGCAGGCAGCAACAACAACAACAGTCCCAGAATCAACAACAACAACAACACGTAGGTGAAAGAGGCAAATTCAGAGGCAGGGGGAGTCAAAGAGGCCGTGGAAATTGGCAAAGGCAATATAATAATGCACTTGAATGCTATTATTGTGGTAAGCCTGGACATGTGCAGGTAGAATGTTATAAGAAGCAGGCTGACATGCAGAATGGGAAAGTGCAGCAAAACAACTATGCATCCTCAAGCAGAAATAATGAGGATAATGAAAGGTTGTTTGTTATGCAGCATGTCGTGAATGCCATGTCTGAAAATGTTGATGCAGCACAAAAAGATAATGTATGGTATGTGGATTCAGGCGCTTCAAACCACATGACGAGTCATGGGGAGTGGTTCAAGGAGATGAAAAACCCAGAAAGACCAGGTTTTGTGGAAATAGGGGATGACACTGCTCATCCAATTGCCCATGTTGGAGATGTGCCATTGTCTATGCAGGATGGCAAAGTGAAGTACCTTGCAGATGTACTTCATGTACCGAACATAACAAAGAATTTGGTTTCAGTTGGCCAGATGATTGAGCAGGGTTTGCAGGTTCGGTTTAACCCTGATGGTTGTTATGTTGAAGACTTTAAAGACAAGTGCAGGTTGGTTGCAAAAGGCAACAGAGTGGGCAGAATGTTTACATTGAATGTAGACATGCCTGAAATGAGTGCTGCGATGTTTGCAAATGGTTCAGGAATTGTTGCAGACACAGACATTTGGCATAAAAGGATTGGACATGTAAATGTGCAAAGATTGAAGTCTATGCAGACAAAAGGAATTGTGACAGGGCTGCCAAAATTTAAAGTGGAGGGTATGCAGAAAATATGTAAAGCATGCCAATTTGGGAAGCAAACAAAGCAATTGTTTCCACGTAACAGATATGTGAGCAGAAATGCACTAGATGTTGTGCATTCAGATGTATGGGGTCCTACGAAGACCATATCTATGGGAGGCTACAGGTATTATGTGACTTTCATTGATGACCACACAAGGAAAGTGTGGGTATATTTCATGAAGGAGAAGAGTTAGGTGTTCACTCACTTTCAAAATTTCAGAGTTTTGGTTGAAAATCAAACAGGGAAATATGTAAAGTGCCTAAGGTCAGATGGAGGGGGAGAGTACTTCTCCAATGAGTTCTCTGAATTTTTGAAGAAGAATTGTATTCGAAGACAGTTTACATGATGCAGATATACTCCGCAGCAAAATGGAGTTGCTGAGCGGAAAAACAGGCACATTGCTGAGATTGCGCGAGCATTGATGGAAGAGAAGAATATGCCACATAGCTATTGGGCTGAGACTGTTTCTACAGCAGTATACATCATGAACAGGACTCCAACTGCAGCCATACATGATGTAACTCCAGAGGAGAGGTTTACTGGCAGAAAACTAGATTTGTCTCATCTGAAAGTCTTTGGATGCATTGCATATGTGCATGTGCCAGATGAGGAGCTGAGAACTAAGCTGGATCCAAAAGCTGAAAAATGTGTGTTTATTGGATACTCCCTTGAGGGAGCAAAAGGGATATAGGTGTTATAACCGTGCTACACGTGAGTTGAGGGTAAGCAGGGATGTTGTCTTTGATGAGATGAGCAACTGGTATGCTACTGAAAAAGAAGCTGTTGGGGCTGATGTGAGTGGAAGTGTGGTTGCACAGAATGCAGGTCAGCAATCACAGTCTTTGAGTGGACTAGGAAAGTCCTCATCTAGTGGGTCTATTGATAGACCATGGAGTGGCAGGCTGCGTCATAATACCAGTCCTGCAAATGTGATTAGTACATCACGTAAAGGAAAAGAGAAAGTGGTTGAGCCCCTTGGTATGCCTAACATTTCTGCAGGGCATTCTCATGTTGATGGAGAGTCTAGTGGCTCAGATATGAGCCTTGATGAGGAGCTTGGGATCCCAGCTATGAGAACACCTGGTGTAAAGAAGGCTATGGAAGCCATGAATGAAAAGCTGCGAAGATCACGGAGAGTGAAGAACCCTGTGCAGAGATTTACATATGATGGTTATGTGGCACATCACTATGCATATATGGCAAAGGTTGTGCAGGTTGTAGAGCCCACATGCATTGATGAGGCTGTTGGAAATGTGTGTTGGGAGAAAGCTATGGATGAGGAGATGGATGCACTATATGGAAATGAAACTTGGGATTTAGTGCAATTTCCTGAAGGCAAGAAAGCCATTGGATGCAAGTGGGTGTACAAAGTTAAACATAACAGTGATGGAAGCATAAATAGGTACAAGGCTAGATTGGTAGCCAAAGGATATGCGCAGACATATGGGATTGATTATGAGGAAACTTTCAGCCCAGTTGCCAAGATGGCAACGGTGAGAGTTGTGATAGCAGTGGCTGCCTCAAAGCAATGGTCTTTACATCAGATGGATGTAAAGAATGCATTCTTGCATGGGGATTTGCAAGAAGAGGTGTATATGTTGCAGCCACCTGGTTATGAGGATGTGGGTCACCCTGAGCATGTTTGCAGGTTGAAGAAAGCCTTGTATGGCTTAAAGCAAGCACCAAGAGCATGGTCTAACAAGATTTCTAAATATCTTGTCACTATTGGCTTTCATGTAGCCAATGCAGATTTCTCGCTGTATGTGAGACATGGTGATAGAGGAGTTGTGCTTGTTGTCATCTATGTAGATGACTTGATCATTACGGGGGACCATGATGCAGAGATCTTTGATGTAAAGATCTTGCTTAGACAGAAGTTCGAGATGAAGGATCTGGGGAGCTCAGATATTTCTTGGGCATTGAGGTGATTAGGTCACCACATGGTATTGGATTACTGCAGAGACAGTATGGCTTGGACATGTTGTCCAAGTATGGTATGACAGGCTGTAAGCCTATTTCTGTGCCATTGGATCAGAATGGCAAGTTGAGTGCAGATTCAGGAGAGATCTTGGAGGATCCTACTATGTACAGGCGCATAGTAGGAAGTTTGATCTACATGATGATCACCAGACCAGATTTGAGCTATGCTGTTGGGTTGGTGAGTCAGTTTATGCAGGTTCCACGAAAACCGCATTTGGATGCAATGAGACGCATACTGAGGTATGTGAAGTCTACTTTGCATTGTGGACTATTCTATGAGACTGGGACAGAGATATGTGTACATGGGTACACAGATGCTGATTGGACTGGTAGTATCTCAAATAGAAGATCTACCAGTGGATTCATGTTTTCTTTGGGGAGTGCTGCTGTGACTTGGAGCAGCAAGAAGCAGCCTACGGTTGCTCTATCCAGTACAGAGGAGCTGCTATGGCAGCATGTGAGGTAGCTTGGTTGAGAAAGCTACTTGCAGATTTGGGTCTATCAGTGTGGATAGACAAGTTGTCATTTTCTGTGATAACATTAGCAGTATACAGTTGGCCAGGAACCCAGTCTTTCATGCTCGTACGAAGCACATAGAGGTCCACTACCACTTCATCAGAGAGAAGGTCTTGGCAGGAGATCTTGACCTTGTTTTTTGTCAGCACAGAGGATCAGGTAGCTGACATCTTCACCAAAGCATTGGGTACAGAGAAGCTCCGCAGATTCAGGGCTTCGCTTGGTGTACATGAGATGGAGTTAAGCTCGAGGGGGAGTGTTGAGATATTGAGCTCATCTAGTGAGGCGGTGGACATTGATGACCCGCCTGGGGGATAGGCCCCACACTTACACCACTGGCATGGTTGGTGTGAAATATGCACCTCCTTTAAAGAACTCTCCTTCCTTACATATGTGTCATAGTTTTTTTTTAATAAACCTTGTACATTTTCAACTCTTCATCTTATGTGAAATATGCACCTCCTTTAAAAAACTCCCCTTCCTTACATATGTGTTTTTTAAACTAATAAACCTTGTACATTTTCAACTCTTCATCTTATGTGAGCATTTACTCCTTTTTGGATACCCAAAATATCTCATATTTTTAATATTGCTCATAGTTTTTTTACTAATAAACCTTGTACATTTTCAACTCTTCATCTTATGTGAAATATGCACCTCCTTTAAGGAACTCCTCTTCCTTACATATGTGTCATAGTTTTTTTTTAAACTAATAAACCTTGTACGTTTTCAACTCTTCATCTTATGTGAGCATTTACTCATTTTTGGATACCCAAAATATCTCATATTTTTAATATTGCTCATAGTTTTTTACTAATAAACCTTGTACATTTTCAACTCTTCACCTTATGTGAGCATTTACTCATTTTTGGGTATCTTCTTTTTACAAATTGGATTTATCTCCTCCCTACACATGTATTGATGCTATTGGCCCATAGGAACCTTAATTGGACCATAGTCTAAAGATTTCTGAAAATCTAGACCCTTAGACTAAGGTTCTTTATACCTATTTCCAATTAATTCCTTGGGTGATATGCGGCCAGTGGGATGAGAGGCTGTGTGACAGCCATTCTAGAGACTGGCATAGTTATAGCGCCAGCTCATTTAGTCAGGTTCACACTATAGAGAACCTGTGTATGTATTTGGTTGAGTACCTTTCATATTGTGTGTACTCTTATTCTTGTATATGGTGTGTTGAGTGTTGAGTGAAGAAGAAGAAGATTTTCAGCCTCTCACCTTGTGTGTTCTCTATAAGGGTTTTGTGAGTGTGTGCGTGTGCTTGCAAGAGCTCAAGCTCTCTTTCCCCCTGCATCTTTTCATGCAGGCCCTTCTAGTGGGAGCAACACGCACACACATGCAGTGGGAGCAACACCAGCGCACCCACAATGCAGCCACCCAAGAGATCAAGATAGAGAGGCCTATGATGAGTAGTTTGACTGGGTTGGTGAAAACATTCCTACATTGCGTAGCACCATAGGTGGCAAGACCCTACTACCAGGACGACAGGGTCCCCTACCTACCCGGGAGGAACTTGATACACAGGGTACCACAACAATAAGAGGAGGAGGATTCAGACTATGAGAGAGACCAAGAGGAGGTTCCTGCAAGTGTGTGCAAGCGTAGAAAGGTCAAGCTCTTCAAGCCAAGGAAGTCCCAACCTCGCCAATGCACTAACACAACACAGAGAGCTCCAAGGAGCCAAGGGCATAGGGCTCTACAAGAAATTAAGTTTTATCAGAGAAACATTGAGTTGCTGATAAGAGGAGCCCCTTTTGCTCGCACAGTGAAGGAGATTCTCGAACAATATAGAACAAAGGGCATTGCCCTTGAAACATTGCAAGAAGCCTCCAAGGCTTACCTTGTTGGGCTTTTTGAAGATACCAACCTCCTTGCAATACATGCAAAGAGGATTACCATATCTGCCAAGGACATGCAACTAGCTTGGTGCATTCGCCGAGGTGAGCGAGACACAATCTAGAGATCTTAGATGTTAACCTTTTTTTTGAAGCAACTCTTTTGTTTCAAACCCCCCTTTGTAACAAGCCTACCTGGCTTTCATCTGTAACCTTGTGATAATTAAAATTTTAGGTTTCTCTTACAATGTCTCGGTGTCATCATGTTTATTTAACATGGAGTGTCTATCATGTGCTAGTTTGTTACCCAAGGCATCAGAAACGCTCCTGGAGAGGACTGAGGAAGCTGTGCCAGAACAGTGCAAATTTGGCCTCTGCAACAACGGCGATGTAGGCTCGAAATTCGCACTATTCTGGCACTTCTCCCCTAGCCACTCAGGATCATTTCTAATGCATTTATAATGAAGTTGAGCACACTAATTGTGAGAAACAATAGTTTATAAGATAAAAACACCTTTAATCATGTGTAAAAATATAGTGTTTATCATCCAATGCATCATAATTGCTCTTAGAGGACTGGGGAAGCTATGCCAGAACAGTGAGAATTTAGGCTCTGCAATGGCAGTGCAGGCTCAAAATTTGCACTGTTCTGGCACTGCTCCCCCAGCTACTCAGGATCATTTCTGATACATTTATAATGAAGTTGAGCACACTAATTGTGAGAAACAGTAGTTTATAAGATAAAAAAGTCTTTAATCATGTGTAAAAATATAGTGTTTATCATCCAATGCATCATAATTGCTCCTAGAGGACTGGGCAAGCTATGCTAGATTAGTGCGAATTTAGGCTCTGCAGGAGCGGTACAGCCTCAAAATTCGCATAGTTCTGGCACTGCTCCCCCAGCCACTCAGGATCATTTTTTATGCATTTATAATGAAGTTGAGCACACTAATTGTGAGAAACAGTAGTTTATAAGATAAAAACACCTTTAATCATGTGTAAAAATAGTGTTTATCATCCAATGCATCAGAATTGCTCCTAGTGGGGAGGACTGGGGAAGCTATGGCAGAACAGTGCGAATGTAGGCTCTGCAGTAGTGACGGTGCATGCTCAAAATTCGCACTGTACTGGCACTGCTCCCCCAGCCACTCAGGATCATTTTTGATGCATTTATAATGAAGTTGAGCACAATAATTGTAAGAAACAATAGTTTATAAGATAAAAACACCTTTAATGATGTGTAAAAATATAGTGTTTATCATCCAAGGCATTAGAATTGCTCCTGGAGGACTGGAGGGGAAGCTATGCCAGAACAATGCGAATTTAGGCTCTACAGCAACGGTGCAGGCTCAAAATTTGCACTGTTCTGGCACTGCTTCCCCCAGCCACTCAGGATCATTTCTGATGCATTTATAATGAAGTTGAGTACACTAATTGTGAAAAACAATAGTTTATAAGATAAAAACAGCTTTAATCATGTGTAAAATTACACTGTTTGTCATCCAATGCATCAGAATTGCTCTTGGGGGAGGACTGGGGAAGCTATGCCAGAACAGTGCGAATTTAGGCTCTGCACTGGCGGTGCAGGCTCAAAATTTGCACTGTTCTGGCAGTGCTCCCCCAGCCACTCAGGATCATTTCTGATACATTTATAATGAAGTTGAGTACATTTATTATAAAAACAGTAATTTATAAAATAAAAATACCTTTAATCATGTATAAAAATACATTATTTGTCATCCAATGCATCAGAATTGCTCCTGGAGGGTTGGGGAAGCTATACCAGAACAATGTGAATTTGGGCTCTACAGCAGCGGTGTAGGCTCAAAATTCAAATTGTTTTGGCACTGCTTCCCCAGCCACTCAGAATCATTTTTGATGCATTTATAATCAAGTTGAGTACATTGATTTTATGAGAAACAATAATTTACAAGATAAAAATATCTTTAATCATGTGTAAAAATACATTATTTATCATCCAATCATCAGAATCGCTCCTGAAGGGCTGGGGAAGCTGTGCCAAAACAATTCGAATTTGGGCTGTCGCGCCGCCTCTCCCAGCAAATGCGTCAATTTCAACCACCCTCTGCAATCAAAGGAAAAATGAAAATATTTTCCTATACATAATTACAAATGTTTCTAGGTTGTAAAAGGTCGATTATTACCTCTTGCTCAATGTCTTCTTTTGCCAAAGTGCTGGTGGGGGCGGAGAGGTCAATCGAGGACTTAGCCTCATCCTTTTTTGGTGCTTTGGTCTCCTCCATTACTCCAGTAGAGCAAGGGTATCCTTTTCAGCCTCTAGCTTGTCTTGTAAGGTTGTGAATTCCTCCTCTGGAGCTAGGGCTCGCTCTGCAGTCTCAACCACAGTTTCCTTGACCAAAGCAACTGTCTCTGCGATAGATTCTTCAAGGGGTAATTATATAGCACTATCTAGGTAAGGACCGAGGTTGGTGGACGTATCAAGGTCCACCTCACATCGCGTGCATATAATGCCCAAGCATTCATCCATTCTCAAGCCAGCTGCCTTTTCAAGGTCATGAAGAAATAAGTATTCTTCACCTTCAACCACAATGGTGCTCAAGAGATTGATCTCAAGCTCTGCTAGCACCTTATTGTCCTCGTGTGGGGAAGATGGCCCCGCATCTTCTACTACAGTGGACTATTCAGATTGTGCACCCTCTGGAAAGTGCTCTGATGCAAGCTGCTCTTCTACACCAGCACTCGTTCCTACTGCCTTCACTTCCTTGTCATCCCTCAAATACCCTGCCAACTGCAATGCAGGCATCTCTACCTCCTCATCCGAATCCTCATCGTCATTGATGAGGAATGCAAAAGTGGCGAGCCACGAGAGGAACCTAGTTCCTAAATTGCTC
The DNA here is from genome assembly GCF_041138505.1 of Cibotium barometz. Taxonomy (NCBI): domain Eukaryota; kingdom Viridiplantae; phylum Streptophyta; class Polypodiopsida; order Cyatheales; family Cibotiaceae; genus Cibotium; species Cibotium barometz. The sequence continues at coordinate 4,460,266 of NC_141053.1, forward strand.
TTCCCCAACCTCTTCACCTCCTGTTTATTGAAGGTACAATAAGCTCCTGCAGGGATGCAGATGTCGATGAAGTGTTTAAGGCACTGGATGTAGGGGCGGGCATATTGTTGAATGTACTTAAGCAGCTCAACAGGCACCCACGATTGGGGCAATGGGGAAAGGAGATGGAGTGGGGAGCCAAGTATTGCTCCATGTATGCAATCTGCATCTCATAATGTTGGGACGCAAGGGCAAGCGACTTTTCAAAGTCAACTTCACGATAGAACATGACAAAGAGCTCGCTCTTGCCCGCCCACGGGGTGGCAGAGAGGAACTCACAGAAGTTGTCAAAGTGGGTAGCCATGTGAATGCAAAGAGATAGTGTGAGCTCATGCTTGGTTTCTATCGCGTGAAAATGAGAAAAAAGGCACCTTTGGCTATTTATAGTTAAAATTTAATGTTTGGTCTTTTCATACTAGACCGTTAGACAAAAAATTACAGTTTGCAAAAATATTAAGATTTCAATTAAATAAAGATTGGTTAAAAAAGAGCTTGCTACAAAATTACAAGCATGTCATCTAATCTAAAATTGTTATAATGCCTTCATTTTTTGCCCCTCTTGTGACATTTACTTCATGTTGATCTCCATCTCCTTGTTGACTTGAAAGCTTGTCATTGCCTTCACCTTGATCCTGAAACTCTTATCACTCACGTGCATCAAAACAGAGGCTATTTTTTCATATACTCAGTTCATCTTCGAGCTCTTCCACATGCCTACTATGTGTTGGTAGGGCTATGCACCTGCTTGCTGCTGAAAATTCAAGGTCCCCCATTTGCCATGATTCTGAGACCATGGTTGTTCCCTCCTTACGCTTCCCAATCTGTTAAAATATAGAAAGTGGCACAATAACCAGAAAGTGTAAGGGTTAATTCTAGACATGTAGTGGAATCAGATATACCTTTCTTCTCATTAACTTGAAACTTGACTCTTCCACATTGTCAAAGCCCATGACGCTAAAGTGTTGACGCAGGTCTGCTAGGCTCCAATGCTTGCTTGCTCTGCCACTCGCTCAATCCATCCATTTTGCATCATCACAACTACCTCAATAGGCATAATTTCTTCTTCTGAGGGCTTGAAGTGGGATCCATGTCCCGTGCTTTTGCATCCATCTTTGGTAGTGCAGACGCATGTACAAAATAGAGCATGCCTTCAAGAACCTGAAAGACACTGTAGAATCTACTATATTGCACTTGTACACATCACCTTGATGTGATCCCTCATTAACCTCCCAACCCTCTCCTAGTAATCCTTGAATGAGGTCAGACCGTACCTCCTTACAAATATACATTATTTTTGTTTGGTGCATTGGCATGGAATTGAACATGTGCACAAAAACATGTAAAGGCCAAAACCAATTTAGCCCTACTGACCTAGATGCCTTTGAAAATTTGAGTGATGTCTTGATATCACTTACCATCTTAAACTTTAAGCATAAGAAGCATCAGGTTTGGGCCATTTGGGATTGTTAAGAGGGGGGTTGGGGATCTCTTCTAGCTTGCCAAATAAACGTGGTTATTTATCTATAAAATATAAGTGAGAAAAGAAAAAGATATTGTTCTGTACAAGATCACTTGGGCTGTGAGAGATACAAACATAGCATAGAAAACTCTAGTGAGGCTTTGGAGTGGTTGTTCCTCCTCAACATAATTAGAGGGAAAAATATCTGCAGAGAGAGACAGAAGAAAATGGAGAATCATAAGAAAATTTGAAACAAAAAATCCAATATTAGCATGTTGTTAAAGCTGTGTTTATGTTACACTGACAATTTGAAGGAAACCTTGGTCGTTGGCCTTGAATGTAAAGGTCTCCACATGTTGCACTATAGCAACGAGTCCTTCCTTCTTAGTATGCTTGAAGCCTTGTAGCCGCCCCTTCCAATCATGTAGCATATTCCCCAATTGACGCACTCGATGTGGTCCCTTAGAGGTTGGCTGCATGTAGACCCAAGCCCCAACCCTGAATCTTGTTGGAGTCCAAACTTCATTCTCATCTCTTGTGTTATGCGCACAAGCTCTTCCACCTTCTCCCTAGGTCTTCTCACATTTCTGGAAGAGGCCATGGTGGTAAGAAAAGAGAAGAAGGGAAAAGAAAAGCTTGTTTTACAACAAAGGAGTGAAGAGGAGAGAAAGTTCAGGGTTTTCAGTGCAGCAATGGAAAGCTTAAAAGAGGGTTAGAGTTTGAGAATAGGCTTCCTGAACCTAGAGTAGACTAAAGAGAGGGATAGATTTTCTGCAGCAACGGAGAGGGAGGGGGCTTGAGAGAGAGAGGGAGGGAGGGAGCTTGAGAGGGAGGAAGCTTGAGAAGGAGGGAGAGCTTGAGAGGGATGGAGTTTCTGCAGCAATGGAGAGCTTAGAAAAGGAAAAAAGAGGGAGAGGGAGCTTGAGACTGAGGGAGCTTGACAAGGAGGGAGAGCTTGAGAGGTATGGAGTTTCTACAGCAATGGAGAGCTTAGAAGAGGAAGAAAGAGGTTCAAAATGAGTTTTCCAAACCTAGAGTATGTTAGGGGGAAGTTTGAGAGGAAAAACCCACTTTTGGGAAAAAAATAAAAAATTTCAATTTTTAGGGTTTTTAATCTGCGGAATTCTAGGTGAGGGGACCTCTAAGTTTGGGCCCAAGAGGTAGGGAGACAAGAGTAGTAATTAGGCCCCATTAGCAAACCAAAGCCTAGGCCCCCTAGGGTCAAAGAAGTCAAAAATGTGCACCCAACCCTCTTCCTATATTGGTCCATTCCTAATCAAAAGTTAATCCAAGAGGCCCTCTTTGGATCCAAAAAATTCCTAATGAAGGGCTCACTAGCTTAAGGCAAGAATTGAGCAACGGAAAAGAAGTTTCCAATGATCCAATTGTATCTCAAGCATTGGGACCCTAACTTGTTGGATCTACCGTGGGCACTTCGAATGCAAATGCTACACATCTACCTCAAGTTAGTACTCACCAACTTGAATCAAGTCATAGGCCTCCTAAGATGCACCAAGGTGGAACAAACATATTTAGAATGCCGGTGCAACAAGGTGGTTATGGGATATGACCAAACCTATAATGAACATTCTAGATAGCCACACCATGACAATCCATGCAAAATTGCATCCATATGCATGGTCCTATGAATGGGGTTTCTTCAATGCAAGGGAGAAATGTGGACAAAAGAAAATGCATGGTTTTGGAAGAATCAAGAGTGAATGGAAGTTGGAATCATCCTCCACACATAAGTGGACAACACTTTGATGATATGGGTCATCATCCACACATTAGTGTACATCACTTTGATGAGATGGTTCATCATCCACCCATGAGTGGACAACACTTTGATGAGATGGGTCATCATCCTTCACATATGGGTATTCATCACTTTGATGAGATAGGTCATCATTTTAATGGGATGAAACCTAGTCATGGTAGACCTCATCACTTCATTTTAATTGGATGGAACCTAATCATGGTAGACCTCATGAATTAGTTTGGGTAAAATAATTTTAGACCAAGGAAGCATAGACCACATGCTCACCATCGAGGTGGTGATGAAGATGAGTTTAAGGGAGTGAAGGATAAGTTGAATATCAGCAAGTTCAAGGGTGCAGGTTCAACTGTTGAGGAGTTTAAAGACTAGATTGACAAGATGGAGCTTTACTTTGAACTTAGTCTTAATAGTGTTAGGGCCAATGTTTTGTTTGCTACTTTGCATCTAGAAGGTTATGCCCATGCATGATGGCAAGCCCATGCTTGGGCTTGCCATCATTTTATAAGAGGTGCATTAAGAGGTATGAGAGAGGTATGCTCATATTACCGCACCTCTCACTGACAAGCTTAAGAAAGGGGCTTTCTTTTGGGACACTATAGTCGATAAGATCTTCAAAGGGCTCAATAGATGTTGACATTAGCTCCTATACTTGTATGCCCAAACTTCACGAAGCCATTTGTGATTCAAGCGATGTATGTGAAAGAGGCATTGGGGTTGTTTTGTTCTAAGAACATGTAGTGATCGCTTTTGAGAGTCGAAAGCATGATGAGAAGGAAATGGTTATGCATGTCTATGATTAAGAGATGTTGGCAATACTTCATGCAATAAAGAAGTGGCATCATTACTTGTATGAGAGTCATTTCTTTACAAAGAGCGATTATAGAGTGCTTCAATACTTCTTGTCTCAACCTACTCTCTCTCCCAAGCAAAGAAGTTGGGTGGCTACATTGCAAAATTATGACTTTGAGATCTCTTACATGAAAGGGAAAGAGAATGTTGTGGCGGATGCATTGTCATGCATATGGGCATGTAGATGCATGTGGCAATATCGGAGGTACATAAAGATTGGATTTTGGATATCCAAGAAGAGTACCTATTGGATGAGGAAGTGACGCCAATATAATAGAAATTACAGCAAGGATCCCATGATGATTTGCTACATTTTGAACTTTGTAATAGAATTATCTACTACAAAGGTAAAGTCTACCTTGTGCCTACATCAAGCTCCAAGAAGAGGGTGTTAGAAGAGATACATTCTTCTCCATTATCGGGGCACATGGGACTATTTGAGACCTTTGAGAAGGTGCGGAAGAGTTTTTATTGGAAAGAAATGTGAAATGATGTGTATACTTTTGTGACAAGCTGTGCGAGATCCCTGTTCCCACCGAGCAACGGATTCGAGGTACTGGCAGCGGAAGTAGCGCTTCTCGCGCGGGACAGGGGTCCCACACTTGGGGCCTCGCCCACGGATATCCGGATAAGAGACTAATCCGTCGGTTGTTCCAAAACCGAACCCGGAAAAACTTCCTTTACCGGAAAGCACGGGCGATTCCACCAGGATAACTTTTTACTCTAACGTAGTCAAGATCATTTCTGATCGAGATGATCCGATTACATCTATAAGATACTTAATCAGTTCAAGGAAGAAACTTGCACTTGGATCATTGGGATCAACGCTTTTTTCCCCATTCAAGAGGCACAGCCGTTGATTCCTATCCATAGAACAGTTTCTGTCCGGGATTTATTTATTTTTTTCTATCGTAAAAACAAAAGTTTGAGTCTCGATTTACGGATCCATCAGTCCAGCCTAACCCCATCCAATCCCATGGGTTAGCCAACCGTCCAACCACTGTAGTGATGGGATCCAATTTGGAATTTGGTTAGGTTTTGTCCCGGGTACCAAGGAAAAGAGTTCCAAGGCCCCCTAGCCGGAATTTCATGCAAACATAAAACTAGCCACACCACTTACACACCCAATATGAAAATTACCTTTTTCTTAGCATCAGCTAACTTTAAAACAATCCTTTAATGAAACCATAGTACCACTGATCACAATCTCCCAATTTACCCAGTTGATTCATAATTTTCTATCATTCCTTCATCAGAGTATCTATGGCATCATTGGCAACTAGAACGCTCACCACCTGTCCACACAGGGGCCGTTTCAATAGTTCCTAGCCCATAATACTCAACAATATAATCACTTATCAAGATGGACTCTCGTTGAAGATCAGCAAGATCAACCAACAGATCCATATAAAAGAGCCATGGACTCATCCGTTGAGGACCAGCAAGGTCAGTCAACCAGGTCCATGCCCGGTTCCAGAAAACAACTCTTACTCCTTGTTCCAATATCTTCCTCGACGCACGCGTGGGTATCCTGGGCGACCCAGAGCCCGAGCACCGTATGGTCAGCACCCTCTAGGATCCTTCGCAGGTGACCTAGCGCTTCACTCATAGGCCGCTTCCTTGGTCCCTCATCCACCGTACCGGAAGCTCACCATTTTAATCGAACCGAGGCTGGTCAAGACCTCGGCCGACCTTGCTACGCGAGACGTCCTCCATTGACTCTCCGTCAGCAGTTGCAACTTTATCAGTTAGGTCTCCACGACCTTAATCACAAGACGGTCAAAATGCTTTCCCAGCATTCTTGACATAAAACAGCCATTTGCAAACAGCATTTACAAACAGTTTACAAATACAATTTCTATATTAACTCTCATTTTTCCACATTATCCCTCATGCAATCCACATTACTTATTCCACATTTCATTTATATGTGTACTCATCCAATCATATCATTTTCCATCTCTTCACTTCAGATTCCTTCACATCACATATCATATATTCACATCCATATCCACATCCATACATCCACATCCACATCCACATTCACATCCATACATCCACATCTACATGCTTATCTCCATTTTCACATCCTCATTTATACATCCACATCCCATATCCACATTCATACATACACATCCATATCCACATCCATATCCGCATTCATACATACACATCCATATCCACATCCACATGCATACATTCATTATCACGTCCTCATTCATACATCCACATCCACATACATACATACATACATCCACATCCACATCCACATTCTCATTCACATCTATACATCCATATCTACATGCACATTCACATCCATACATCCACATCTATATCCTCATTCACATCCATACATCCACATTCATGCATCCACATCTACATGCCTACATCCATACATACACATCCACATTTACATCCATGCATCCACATCCACATCCTCATTCACATCCATACATCCACATTCATACATCCACATCCACATCCACATTCACATCCATACATCCACATCTACATGCTTATCTCCATTTTCACATCCTCATTTATACATCCACATCCCATATCCACATTCATACATACACATCCATATCCACATCCACATGCATACATACATCCACATCCACATTCCCATTCACATATATACATCCATATCTACATGCACATTCACATCCATACATCCACATCTATATCCTCATTCACATCCATACATCCACATTCATGCATCCACATCTACATGCTTATCTCCATTTTCACATCCTCATTTATACATCCACATCCCATATCCACATTCATACATACACATCCATATCCACATCCACATGCATACATACATCCACATCCACATTCCCATTCACATATATACATCTTTATCTACAAGTACATTCACATCCATACATCCATATCTATATCCTCATTCACATCCATACATCCACATTCATGCATCCACATCTACATGCTTATCTCCATTTTCACATCCTCATTTATACATCCACATCCCATATCCACATTCATACATACACATCCATATCCACATCCACATGCATACATACATCCACATCCACATTCCCATTCACATATATACATCTTTATCTACAAGTACATTCACATCCATACATCCATATCTATATCCTCATTCACATCCATACATCCACATTCATGCATCCACATCTACATGCTTATCTCCATTTTCACATCCTCATTTATACATCCACATCCCATATCCACATTCATACATACACATCCATATCCACATCCACATGCATACATACATCCACATCCACATTCCCATTCACATATATACATCTTTATCTACAAGTACATTCACATCCATACATCCACATCTATATCCTCATTCACATCCATACATCCACATTCATGCATCCACATCACATCCTCATTCACATCCATACATCCACATTCATACATCCACATCCACATCCACATCCACATTCACATCCATACATCCACATTCATACATCCACATCCACATCCATACATCCACATTCATACATCCACATCCACATCCACATTCACATCCATACATCCACATTCATACATCCACATCCACATCCACATGCATCTTATCATATCTTATCACTTCCCATATCTTTTATGCATACCTCTATGCATGAAATTCAATTATGCTAAAAGTAACACTTTTATAATAAAATATTCAACTTTTATGCATACCTCTATGCATGAAATCCAATATGATAAAAGTAACACTTTTGATATAAAAAAATTATCCTTTATGCATACTTCTATGCATGAAAATTAAAAATGATAAAAGTAACACTTTTGATATAAAAAATTTTCCTTTATGCATCCTTCTAGGCATGAAAATTAAAAATGATAAAAATATCACTTTTAATATAAAAAAATTATCCTTTATACATGATATTAAAATTCAATTTCTCCATGATTATAATGAAATTCTTTCAATTAATCTAGGATGATAATTCCTAGAATATGGTAGGAAGTCCTCTTTTTATGCTTTGAATGAAATTATTTTATGCATAATTTTTATAAAAATTTTGCCATAGCTCCGCTGCTATGACTGATAAATCTCAATTTTTTCTAAGGGATAAAGCTTATCATTAAGAAAATAATTAAAATGATCTCTAATTGGATCATTAATCTATAGTGGATTGAATCATCAATATGCATAAACTAAAAGCATAGAAAAAAGCCATTAAATTGGTCTCAAGCATAGCTTAATCTTGGGTTAAGGAAAAGCTTTATGAAAAGCTTGATTTGGATTGAGAACGGGTCATGAGTATGACCATTTCTTGAGTGAGAGAGAGAATTTACATAAAAATCATTAGAATTTAAACATAAATGAAAATTAACTTCAATAACATTTATTAACTTATGTAACTCTTCACTACTATTCAAACTTCAATAGTATTTAAAAAAAAACCATACCAATTAAACTTCTCAAGCTTGAGAGGGGTTGAGAAGAGAGAAACATTGAGAAATTATAGAAAGATGAATATTCACTAATTACCTTACAACTTGCTTGATTCTTTGTTCACGGTAGAGGCCCCCAACCAATCAATTGGTTAAGTATGTTGATGGAGCCACTAATGGGGATTGAAGAAAGAGGGAAGCTCCAAAAACTAGTGAATTATTAAATGAATTCACAGTTCTTGGCTTAGGTGGAGTAGAGTAACGATGCATAAACACTAACTATTTTTCAACAAGGGGGAGGCTTCTATTTATAGGAAAAATTGAGCTCCTAACCAAACAAACCGATTCTAGAATTTTCTAAATCAGTTTGGTCAATATTTGACCATTTTTAGGTCAGTTAAGCTAACTTTTTGGAACTAGACTTGAATGAGGAGAGAGGAGAGATGAAATATCTCAATTTTTATGAGTTTAAAACTCATTCAAGCATGTGAAATATGCACCTCCTTTAAAGAACTCCCCTTCCTTACATAGTGTCATAATGGAATCATTTTAATATTGCTCATAGTTTTTTTTTTTACTAATAAACCTTGTACATTTTCAACTCTTCATCTTATGTGAAATATGCACCTCCTTTAAAGAATTCCCCTTCCTTACATATGTGTCATAATGGAATCATTTTAATATTGCTCATAGTTTTTTACTAATAAACCTTGTACATTTTCAACTCTTCATCTTATGTGAAATATGCACCTCCTTTAAAGAATTCCCCTTCCTTACATATGTGTCATAATGGCATCATTTTAATATTGCTCATAGTTTTTTACTAATAAACCTTGTACATTTTCAACTCTTCATCTTATGTGAGCATTTACTCATTTTTGGATACCCAAAATATCTCATATTTTTAATATTGCTCATAGTTTTTTACTAATAAACCTTGTACATTTTCAACTCTTCACCTTATGTGAGCATTTACTCATTTTTGGGTATCTTCTTTTTTACAAATTTGGATTTATCTCCTCCCTACACATGGATTGATGCTATTGGTCCATAGGAACCTTAATTGGACCATAGTCTAAAGATTTCTGAAAATCTAGACCCTTAGGCTAAGGTTCTTTATACCTATTTTCAATTAATTCCAATTGCACATTGGAAAATTCTTTTTGAATTTCTGTTTCAGGGGAACTCATCTGAATTAGAAGAGATATTTTTCTATCCAAAAATATTCAAAATCTGAATATTCTCTCTCTAGAATATTTTTCTCTCTCTAGGCTAAAACAGATAGAAACAAGGTCTTTATATTTCTGAAGAGGGATTGATTACAGGGAAAGATACTAGGCATCAAAAAGGGGGTGGGGGAGGAATCTTACATTCTACCCCACTTAAAAAATGCGAGATGTCCTCATCTCGCAAACTGGGATAATTTCGCAAGATGCACGAATATGAGACTTAGAGAAAAATTTTAATCAAGATTAACCACCAAGAAACGTCTTAAAGAGAGCAAGATTCAAAATAAGAACAAGATTTAAACTTTATTCATTCTCGGAACTTATACAGTAAAGATAGAAGAACTCTTTACACTTCCATAAGCCCGTCCATCATATGATCACAAAAGCAGTCCTCACAAGCTGCACAAGTATAAGGTAACTCATCTATGGGAATAATTCTGTTGGTTATTGCTGCGCCTATCTCAGTGGTATGAGGTGTTCTAACAAAAGGACCTCTGAGAGGCAAGCCAAAAACGGGGTAAAGGCATATCTTCTCATGAGGAAGAAAACACGCCAGTAAGAAGACCCGCTCAGAAAACCCAAGATGTCTTGATCTCATGACGCAGTAGTATCGAGGACCCAAACCCAAGGCTTCGATAACCATGGCCAAGCGGACATTGTTACGAAAGTGCTGCTGACCCCAGGGTGTTACCCTAGTTATGTTTTGATAGGTCCGCCATTTGGTTTGCGCTACAGAAGTTCCCAAGTGAGGGAAAAGTGAGCGCTCATACTGCTCTATAAAATCCTTCTTCACAGATTCACTTGCGTCTTGAAGGTGAGGAATCATTATGGATAAAACTAGTTCTTGTTGCCAAGCCATGAAGGAGATTAAGAAAGAAAGGAGATCGATAGAAGTAAGATTACTGTGAGCGACAAGTAAAAGTTACGACTTATATAAAGGAAGAAGCTAGCGTAACTTAGAAGCCAACGGTAACTTGCCACTGAAGTTTTACCGTCTTTCCATGATTTGGGTTTGACACATTTTTCTATAGAAGGCATTAAGAATTTTGAGATGAAGAGATAAAAGAAGCTTGTAGGCTAAGTCACCTACTTTCATTGAATTCAGATATAAGGCTCACAATATCTGGGGGATAACTTCATATACTCCCCAAGAGATAAAGAACTTCTTTTGGGCCGTACTCGAATGAAGAACAAAACCTTGATATCCAAAACATCGATTCTCACTTCTGAACTCATTGTTCTGAATCCTTAAAACAGGTGGGACTCTTGAGAAGTATTCTAGGAAAAGGGTCTTCCTTTGTTAAACAGAACTTTCTTTTATTTTAGAGAGGGAATAATTATAAGATCAGAAGGGGAGATTCTTACTCCTGTATACCTCGAAGGCTGGGGAGGAATCTTACATTCTACCCCACTTAAAAAGTGCGAGATGTCCTCATCTCGCAAGGTAGAGGACAACTCTTTTTCTTAACATCCAATTTTATTTTGGGGTTCCTTATATTCTGGTCAACCCAACAGAACACTGGGATAAATATCCCTTATATAGAACTCATCATTAATATTCAGATCATATCATTCATATTTTTAACATGATAATGGTCCATTAGAGACCAAAAAATTTCCTTCTGAACATTCCTCCACGGGAATTTCAGTCAAGCAAGTTCTCAATTTGTCATCCCTTAACTTGATCTACTGATCAAGTGTTAACAGTAACAATTTGACAGCACAACCCACTAATCTCATAGTGATTTGCTGAATTCATTATCATCATTCCAGTTATGAATATCATCACTGGGACTCCATTCATCCTCATTGTGGTTTTGTTCAGATTTTTATATTTCAACTAATTTCAAAAATCATCATTTTTCAATCAGAATTTTCAATCAGAATCCAATTCAATTCATCAATTCTCAAACAGAATTAAAAATCATATCAACCACATTCGAATTCATCATCTGGATAGCATTAACGCTTATAATTTCAAGTCTTAGATTTACTCGTATATACTGTCAGTAAAGAGCTGCAGTATACTCTCGGTATATACGGGTAGTCGTGGCTCTTGGAATTATAAGGTAAATACCATCATGTCTAGGCCTCAAGCAAGTCAGGGATTCTATATAATTGCGGTACTTCTATCTGAAGACCCAATTACCAAATTACGAATTTCAGTTTGAATATCAAATTGTATGAATTATATCACACAATTACAACCTTTTTGTGTTTCTACATAAATTTTTGACATATTTGCCTTCTCAGTTGATCTTTATTAACCAATTCGCTCTGATACCAACTGCGAGATCCCTGTTCCCACCGAGCAACGGATTCGAGGTACTGGCAGCGGAAGTAGCGCTTCTCGCGCGGGACAGGGGTCCCACACTTGGGGCCTCGCCCACGGATATCCGGATAAGAGACTAATCCGTCGGTTGTTCCAAAACCGAACCCGGAAAAACTTCCTTTACCGGAAAGCACGGGCGATTCCACCAGGATAACTTTTTACTCTAACGTAGTCAAGATCATTTCTGATCGAGATGATCCGATTACATCTATAAGATACTTAATCAGTTCAAGGAAGAAACTTGCACTTGGATCATTGGGATCAACGCTTTTTTCCCCATTCAAGAGGCACAGCCGTTGATTCCTATCCATAGAACAGTTTCTGTCCGGGATTTATTTATTTTTTTCTATCGTAAAAACAAAAGTTTGAGTCTCGATTTACGGATCCATCAGTCCAGCCTAACCCCATCCAATCCCATGGGTTAGCCAACCGCCCAACCACTGTAGTGATGGGATCCAATTTGGAATTTGGTTAGGTTTTGTCCCGGGTACCAAGGAAAAGAGTTCCAAGGCCCCCTAGCCGGAATTTCATGCAAACATAAAACTAGCCACACCACTTACACACCCAATATGAAAATTACCTTTTTCTTAGCATCAGCTAACTTTAAAACAATCCTTTAATGAAACCATAGTACCACTGATCACAATCTCCCAATTTATCCAGTTGATTCATAATTTTCTATCATTCCTTCATCAGAGTATCTATGGCATCATTGGCAACTAGAACGCTCACCACCTGTCCACACAGGGGCCGTTTCAATAGTTCCTAGCCCATAATACTCAACAATATAATCACTTATCAAGATGGACTCTCGTTGAAGATCAGCAAGATCAACCAACAGATCCATATAAAAGAGCCATGGACTCATCCGTTGAGGACCAGCAAGGTCAGTCAACCAGGTCCATGCCCGGTTCCAGAAAACAACTCTTACTCCTTGTTCCAATATCTTCCTCGACGCACGCGTGGGTATCCTGGGCGACCCAGAGCCCGAGCACCGTATGGTCAGCACCCTCTAGGATCCTTCGCAGGTGACCTAGCGCTTCACTCATAGGCCGCTTCCTTGGTCCCTCATCCACCGTACCGGAAGCTCACCATTTTAATCGAACCGAGGCTGGTCAAGACCTCGGCCGACCTTGCTACGCGAGACGTCCTCCATTGACTCTCCGTCAGCAGTTGCAACTTTATCAGTTAGGTCTCCACGACCTTAATCACAAGACGGTCAAAATGCTTTCCCAGCATTCTTGACATAAAACAGCCATTTGCAAACAGCATTTACAAACAGTTTACAAATACAATTTCTATATTAACTCTCATTTTTCCACATTATCCCTCATGCAATCCACATTACTTATTCCACATTTCATTTATATGTGTACTCATCCAATCATATCATTTTCCATCTCTTCACTTCAGATTCCTTCACATCACATATCATATATTCACATCCATATCCACATCCATACATCCACATCCACATCCACATTCACATCCATACATCCACATCTACATGCTTATCTCCATTTTCACATCCTCATTTATACATCCACATCCCATATCCACATTCATACATACACATCCATATCCACATCCATATCCGCATTCATACATACACATCCATATCCACATCCACATGCATACATTCATTATCACGTCCTCATTCATACATCCACATCCACATACATACATACATACATCCACATCCACATCCACATTCTCATTCACATCTATACATCCATATCTACATGCACATTCACATCCATACATCCACATCTATATCCTCATTCACATCCATACATCCACATTCATGCATCCACATCTACATGCCTACATCCATACATACACATCCACATTTACATCCATGCATCCACATCCACATCCTCATTCACATCCATACATACACATTTATACATCCACATCCACATCCACATTCACATCCATACATCCACATCTACATGCTTATCTCCATTTTCACATCCTCATTTATACATCCACATCCCATATCCACATTCATACATACACATCCATATCCACATCCACATGCATACATACATCCACATCCACATTCCCATTCACATATATACATCCATATCTACATGCACATTCACATCCATACATCCACATCTATATCCTCATTCACATCCATACATCCACATTCATGCATCCACATCTACATGCTTATCTCCATTTTCACATCCTCATTTATACATCCACATCCCATATCCACATTCATACATACACATCCATATCCACATCCACATGCATACATACATCCACATCCACATTCCCATTCACATATATACATCTTTATCTACAAGTACATTCACATCCATACATCCATATCTATATCCTCATTCACATCCATACATCCACATTCATGCATCCACATCTACATGCTTATCTCCATTTTCACATCCTCATTTATACATCCACATCCCATATCCACATTCATACATACACATCCATATCCACATCCACATGCATACATACATCCACATCCACATTCCCATTCACATATATACATCTTTATCTACAAGTACATTCACATCCATACATCCATATCTATATCCTCATTCACATCCATACATCCACATTCATGCATCCACATCTACATGCTTATCTCCATTTTCACATCCTCATTTATACATCCACATCCCATATCCACATTCATACATACACATCCATATCCACATCCACATGCATACATACATCCACATCCACATTCCCATTCACATATATACATCTTTATCTACAAGTACATTCACATCCATACATCCACATCTATATCCTCATTCACATCCATACATCCACATTCATGCATCCACATCTACATCCTCATTCACATCCATACATCCACATTCATACATCCACATCCACATCCACATCCACATTCACATCCATACATCCACATTCATACATCCACATCCACATCCATACATCCACATTCATACATCCACATCCACATCCACATTCACATCCATACATCCACATTCATACATCCACATCCACATCCACATGCATCTTATCATATCTTATCACTTCCCATATCTTTTATGCATACCTCTATGCATGAAATTCAATTATGCTAAAAGTAACACTTTTATAATAAAATATTCAACTTTTATGCATACCTCTATGCATGAAATCCAATATGATAAAAGTAACACTTTTGATATAAAAAAATTATCCTTTATGCATACTTCTATGCATGAAAATTAAAAATGATAAAAGTAACACTTTTGATATAAAAAATTTTCCTTTATGCATCCTTCTAGGCATGAAAATTAAAAATGATAAAAATATCACTTTTAATATAAAAAAATTATCCTTTATACATGATATTAAAATTCAATTTCTCCATGATTATAATGAAATTCTTTCAATTAATCTAGGATGATAATTCCTAGAATATGGTAGGAAGTCCTCTTTTTATGCTTTGAATGAAATTATTTTATGCATAATTTTTATAAAAATTTTGCCATAGCTCCGCTGCTATGACTGATAAATCTCAATTTTTTCTAAGGGATAAAGCTTATCATTAAGAAAATAATTAAAATGATCTCTAATTGGATCATTAATCTATAGTGGATTGAATCATCAATATGCATAAACTAAAAGCATAGAAAAAAGCCATTAAATTGGTCTCAAGCATAGCTTAATCTTGGGTTAAGGAAAAGCTTTATGAAAAGCTTGATTTGGATTGAGAACGGGTCATGAGTATGACCATTTCTTGAGTGAGAGAGAGAATTTACATAAAAATCATTAGAATTTAAACATAAATGAAAATTAACTTCAATAACATTTATTAACTTATGTAACTCTTCACTACTATTCAAACTTCAATAGTATTTAAAAAAAAACCATACCAATTAAACTTCTCAAGCTTGAGAGGGGTTGAGAAGAGAGAAACATTGAGAAATTATAGAAAGATGAATATTCACTAATTACCTTACAACTTGCTTGATTCTTTGTTCACGGTAGAGGCCCCCAACCAATCAATTGGTTAAGTATGTTGATGGAGCCACTAATGGGGATTGAAGAAAGAGGGAAGCTCCAAAAACTAGTGAATTATTAAATGAATTCACAGTTCTTGGCTTAGGTGGAGTAGAGTAACGATGCATAAACACTAACTATTTTTCAACAAGGGGGAGGCTTCTATTTATAGGAAAAATTGAGCTCCTAACCAAACAAACCGATTCTAGAATTTTCTAAATCAGTTTGGTCAATATTTGACCATTTTTAGGTCAGTTAAGCTAACTTTTTGGAACTAGACTTGAATGAGGAGAGAGGAGAGATGAAATATCTCAATTTTTATGAGTTTAAAACTCATTCAAGCATGTGAAATATGCACCTCCTTTAAAGAACTCCCCTTCCTTACATAGTGTCATAATGGAATCATTTTAATATTGCTCATAGTTTTTTTTTTTACTAATAAACCTTGTACATTTTCAACTCTTCATCTTATGTGAAATATGCACCTCCTTTAAAGAATTCCCCTTCCTTACATATGTGTCATAATGGAATCATTTTAATATTGCTCATAGTTTTTTACTAATAAACCTTGTACATTTTCAACTCTTCATCTTATGTGAAATATGCACCTCCTTTAAAGAATTCCCCTTCCTTACATATGTGTCATAATGGCATCATTTTAATATTGCTCATAGTTTTTTACTAATAAACCTTGTACATTTTCAACTCTTCATCTTATGTGAGCATTTACTCATTTTTGGATACCCAAAATATCTCATATTTTTAATATTGCTCATAGTTTTTTACTAATAAACCTTGTACATTTTCAACTCTTCACCTTATGTGAGCATTTACTCATTTTTGGGTATCTTCTTTTTTACAAATTTGGATTTATCTCCTCCCTACACATGGATTGATGCTATTGGTCCATAGGAACCTTAATTGGACCATAGTCTAAAGATTTCTGAAAATCTAGACCCTTAGGCTAAGGTTCTTTATACCTATTTTCAATTAATTCCAATTGCACATTGGAAAATTCTTTTTGAATTTCTGTTTCAGGGGAACTCATCTGAATTAGAAGAGATATTTTTCTATCCAAAAATATTCAAAATCTGAATATTCTCTCTCTAGAATATTTTTCTCTCTCTAGGCTAAAACAGATAGAAACAAGGTCTTTATATTTCTGAAGAGGGATTGATTACAGGGAAAGATACTAGGCATCAAAAAGGGGGTGGGGGAGGAATCTTACAAGCTGCTTGCCTTGTCAACAAAACAAGGATTCCACGTATAAGCCTGATGGTTTGCTTCAGCATTTTCTTATTTCTGATGGCAAATGGACACATCTCCTTCCTCATACAAGGAGGGGATGGAATAGTATATATGTGGTGATACACTACTTGACAAAAGTGCCACATTTTATTCCTTCCAAGGTCAAATTTTGAGCATCTATGGTTGCAAAGCAATTTGTGGAGCAAGTGTTCAAGTTTCATGGAGTGCTACAACAAATTGTTAGTGACCGAGATGTGAAGTTTATGAGTTCATTTTGGAGGACATTGTTTGAGATCATGAGGACTGTTTTAACACCTAGCACCGTCTATCACCCCGAAACCAAACCGAGAGGGTGAACAAGTGGGTGGAAACTTACTTAAGGCACTATTTCCATGATACGTAAGGTGTTTGGAATGAGTGGTTGCCGCTTGCCGAGTTTGCTCATAATAGTACGCATTATGAGAGCATTGGCATGTCACCTTTTGAGGCACTTTATGGGTTCAAAGTGAATATGCCAATGATGGTTCAAAAGCAAGAAGGGCTGAATCCTAATGCAAAATAGGAGATGGAAAAGTTGGATGCACTCTTGAAACAATTCAAAGCTAATATGAAGAAAGCTCAAGTAAGTATGAGGCCTTATGCTTTAAGTTGACATGAGTCCATTGACATATACTCCATCCATCATGAGAATTGTAATTGTACATATCAATGGTTTCGAGGACGAAACCTTCTTCTGGGTGGGGATGGTTTGTAATAAAGTGAAATGGTCTCATAAGAATAATGGGCCCAAGGCCAATGACCATGTCCATGGATAACACTTATGATAGTGTGAAAGGGGGGTCATGTATATAGGCCACATACACCATATTTTTGGTACCTTTTTGACAATCAAGAATACACAAGTCTCTTACTTTCCCTTCTTGCTCTAAACCTAGGCTAATGATCCTAACCTAGGCTAATAAGGCTAAATCTAGGTTAATCTAGTTGCCACTTTCTTTCATAACTCAAATGCTAAAGCTTGTTCACACACTAAGTGTAAAGTAACTGAAATTCCTCTAACACATGTGCTAGTACAATCGCGCAATGTTGTGCACAAGCGCGCATAAATAATATGTACAATCATTTGACACGTGGCTAACAAAATAACTCATACGAAATAATAACAATCCGAGAGATGATATAGACAAGATCCTCCATGTGCAACACATGCAGTGCTCATCATCACATATCTCACAAACATAAACATATTAGTTATTCCAATTGATTGTTATCACAACGATTAATCACAATATGAAACATTGATAGTAGGCACAAGCACATGTTACACTTCGATTGAGAGTATCATTTTACACATTATCCTAGCATGGCATGTCTTATCACTTGTTACACTTCGATGAGTGTATCACTATATGCATCATCTAGCATGGCATGTCGTTTGCATAAATCACTTGTTACACTTCGATCGTGGTGTGCAATTGTCTAGCAAGCATAGTCCACTTGTTTCACTTTGATAACACAGAGTCGACAAGCATGGCGCTCCTCGTTACACTCTTCAATTATAGCATACACCCGTTAAAAATACTAATAACACTAGGTAACTAGTAAAATGTGGGGTCACCAAACTTGTCATGTTTCTCTTTCATCCATGTGTGCATGCGCGCTTTCTTACCGGAAACGTAGCCTCATCAAATTTATCGCAACTAGGAGATTTATGTGATGAAAGTGTGCTTTTCTACAACAGTACTTGTAAGAAAACATTTAAAGAGGGCCTAAGAGGTGCATGACAAAATTGTGCACCTAATCCCTGACCGTGGAACCCTTCTTGGGGCTTTTTACGTGGCACAACAAAATTTTGCATGCTGAAAGAAAGGCTTCATTTCGTATTATAGAATCCTTGAAGGGTTGCATTTCCAAATTTGAAGTTAAAGAAAGGCTTCATTTCGTATTATAGAATCCTTGAAGGGTTGCATTTCCAAATTTGAAGTTAAAAATAAAAATAAAAATGCTAGTCCCCTTCACCGCAGATGTGTGTTGACAAGGACGGGCATTCAAACGTTTGTTGAGCTTTAAAGGGGTAAGTTGAAGTGATGCACTCACCGACCACCACCACCCTTTTGGAAAAGCCGCGTGTAGGACGATGCAATATTGAATGAGCTGAAGGCCTGTACAGCACGGCAGCCAGCTACACACACACACACACACACACACACACACATTTTTTTGGAGTTTGTTTTTGCGATGCACTCACCGACCACCACCGTTTTGTATTGAATGAGCTGAAGTCCTGTAGTCGAGCACGGCAACGTGTTGGCGTGCCTTTATATATTGCCGCCTCCCCTGAGTTTGATAGTTGCAGCAGCACCCAGCTACACACACACACACACACACACACACACTTTTTTTGAGTTTGTTTTTGCGAGAGGATGGGGCACCATCGGCATCATCACCATCGCCACCACCCATGTCCGCCACCACCTTGCCCACCCCCTCCATGTCCTCCACCATCCTGCCCACCCCCTCCATGTCCTCCACGATATTGCCCACCCCCTCCATGTCCTCCCGCACCATGCCTCCCACTTTATTATTATTACCGCCGCTGCTGATTATTATTATATATTCAGCTCGGTTCTGTGTGTGTGTGTGTGTGTGTATCTGTAGTACAGCGTAAATGAATCTGCGATTCCAATACGCGTAGTACAGTAGGTATAGCACGTCGATCTTTCCCGATCGGCCTGCATAAATAAAAATAATAGAGAGAGAATATGTTGGTCTACCATGCATTTCATCTACTACTTACAATGAAGCGCTCGAAGGTTTGAGTGTAATAGCTCCTTACGAAGGTGGTGGATTTGTTCTTCTTTAGATTTCTTTTCCTTGAGCTGTAATCTCCAATTTTTTTTTTTTTTTTTAAATGCACATGTTCTCGTGTTCTTATCGTAGGTGCATATGCATTCACCTTTTTGCCGTATAAGCCATCACTTGTTGCCTACTAGTAGGGGGCATTAATCATGTTGTATGCTCATGTAGAAGACTATTTGCAAAGTGTATAATCATGTTCAGATTGTCCTGGGTGTATATATTCACCTTTTTGCCATAGCCACCCATCGCTTGTTTGCGTTCTAGGGGGTGCTAGTTTTGATGGGAGCACAGCTACAATAACTCACTCAATCAATGTTCATGTATTAAAGAGAACGCAAGAGAGAGAGTGCAGAAGAAATGTAGTACAGAAATGTGAGGTTTACAGAGATTACAGATTGGTCTTTGTGGCGAGAGGTTTTAAACGTCGAGCAAAAATGACGTTTTGGCTGATGCTTAATGTCATAAAAATTGCATCATTGATAACGTAAACGGCAAACTATTTTTTTGGTAGGAGAGGGTCCGTTTTTGAGAGAGATTTTTTGTGTTGTGACGTTAAACGTCACTTATTGATGTGACTTTTAATATCACATTAATAATAAATACATGATTTGTGTTGTTAAATGTCACATGCTTTTCTATGAAAAAAAACCCGCCAAAAGCTCATCGCTTGAAGCTCAAAATTGCCATTTCATATTTTCTATGCCTTGTGCTCTTGCTTTTTCTATTTGCTTTGCTATTTTATCCTTTTTCTTGCTCTTGCTATATTTTTCTTGCCTAGAATTTGCCTCTTGATGTGTCTTACTTGCCTAGGGTTTCTCTCTTGCTTGCCAAGAGATTGCCTCTACTCTCTTTCATATATTGTTTTGCCAATCTCTATTATCTACTCTTTCTCACATGGACCCAAGAAAGCAACTCTTGCTTATTCTCCTCACCCAAATCTTGCAAGACTTGGGGTCTAGACGGACACACATTAAGAGATTCAATGACTACTATGCATGATGCCACTATCGCGGGGGAGATCTAAGAGCATTAATAGACATGATGAGAGAGAGATGCCAATCACAAGAGAAGCTCCCTTCACCATACAAAAATCAGAAACTAGAGTCGGAGGTGTCCGATTGGTGCCATATTCTGATTCTTACCCCAATAAGGTCTAATCCTGCATATGAGACATTATAATCTCTGATCAAATCAGCTCCGGACATCCAAGAATTGATGTCTCTGCCCCAAAATCCCACCAACAACAGATTCCTTTCCTGTGCATTCTCAAAGCCGCTTCCACTTGGGCATTATCAATTGGGGGGAGGGGAATGCTTGGCCACCAGATAGAGTCTCTCCCATGTACACCCCATGTGTAACTAGGCTTCTTAGACAAGATAAGGTCAGTCTTGATAGCATTCCAAGTGGACCAAAGCGAATGGACCAATTGGCTGGCCAACCGATTTCACCAAGTATTTGCTAGCCATAATTGTGAGCAGGAAGAGCCTCTTCCACTTGGGGAATTGTTTGAGCTGGAATTGTTCCAGATTTCTAGTGATCAACCTGGCCTAGTCTTCAGAGGGGTAGAGAAAGCTTCTCAACACCCACTTGGCAGCCATTCTATTAGCCAGATTGGACACGTCTTTGATTCCAAGGCCCCCTTTACTTGTTTCCAAGCAGCACCATTCCCACCCGACTTTAGGGATTTTCCTAATCCAGGGTTCCTCTCCCCATAGATAATTCCTGCATAACCTTATGAACTGCAATAGATCAGAGTCTGGCGGTCCCTAGCAGCTAAGAAAGTAGATGAAAGAAGGGATAATGAAGTGGTTGATTACCATCTTTCTACCCCCCAGGTTTAGATGCATTTTTTGCCATCTGGTAAGTTTCTCTTCCACCTTGTTTAGCACCCACATCCATCTTTGCTTAAGGGTGACCTTGAATCCCATGGGAATGCCCAATAATTTGAAAATTACTCACTCTTCCAGGATTTTATAGCCAGCTTGAATCAGCCAGTCAAGAGGCTTGTCAATAAGGATCCTGATACGTGTTTTTTTATGGTTAATGACTGAGCCAGAAGCCCTGCAGTAAATGTCCAAGCACTCCCAAAAGCATGTAATGCTTAGCTCAGTATTAGCAACCATGGCATTAGTATCATCAGCAAACATTTGGGTGCATAGCTGTTTATTGTTGGGAAGAGAGATACCATTCATTTCCCCTTTGTCCATCCTATCTTTAATCAGCCACATCTGCAACAAATAGTGTAGAGGAGGGGTGCTAGAGGGCAGCCTTGTCTGATAGATTTGGTCAGGGAGAAAGTGTCAGAGAGAGCACACCATTGACGTTCACCCTAGCCGTGGCATTCCCAAAAAGAGTATTCACCATCTGGATGAAGTGCTGACCTGCACCCATGTGTTTAAGGGATTCTAGAACATAATGCCAGCCGAGCCTATCATAGGCTTTATCAAAGTCATTTTTGAAGAAGACATAGTCCTGTTTCGATTCTTATGCATACTCCATACCCTCCTACAAAGTGATAATGGCATCCAGAATGTACCTTCCTTTGATGAAGCCCTTCTGCTCTCCTGTCTGGTCCAATTCTTTAGATGATTGGACAGTCTCAGTGCTAGGGCCTTGGCAAATATTTTGTAGGCACAGTTTAACATGGTAATCGGTCTCCAATTGCTCAAGTCATTCTTCTCCCCTTTCTTATGGATAAGTTTTATCCACCCTTCATTGATCGGTTGAGGAAACGCCCCAAAAGAGACAGCCTCCTGCCACACAGTGCCAGTAAGGGAGACAGCAAGAGATCCTTGAACGTCTTGTAGAATTCAGCGGGCATGCCATCTATCCCTGGGCTTTTCCTCACCTTTAGGCAGTCAATGGCCTTGCCAATCTCTTCTTTGGAGATATTGTTTTCTAGCTCTTTAGCAAGTGTGTCAGGTATGGTTGGCTTCCTGGCTTGCCCAATGAGAGCAATGCAATTGAGTTGGTCATTGGTCACCCCTCCCCCTTTACTAAATATGTTATTAAAGTAATGGAAGACTCTTGATCTATTCCCTTCCTCAGAGGGGATATCCAGATAGTTAGGATCATGTAATTACATTGTTTGACTTTTAGTATTTTGAACATCTCACGAGTGGGAAGGTCAGCTTTCTCAGCCCACCAATCTCTAGGGCCTGCTTCTAGGTTACCTCCTCTTCTCTCTTAATTTTAGCCCTAGTACCAAGAACAGCTTCTTAAATAACCGCATCTTCCTTATTGGCTGCCCTTTCCAGTTCTTTTAGTTTCAGATATAGCAGATCTCTTCTGTTTTTCCTGATTCTGGTTACCTCTTTCCTAATGCAAATCAAAAGAGCTTGGGTAGATTTGATGGCCAGAATCCAAGCCCTCGCCGGGGTAATGCCATAGCTGAAGAATTCAGTCTAGATTCTTTTGACTTCCTCTTGAATAATAGGCATTTTGAACAAGGCAAGATCCGTGTGGAACCATTGATTAGAGACCTTGTTGTCATGGTTGTCCAACACTAATATCACGGGGTAATGATCTGAGAGGCAAGTAGAGATGTCAGTCCTACATTCACATCTGATGTAGGAATTACCGAGGGTTTTGTTTATGTATCCTCTGTCCAATTTTGCTTTCTTGGTCAATTCCCCATGGACATAGTTGTGCCACGTGAAGTCTCCCATATTCCCTACGTCACATAGCTCAAAGTGATCAGCAGTGCGCTGCCAGGCTAGGAGCTGTGCCGCTTTAATGACCTATCCTAGCCCTCTTAATCTGTCATTTTTGGATTCCACCATATTGAAGTCTCCCATTAGAATGATAGGATCAGGGACACTTCTCACGGTACCCCAAGTTCTGATTCTGACCACCTGAGGACCTCCAACATAAATCCCAATGAAGGAGAAGGTTGTCATTTTAGATGCAGCCCATTGATCAAACGTATCAATCCTCACGTCTTTCAGTTCATTCTGATGGTCCACATGCATACCCACGGCCACTCCTCTCCAGACCCCTGACAGTGGGCTGTGTAGATCCAGATGTGCTCTTTAGTAGAGATGTTGAGCAACCTTTTTTCAAGCTCATCCCCGCTAACTTTGACTTCAGTTAGAGCTATAAAGTCAAATTTTCCTTGTTTCCTTAGCCATTGTTTCACTAGTTGGACTTTTGAAAGGTCAGTCAACCCCTTGACATTCAAAGTGGTGCATCTCATTTGCCCTTTTTCTAGGAGTTGACCTTTTTAGTTCCCACTTTGGATGCAGCTTGAGGTGTGGTGGATCCAACCTGAGCATGCATTCTTTTCAAATCCTTGACTATCTCCATTTCTTTGGGCAAGCCGTTTCTGTATCAGACAGAGACTGCTCAACCCTGTCTTGCTCATCTCCCAACAGTCCAACCGTCATTGCGAGGGGCAGGAGCACTTGGTCATTGTCTATTTGATTAGTTTCGGCCAAAATTCTAGATCTATCCAACGGTGTCGATTGACTGATCTCTTAGGAGTCAACCGAATCATCAGGGTCAGAGATGCTATCTACTAATAAGGTGAAGGAGTTGACAAATGCCCTCTGGTTTCCCGCCCTATTCTGTCTAAATGTCTTCTTCCTATTGGGTACTGTAAACTTTTCTCCTTTTTCTTTTGAGGCAGAGGGAACAAGGGGAGAAGGCACAGTCATATTCTTATTCACTCCAGTAGGCTGAGCTTGGTTGATGGTTGGCTAGGGGAAGATTAGGGGCACTAGTGGCACTCAAATTGGGGTATTTTGAAGGACACTCTCTGATAACATGCCCTTGCTTTCCACAATGGAAGCATGCCCTTGCTTTCCACAATGGAAGCATGCGTTGGGTAGGTGTTTATATAGAAAACTTTGCTGGATGTTATACTCACTGCAATTAATTTCAATCTCATCAATAAGGAGCCTATCTAGATCCACTTCCAGAAGGACCTGAGGATGCCAAGCCGGGTTGTAGTCATTCTTGGGTCTCATGCCTAGCACTTTCCCTATAGGGGAGACAATTTCTTTAAGCCAAGGGTACAAGTAAAAGGGCAGGTTAGGAAGCGGGCAAGCTGAGGGTTTTGGACCTTGAGGGTTAAAGTTCTTGGACCAACTGAAGAAACAGAATGGGATGTTCCTGTACATCCATTGCCCTAAACCTAGGACCTTAAGGGCCATATTTGGGTCCTTGAATAGAAAGAGGTAGTACCCATTTGGGAGGGCTTGGATGATCTCTACCTCGATACCTATGGAAATCCAGTTGTCTTTGACCCACCCCCTAAGGAAGTCTACTGCTGGTCTTGGCCCAAACATTAACCCAACTAAACAATGGGCTGTGTAATCAGTTTCCAACGAATGAACCAGCTTAGGTGGAAGACAAACCACAGGATTAATGGAAGAGGGTTTACCTGATGTGTCCATTACCTTAGCTGGAGCTTGCTTGTTGATTTGAGTCTCTTCTTCGACTTATTTCTGTAGCGCTCTTCCACTTGGGCTCTGGACTCTTCCAGTTGTTTTTTGGTGTCCATAAAGTCTTCTAACACCTGCTCATACTTCAGCATGGTTTCTCTGTTGCCATCCATGGCCGGGGGCCATTGTAGGAACTGCTGAAAGGCAGCTTGTGTGTTCTTAGCAGGCTGAGATGACTTATTCCCACAGCAGGTTCCCTATTCTCTGAGTAGAGTAGGGGTTCCCCTCCACTCGGTGCCCATGCACCTGAGGGGAGGGGGTTCTGTGGGAAAGTAAAGTATACAGAGGGCTTCAAGCTTCTGGGCAGGGCAACAATCACAGAGGAGAGAGAGAGAGAGGCACTCAGGCACGCAGCACAGCATCCTCTCTTCAACGGTCGATTTTTTTTCTCTTCACGAGAGTGCTCAAGATTTACCTATAATCGAAGCACAATCTCAAGTTCTAACAAAATTGAAAAGGTCACAAATTGGGATCAATTGAAAGAGGGATTAATAAGAGAGTAATTAAAAGTATTAACACACTATCCGATCATTCATACACATCATAGAGCCGTACTAGACACTATTACTAATATTAAATATATTGTTAAACCACCTTTTTAACTCATGCAAATTTGTGCACCACTTTTCCTAGGTAAAGATTAAGCAACCCAACGTTATTTTATGACTCAAATTTGACGCAATTAGGACTGTGATTAATGCGATTTCTTGCTTCATTAGCTTACCTCAACCCGCCATTGGATGGATTTAGACCTTGTTTTGCATAGATTGTTAATTTTCAATCCAGCTAAGTAATGCTTAGCTAAGCAACTAGCAAGTGATCAATTTCATGTAATCAAGCTCGTTAACTAGCAAGTGATCAATTTCATGGTCATCAATGGGCGTACAAAGGGGAGCAAAGTGATTAAGGCTGCGGTTATTGGTAAAATCTGAGGAAGATATGGAGCTGAACTGATCGTCATCATCTTGACGATGATGAGGGCAAGGGCGGCGGGCTCCAGGTGATTTCGTCATCACAGAGGAGGAGCTCCATGTGATTAAGGGGAGATTTAATGAGGAGTTAAGCCTTGGGGGGGATGGCCACAGCTAGGTGAGCACCTTAAAGATGAGAGAGAAGACATGGAGTAAATCTCGAATTGCTATGAGTAGGCACAGGAAGATGAAGAGGCAGCAACTCAATAATATTAAGTGAATGTAGGGGGCTAGCTAAAGTTAGCGGGAAAGCTTCAAGAAGACGAGCTAAATAAATGCTGTGTTGCGATGCCGGGTGCCTCTAGACTTAGTGAAAAACCTACCAATTGTGGCCGGACTCCAGAGAGAGGTTTTCCAAGATGCCATTTTTTACCTTTTGAAATAGCTATAAAAAAAAACATAATATTTACAAGCGTTGCCAGTCTCATATATACCTTTTTTCAAAAAAAGTTTTATTAACTTGTTTCAAAGAGAGAAAGATAGAGACGGTAATGTGAGGTGGGATTTCTATCCGAAGAGGGACATGGTGCTTTGAGGGTATGCTAGCCCGCCGCCCCGAATAGTTTGCCTCTATATGGGGAGGAGGTGCAAGGAAAGGCAAAGCACGGACCCATGCTAGGCACCTTAGGAACGTGCCTACCCGGTGCGTGAGTGCATTTCTAAGGTGCCTACCATGGGTCCGTGCTTTGCCTTTCCTTGCACCTCCTCCCCATATAGAGGCAAACTATTCGGGGCGGGCTAGCATACCCTCAAGGCACCATGTCCCTTCGGATAGAAATCCCACCTCACAGGTAACACTATGGTGTTTCATTTTAGTTTCGAGGTAAAGGGTATGTATTTCTTTGTTACAAAGATAGAAGTGCATGTGTGTGTGTGTTGAGAGAGAGAGAGAGAGAGAGAGAGAGAGAAAGAAAGAGTTGTCCTACTTGCATTTTATCCCATTTTACGTGCTCTAAATTTTTCTTCCATGATGCACATATGTACACACAATCACATACATGCACACACGGCCACACACACACGAGAGAGAGAGAGAGAGAAAGAGAGAGAAATAAGATGCGTGCCCTATATTTATGTCTAGTGTGTGTGTGCAATCTCTCTCTCTCTCTCTCTCTCTCTCTCTCTCTCTCTCTCTCTCTCTCTTCTATATGCACATGCATACATACACATATACATAAAGATACACACACACACACACACACACTTACGTAATTTTTGTTAATATTTCTCTTATATATGTGTGTGTGTGTGAGTGTGTGTGTGTGTGTGTGTGTGTGTGTGTGTATAAGAGAGAGATTAATGAAAATTGTGGAAAAATTTATCAATAACTTTTGAGGAGTAGAAGAGTTGTATGTGGCAAAACTTATCAAGAATTCTGGCCTACTAGGTAGTAGCGTTTCTTTTTAAGACTAGCATGCTAGAAGTTTATGCAATTTTATTTAGAGTCTTCAAATTATGGGCCAAGAAGGAATGTACCAAAACGACTAGTTATTTTTAAATTTTAACTACCCATATTTGATTACATTTATGTATAAATGTGAATTGTGATGTGTTGGTGAGTGGAGATGTAATATTAATATTTATATATGCATGAAGGTGGATATTGAACATCCATTTTGGCACAATTCACATTTATGTATAAATGTGAATTGTGATGTGTTGGTGAGTGGAGATGTAATATTAATAATTATATATGCATGACGGTGGATATTGAACATCCATTTTGGCACTATCTAGATGTTTAAGATCCATTTTGTGTTAAAATGGATGTTCAACATCCGAATCGGCACAAAATGGATAATTTGACATCCATATTATTTCAAAATGGATGTTGAACATCCAGTTTCTTTCAAAATGGATGTACAACATCCTTTCTATTTCAAAATGGAATGTTTTATATCCATCCACTGTAAAGGAATTAGTATGAGTAATGTATTGGTTTGTCTTAATCCATTACCTCCTCTATCTGATGAGCCAAGGGAATTAGCAAACTTAGCTGAGATGGAGGGCGAAGGCGATGTCCTAATTATTTCAAACATAGAAGAAGCAATATTGGAGGGAGATCAAAATAATAATGATAAGTGAGAAAGATCCCCAACGCCGGAACAAATACTTCATCCCTAGTTAAGATTGTGGTACTAAATAAAGTGCTTTCACACAACTAGTAGGATTGATAGAATTTAATATTTGAGAATTGATACTTTGTAATTGAACAAGGTGCGTATACACCAATTAATAGGATGCTATATAATGATTGCAACATTGCACAAACTTTACAATTTTCTTGACATTATTTCTCAAAACATTAAGCTTTACCGTATAAAAGAATGTAACATTACACAAGCTTTACAATTTCATTAACTTAAAATTTACTTTGCTTGAATTTTATTTCAAATAAACTAATAATTCTTTTTCTAGCTTGCCTTTTATGTTTAAGTATTTTAAATCTTACAAACTTTTGTTTCTTTAGAAGCTGCTATTTGTGTAATAATCAACAAATAAAGCATTGTATAAACATGGTTTTTTAATGATGGTTCAGGTACATAAAATTTTGATATATTTTGAAGGTGGTGCTTTGATTTACGTTAAGTTATTTAAAATTTAAGCAAATTTTAGTCTTTTGTGAGAATCAAATTGTAAATTTGTGTCTAAAAAAAGTATATAAATTTTCAAATACTTGGAAGGGAATCTTTCTAGGTAGTCAGGTCAATTACCTATTTTACTTGCAAATGTGTTTCTGGTGTAATGGGTTTATTGCCCATCTCTCTTTGAGTTGCTTTGGGCTCTTTCTGGCAGTGCAACACCTCTTCTCTCCACTATGAGGTTCCTCCATGCCTCCTGTCTCTTTTTGGGAGTTATTTCTTTCTTTATTTTTATCGAGGACATCCTGCTATGGATTGTTCTTAATTGGCTCTAGTGGTATGATCTTTGTTCCATAGTTTGGATCACTTCGTGGGCTAATTCTTTTACCAGCTTGGTGATGTGTTTCTAGACTCTATGCTTCCTCACCCATTCTTATTAATTCAACGTTCCTGATCTTGGTTTGTCCTTTGGTGCTTTTATAATTGGCCTTGTGATATTGTCGCCAACCATCACTTTTGGGGGTTCCCCTACAATACCCCAGGTACAGTTTTAACTCTTACCATGTTTATTGTAGGTGCTTTTCCTCCTTGGGTTGCATCACCCTGTTTCCTTGTGGCCTAAAGCTCGTGTTCACATCTTTTCCAAACTAGAGAGATAGCCCTTCTATGTCTGGGTGCACTACAATAATAGTAGAAAGGTAATCTTGCTCCTCATCTTTCACCTCCTTTTCCATATTTCAGAGTATGCTAAGGCTCTACTGCTATAATAGTGGGTCTTATCTTTCCTGTCTTTTAGTTACTCTTGCACTCTTGTTTCTCATATTGTAGTAGCATTTGTTTGTGGTGTGATTTGTCCTTTCACAAGTGGCACATTGTTGAAAAAGGGGCATCTTGCATTCTTCCTTGACCCATGTTCTTAGTTCTTACATTTCTACACCAGACATCCATCCTTACTCCAAAACTACCAATTCATGCATGTCCTTTGGTTATCTTGGCTAGAGGGGATTTCAATTCTTCCTAACATCCCTTCCTACCTCTCTTCTTTCACGGCTTTCACTCTTCATCAGTTTTTTAGTCCAAGTTGGTCGCTTGATGTGTCCTCCTCTCTAGAATCTATCTTTGAGGAAAATTCCTCCTTTCCTTTTCCCTTTTGATCTCTCTTATTGTTCTTGAGCTCTTTCTTCAATATTCTCATAGCTTTTATAAGTTCTACCACAACATCATGGAAGCATATTAATCTTCTCAAAATAGCATGTCCATGGACATTGCTTACAAGCATACAATGCCCTTCTTCTAGGGAAGAAAGTTTTTAGTTGTCTATTTACTTGAAGTCAAAATTATTCAAGAGGAGTGAAAAGTTTTTTGGAGCCACTCTTGGGGGGGGTGTCACCAACTCTATATCACGTGCGTTAAGGACTAATTAAAAAACCCCTTATCTATAAATTTTTCATGAATAAAACACACCCTTTTTCTATTTAATACCCCCTTTAAATGGTACCCTTTTGTATGTAAAAAATGTGTTAAAAAAGGGATTAAAAAATCCTCTTCTATTGAGCTCACGTGCTATGCTTACATATTTATGAGTGACCCCGCCGAGGACCCACTTCTATATTTTGATTTATTATTTGAAACTTGGAGGGAGAGTAGTTTGAAAAGGCTTTTTCAGTAATTATGACGTTACCCATGTCGTACCTCTCTAAGTACAACACTCCAGATTGAGTTTCTCAGTCCTCTCTCTCTCCAGTACATAAACAGATAAATCCTAGGTCTTGAGGGAGGGGAGAGCATATCCTCAAGTTTAGGGTTTAACTCTCTCTCTCTCTCTCTCTCTCTCTCTCTCTCTCTCTCTCTCTCAAGCATGGAAAACAAAGCTCCAAAGGTAACACCCAATCTTGAAGGAAGCACTGTAGGATGCACGACTATAGAGAACCCACCTATTGTCTTGGAAATGTTGGTGGAGGACATAGTTCCGTTGGAGGACATTGAATCAAACTCAATGGCCTTGACTAGTATCTCAGGTCAAAATAATTACTTTGGTATAGGTATATGTGGTTTGGCCAAATCTATGTTTATAAGTGGGTCATTTGATTGAAGTATTGTTTATAATACAGTGTTCTTACCATTACAGGACTGCAAGTGCAATAAGAAAGTCCTGGTTGTGCAAGGATGAAGGACCTAGAATCGAGTGACATCATCATACAATATGAGGCTACAAAAAACAGACAAGAGTGGGAATGAAAAAGGAGTAAGAGGGATGATGATGTGCACGAGATTGATGAAGATAGAAAACAAAGGATCATCGTTGATATGGTGAAGTTTTTCAATGAAGAAATAATAGGCATGGAGACACAACTCAGGTGTAAAATGTTTCATTGATTCGCAAAACATCTTGTCGTACAAGGATTATGAGATCAACTCTCTAGAGAGGAGGATCAAGTGCAAGGAGCCATCTTAGCTAATGTCTGTAGGATATTGGCTACTATCAAACAAACAGCCAACAAACAAACATGAATTATTTAAGGAAGGCCATATTGATTGCGGTGATGAACTCAACTCAACACATGCCACTTTTGGAGGTCGCACGAGTCCTTTAGGTTTCTCAGCATAGCTTGTACGCTCCAAGATCACATGTCCATGCTCAACTTATCCTCTCGGTTATCATGGCCATCACTGCTATCAGCTTCAATGTTGATTGGTGGTGGAGCAAGGTCTTTAGTCTCAACAGTGATCCCCTTAGTAGGCAAATGCTCATTGAAGGAGCGAATCCCAACATCATCGTTGATCATTCCACCACCCGAATTATCCTTGACCAACTTTGAGGCTACCTTATCTTGCTCATCTATAGATACAGTCTAGACCTATTCTTTGAGCACTCGTCTCTATTGTTGTATATTTTGTAAATGAGCAAGGATGATGACCTGCATAATCGCACATGTAAACATAAAATACATTAGAGCTTTACCTCTTGGAAACACAAGGGGACCTTGTTAAGTAGCATATACAACAAGAAGATGCTAATTATAGCTAGAAGAGGAATAGTGCTAGTTAATATATACTGCAACTTAGCATTGAAAGAGAGATATTATCATATACTTCTAATAGGCATACATAGAGAGAGGTATGCTGGTAGCTAGCTCATAAAGCAAGGTGGGTGCTAGTTAGCACATAATTTATCTTAACCATAGTGCTAAATAGCACAGCTACATTAGGCAAAGTACTAAGTAGCACCTGCTAACATTAGGTAAAGTGGTACTTAGCACTTGCTACATGAGCTAGAATGCCGAAATATATAAGCTAGTGACCTTAGACAATGTTATTTAGCAGTATTGACTTGAACTAAGATAGGCAAATGCTAATTAATAGGGCCTAATGTCACCGGCTTCTATTTAGCATTTTGTCTCATGTAGGAAGGCAGTATTTAGCATTTTGTCTCATGTAGGAAGGCAGTATTTAGCAAGCTACTGTGACATTAGATAAAGTGGTACTTAGTACCTGCTACATGATCCAGTTGGTGTTATTAGGCACTATTAATTATTAGTTTCTAGCTTCAACTATGATAGGGTTCTATTTAATAAAATACTAATTTGCACATCGAGACATGCTAAGTAGGACTTACTCACATCTGGCATAGTGCAAATTAGCACCAACTGACATCGTGCATAGTTCTTAACAAGATCTCCTTATCCTATATGGTGCTAATTAGCACTTTGTGGTATGTAAATAGGTGCTAGTTAGCACTTTGTAGTATGTCTAGAGGTGCTAATTATCACTCTGCAGTATATCTATAGATGTACACCTATAGTGCTATAATTAGCAAACTTGTTGACATACTATAGAGTACTTATTAGCACTCTGTAGTATATCTATAGATCCACACCTATAGACATACTACAACGTATTGATTAGCACCTGTATACACACTATAGAGTACTTATTAGCACTCTGTAGTATATCTATAGATTACTTTTTAGCACTCTGTAGTATATCTATAGATCCACACCTATAGACATACTACAACGTACTAATTAGCACCTGTATACACACTATAGAGTGCTGCTAATTAGCACCTGTATATACACACTATAGAGTGCTAATTAGCACCTGTAGATATACTATAGGGTGCTAATTAGCACATGTAGACACACTATAGAGTGCTAAAATAGCACCTGCAGACATTTTGCAAAGGCTTTTTTAGCACCCATTGACATGAAAATTAGCTTTACCACACATCTAAAATGAACTTACCTCCATCAAACCCCTTGAAGCCCACACCAGACATGGCACTTGATGGTATCTACATACTACAATTTGCAACTTCGCATTTGTTTACTGAGTTGGCATATAGTTGTGCGAAACAACAGAAGGTGTGGTAGGAATGTTTCCAAGGTAGAACCACAAGCATATGTACCTCCTTGTTAAGAATAGGTAAACCCCATGCAACACATTTTCCCTTCACTTCCACCTTCTTGATAACAAGGATAGGTGTAGATGATTGGTGAGGGGAGATGAAACCATTCACTTATGGTTGTTTCTAGCTTTAATTCTGACTCTAGGATTCATGTCTCAATGCAACTACTTCATATAGTTGGTATCTTGACAATGCTTCTTCCCCAACAAGTACATTACTTCTCAAAGAATTTTGTTCAATAATATGGAATCTGCGAAGGATGTGGTCACAATGTCATGTGTACCAACAATGCCTCCTACCTAGTCAAGGGTATTGGAATCTGTGCAAGATGGTCACATTGTTATGTGTGCCAACAATGCCTCCTAATCCTAGTTAAAGGTATTGGTGATATTTGACTTATTACTACTAGTGTGAGGATTTTTATCTTAAAAATGTACCTTTTTGTTCTAGGTATATATAAAAATCTACTTTTAGTTCCCACTCTAAAAAGAGGGGATCTTAATGTTAAATTTGTAACCAACATGGGATATTAGAGGACCTACCTCAACAACATGGGATGTTAGAGGACCGGCCTCAACCTGATCCTCCACCTAGATAGGGTTTGCGAAGCATATCCTTGGAAAACTCTCCCACCAATTTTTCCTAAAAAATATAGTGAACATAGATATAACCAACAAATTGTAGCTAATAACCAACAAATTGCAGCTAATACACAATGATGTGTGTGGTCCAATCCAAACTTTGTCTTTGGGAGGAAATCTTTGCTTTGTGACCTTAATGAATGATTATACTAAATTCGGTTGATCTTACCCCATGAAAGAAAAAATGAAACCAATTTAAAAGTCCAAAGCCTCGTATAGATAGAGAGGGGGGATTTTGTCTAATTCTTTCAAAGACTTTTTGGCACAAAATAACACTAAGCATCAAGGCATAGCTCCGTAGAAAAATGGTGTTGAAGAGAAAAAATAGGACTCTCACATGGAGATGCATGGTTAAAGGTTAACAACTTCCATAAAAGTGTTGAAGAGAAAAAATAGGACTCTCACATGGAGATGGTTAGATGCATGGTTAAAGGTTAGCAACTTCCATAAAAGTGTTGGATGGAAGAACTTTTTTAATGCTACCTATGTATTAAAATAAGTGCCCCACTAAAGCTTTGAAAACCATCACTCCTTATGGAGCCTAGTTTAACAAAAAACCATCACTCCCTATGAAGCCTAGTTCAACAAAAAACCATCACTCCCTACTATGAAGCCTAGTTCAACAAAAAACCTAATGCATGTTTTTGGTTATTTGGCATATGCCCATGTGCCAACACAAAGCAATACTACGCTTAATGATAAGGCAATGAAATGCATTTTTATGGATATCTTTCAAAAACCAAAGGCTATCGCCTTTACAATGCTCTTACCAAGTAAATCATTGTCTCAGTAGAGATGTTCTCTTTGTTGAGACAATGTATGCTTGTTTGAGGTGGACATCCACGTAACTCGATCGAGTTATGTGGTTGAATCCATGTATGTGTCACTTGTATGTGTCAACTTGGTAAGTGGACATCGACCATGTAACTTGAATGAGTTATTCTTTGCATATGTGGATGACATGTTTATAACCCGACCGAGTAACATATACATACTTTCGAAGCGCGCTTCATGCATGCACCAACACGATCATGCTCCCCCTTCCCATGGCCAGTCCCAAAAAAGCTCCAAATGGCCTGTCTACCAGTCTCTGAGTGCCATCTGTAAAGCCAATAGAACTACCTCAAAGACTTAAACTAACCACCACACCTATCATACCAAATCCATCGCTCATGCCATGTGCCTCCATAGTCCATCATAAATGCATTGTGAAGGGAGAAACAATGATGTACAAAAAGTGCATTATGCAAGTGATCATCTCACGAATGTAAAAATGGTACTCCTTGATGATACAAGCTACCTCGGGGGTGTTGGCAACTCCATCCAAGTGTATCTCTGCATTGTAATAGCTAATAGCACCAAAATAGCCACCTAAAGTGTAATAAAAATTCGTCTTAATACAATGGTCAATTGTGATCTATTACATCACAAAGCAATCAATGATATTATACTTGCTCTAAAAAGTAGTACTCATACGGTATCTCCTGGTAGGGCAACAATGTATAGTTCTCAGCAAAGTCCACCACTAAGATAACCACACCAATGGGAAACTACTCCAAGAACACATGAAACTAATGGTCCTACCTCTTGGCACAATGGGTGTGTCATATATAAGGGTAGATGTGCTCTCTAAAAGAAGTATTGCACAATGCATGTGCAATATATTTTTCCACGAGCTACAAGCTCTTGGATTTCTCCCCACCATTGAGCAAGCGCACTACATACTCATATTGCCGCCACTGCACTACCTCAATGTCACTAACATTCCCCTCAAGGATAGGTAGCCCTCCAAACCCAGCACATGTGCCACACATCCCCTCGACACATGAAAGGTGATGGTATAAGGCATTTGGCTTGCGTGGACACAAAAGAGAGAGTATGAAATTGTGTGGGCTAGTAGGTCTCCTATTGTTTCCTCTAAGGGAACGAAACACATCATAGTTAAGTTGAAACTCCGCATGGTATCAAAACAACATGTGTCGTGTTGATGGCTTGCATCGCTCAAAAGATCTTTGGCCAATCTTGAGGTGAGGCTGTGCCTCCACAAACTAAGTGTATAACTTAATTTGACTCACCTTAAGAAAGCAAGCCCCATATTCAATGAACACACCCTTTGAGGCTCTTTTTCACCATGCTTTCTTCAACGCTGGCAAAGCTCTACAATTCTCCTCCCAAAATTTCTCTAGAAGTGCCTTGGTGCTATTGTTAATTAAACGATTACACCTAGGAGCACGATCACTAGAATCCCACAATACCCCAGCATCTAGAATTTCCCTCCTCAAAGAACCACCTTTAAGAGTGTGTGGTGCTATGTGAAGAATGCACGAGATAACTCTCATCTCGCCTGCCATGTGGGGTCTACAAATGGCCGCTATAATAGCGTGACGAGCATCTAATGCATCCAAGGTATTCCTCTTCTTGATGCATGCATATGAGCGACAAACACTATTAAGAACCTCAGCACCCGCTCTCCTCTCTCGACACTCACCAATCCCAACAATATCCCTACATTTAGCTAGGTCAGGATGGTCAATAAGGGATGTTGAGAAGAACAAATTGTGACAAGGGAGTGAGATCTTGAAAGAAGTTGCAAATGATCTGGGACACACAACAACGTATGGCGGCTCCTAGCGTTCACACTCTCACCAAGAGGAGGAGGATTAAACATTGTGAGAAGGGAGTGAGATCTTGAAAGGAGTTGCAAATTATCTTAGACACACGATGACATATGGCGGCTCCTAGCATTCACACTCTCACTCTAGAAGGAGGAGGAGGAGGAGGAGGCTCACATGATTCAACCAAACCAAGGGGAGCAATATTAGGGAGAGGTGGAGGAGGCTCATGTGGAGAAGGTGAGGGTGGTGGTGGCCCACCAACATTAGTTGGCTGCCTATTGCCATACTCTCCACTCTCTTTTTCACTCGTGAGCTATCCTCTTTCTCTCCACTTCTTGAGCCACATGAGCAGGGGGCTCTCCTATTCCTATCAAATTTATTACTCTTATAACTTTGTGAGCCCATTCTCTTTATGAAATGCTATGAAGACTAGACACGAAGTTATGATTGAACGAAATGAGCATAGAAGTGTGTGCATTTGTAGGAAAAAAATACTCTCTTATCTTGTATTGTATTGGATATTCTAATTCATTAGATACGATTTCCTTATTCAATTGGATGATTATGGATTAATAGATATATCTTTTTTATTAAATCTACATGATAACTTTAGTTAGCTTTTTAAAATGGAGAGGATTTTGATCTAATATATATTTAAAAAAATACTAAAAAATAAAAATTCTAAAAATAAAGAAAATCTCTCTCAAAAGCAAGACAAAAAATATATTTCTTTTAACTACAAAATAATATATTATTTAATTTATATATGTTATCTATTTTTTAAAATTTAAATTTACTATTGTGAAAATAAATAATAAAAAATGTACACAATATATATATATTCAATAAACTAACAAATACATGCGATTTTTAAAAAAATCATATAGATGAAATAGTATATTTTCTTTTTATTTAATTTTTATTTTAAAAAATAAATATCATAATAGTATTTTACATATATATGGATGGATTATCTATAAATTAAATATGTATTATTTTACATGTATGTGAAACCATGAGTGGATGCACCCATGCATGGGAGGTGATGATGACATGGGAACTCAAATTGATGATGTGGAATGGCTGACTACCGATGTGGCATACAGGTGAGACACATGGCAGTAACTCAAGATGAGGTAGTAGCTCTCCCTCCTTGATGTTGTGTTGGTCCATGTGACATAGCATCTAATGAGGTGGCATTCCATGTCATTTATAATGAGGTGCAATAGTAAGGTGGCATCCAAGTCAACAATGATGAGGTGGCATGCCAAATGGCCAGAGGCCTCACTCATAGTGATCACCCAAGACTACAGTCATAGGCCTCACTATCTCCTAGTGATGCCAAAAGCTCCACAGTCTCAGGAGAGACCCTTGTGACCAAATGGTCATTGGCCTTACTCACTAGTGATCCCTAAGACTTCATGGATTGAGGAGAACCCTATGGCCAAACGGTCATAGGCCTCACTCACTAGTGATCCCCAATACTCCATTTCTTAAGGAGATACCTATGGCCAAACAATCAAAGTCATCACTCATTAGTCATCCTCCAAGACTACTTTCATTATTAAAAGAATAGCTGCTAATATCCGTAGCCTTTTGAATAACGTAGGCCTCACTCAATAGTGATCCCTAAGACTTGATGGGACTCTAAGACTTCATGGCTTTAGGATACCCCCTATGGCCAAACAGTCATAGGTCTTCCATTACTGATCCTCCAATACTCCATGCTTGTGGAGACCCTTGTGGCCAAACGTTCATAGGCTTCACTCAATAGTGATCATGGCTTATTTGAGCATATGGGCACATTTTCCTCATAATTGTCTATTGTTGGATCATTCAATTAAGTAAAAGTACATAATTGTTTGTATAAAGATGTGCTATACAAAAAAAAGCCTTTTTGTATACTTTAAAAATAGATAATAATTAATTAAAAAAAGAAATTACATGTAAAATTTACTTAATAAATTAAGGTAAGAACTCCATTGCATGAATTCCTTGTTCGTAAACTGGGGGTGGAATTGGAGTTGAAACAAAGAAGTTATCAATGTTTTATGGTCGTACTATCTACCTCTCTAAGTTTGGGACATGCCATATGTACTATATTTGTGACGTAAAAATTTTGGCATTTGAAATTTCTTATTTTTGATCGAACCATATATTTAAGTGCACAATTAAGAGTGTGATGTTTCATTAGAAGATCTCAATGTCAAATTCATTTGCCAAGTGGGTGAGATTAGCCAAGTGGTTCTCCATTGATTATTTCTTTGTTTTTCAAGCTACACAACTTATAAGCTTTTCATAGATTCTCCTATAGATTTTAGTTTTCTATAGAGTGGAGCTCACGAGGTGTCATTAAATGTTTTCTTGAAGTTTTTAACTATTATGTGGGCACCTTGTCTGTAAAAACCTCACATAGTCGGCTCTATAGTAGCTTGTTTGGTGGTTTCCATTTGAATGTAGACTAAATAGCATATAGTCTGGTAAACACACACTTTACAAACAGACAAAAAACTACAAAACAATCAACTATATTACAATCATACAGCTAATTGATTCTAGTGTCCATTTCTATCATGAATTAGTTGATGATAATTTTTGTCTCGAGATGACTTAAGAGATCTGTCAAGGATTCTATTTTTTTCCAGTGCTCCATTATAGTGTGACATGTGGTAGATAAAATCTACAATGGTTTGCAATTTTCTAATCACTTAATAGTCCAATTAATAGTTTGAGCAATTGTGAATATTTCAATCGTCCAGCTTTTATAATTTCTAGCCTAAACAATCTATGACTTCTCCAATCATCAACTTCTTCAATCGTTTGCATTAACAATTTATTCTACATTCCAATCAATGGATTGGATTGGTTCAGTAATTGCTGCACAGAGAAATCACTCTAATTTTCCAATCATGGCTTCTTCAATTGGTTGATCAAATTGTCCGATCTTATAGTTCAATCCATGATTCCCCTTATCTAATAGTTCAACCAGATCCCTGCCTGAGTTCAGAAAACAACTCTAACTCCACTCCTTGTTCCATTTTCTTCCCCGACGCACGCGTGGGTATCTTTGGCGATCCAGAGCCTAAGCACCGTATGGTCAGCACCCTCTAGGCTCCTTCGCAAGTCACCTAGCACTTCACTCATAGGCCGCTTACTTGGTCCCTCATCCACTACTGTACCGGAAGCTCACCATTTAAATCGAACCGAGGCTGGTCAAGCGACAACTTTATCACTTAGGTCTCCACGACCTCATTCACAAGATGGTCAAAATGCTTCGCTAGTATTCTTGACATAAAACAGTCATTTAAAAACAGGTTTCATAACTAGAGTTTCTAATGAACTCTCATCTTTCCACATTATTCCACATCATTTCCCGTTATTCCTCATTCTTCTACATCAATTCACATTGCTTATTCCACATCCAATCATATGTATTCCCATCGTCCTTCATCCATCCATTCACATCCAATCACATCATATTACATCTCATCACATCTATCTGAGTCATATCTCATCCATTCATATTTAACCAGATCCACATCATATCTCATCCATTCATATTTAACCAGATCCACATCACATCTCATCCATTCACATCTCATAACATCACATTAACATCTCATCACATCCCACCACATCCATTTCAGATATCATCACATCACATTCACATCCATTCACTTCTCATCACATCCTTTCACATCTCATCACATCCACTCACACCTCATCACATACATTCACATCTCATCAAACCCAATTCACATCTCATCACACCTGTTCTTCACATCTCATCACATCCACTCACATCCATCCACTGTAAAGGAATTAGTATGAGTAATGTATTGGTTTGTCTTAATCCATTACCTCCTCTATCTGATGAGCGAAGGGAATTAGCAAACTTAGCTGAGATGGAGGGCGAAGGCGATGTCCTAATTATTTCAAACATAGAAGAAGCAATATTGGAGGGAGATCAAAATAATAATGATAAGTGAGAAAGATCCCCAACGCCG
Source organism: Cibotium barometz (assembly GCF_041138505.1). Classification (NCBI taxonomy): domain Eukaryota; kingdom Viridiplantae; phylum Streptophyta; class Polypodiopsida; order Cyatheales; family Cibotiaceae; genus Cibotium; species Cibotium barometz. The sequence goes on from NC_141053.1 coordinate 4,501,126, forward strand.
CCGGAACAAATACTTCATCCCTAGTTAAGATTGTGGTACTAAATAAAGTGCTTTCACACAACTAGTAGGATTGATAGAATTTAATATTTGAGAATTGATACTTTGTAATTGAACAAGGTGCGTATACACCAATTAATAGGATGCTATATAATGATTGCAACATTGCACAAACTTTACAATTTTCTTGACATTATTTCTCAAAACATTAAGCTTTACCGTATAAAAGAATGTAACATTACACAAGCTTTACAATTTCATTAACTTAAAATTTACTTTGCTTGAATTTTATTTCAAATAAACTAATAATTTTTTTTCTAGCTTGCCTTTTATGTTTAAGTATTTTAAATCTTACAAACTTTTGTTTCTTTACAAGCTGCTTTTTGTGTAATAATCAACAAATAAAGCATTGTATAAACATGGTTTTTTAACGATGGTTCAGGTACATAAAATTTTGATATATTTTGAAGGTGGTGCTTTGATTTACGTTAAGTTATTTAAAATTTAAGCAAATTTTAGTCTTTTGTGAGAATCAAATTGTAAATTTGTGTCTAAAAAAAGTATATAAATTTTCAATACTTGGAAGGGAATCTTTCTAGGTAGTCAGGTCAATTACCTATTTTACTTGCAAATGTGTTTATGGTGTAATGGGTTTATTGCCCATCTCTCTTTGAGTTGCTTTGGGCTCTTTCTGGCAGTGCAGCACCTCTTCTCTCCACTATGAGGTTCCTCCATGCCTCGTGTCTCTTTTTGGGAGTTATTTCTTTCTTTTTTTTTATCGAGGACATCCTGCTATGGATTGTTCTTAATTGGCTCTAGTGGTATGATCTTTGTTCCATAGTTTGGATCACTTCGTGGGCTAATTCTTTTACCAGCTTGGTGATGTGTTTCTAGACTCTATGCTTCCTCACCCATTCTTATTAATTCAACGTTCCTGATTTTGGTTTGTCCTTTGGTGCTTTTATAATTGGCCTTGTGATATTGTCACCAACCATCACTTTTGGGGGTTCCCCTACAATACCCCAGGTACAGTTTTAACTCTTACCATGTTTATTGTAGGTGCTTTTCCTCCTTGGGTTGCATCACCCTGTTTCCTTGTGGCCTAAAGCTCGTGTTCACATCTTTTCCAAACTAGAGAGATAGCCCTTCTATGTCTGGGTGCACTACAATAATAGTAGAAAGGTAATCTTGCTCCTCATCTTTCACCTCCTTTTCCATATTTCAGAGTATGCTAAGGCTCTACTGCTATAATAGTGGGTCTTATCTTTCCTGTCTTTTAGTTACTCTTACACTCTTGTTTCTCATATTGTAGTAGCATTTGTTTGTGGTGTGATTTGTCCTTTAACAAGTGGCACATTGTTGAAAAAGGGGCATCTTGCATTCTTCCTTGACCCATGTTCTTAGTTCTTACATTTCTACACCAGACATCCATCCTTACTCCAAAACTACCAATTCATGCATGTCCTTTGGTTATCTTGGCTAGAGGGGATTTCAATTCTTCCTAACATCCCTTCCTACCTCTCTTCTTTCATGGCTTTCACTCTTCATCAGTTTTTTAGTCCAAGTTGGTCGCTTGATGTGTCCTCCTCTCTAGAATCTATCTTTGAGGAAAATTCCTCCTTTCCTTTTCCCTTTTGATCTCTCTTATTGTTCTTGAGCTCTTTCTTCAATATTCTCATAGCTTTTATAAGTTCTACCACAACATCATGGAAGCATATTAATCTTCTCAAAATAGCATGTCCATGGACATTGCTTACAAGCATACAATGCCCTTCTTCTAGGGAAGAAAGTTTTTAGTTGTCTATTTACTTGAAGTCAAAATTATTCAAGAGGAGTGAAAAGTTTTTTGGAGCCACTCTTGGGGGGGTGTCACCAACTCTATATCACGTGCGTTCAAGGACTAATTAAAAAACCCCTTATCTATAAATTTTTCATGAATAAAACACACCCTTTTTCTATTTAATACCCCCTTTAAATGGTACCCTTTTGTATGTAAAAAATGTGTTAAAAAAGGGATTAAAAAATCCTCTTCTATTGAGCTCATGTGCTATGCTTACATATTTATGAGTGACCCCGCCGAGGACCCACTTCTATATTTTGATTTATTATTCGAAACTTGGAGGGAGAGTAGTTTGAAAAGGCTTTTTCAGTAATTATGACGTTACCCATGTCGTACCTCTCTAAGTACAACACTGCAGATTGAGTTTCTCAGTCCTCTCTCTCTCCAGTACATAAACGGATAAATCCTAGGTCTTGAGGGAGGGGAGAGCATATCCTCAAGTTTAGGGTTTAACTCTCTCTCTCTCTCTCTCTCTCTCTCTCTCTCTCTCTCAAGCATGGAAAACAAAGCTCCAAAGGTAACACCCAATCTTGAAGGAAGCACTGTAGGATGCACGACTATAGAGAACCCACCTATTGTTTTGGAAATGTTGGTGGAGGACATAGTTCCGTTGGAGGACATTGAATCAAACTCAATGGCCTTGACTAGTATCTCAGGTAAAAATAATTACTTTGGTATAGGTATATGTGGTTTCGCCAAATCTATGTTTATAAGTGGGACATTTGATTGAAGTATTGTATATAATACAGTGTTCTTACCATTACAGGATTGCAAGTGCAATAAGAAAGTCCTGGTTGTGCAAGGATGAAGGACCTAGAATCGAGTGACATCATCATACAATATGAGGCTACAAAAAACAGACAAGAGTGGGAATGAAAAAGGAGTAAGAGGGATGATGATGTGCACGAGATTGATGAAGATAGAAAACAAAGGATCATCGTTGATATGGTGAAGTTTTTCAATGAAGAAATAATAGGCATGGAGACACAACTCAGGTGTAAAATGTTTCATTGATTCGCAAAACATCTTGTCATACAAGGATTATGAGATCAACTCTCTAGAGAGGAGGATCAAGTGCAAGGAGCCATCTTAGCTAATGTCTGTAGGATATTGGCTACTATCAAACAAACAGCCAACAAACAGCCAACAAACAAACATGAATTATTTAAGGAAGGCCATATTGATTGTGGTGATGAACTCAACTCAACACATGCCACTTTTGGAGGTCGCACGAGTCCTTTAGGTTTCTCAGCATAGCTTGTACGCTGCAAGATCACATGTCCATGCTCAACTTATCCTCTCGGTTATCATGGCCATCACTGCTATCAGCTTCAATGTTGATTGGTGGTGGAGCAAGGTCTTTACTCTCAACAGGGATCCCCTTAGTAGGCAAATGCTCATTGAAGGAGCTAATCCCCACATCATCGTTGATCATTCCACCACCCGAATTATCCTTGACCAACTTTGAGGCTACCTTATCTTGCTCATCTATAGATACAGTCTAGACCTATTCTTTGAGCACTCGTCTCTATTGTTGTATATTTTGTAAATGAGCAAGGATGATGACCTGCATAATCGCACATGTAAACATAAAATACATTAGAGCTTTACCTCTTGGAAACACAAGGGGACCTTGTTAAGTAGCATATACAACAAGAAGATTAATTATAGCTAGAAGAGGAATAGTGCTAGTTAATATATACTGCAACTTAGCATTGAAAGAGAGATATTATCATATACTTCTAATAGGCATACATAGAGAGAGGTATGCTGGTAGCTAGCTCATAAAGCAAGGTGGAGTTAGCACATAATTTATCCTAACCATAGTGTTAAATAGCACAGCTACATTAGGCAAAGTACTAAGTAGCACCTGCTAACATTAGGTAAAGTGGTACTTAGCACTTGCTACATGAGCTAGAATGCTGAAATATATAAGCTAGTGACCTTAGACAATGTTATTTAGTAGTATTGACTTGAACTAAGATAGGCAAATGCTAATTAATAGGGCCTAATGTCACCGGCTTCTATTTAGCATTTTGTCTCATGTAGGAAGGTAGTATTTAGCAAGCTACTGTGACATTAGATAAAGTGGTACTTAGTACCTGCTACATGAGCCAGTTGGTGTTATTAGGCACTATTAATTATTAGTTTCTAGCTTCAACTATGATAGGGTTCTATTTAATAAAATACTAATTAGCACATCGAGACATGCTAAGTAGGACTTACTCACATCTGGCATAGTGCAAATTAGCACCAACTGACATCGTGCATAGTTCTTAACAAGATCTCCTTATCCTATATGGTGCTATTTTAGCACTTTGTGGTATGTTAATAGGTGCTAGTTAGCACTTTGTAGTATGTCTAGAGGTGCTAATTATCACTCTGCAGTATATCTATAGATGTACACCTATAGTGCTATAATTAGCAAACTTGTTCACATACTATAGAGTACTTATTAGCACTCTGTAGTATATCTATAGAGTACTTATTAGCACTCTGTAGTATATCTATAGATCCACACCTATAGACATACTACGACATATTAATTAGCACCTGTATACACACTATAGAGTACTTATTAGCACTATGTAGTATATCTATAGAGTACTTATCAGCATTTTGTAGTATATCTATAGATCCACACCTATAGACATACTACAACGTACTAATTAGCACCTGTATATACACTATAGAGTGCTAATTAGCACTTGTAGATATACTATAGGGTGCTAATTAGCACCTGTATATACACACTATAGAGTGCTAATTAGCACCTGTAGATATACTATAGGGTGCTAATTAGCACATGTAGACACACTATAGAGTGCTAAAATAGCACCTGCAGACATTTTGCAAAGGCTTTTTTAGCACCCATTGACATGAAAATTAGCTTTACCACACATCTAAAATGAACGTACCTCCATCAAACCCCTTGAAGCCCACACCAGACATGGCACTTGATGGTATCTACATACTACAATTTGCAGCTTCGCATTTGTTTACTGAGTTGGCATATAGTTGTGCGAAACAACAGAAGGTGTGGTAGGAATGTTTCCAAGGTAGAACCACAAGCATATGTACCTCCTTGTTAAGAATAGGTAAACCCCATGCAACACATTTTCCCTTCACTTCCACCTTCTCGATAACAAGGATAGGTGTAGATGATTGGTGAGGGGAGATGAAACCATTCACTTATGGTTGTTTCTAGCTTTAATTCTGACTCTAGGATTCATGTCTCAATGCAACTACTTCATATAGTTGGTATCTTGACAATGCTTCTTCCCCAACAAGTACATTACTTCTCAAAGAATTTTGTACAATAATATGGAATCTGTGAAGGATGTGGTCACAATGTCATGTGTACCAACAATGCCTCCTACCTAGTCAAGGGTATTGGAATCTGTGCAAGATGGTCACACTGTTATGTGTGCCAACAATGCCTCCTAATCCTAGTTAAAGGTATTGGTGATATTTGACTTATTACTACTAGTGTGAGGATTTTTATCTTAAAAATGTACCTTTTTGTTCTAGGTATATATAAAAATCTACTTTTAGTTCCCACTCTAAAAAGAGGGGATCTTAATGTTAAATTTGTAACCAACATGGGATATTAGAGGACCTACCTCAACAACATGGGATGTTAGAGGACCGGCCTCAACCTGATCCTCCACCTAGATAGGGTTTGCGAAGCATATCCTTAGAAAACTCTCCCACCAATTTTTCCTAAAAAATATAGTGAACATAGATATAACCAACAAATTGTAGCTAATAACCAACAAATTGCAGCTAATACACAATGATGTGTGTGGTCCAATCCAAACTTTGTCTTTGGGAGGAAATCTTTGCTTTGTGACCTTAATGAATGATTATACTAAATTCGGTTGATCTTACCCCATGAAAGAAAAAATGAAACCAATTTAAAAGTCCAAAGCCTCGTATAGATAGAGAGGGGGGATTTTGTCTAATTCTTTCAAAGACTTTTTGGCACAAAATAACACTAAGCATCAAGGCATAGCTCCGTAGAAAAATGGTGTTGAAGAGAAAAAATAGGACTCTCACATGGAGATGCATGGTTAAAGGTTAACAACTTCCATAAAAGTGTTGAAGAGAAAAAATAGGACTCTCACATGGAGATGGTTAGATGCATGGTAAAAGGTTAGCAACTTCCATAAAAGTGTTGGATGGAAGAACTTTTTTAATGCTACCTATGTATTAAAATAAGTGCCCCACTAAAGCTTTGAAAACCATCACTCCTTATGGAGCCTAGTTTAACAAAAAACCATCACTCCCTATGAAGCCTAGTTCAACAAAAAACCATCACTCCCTACTATGAAGCCTAGTTCAACAAAAAACCTAATGCATGTTTTTGGTTATTTGGCATATGCCCATGTGCCAACACAAAGCAATACTACGCTTAATGATAAGGCAATGAAATGCATTTTTATGGATATCTTTCAAAAACCAAAGGCTATCGCCTTTACAATGCTCTTACCAAGTAAATCATTGTCTCAGTAGAGATGTTCTCTTTGTTGAGACAATGTATGCTTGTTTGAGGTGGACATCCACGTAACTCGATCGAGTTATGTGGTTGAATCCATGTATGTGTCACTTGTATGTGTCAACTTGGTAAGTGGACATCGACCATGTAACTTGAATGAGTTATTCTTTGCATATGTGGATGACATGTTTATAACCCGACCGAGTAACATATACATACTTTCGAAGCGCGCTTCATGCATGCACCAACACGATCATGCTCCCCCTTCCCATGGCCAGTCCCAAAAAAGCTCCAAATGGCCTGTCTACCAGTCTCTGAGTGCCATCTGTAAAGCCAATAGAACTACCTCAAAGACTTAAACTAACCACCACACCTATCATACCAAATCCATCGCTCATGCCATGTGCCTCCATAGTCCATCATAAATGCATTGTGAAGGGAGAAACAATGATGTACAAAAAGTGCATTATGCAAGTGATCATCTCACGAATGTAAAAATGGTACTCCTTGATGATACAAGCTGCCTCGGGGGTGTTGGCAACTCCATCCAAGTGTATCTCTGCATTGTAATAGCTAATAGCACCAAAATAGCCACCTAAAGTGTAATAAAAATTCGTCTTAATACAATGGTCAATTGTGATCTATTACATCACAAAGCAATCAATGATATTATACTTGCTCTAAAAAGTAGTACTCATACGGTATCTCTTGGTAGGGCAACAATGTATAGTTCTCAGCAAAGTCCACCACTAAGATAACCACACCAATGGGAAACTACTCCAAGAACACATGAAACTAATGGTCCTACCTCTTGGCACAATGGGTGTGTCATAAATAAGGGTAGATGTGCTCTCTAAAAGAAGTATTGCACAATGCATGTGCAATATATTTTTCCACGAGCTACAAGCTCTTGGATTTCTCCCCACCATTGAGCAAGCGCACTACATACTCATATTGCCGCCACTGCACTACCTCAATGTCACTAACATTCCCCTCAAGGATAGGTAGCCCTCCAAACCCAGCACATGTGCCACACATCCCCTCGACACATGAAAGGTGATGGTATAAGGCATTTGGCTTGCGTGGACACAAAAGAGAGAGTATGAAATTGTGTGGGCTAGTAGGTCTCCTATTGTTTCCTCTAAGGGAACGAAACACATCATAGTTAAGTTGAAACTCCGCATGGTATCAAAACAACATGTGTCGTGTTGATGGCTTGCATCGCTCAAAAGATCTTTGGCCAATCTTGAGGTGAGGCTGTGCCTCCACAAACTAAGTGTATAACTTAATTTGACTCACCTTAAGAAAGCAAGCCCCATATTCAATGAACACACCCTTTGAGGCTCTTTTTCACCATGCTTTCTTCAACGCTGGCAAAGCTCTACAATTCTCCTCCCAAAATTTCTCTAGAAGTGCCTTGGTGCTATTGTTAATTAAACGATTACACCTAGGAGCACGATCACTAGAATCCCACAATACCCCAGCATCTAGAATTTCCCTCCTCAAAGAACCACCTTTAAGAGTGTGTGGTGCTATGTGAAGAATGCACGAGATAACTCTCATCTCGCCTGCCATGTGGGGTCTACAAATGGCCGCTATAATAGCGTGACGAGCATCTAATGCATCCAAGGTATTCCTCTTCTTGATGCATGCATATGAGCGACAAACACTATTAAGAACCTCAGCACCCGCTCTCCTCTCTCGACACTCACCAATCCCAACAATATCCCTACATTTAGCTAGGTCAGGATGGTCAATAAGGGATGTTGAGAAGAACAAATTGTGACAAGGGAGTGAGATCTTGAAAGAAGTTGCAAATGATCTGGGACACACAACAACGTATGGCGGCTCCTAGCGTTCACACTCTCACCAAGAGGAGGAGGATTAAACATTGTGAGAAGGGAGTGAGATCTTGAAAGGAGTTGCAAATTATCTTAGACACACGATGACATATGGCGGCTCCTAGCATTCACACTCTCACTCTAGAAGGAGGAGGAGGAGGAGGAGGCTCACATGATTCAACCAAACCAAGGGGAGCAATATTAGGGAGAGGTGGAGGAGGCTCATGTGGAGAAGGCGAGGGTGGTGGTGGCCCACCAACATTAGTTGGCTGCCTATTGCCATACTCTCCACTCTCTTTTTCACTCGTGAGCTATCCTCTTTCTCTCCACTTCTTGAGCCACATGAGCAGGGGGCTCTCCTATTCCTATCAAATTTATTACTCTTATAACTTTGTGAGCCCATTCTCTTTATGAAATGCTATGAAGACTAGACACCAAGTTATGATTGAACGAAATGAGCATAGAAGTGTGTGCATTTGTAGGAAAAAAATACTCTCTTATCTTGTATTGTATTGGATATTCTAATTCATAAGATACGATTTCCTTATTCAATTGGATGATTATGGATTAATAGATATATCTTTTTTATTAAATCTACATGATAACTTTAGTTAGCTTTTTAAAATGGAGAGGATTTTGATCTAATATATATTAAAAAAAATACTAAAAAATAAAAATTCTAAAAATAAAGAAAATCTCTCTCAAAAGCAAGACAAAAAATATATTTCTTTTAACTACAAAATAATATATTATTTAATTTAAATATGTTATCTATTTTTTAAAATTTAAATTTACTATTGTGAAAATAAATAATAAAAAACGTACACAATATATATATATTCAATAAACTAACAAATACATGTGATTTTTAAAAAAATCATATAGATGAAATAGTATATTTTCTTTTTATTTAATTTTTATTTTAAAAAATAAATATCAAAATAGTATTTTACATATATATGGATGGATTATCTATAAATTAAATATGTATTATTTTACATGTATGTTAAACCATGAGTGGATGCACCCATGCATGGGAGGTGATGATGACATGGGAACTCAAATTGATGATGTGGAATGGCTGACTACCGATGTGGCATACAGGTGAGACACATGGCAGTAACTCAAGATGAGGTAGTAGCTCTCCCTCCTTGATGTTGTGTTGGTCCATGTGACATAGCATCTAATGAGGTGGCATTCCATGTCATTTATAATGAGGTGGAATAGTAAGGTGGCATCCAAGTCATTAATGATGAGGTGGCATGCCAAATGGCTAGAGGCCTCACTCATATTGATCACCCAAGACTACAATCATAGGCCTCACTATCTCCTAGTGATGCCAAAAGCTCCACAGTCTCAGGAGAGACCCTTGTGACCAAATGGTCATTGGCCTTACTCACTAGTGATCCCTAAGACTTCATGGCTTGAGGAGAACCCTATGGCCAAACGGTCATAGGCCTCACTCACTAGTGATCCCCAATACTCCATTTCTTAAGGAGATAACTATGGCCAAACAATCAAAGTCATCACTCATTAGTCATCCTCCAAGACTACTTTCATTATTAAAAGAATAGTTGCTAATATCCGTAGCCTTTTGAATAACGTAGGCCTCACTCAATAGTGATCCCTAAGACTTGATGGGACTCTAAGACTTCATGGCTTTAGGAGACCCCCTATGGCCAAACAATCATAGGCCTTCCATTACTGATCCTCCAATACTCCATGCTTGTAGAGACCCTTGTGGCCAAACGTTCATAGGCTTCACTCAATTGTGATCATGGCTTATTTGAGCATATAGGCACATTTTCTTCATAATTATCTATTGTTGGATCATTCAATTAAGTAAAAGTACATAATTGTTTGTATAAAGATGTGCTATACAAAAAAAGCCTTTTTGTATACTTTAAAAATAGATAATAATTAATTAAAAAAAAGAAATTACATGTAAAATTTACTTAATAAATTAAGGTAAGAATTCCATTGCATGAATTCCTTGTTCGTAAATTGGGGGTGGAATTGGAGTTGAAACAAAGAAGTTATCAATGTTTTATGGTCGTACTGCCATATGTACTATATTTGTGACGTAAAAATTTTGGCATTTGAAATTTCTTATTTTTGATCGAACCATATATTTAAGTGCACAATTAAGGGATGTTTCATTAGAAGATCTCAATGTCAAATTCATTTGCCAAGTGGGTGAGATTAGCCAAGTGGTTCTCCATTAATTATTTCTTTGTTTTTCAAGCTACACAACTTATGAGCTTTTCATAGATTCTCCTATAGATTTTAGTTTTCTATAGAGTGGAGCTCACGAGGTGTCATTAAATGTTTTCTTGAAGTTTTTAACTATTATGTGGGCACCTTGTCTGTAAAAACCTCACATAGTCGGCTCTATAGTAGCTTGTTTGGTGGTTTCCATTTGAATGTAGACTATAGCATATAGTCTGGTAAACACACACTTTACAAACAGACAAAAAACTACACAACAATCAACTATATTACAATCATACAGCTAATTGATTCTAGTGTCCATTTCTATCATGAATTAGTTGATGATAATTTTTGTCTCGAGATGACTCAAGAGATCTGTCAAGGATTCTATTTTTTTCCAGTGCTCCATTATAGTGTGACATGTGGTAGATAAAATCTACAATGGTTTGCAATTTTCTAATCACTTAATAGTCCAATTAATAGTTTGAGCAATTGTGAATATTTCAATCGTCCAGCTTTTATAATTTCTAGCCTAAACAATCTATGACTTCTCCAATCATCAACTTCTTCAATCGTTTGCATTAACAATTTATTCTACATTCCAATCAATGGATTGGATTGGTTCAGTAATTGCTGCACAGAGAAATCACTCTAATTTTCCAATCATGGCTTCTTCAATTGGTTGATCAAATTGTCCGATCTTATAGTTCAATCCATGATTCCCCTTATCTAATAGTTCAACCAGATCCCTGCCTGAGTTCAGAAAACAACTCTAACTCCTTGTTCCATTTTCTTCCCCGACGCACGCGTGGGTATCTTTGGCGATCCAGAGCCTAAGCACCGTATGGTCAGCACCCTCTAGGCTCCTTCGCAAGTCACCTAGCACTTCACTCATAGGCCGCTTACTTGGTCCCTCATCCACTGTACCGGAAGCTCACCATTTAAATCGAACCGAGGCTGGTCAACCGGCCTTGCTACACGAGACGTTCTCCATTGACTCTCCGTCAGCTGTTGCAACTTTATTACTTAGGTCTCCACGACCTCATTCACAAGATGGTCAAAATGCTTCGCTAGTATTCTTGACATAAAACAGTCATTTAAAAACAGGTTTCATAACTAGAGTTTCTAATGAACTCTCATCTTTCCACATTGTTCCACATCATTTCCCGTTATTCCTCATTCTTCTACATCAATTCACATTGCTTATTCCACATCCAATCATATGTATTCCCATCGTCCTTCATCCATCCATTCACATCCAATCACATCATATTACATCTCATCACATCTATCTGAGTCATATCTCATCCATTCATATTTAACTAGATCCACATCATATCTCATCCATTCATATTTAACCAGATCCACATCACATCTCATCCATTCACATCTCATAACATCACATTAACATCTCATCACATCCCACCACATCCATTTCAGATATCATCACATCACATTCACATCCATTCACTTCTCATCACATCCTTTCACATCTCATCACATCCACTCACACCTCATCACATACATTCACATCTCATCAAACCCAATTCACATCTCATCACACCTGTTCTTCACATCTCATCACATCCACTCACATCTCATCACATTCACATGCACATCCATTTACATCCCATCACATCCATTCACATCACATCACATTCATCCACATCTCGGCACATCCATCCTCATCTTATCACATCTTGTTCACATCTATCCACATCACATTACATTCATTCCATCCATATCACATCACATCCACATCTATCCACATAACATTCACATCTATTTACATCACATCACATCAATTTACCTTCATTCAGATCCACATCTCATCATAACACATCCATCCTCATCTTATCACATCTCGTTCACATCCACTTTTAGTACAGGTTCTCTACTTTTGATAATACTGATAGGACTTTTCTAAGTTTCTGCCAATTGCTTGACCTAGTTAAAGGTACTTTTTTTCGATCCCATTAAATCTGAGTATCAGAGTGTTGTTGAAGGTTTAAAAAGAAAAAATAAACCTTATCAGAATTGAATAGTAAAAACTCAGAAAGAGCAGTTACCTATTGTATTTTCATTCCTTAAGCTTCATTAATGAGAATTAATTCTAAACTTTCGTTTACTCATTAGATCCTCGATCTTCCTAGGGATTCCAGATTCCCTTTTCTAAATAAGAATTATCCAAGTTTTCTTGATGGATATTTTCACATTCTTTCTCGAATTTCTCAAATAAGATATATTCAATATTCTTCTTTTTATAAAAGATTCATGGGATTTACAAAAATCAATTCTACCCAAATTTCTCAATAAAAATCATAATACTCAAAATTTTACTTTTGATAAATACTCATAATTTGAATTATGCCAAAAATTTCTCTTTTACCATTTAATTACTTGGATCTCAAATATCATGGGAATTCCTCTTTTTGCATAAAAATGAATTTACCAAAAATTTCTCTTTTTTTTAAATTAAATATTTATACATAAATACTAGAATTTTATTCTCCAAGAATATGATGACAATCATTCTTTTTGCATAGGATGTCTAATCCTAGACTCTATGGTAGGAAGTCCTCTTTTAGCATTACGCATAAAAATAAGATATGTATTATTTTCTGAAAATTTTTGCCATAGCTTCGCTGCTACTGCTATTACTGATAATTCTCATTTTTTCTAAAAGAATAAAAACTTGTAATGAAAATATGAAAGTAGTTCCTCTTTTATGCTTAAAATCAAACTACGAATTTAAATCATAATTTTAACCATAATTATAAACATAACTATGATTATCCCACTAGATTAAGCTAATTTCAACATTCCTCTTTTCCCAAATTGTTAGGATAATCCATTTCTCATTTAGAATGAATAAAAGTAATCTTTATTTACTCATAAACAATCTAGAAAAAGGATTAACCATTATTTTCACTAATCCATAATCATGAAAATATGAATTCTTATCCTCTAGCTCATCGATCCTAGAGTTTAGATTTGAATTAAGAGACTAACATTGAGAAGCATCCTTTTCCAAGGGATTTAGCCATAAAGATGGATATTCTTTTAGAGAGAGAGAGATTTACTTAAAGAAAGAATTACAAATAAGCATAAAGACTAACTTTCTCTTAATTAAACATTAAGACTTTTAGGGAAAGCTTGATTTGAATTAAAACAATCATTTAGAAAGCTTCTCAAGCTTAAGAGGGATTGAGAAGAAGAAGTCATTGAGATAAATTGAAAAAAACCATATAAATTGATTTTACCTCCAAGTTTGGCTTGATTCTCTTAGCAGAGTGAAGCCCCCGACCAATCAATTGGTCCACCAAGAGGAGAAGAGCAACTCCAAGAGTTGTTGGAGAGAGAGAGAAAAGTTTCAAGCTCTCAAGAGAGGAAAATTTAAGGGATAATAGAAAATATGATGACTTTAATATATTATTGGCATGGTATAGCTCCAATATAAAAATACAAAAGAATGAGGGTCTATTTATAGGTGAGGAGGCCACTAACCAAGTCCAGCTGGGTTCTAGAATTTTCCAGGTTCAGTTTGACTCAATTTGGACAAGATTTGGACCAGTTTGGCTCCCTTTTTTATTTGGTTTGATCCAGGAGAGAGGAGAGATAAAAATATCACAACTTTTTGAATTAAAAAACCCTTCCACACATGTGAAAAAGTAACCTACATCAAAGGTCCCCCTCTCCTTACCAAGGTGTCAAAAATGCATCATTTCTCCAAAATATCTCATTTTTTTAGTAATATCTCTTAATTTTTAACAAATAAACCTTGTACTCAGTCAACTCTTCATCTTATGTGAGCATTTACTCATTTTTGGGTATTTTCCTTTATTCTTTGGATTTATCTCATCCCAACACTTGGATTAATCCAATCGGCCCGTTGGAACCTTAATCAGACCATAATCCAAAAATTTCTGAAAATGTAGACCCTTAGGCTAAGGTCCCTTATACGATTTTCAAATAATTCCTAATGCACATTGAAAAGTTCATTTTGGACTTCTGATTCAGGGGAATCCATTTTATACACTAGGAGAATTTTTGTATCTAAAGATATCTCAATTTTGAATTACCTCTCTCTAGACATTTTCTCTCTCTAAGCCAAAATAGGGTAAAACAAGATCTTTCTTCTATTTTAGAGAGGGGAATAATTACAAGAACAGAAGGGGAGGTTCTTACACCTTTACACCTCAAAAGCTGGAGGGAGGAATCTTACACTGAGTAGGAAGAGACCTACGAGAGGAGCTGATGCTTCGAGGAGTACACCAAGCACCCCACCTAGCTCTCCCATCCGGGTGAAGCCCTGATGAAGCAAGTTACTGGACACACTATCCATTCCTTGATGAAGAACCATCATAAAGTTAAGCACAAGCTGCTTAACTACACAGGGCCATGCTATAGAGCTTTTTACAGTAGCTGACTAAGCCGTGGTCCGTGATCAGAGCCGTGGTCAGCAGCTACTCGGACGGGGTTGACTACCCACACTGGAGCCTTGGGGGGCAAATTTGTAGCATGACTTACATCTCACAGAGACCTATGATGTAAACCAGCATACAGGTATAATCTTGGATATCGAGGGAAGACACCATCCAGTCCAGCTTAGCATAGGACTTGTGGAGGAGGCACTAGCATTACCACAACTGGAGCAACCATATGTCCACCTTGTCAATGTCTTTAAGCTCACTCGTGGCCTATATGGGGGCAATGCCAACAAGGATGGAGTTGAGAGGGTCAACATTTCCCAAGAAGACTTTGTGATGCTAGCTCATGCCCTCGAGTTTCTCCTTATGACAAGGTGGACCAACGGGTTTAGCTGGTGTAGTTTGACAACCTTGGCTCATGTGCACCAGGGCCAACAGGCCGATTATCTCTTCCAGGAGCTCCATGCCGTTTTCTCCAAACCACCCCAAGGAAAGTTGGCAGCTGCTAGTTTACATACCAGGGTTCTATATTACGCACTGGGATAGGAGGAGATGCCACTAGCTATACAGTTGAGTGGACCAGATGCTGCAGTTGCTTCTTTATACCCTCCATCCACCATTTCCCCACTAGCCAAGAGGCCCCACCATGAACCCGCCGCCGCAACTACCAAATAGGCATAGCTACCCCCAAGCCCCAGGCCCACACATGAAGATATTATTGTCTCATTGCAGCTATAGAAGCTGCCAAGAAGGCCGTAGAAGAGGAAGAAGATCGCTAGAGTCATAAATTCTTAAATAGAAGTCTTTATGAGACCCCATCCCTTTGACAGGTTCACCAAAATGCCACCTCATGATGATCAGGCAGGGCCCTCCTCCCCCAGTGACACCCAAAATACCGTCAACACTCGTCGTTAAGCCCGCACTGGTAGTTTCAGCTCTAGCCATAATTACATAGAAAGCATCAAGGTGGCCTAGGGAGACATGCCCAGTTTTGCCCAAGGTTTTGCTAACATGGCTCGAGAGCTCATCCAACATATGACAAACTGCATCTCTAGGCAACAAGAAGTGGCACAAATTTCACAGAGGGAAATGTTATTAGCCAAAGCCCAAGAGCACGCAATGTCTAAGAAGTTATACTAGACAAATGTGCGGTTTATGGACCTCCAGACAAAGTTTGATCAACAAAAAGAATAGTTGGGCACGGCCATTTCCAAAATTATTGAGCTTCAGCAAAACAGGTTAACCAAGCCCATGCAACGACTGCAATAGCCCACAAAGAGCTGACCGTCATAGACGGACTACATCAAGAGGCAATGAGCCGGGCCCAAACTATAGAGGAAGCTCTTGCCCACACAACCGAGGATTTTGCAAGGCATCATGACTTGACACAAAAGCCACCCTCCATCACCTACATGAACAACTCAAAGAGTTAGAGGCCCGGGCTGCCCAGCCAACAACCACCCCATAAACCCCTTCATCTAGCTTGATCAATCATAAGGTGGACACACTTATGGAGACTCAAATTGAGCTCCCTATTTTGGCATTCCCCCCTCAAACCCCTAGACAACTCCTTGACTTGTAGTATCGAGCCATCCGCCTCAACCTCCTCTAGCATGATATTTATATAGAGGAGTCCCTCTCCCACAAACAATTCACTTATGCTCTCTCCAAGATCCCCCTCGATACCCTAAACCTCATTCCCCCATTTTTTCTTCCATGTATTGATCACTTTCCAACACTTCATGACTTCTTTGAACTGCCCTTCCACTCCCTATGCAAGCCATCCTAACCACTTGGAGCCTATTACTTCAATATGGTTTCCCTGCCTCAGCCCCATCTGACCTCATTAAGTTATCCTTACTAGATGGTGTCTGCCCCTACCCTTATCTCCCCCTCCTCTCAAGCTAGGCGCTGCAGTATCTCTGCACCACTGGATGGCACCCCATCCATGACTCCTACATCTCCCTCCTCATGGATTTTCTACCACCCTACTCCGCATCGGGCCTCCTCATTCTCTAGCACCATTGCTTCGCCGCCCTAACCAAGGTCATGGAGGCCATTGGCATATGCCAGTTTGATGACATGCGCATTTCTTTTCCATGATTTCTTTTCCATGGGATTTCAGCAAAGTCGAGGCTGCCCTTGCAGTTACTTTCTTCTATACCCAGAGTCCTTAGCATGCAAATGGTCCTGCCCCCAATGACAATGATGATGTCATAGATGGGCATGGCATCTTGTCACCTCTAAACCCAAAAGTCTCTTCACCACCTCCACCACCTCCTCCTCCACGTCAGGACCCTCATTTACATCTCCTCACACACAACCCCCACCCCCACCACCCCCCTCAAGCACCTCCACACTTGCACTTTTTGGTGCCCCAACTTCTTCTCCCCCCCTTCACTTTCCCACTCCACCCCCCATCACACCCACACCCCCCTCGCCACCTTCACTATCCCTTATCTTAGGAATGCACACATCACTCGTCGGGGATATTCCCTCCACCTTTGCTAGACCCCACCGTTCCCTGACACGAGCCTCAAGTACCAAGCTGTACTTCCTACATCATATATGAAGTCTCCTCATGCAACATATACTCTTCTTGGATGTCTTCTATCCAATCTTTATGCACTTCTGTGATGGTAAGCAATGTACAAGCCCACATTCTTGCGAGTGAATCAATCACCACATTATCCTTCCCCTTTGTATAAGTGATCTTAAAATCATAATTTTGAAGGGCTAGCAACCATCTCCTTTGCTTAAGTGAGAGATTTGGTTGAGAAAGGAAATACTTGAGAACCCTATGGTCACTTCTCACATAAAACTTGCTCCCATAGAGACTCGTGATTCTATTTCTTGATCGCATGTAATATAACACTCATTTCTTGATTATAAATGTGCATCTCTTTCTCTTTGTAATCAAGTTTACGGCTTTCAAAAGAAATTACCCCGGTGGCCTTAATATAACATGGCACCAATCCCTCTTCCACATGCATCCGCTCTAATAGTGAAAGGCTTGGTGAAATTAGGGCATACCAAAATTAGGGTGGAAGTAGGCATTCTCTTTAACTCTTCAAAGATTTTATGAGTCGTTGCATCCCAAAAGAATGCCTTCTTCTTCAACTTATCAGTTCAATGGAGTCACTATGTGGTGACAACCTCTAATTTTGGCACCAAAATTAGCAAAATCAACAAAGTGTTCTTCATATTTTATGCTTTGAATCAAGGTATCTCTTTGCCTTTGTACTTCATTTGATATATCTTTTGTAAAGTATGATTGGCAATTTATTAGATTTTCAAAGCAAGATAGCACACGATTGTGGTTCATGAAGAGAGAGAGAAAGATAAAGGTCGCCCAAATGCCTACAGCCCATGGAATGCAATGAAGTTTTCAAAGAAAAGGAGAAAAGAATATCGCTTGCTTCTTTCATTGATGGTGGTGGCTACATGACACGAGAAAGAATCTTGTGCGCTTGATGCATGAATGAATGAAAAGAAAATGAAAATAGCATCGTGGGTGAATTATGAAGGTGCGGCAGCAGGCCTTGAGCATGTCCAACAAGAAGTCGATGGAGAAAGAGGTCTTTGTGTTTGCAACCAAAGAGGCCCGTCTGAAGCTAGAGGAGTGTGATGAAGAAACAAAGAAGAACGCATTGATAAGCAGCAGTTTTCAAAAAGGAAGGAGTACTAGAGAAAATAGTGAAGAAATCAACACCATTGCTACATTCATGAGGGCTGGTACGCTCACTAGAGGCAGTTGAGCTGGAAAGGAAAATGGACGTGATGATTGTGCTTGCACAGCTTTATAGGCGCAACAGCCTGCACTACCTAGATTTTGTGATGAATGAAGTTGATGTCTCAACTTTGTAGATTTGTCACACACAATGCTTCATACTAAGATAACAAGAGGCTATGGTCATCATCATCATCATCAATATCCAGCCACCACCTTCAACATGTCTCTGCTCTCACATTAAAGCTAGGCTAAACATCGTGCGATTAGAGAGGATAACCAACAATGGCCATGGAAAACGCTAATGAAGAAGACGAGGTTCCCCCCAGCAGCTACATGATCATAAAGAAACATCGCCTCAAATGCATATAACGGGCACCACCACCACACGCATTGCCTCTGATCAGCTACAACTTGCAGAGTTTGTATAACGGCGGTCACACGTGTTGCTATAGCCACTCTCTCACACCTGCAGTTCCTCCTCCGAAGCGTCCTCGTCGCGAACACTTGGAAAGAAGAAGAAGAAGAAGAAGAAGAAGAAGAATACTTTTTCTTTGAAATAAGAACCTCTAACATGTTGATTAAGAAACCACAATCACTTCTCTTCTTCTTGGAGCACCACTTGGTGGATTACAGCCATCACCTGCTGAAGCAACACCTATGCCTCATCATCATGCAATTTTCATATCTACGGTCCTCCATGGTTTATAGGAGTAGGATCTTCTGAGCTGATTTCAACACTCTCAGAAGCAAACTTGCCTTCTCCCTTCTCTTTCTCTCCACACAAACTCTTTAAGTGCGATGAAGAGCCTTGGTCCTCCCTGGCAACAACATCATCGAAATGATGGTGACAACTTCTCCACTTAATTTGTGAAGCCTCCAACAAAATAGGGGTTATCATTCCTCCTCCACTTAATTGTGAAGCGTCCTTGCTTTTCTACTCTCTCAGCACCCGCACCACTCGTCTCGCTGGTGGCTGTCGTCTTGCACTAGAAGGTGAAGAAGAAGAATATGATTATCATCACAATGCTGCCTATTTCCTATTGGTTGTCTTTCTCTAGAAGGTCTCTTTTCATTCAGCCCACAAGCAGCCATTTGCTTTCTTTTCCACCATGACCTCCTAAATTTGCAGGCAGCTTTTCTTGCTCCAATGTCTATCTCTTTCAAGAATACACAGGAATAGAACAACACACACACACCAAATTTTCTTCCAATTCTTGCAGATTCCATGGCTAGCCTGGTCGTCCGACAAACGGAACCAAAATGAACATGCTCTCTCCCATCTCTCACAATAGACACAAAACCAAGGTACCAAGGCAACAAAATATATGCTTAGGGCTTAGCCCCTCACCATGAAACCTGCAAAATTTTCTCTATTACCAAGAAAATTATCCCCCCTCACTCACAAGAACAATAGCACACAAGAGAAAAAGAGAATTGTGCCAAAATGAGAGAAAGAAGAGTGGAAGAAGCATGCACATAAGGACTAGTCGTGCATAATCTCCTCAACAACCTCCCACTACTTTTCTTGATATTATAAAGAATTGACTACATCTTTGGCCTAAGGTTCATAAGACCTTTCATTTTTTGTAGAATAAAGAACTAAAAAGTATCCCACAACCTTCCACCAAAAGTTGGAAACTCAGATAATGCACAAAAAGAGGGGTTATCATGTGGACATACTTCTCAATGAACCTTCGATAGAATGAAGAAAGCTCCAAAAGTCCTCTTAGTTGAGTGATGTTAATTGGTATAGGCCAATTCTTCACACACTCTACCTTCTTTGGGTCCACTCTAATGCCATTTTCACTGATAATATGACCAAGATACTCGACTTCATTTTCCATGAAAGTACACTTACTCTCGCGAGCATATAATTGTTTGGCTCTAAGTGCATTAAACACCTTGCGTATATGAACCAACGCTCCTCTTCACTTTTTCTATACACCAAAATGTCATCGAAGAAGACCAAAACAAACTTGACGAGATATGGTTGTAGCATCTTGTTCATCAAAGCTTGAAAAGTGGTGGGTGCATTACATAGCCCAAACGGCATCACCATGTAATGATACAATCCCCTTTTAGTTCTAAATATCGTCTTAATCTCATCACCACTCTTCATTTTTATTTGATGATAGCCGGACCTCAAGTTAATCTTTGTGAAGAACTTGGCACATAGATCATCAATCCTAGGGAAAGGATACCTATTTCTGATTGTGATCTTATTCAAATCTCTATAATCAATGCACATTCGAAAGGTACCATCCTTCTTCTTCACACCAACAACACCGGAGATGTAAATGGCGATTGACTTGGTTCCATCCATCCCATATCCATTAACTCTTGAACTTTCTTGGCCACCTCATCTTTCTCCACTTTTAACAATCTATATGGTGGATTGTTGATAGGCCTAGAGTTAGGCTCAAGCTCTTTTCCTTGATCAATCTCACATAGGTGGCAAGAATTTTGGCATTTTACATATATCTTTATACTCTTCCAACAACTTTGCCATTCCTTCATATGTGACCTTACTTTCATTGCCAATGTTGTTCTCTTTGCAAATCTATAACACATATGCTATACTTAAATTCTTGAGTGCCCTTTTAAATTGATTGCAATTGATAAGATTCAGCTTTGGTGTATGGTTGCCCCATAAGGTTACACTCCTTCCATCATGCATACACTCCACATAACCCCTTGCAAGTTCATGGTTATGCATCTAAGAGTAGATAACCAATCATACCCCAAGATTATATCAATGGGATCCATGTCAAGCATCAACAAATCCACTTTGCAAGTGTAATCATGTGAAATCACCAATGCCACATCATGACATACCATTTTGCAATCCATATTACCTGCATTTTCCACTTTTACTTCATGCAAATTTGTGAAACACATGGGCTGTAATTTGAGACTCCATATGGATTTTGTAATCACAAAGCTATGTGTACTTCTGCTATCCACCAACACATGAGAAATTCTTCAATTGATGTATGCCTTAATCCTCAAAGTATTTTATCCTTTGCACCCGGCATACAGATCATTGGACAATGTGCATAAATTTGGCTCCATGTAAGTATCCTCCAAAGTACACATATGTAATAAGCCATCATCATATTCAACTTGTGAGACCAATGTCTAGTGCCGTCAGGGTTGAAAGGAAATTCACCATCCGGCTCATAATCATGGTCAAAACTCTCCTCAAATTCCTGACAACAATCATTGAAGATCTCAACCTCTTTGTCATTATCATCCTCCACAACTTCCGAGTACACCATAATAATCTTGACATTCCTTGCTTTACAAACTTTCTAATGCTCCTTGTTCCATTTTTCTCCACATTTGAAGCAAAACTCTTGGCTCCTCAATTCATTCATGTGGTCCTCCCTTATGAACTTGCTCTTGGTAACACCATTAGTACCACCATTAGGAGGCTTCCCATCAGCATTTGTAGATTCTTGAGCATGAGAAACATTGCCAAATCTGTAATTTGATCTTCCTCCATTTCCATACACTGTTGGAAACTTGGGCAAAAAAGAAGTGGGTTTGGCATCTCTCATTGACTTGTTGAAATATACAAGTGAATGGGTGTGTGCGAGAACAAGCCCTTAACAAGAGGCTGTAAAAGAGAGTCTGTAAATGAGTGGATAGCAGTGAAGAGGTGAGTGGTATCTATTGGGAGAGAATAAAGGGTAGCATGAGAAGTTCTAGGATGTGTGGAGATATTCTGGGAAAAGTGAAGAGGTGGAGAGAATCAAGAAAAAGAGGTGGAGTGAATCAAGGAGAGATCAGTGGGATTATATGCTTGGCATCTTGGCATTAGCCTAATGAGTATTGGCTGGTTTTTGAGTATCCATACGTACATTAAACTATCAGTTAATTGCTCACTAATCTTATTTTAATTATCATCTAATCACTTTGCTAATGATATGTATTCTTGCATTTGATCCACCATAGCTCATCACTTTGATTGCATTTTAACATGGTATCAAACCCTAGCTTAGGATCCATCCACTTTATGAGCTTATTTATCTTGATAATCACTCTATTAATTAGGATTAAGAGATAATCACTTTTTTAGTCTTTTTCAGCAAGCTCTCTGCACCCCCAGCTAGTGGAGGGGCTTGATCTCTGTCTAGCCTCAACATTAGGCAAGGAGGTCTTAGGCACACATAGCCAGCTCATCCATGCTTCAGTCCATTGCGTCAGATCATCAAACCGTCGCGCGGGCTGTTCCTGATTTTCGTGAATTTACAAGCGCCTCCTTTCTGAAGAAAATCTCAGATCTACACTCATATAGAAGCAATTGGTCTAATTCCTCTTGGCCCTAGGGGTTTTCAAGGGTGCTCTACATGCAAGTGATATCAGATTTGTGAAATTCTTCAAGGAGAAGTGGCATCAAGCTCTGCATCAAATCTGCAAGTGACTTTGGTAAAGCAAAGATTAAGCATTCAATGTTTGGTTAAATCTTTTGTTTCTTGGCTTGATCCTCTACTAGACTAATTGCTATTGATGCCTTTTAAAGGAGTTGAGCTCATTTTAACTCTAAGGCCCCAAATCTTGCCTCCTTGCACACTCTGTTTTTTGCACACAAAACAAGAGATTATTTTACTAATCAGTTGATTAATCAGCACTTATCACTGTATTTTGGTACAATTGATGGTTCAAATTTACCATTGGGTATTTGATACAGATCCTTAAAACTTTAAATTACAATTCGGAGATGGTTTGATACTTTAACCATTCAGTACAGATTTGTTACCCCTAGCTTTATGTAATTTTTGGTGAATTTATGCTCATAAATCTGGTAAACATCATTTAAACACCAAATTTGAGTTGTAAAAGGGTAGAAACTGCCCTTGAATCTTGAATTAGATCAAGAGATAAGAATCCCTTCACATCATCATGAGCACGGCACAAGAAATAGCTAAATTTAATGGGGAGCAGTTTTATGCATGGCAAACAAAAACCATGTATTTGCTTATGAGGAAAAATCTATGGGGGCTAGCTGAGGGAAGAGATGAATGCCCAGAGGTGATTGGAAAAAATGAGTGGAAGAGCAGGAATGAGAAAGCATTAGGACTCATTGCACTTAGTTTAAATGATGAAATCATTCACTACATCACAGGGATACAATGGGCAAAAGATGATGGGATGAACTCAATAAAGTATTTGGCACTCAAGCAAAAATTCAAAGATAAATCTGTTAATTCAATTCTACAAACTTGACATGAAGGAAAGTGAACCTCTAATCACAACTTGAACAAATACAAAAGCATTAAGCAACAATTGGTAGCCATTGGTAAGAAGGTAGAGGATGATGAGGCACTAGCAGTGCTTCTGAAGAATGTGGACAAAGGTGAATATAAAAATATCGTGGCAACCTTAAAGAATGTACCTGAATTGAAGCTGCATGAGATAGAAGGATCTCTACTAGAGCAAGAGACCAAGGTCAAAGAGAAGAAAGGGGTGGACTCAACAATTGGAGAGGAAAAAGCATTCTTCACTCGAGGAGGACTCTCATGAGGACGAGGATGAGGAAGAGGTAGGGGAAGAGGAAGGACCTTCACTTGCCACAACTGTGGGAAGCCACGACACTTGGCAAGAGACTGCTTCTACAGCAAACCCAGTGGAGAAGGAACGACAGTGGCAAACTTCATGGAGACTCCTAAAGGAAGTTGAGTCATATCATCTTTTCTGAGAGAGAAAGAGAGAGAAACCCCACAACCCAATGTAGCCTGCCCCAACAGAGTAAAACCACCTCTGAGCCACCGATGATGTAGGCCATGTGGTAGATGTATGTGTGAGAACTTTAGTCAAGGTCATGGGCACTTATAGTAAGCCTTGGACACATAGAGAGAGAGAGAGAGAGTGTCAAGGACTATGAGTTAGGCACCTGAGGATCTGGTCGTGGGCTACCAAGTAAGAGGGAAACTTGGTATAGGGTCCAGGTGTGCTAGAATTATTCACTTGAGGGGAGGTGTTGAAATATATAAGTGAATGGGTGTGTGCGGGAACAAGCCCTTAGCAAGAGGCTGTAAAAGAGAGTCTGTGAATGAGTGGGTAGTAGTGAAAAGGTGAGTGGTATCTACTCGGAGAGAATAAAGGGTAGCATGAGAAGTTCTAGGATGTGTGGAGATATTCTGGGAAAAGTGAAGAGGTGGAGAGAATTAAGCAAAAGAGGTGGAGTGAATCAAGGAGAGATCAGTGGGATTAGATGCTTGGCATCTTGTGGATGTAAACTCTATAAATTTAGGCCTTGGCCTAATGAGTATTGGTTGGTTTTTTAGTATCCATGCCTACATTAAGCTATCTCAGTTGCTCACTAATCTTATCTTAATCCTCATCTAATCACTTTGCTAATGATGTTGATTCTTGCATTTGATCCACCATAGCTCATCACTTTGCTTGCATTTTAACATGACTTTCCCACCGTAAGTGTTAGGAGATGAATCACTTCAATAACTACCTCGCGTGAACCATGAATTTTTATACTTATCCTCATATATCTCTGCCCAAAAGCATGGTTACGTTGAGGGTAGTTGGCCTTTGTGCTTTGACATCTACACCGATATTGGTCCCAAAATCCGTGATGTGTTTTAAGCCTTCTTGAACTCCTCCTAAACCCATGCACATGTAACATATACTTCATGAACTTGTGGGTGTAGTCTTTGACACTACTTTGCCTTTGTTGCAAGTCATCCATATCACACATAAGCTTTTCTTGATGCAATTTAGAGATGAAAGTGTCTCTTGTTTCATCCTTGAAAGCATCCCATGAGGTATTAGGAACTCGCATAGGCTTTTGTGTATGGTGTTGTAGAGTACTCTTATTATTCCTTGGTCTCTAAGTGTTATGTTGAGGAAGGGGCTTTGATGATTGAGGCACCCAAATTGGATTGACACCTTCTTAATAGCGTTGAGCTACAAGTAATTGCTTCTCCACCCATATGTTGATACCATTAAGATATCGCGATCTTGGCTATCTTGGTGGAGTTTTCTTTTTGGTTGATGTGGAATATTTGGGGGCCCTTCTTGACATTGGTTGGCGCTAAGGTTACAGGTTTGAGACTCATGGGTATTTTTTACGAGGAGGCTCGAATCTCTTGTGAAGTGTTGTTGGTGATGATGTTGAGGATTTTGAGCATGCAGCCTTATCTTGTGTTGAGGGTGGTGGTTGAAGAGGTGTGGGATCTGGAGCTTTTCCTGTGAGTTTCTTTTTAGAGGTAGATGGTTGCACTTGGGGAACTTTTTCAAGAATAGCTATTGATTTTGCAAGGTTTTGGCATTGGAAATAGAAGCTCTTTCTCTTTTGCTGAAGATGGAGTCAGAGTGGTAGATTCTTTATCAGATTCAGCCAATGATGTAGATGGTAGGTCTTCATGTAGAGAAACTTCCGAGGAAGAGGCTTGTAACATCATAGAAATCCATTAGGGTTGTATCTTAGAAATCCATTAGGGTTGGATCCTCTTCTGGCAGTATGGTATTGTCAACTTTGTGTCGTTGACCATCACGATGACCCTATCGCTAACAAAGCATAATGGTACTTGAGCATCAATAGTCCATTTATGCCCCAAGATCAAATCTGCTTCCAATATATACTCAACCATAAAAATCTTGCAACAAGTAAGGGGGTTAGCTTGAACATATATTATATGGTCAAAGTATCCCAAACATGGCATGTTTAAGTCTTGTGTGAATGGAATTCTATCATGATGAGCCATGAGTGTTGGTTGACCTAACAAACCCCATAAATTGAGGGCTATGAGATTGTGCTCTCATGTTGGATAAAGCCGTGCTTGAATTGTGGTGAGTTTCTAAGTGGAAAGTTCTAATCCAACCATAAATATTTTTGGAATATTCTCAGTAAGATATGTTGAAAGTTTCAACTCCTCTAAGGTCTCTTCCTCTCGTAATAGAAATTTCACAATGCCTGCAAGAGTGTTGAAGGTGACTATTTGCACGGATTCATCAATTGAATACAACGAGTCAGCTATCCAATCTCCACCAAGTATGACATCATAGTCAAGGAAATTTGGGGTAACATGGAATCTCAATTCCACATTTAAATTGATTGAGTAGTATAGCTAAATTAACATGGAACTTCAATGTTTTGTCCACCATTAGGACCTTTTACAAGACCATTGTCTTAAGGGATGATTTGATTGTGTCCAATGACACCCAAGTGTCTATTGTCATGATGTTATGACTAGCTCAAGGGCTAATCAATGCGCATTTGCGCTTAACATCATTGCCTGTAGGAAAATCTAGCATACCATGATAGAATCTTTAAGAGGAACCATGGATGTTTCAGTTTTTGTTGCAGCTTCAGATCTCTTTTCGATCTCATATTTCCATTCACTTTCATCCTCTACTTGGCTTTTAACGTTTTCAGTAGTACGCAATGTGTAGGATGGCACACTTGGTCCTTTTACAATTTTAATTGAGGTCTGTTTAAAAACTTACAAATCTTACAGTCTTGTTCTATGTAGCTTTATATGTCTTGGTATAACTCATGTTTAGCCTTTAATGGTGCAAGTGTTGATGCTATGCTAGCTTCACCATCATGAGAGAAGAGCACACCTCCAAATGAGGAATTGAGAGACTTCTTTAATTTTGTAAGGGATTCATTAAGTTCCTCAGATGCTTTTTCAACCGCATCATTTGTGCAATCTACCTCTGATGACTCTTCCTTAGAGAGTACCACTTTCTCTTAAAAGGAAAAGCGATAATCCTCTAGTTTTTGTATTTTAGTAGTTTTTTTAGGATTGGCATTATGAGGTTCAATCACAACTGGTAATCCTGTATGACACTCAACAATGCTAAGCATGCTGTCGTGAGCTTGTTTTTGGTGTTCTACATATGTCATGTGATCATGATTTTTCAATTTGGGGTGGTTCGGTGGGTTTTAGTTTTGATTGGTCTGTGGGGTATATCTATGTGACGAATCAAAATTTGTTTCATCCTCACTAAGTGACACACTAGAGCTTGTTTCATCTTTTGACTTTCCTTGGATCATCAGGTTTTCATTATGTTTTCCCATGCAACGAGAACAAACTATCTTTTTTTTTAAAATTCTTTGACTTACCCATGGGTGTTGTGGTTTGAGTGGTAGCCTTTGAGGTGGATGCTTTTGCATCATGTGTAACTTTGTGGCTCTATTGGGATTATGTCATCCATAGGCTCTTTTCCCTTGTCCTTTATTTCAATTGTGGTTTCGATAGTTTGTTGTCCCTTATTTTTCTTGGGTTTAGAAGGTTTTTCTTTCATTTTTGGCTTCTATTTTAAAACATGCTCTTCTACCCATTCCAAAGTGTTTTCTTTTGTATTATTTTTTACTATTTCTTCTCATGCCTTGGCTTGTAAGCGTGTAAGAACATTCAAGGGTACCGTGGACAATTGTCCATTTTGTACACTTAAGATGTTAAGAGTTATATTTTGTGAGACAAGTTGCAAGCAACTCACATTAGGCAACCTAGGAATATGTTATCAATGCCACATCACTTACATATGGGTTGCAAAATGTCAGTGAACGTGGGCATGGAAGTATTTCCAATTGTACACTCTGCTACTTTGTGCGTTCCATGACAATAGAAACACTGAAGTGTTTGTTGAACTGTTTCGTGATGAGCAGTTTTGACCCTTTGAACTATTTTTGTTGGGGTATGGGAGATGGAGGTTTTGAGTTAATTGTAGATGAATTGGGACATTACGGTGTGTCATGACCAAAAGTGCAGTATGAAAAGATAGGCACCTTGTACGCACAACAGGGATTGAGATAAACATAGTGATTGCACTTAGCACAAGGCATCTCGCCCATCACTTGGAGAGGCATTAAGGATGGTTGGTTTTGAGGGGGCTCGTCCTCTCTTGGAGATTTTGGTTCAAGCCTTTAAAGCAAGGCTGCATAGAATTCACGGAATGAGAATTATGAGATTAATTTTTGTTTAGCCATTGCTTCACTTGGTTTATCTAAAGAACATCTCGTATCGTGATCATCCTCCATCATGTTGTCATCTAAACGTATTGCTTTTCTACAACATTGATCGAATGTTTCCAGATACAATGATCAAGTTGTGTAAGCTGTTATTCTTTAAGTCCATCGTGAAACATCTCTTCAATTGAGAATCATTTAGTTTCTTCCATGGCTCAGATCGTAAGTCTAAGATTTTTATTCGAAGGAGGATAAAATCTCTAATGGTTTCGTTTTGTTTCCACTCAATTGAATAGAGTTCTTTTGCTGCACTCCACCAACCACCTTGTCTTAAAAAGCCATGGATAAAGGTGTTCTCAAGGTCTTGAAGTTTGTCTTGATCATCGGCATCAATGTGATGAACCATGGACTAGCCTTTCCCACTAAGCATAGGTTCAACGTATGTATCTTGGTGGGGCAGTTTGGATTTCTAGAGGCTTCGCATCGTTGTTCAAACATTTGTATGAATTAAAGAGCATCAGATGTTCCATCGTATTTGGCCATGATTTTTTGTATGAGTCACCAAGGCGTCGTTAGAGTGCTAATGTGGGTAGCGACTCACTTAGTCCTTGGGAAATCCCCTTCCTAGATTAGTCAATACGTCCAAGGTGTGGGTATCCAGGGGTTGCAAAGGGTTGGTACCTAGCATGTCTACAGGCTTAGGACTTGATAGTGCTAGGCAAGGGACCAAATCCTAGAGAGATTGATGTGATAGGGGGTGTAAAACTTGATGATACGCTTGTTGTAGGCATGGAAAATAGAATGGGGAGATGCATTTGGGACATGGATCTCAACGGCTGGAAGATATCAACCATTGGGTTCAGTCTCGGTGTGAGCCCACGTAATCCCTCTATCGTGGTCATATCTTGACGTTGTCAATTGCTCCTTTAATGAGCAAGCATAGTTTTTTTAAAAAAATTTAAAAATTTATTTTTTATTTTTTTTAACTTTTAGGTTTTTTTTATAGCCGGTTACAGTCTCAAGAGGCCTGGCGTACTCTTCATTGGGTCAAATGAGTGTTAGTTTGCCCTAATTAGCTTAGGTGTTACATGCACGTGAACGACCTCTTAGAGATATTTTTTCAAAAAAAGGGCATGCCATTAGCATCCTAGATGGAAGAGGTCTCAAAACCTACTTTCCATCACTGTCTCAAGATGAATTTTTTCCCAGAAAGATTTTCCCTCTTTTGTAGCCTAATTTTTAATGTGTTCTAAAAGGAATTTCGAAAAGCTCTGTACGAGAGAGTTGTAGTATTAAATTTGGAGTACTACAACTTTGGCTCTCTAGGTTTTTCGTAATTTTGTCCATTGACACTCAAAAAGTAGCCCGAATATGGTTCACAATTGTTTTTAGGCTATTTTGGACCATTTTTAGTGCTTTGAAGATTGGTTTTTGTCTCAATTTCCAAGTCAACTTTTGAGGTTGCTGGTCAGAGGACCAAAATGATGGATTTTGTCCTTGGACGCTCAAGACAAATTTTGAAGAGCTCTTGTTAACCCTAGGAATGTTAATAGAGATGGTAATAACATGTGTTTTGGCAACAATGCGAATGTTTCTTCTTCTCAAAGGAATTTTCAACACGCTATTCCAAATACTTTTCTTGGTTCCACATCTCATGCATCTTACAAAAGGGAAAGGAAAGAACTCCGGCAACTCAACAAGTGTGGGTACCAAAAATCTTACTACAAGCACAAGGGTACTACTAAGGAAATACCAAAGCCTGGATTCCCAAGCGCATCAAAAATTTCCCTAAGCCTGCACAAAGAAAGAAACCTCGTCACTAAAAGCTACAGCCACAAATTTATAATTCTCATCAAAGATAGGTGCGTGTGCATGTACTTCAACAACAAGGAGAGATCAGTGGGATTATATGCTTGGTATCTTGGCATTAGCCTAATGAGTATTGGCTAGTTTTTAAGTATCCATACGTACATTAAACTATCAGTTAATTGCTCACTAATCTTATTTTAATTATCATCTAATCACTTTGCTAATGATGTGGATTCTTGCATTTGATCCACCATAGCTCATCACTTTGATTGCATTTTAACATGGTATCAAACCCTAGCTTAGGATCCATCCACTTTATGAGCTTATTTATCTTGATAATCATCCTATTAATTAGGATTAAGAGATAATCACTTTTTTAGTCTTTTTCAGCAAGCTCTCTGCACCCCCAGCTAGTGGAGGGGCTTGATCTCTGTCTAGCCTCAACATTAGGCAAGGAGGTCTTAGGCACACATAGCCAGCTCATCCATGCTTCAGTCCATTGCGTCAGATCATCAAACCGTCGCGCGGGCTGTTCCTGATTTTCGTGAATTTACAAGCGTCTCCTTTCTGAAGAAAATCTCAGATCTAGACTTATATAGAAGCAATTGGTCTAATTCCTCTTGGCCCTAGGGGTTTTCAAGGGTGCTCTACATGCAAATTCTTCAAGGAGAAGTGGCATCAAGCTGTGCATCAAATCTGCAAGTGACTTTGGTAAAGCAAAGATTAAGCATTCAATGTTTGGTTAAATCTTTTGTTTCTTGGCTTGATCCTCTACTAGACTAACTGCTAATGATGCCTTTTAAAGGAGTTGAGCTCATTTTAACTCTAAGCCCCCAAATCTTGCCTCCCTGCACACTCTGTTTTTTGCACACAAAACAAGGGATTATTTTACTAATCAGTTGATTAATCAGCACTTATCACTGTATTTTGGTATAATTGATGGTTCAAATTTACCATTGGGTATTTGATACAGATCCTTAAAACTTCAAATTACAATTCGGAGATGGTTTGATACTTTAACCATTCAGTACAGATTTGTTATCCTTGGCTTTATGTAATTTTTGGTGAATTTATGCTCATAAATCTGGTAAACATCATTTAAACACCAAATTTGAGTTCTAAAAAGGTAGAAACTGCCCTTGAATCTTGAATTAGATCAAGAGGTAAGAATCCCTTCACATCATCATGAGCACAGTACAAGAAATAGAGAAATTTAATGGGGAGCAGTTTTATACATGGCAAACAAAAACCATGTATTTGCTTATGAGGAAAAATCTATGGGGGCTAGTTGAGGGAAGAGATGAATGCCCAGAGGTGATTGGGAAAAATGAGTGGAAGAGCAGGAATGAGAAAGCATTAGGACTCTTTGCACTTAGTTTAAATGATGAAATCATTCACTGCATCACAGGGATACAATGGGCAAAAGATGATGGGATGAACTCAATAAAGTATTTGGCACTCAAGCAAAAATTCAAAGATAAATCTGTTAATTCAATTCTACAAACTTGACATGAAGGAAAGTGAACCTCTAATCACAACTTGAACAAATACAAAAGCATTAAGCAACAATTGGTAGCCATTGGTAAGAAGGTAGAGGATGATGAGGCACTAGCAGTGCTTCTGAAGAGTGTGGACAAAGGTGAATATAAAAATATCGTGGCAACCTTAAAGAATGTACCTGAATTGAAGCTGCATGAGATAGAAGGATCTATACTAGAGCAAGATACCAAGGTCAAAGAGAAGAAAGGGGTGGACTCAACAATTGGAGAGGAAAAAGCATTCTTCACTCGAGGAGGATTCTCATGAGGACGAGGATGAGGAAGAGGTAGGGGAGGAGGAAGGACCTTCACTTGCCACAACTGTGGGAATCCAGGACACTTGGCAAGAGACTGCTTCTACAGCAAACCAAGTGGAGAAGGAACGACAGTGGCAAACTTCATGGAGACTCCTAAAGGAAGTTGAGTCATATCATCTTTTCTGAGAGAGAAAGAGAGAGAAACCCCACAACCCAATGTAGCCTGCCCCAACAGAGTAAAACCACCTCTGAGCCACCGATGATGTAGGCCATGTGGTAGATGTATGTGTGAGAACTTTAGTCAAGGTCATGGGTACTTATAGTAAGCCTTGGACACATAGAGAGAGAGAGAGAGTGTGTCAAGGACTATGAGTTAGGCACCTGAGGATCTGGTCGCGGGCTACCAAGTAAGAGGGAAACTTGGTACAGGGTCCAGGTGTGCTAGATTTATTCACTTGAGGGGAGGTGTTGAAATATATAAGTGAATGGGTGTGTGCGGGAACAAGCCCTTAGCAAGAGGCTGTAAAAGAGAGTCTGTGAATGAGTGGGTAGTAGTGAAAAGGTGAGTGGTATCTACTCGGAGAGAATAAAGGGTAGCATGAGAAGTTCTAGGATGTGTGGAGATATTCTAGGAAAAGTGAAGAGGTGGAGAGAATTAAGCAAAAGAGGTGGAGTGAATCAAGGAGAGATCAGTGGGATTAGATGCTTGGCATCTTGTGGATGTAAACTCTATAAATTTAGGCCTTGGCCTAATGAGTATTGGTTGGTTTTTTAGTATCCATGCCTACATTAAGCTATCAATCAGTTGCTCACTAATCTTATCTTAATCCTCATCTAATCACTTTGCTAATGATGTTGATTCTTGCATTTGTTGATCCACCATAGCTCATCACTTTGCTTGCATTTTAACATGACTTTCCCACCATAAGTGTTAGGAGATGAATCACTTCAATAACTACCTCACGTGAACCATGAATTTTTATACTTATCCTCATATATCTCTGCCCAAAAGCATGGTTACCTTGAGGGTAGTTGGCCTTTGTGCTTTGACATCTACACCGATATTGGTCCCAAAATCCGTGATGTGTTTTTAGCCTTCTTGAACTCCTCCTAAACCCATGCACATGTAACATATACTTCATGAACTTGTGGGTGTAGTCTTTGACACTACTTTGCCTTTGTTGCAAGTCATCCCAATCACACATAAGCTTTTCTTGATGCAATTGAGAGATGAAAGTGTCTCTCGTTTCATCCTTGAAAGCATCCCATGAGGTATTAGGAACTCACATAGGCTTTTGTGTATGGTGTTGTGGAGTACTCTTATTATTCCTTGGTCTCTAAGTGTTATGTTGAGGAAGGGGCTTTGATGATTGAGGCACCCAAATTGGATTGACACCTTCTTAATAGCGTTGAGCTACAAATAATTGCTTCTCCACCCATATGTTGATACCATTAAGATATCGCGATCTTGGCTATCTTGCTGGAGTTTTCTTTTTGGTTGATGTGGAATATTTGGGGGCCCTTCTTGACATTGGTTGGCGCTAAGGTTACGGGTTTGAGACTCATGGGCATTTTTTACGTGGAGGCTGGAATCTCTTGTGAAGTGTTGTTGGTGATGATGTTGAGGATTTTGAGCATGCAGCCTTCTCTTGTGTTGAGGGTGGTGGTTGAAGAGGTGTGGGATCTGGAGCTTTTCCTGTGAGTTTCTTTTTAGAGGTAGATGGTTGCACTTGGGGAACTTTTTCAAGAATAGCTATTGATTTTGCAAGGTTTTGGCATTGGAAATAGAAGCTCTTTCTCTTTTGCTGAAGATGGAGTCAGAGTGGTAGATTCTTTATCAGATTCAGCCAATGATGTAGATGGTAGGTCTTCATGTAGAGAAACTTCCGAGGAAGAGGCTTGTAACATCATAGAAATCCATTAGGGTTGGATCTTAGAAATGCATTAGTGTTGGATCCTCTTCTGGCAGTATGGTATTGTCAACTTTGTGTCGTTGACCATAACGATGACCCTATCGCTAACAAAGCATAATGGTACTTGAGCATCAATAGTCCATTTATGCCCCAAGATCAAATCTGCTTCCAATATATACTCAACCATAAAAAGCTTGCAACAAGTAAGGGGGTTAGTTTGAACATATATTATATGGTCAAAGTATCCCAAACATGGCATGTTCAAGTCTTGTGTGAATGGAATTCTATCATGATGAGCCATGAGTGTTGGTTGACCTAACAAACCCCATAAATTGAGAGCTATGAGATTGTGCTCTCATGTTGGATAAAGCCGTGCTTGAATTATGGTGAGTTTCTAAGTGGAAAGTTCTAATCCAACCAACCATAAATATTTTTGGAATATTCTCAGTAAGATATGTTGAAAGTTTCAACTCCTCTAAGGTCTCTTCCTCTCGTAATAGAAATTTCACAATGCCTGCAAGAGTGTTGAAGGTGACTATTTGCACGGATTCATCAATTGAATACAACGAGTCAACTACCCAATCTCCACCAAGTATGACATCATAGTCAAGGAAATTTGGGGTAACATGGAATCTCAATTCCACATTTAAATTGATTGAGTAGTATAGCTAAATTAACATGGAACTTCAATGTTTTGTCCACCATTAGCACCTTTTACAAGACCATTGTCTTAAGGGATGATTTGATTGTGTCCAATGACACCCAAGTGTCTATTGTCATGATGTTATGATTAGCTCAAGGGCTAATCAATGCGCATTTGCGCTTAACATCATTGCCTGTAGGAAAATCTAGCATACCATGATAGAATCTTTAAGAGGAACCA
The DNA here is from genome assembly GCF_041138505.1 of Cibotium barometz. NCBI lineage: Eukaryota > Viridiplantae > Streptophyta > Polypodiopsida > Cyatheales > Cibotiaceae > Cibotium > Cibotium barometz. Next base: position 4,536,010 of record NC_141053.1, read on the forward strand.
TGGATGTTTCAATTTTTGTTGCAGCTTCAGATCTCTTTTCGATCTCATATTTCCATTCACTTTCATCCTCTACTTGGCTTTTAACTTTTTCAGTAGTACGCAATGTGTACGATGGCACACTTGGTCCTTTTACAATTTTAATTGAGGTCTATTTAAAAACTTACGAATCTTACAGTCTTGTTCTATGTAGCTTTATATGTCTTGGTATAACTCATGTTTAGCCTTTAATGGTGCAAGTGTTGATGCTATGCTAGCTTCACCATCATGAGAGAAGAGCACACCTCCAAATGAGGAATTGAGAGACTTCTTTAATTTTGTAAGGGATTCATTAAGTTCCTCAGATGCTTTTTCAACTGCATCATTTGTGCAATCTACCTCTGATGACTCTTCTTTAGAGAGTACCACTTTCTCTTAAAAGGAAAAGCGATAATCCTCTAGTTTTTGTATTTTAGTAGTTTTTTTAGGATTGGCATTATGAGGTTCAATCACAACTGGTGATCCTGTATGACACTCAACAATGCTAAGCATGCTGTCGTGAGCTTGTTTTTGGTGTTCTACATATGTCATGTGATCATGATTTTTCAATTTGGGGTGGTTCCGTGGGTTTTAGTTTCTTGATTGGTCTGTGGGGTACATCTATGTGACGAATCAAAATTTGTTTCATCCTCACTAAGTGACACACTAGAGCTTGTTTCATCTTTTGACTTTCCTTGGATCATCAGGTTTTCATTATGTTTTCCCATGCAACGAGAACAAACTATCTTTTTTTTTAAAATTCTTTGACTTACCCATGGGTGTTGTGGTTTGAGTGGTAGCCTCTGAGGTGGATGCTTTTGCATCATGTGTAACTTTGTGGCTCTATTGGGATTATGTCATCCATAGGCTCTTTTCCCTTGTCCTTTATTTCAATTGTGGTTTCGATAGTTTGTTGTCCCTTATTTTTCTTGGGTTTAGAAGGTTTTTCTTTCATTTTTGGCTTCTATTTTAAAACATGCTCTTCGACCCATTCCAAAGTGTTTTCTTTTGTATTATTTTTTACTATTTCTTCTCATGCCTTGGCTTGTAAGCGTGTAAGGACATTCAAGGGTACCGTGGACAATTGTCCATTTTGTACACTTAAGATGTTAAGAGTTGTATTTTGTGAGACAAGTTGCAAGCAACTCACATTAGGCAACCTAGGAATATGTTATCAATGCCACATCACTTACATATGGGTTGCAAAATGTCAGTGAACGTGGGCATGAAAGTATTTCCAATTGTACAGTCTGCTACTTTGTGCGGTCCATGACAATAGAAACACTGAAGTGTTTGTTGAACTATTTCGTGATGAGCAATTTTGACCCTTTGAACTATTTTTGTTGGGGTATGGGAGATGGAGGTTTTGAGTTAATTGTAGATGAATTGGGACATTACGGTGTGTCATGACCAAAAATTTTATAATATGTGTAGTATGAAAAGATAGGCACCTTGTACGCACAACAGGGATTGAGATGAACATAGTGATTGCACTTAGCACAAGGCATCTCGCCCATCATTTGGAGAGGCATTAAGGATGGTTGGTTTTGAGGGGGCTCGTCCTCTCTTGGAGATTTTAGTTCAAGCCTTTAAAGCAAGGCTACATAGAATTCACGGAATGAGAACTATGAGATTAATTTTTGTTTAGCCATTGCTTCACTTGGTTTATCTAAAGAACATCTCGTATCGTGATCATCCTCCATCATGTTGTCATCTAAACGTATTGCTTTTCTACAACATTGATCGAATGTTTCCAGATTGGATACAATGATCAAGTTGTGTAAGCTGTTATTCTTTAAGTCCATCGTGAAACATCTCTTCAATTGAGAATCATTTAGTTTCTTCCATGGCTCAGATCATAAGTCTAAGATTTTTATTCGAAGGAGGATAAAATCTCTAATGGTTTCGTTTTGTTTCCACTCAATTGAATAGAGTTCTTTTGCTGCACTCCACCAACCACCTTGTCTTAAAAAGCCATGGATAAAGGTGTTCTCAAGGTCTTGAAGTTTGTCTTGATCATCGGCATCAATGTGATGAACCATGGACTAGCCTTTCCCACTAGTTATAGGTTCAACGTATGTATCTTGGTGGGGCAGTTTGGATTTCTAGAGGCTTCGCATCGTTGTTCAAACATTTGTATAAATTAAAGAGGATCAGATGTTCCATCGTATTTGGCCATGATTTTTTGTATGAGTCACCAAGGCCTCGTATGATGCTAATGTGGGTAGCGACTCACTTAGTCCTTGGGAAATCCCCTTCCTAGATTAGTCAATACGTCCAAGGTGTGGGTATCCCCAGGGGTTGCAAAGGGTTGGTACCTAGCGTGTCTACAGGCTTAGGACTTGATAGTGCTAGGAAAGGGACCAAATCCTAGAGGGATTGATGTGATAGGGGGTGTAAAACTTGATGATACGCTTGTTGTAGGCATGGAAAATAGAATGGGGAGATGCATTTGGGACATGGATCTCAACGGCTGGAAGATATCAACCATTGGGTTCAGTCTCAGTGTGAGCCCACGTAATCCCTCTATCGTGGTCATATCTTGACGTTGTCAATTGCTCCTCTAATGAGCAAGCATAGTTTTTTTTTTAAATTAAAAATTTATTTTTTATTTTTTTTAACTTTTAGGTTTTTTTATAGCCCGTTACAGTCTTAAGAGGCCTAGCGTACTCTTCATTGGGTCAAATGAGTGTTAGTTTTCCCTAATTAGCTTAGGTGTTACATGCACGTGAACGACCTCTTAGAGATATTTTTTCAAAAAAAGGGCATGCCATTAGCATCCTAGATGGAAGAGGTCTCAAAACCTATTTTCTATCACTGTCTCAAGATGAATTTTTTCCCAGAAAGATTTTCCCTCTTTTGTAGCCTAATTTTTAATGTGTTCTAAAAGGAATTTGGAAAAGCTCTGTATGAGAGAGTTGTAGTATTAAATTTGGAGTACTACAACTTTGGCTCTCTAGGTTTTTCATAATTTTGTCCATTGACACTCAAAAAGTAGCCCGAATATGGTTCACAATTGTTTTTAGGCTATTTTGGACCATTTTTAGTGCTTTGAGGATTGTTTTTTGTCTCAATTTCCGAGTCAACTTTTGAGGTTGCTGGTCAGAGGGCCAAAATGATGGATTTTGTCCTTGGACGCTCAAGATAAATTTTGAAGAGCTCTTGTTAACCCTAGGAATGTTAATAGAGATGGTAATAACATGTGTTTTGGCAACAATGCAAATGTTTCTTCTTCTCAAAGGAATTTTCAACACGCTATTCCAAATACTTTTCTTGGTTCCACATCTCATGCATCTTACAAAAGGGAAAGGAAAGAACTCCAGCAACTCAACAAGTGTGGGTACCAAAAATCTTACTACAAGCACAAGGGTACTACTAAGGAAATACCAAATCTTGGATTCCCAAGCACATCAAAAATTTCCCTAAGCCTGCACAAAGAAAGAAACCTCGTCACTAAAAGCTACAGCCACAAATTTATAATTCTCATCAAAGATGGGTGCGTGTGCATGTACTTCAACAACAAGGATACTATGATGGTAATCCCATCATATAGTTGCCAAGATCGAACAAAGGAAGGAACACTTCACCAACACCTTGAACTCCAATAGCTTTACCTAAAGTTTGACAAGAATGGAAACCTAAGCAACACCAAGAAATTCACTTAATAAATACAAAAGAGCTTGCGTGTTCATTTAAACCCAATGGCAACCAACTAGAAGCTCTACTTACCACCTCGACAACACTTGAGCCAAAAATTTAAGATTCAATTTTCACGTCTGCCAACAGAAACTTTTGAGTGCATCATCAAAGAAAAACTCACAACATTTGCTCTTTTCACCCCTTTGGATGAGAAGCATAAGTGCATAAGTTACGGGGTAGACATAAGAAGCTATTCTCTAAAAATAGGGTAGACACAAGAACCTATTGTTGCTGGCAAGGTGGTAGCAAAAAAAAAAAGAGAAAAGAAAAGAAAAGAAATTTTAAAAAAAAGGAAGAAGAAGAAGATGATGATGAAAAAAGAAGACACAATCACAAGGGAGTCACACATATGGCCTCCCTAAAAATGGTAGAATAACACAAGCAACTCCCAACAATCTTCAATAGCCATTACATTTTTGTTAAGCTTAAAGATTACTATTCTTTTGGCTAAGCTGCTCCATGAGTACATATCCATACTCATACCTTGGAGGACATATGCACTAGAGCCTCATCATCGAGAACCTTCCAAGTACATCTCTAGATGGGGGGCCATGGTGGGCCACAACCTAGTCCATGGTACAATCCATCACATGTCATTTTCTTTCACATTGCAAACCTCTCCAAACACAAGTCTTCACAGCACATGGGTCTCTAATCCTTAGTGAAGATATCTATATTAGACTTGTAAGTCAACTTAATTCTTTCATGCCTCGCCAACAAGTAGCTACTTCAACAGTAATAGCTTAATAAGAGTCCATGTGACTCAATTATCATACTTCATCTCTATTTACTTCATAGAGCACATAAATATACATAAAAACATAAACAAAACATGGAAAGAAGCATGTAAGAACAGATCCTACTCAATAACATTTAACAAGAATGCTACCACAAAAAGTGACCATCGAACTTGGCCAATTTATTCAAATGATGAATTTTTATTCAATGAGACAAATGGAGAGTTGAGAATCCCAATCTTGTTTTGACGATTTTTTTCTACATTCCTCAAAATTCTCTATCCCTTCTCCCCAATTATTAATATCTCTTAGTTGCCCAACTAACACAAATACCATGTACCTCTGCTTATGATTGCTAAAAAATAATGTGAGAATAAAATACTTAAAAAAAACTCACAAAAATTATAAAATGCAACACCCCAACCATCCCCACCCCATTAAGAATTTCTACTAATTACTAAACTTTTCATTTACTAACTAGCCTTTTTTATTCCTTCCAAAGGAACAACAACCATTGAACGTCACTCAACATAAAAAGCCATCTACAAAGCTTGTCAATTCTTCCCACACAAAGGTCTTCAATGTGATCATCATGAGAGGACACGATCGACATTAGGAAGGGGGGGAATGTTAACCCATTCCTAGGGTTAACAAGGGCTACTAACATTATCTTATATCAAGGAGTCAAGGTAGATACACCAAAAGGTCATACATTCAAGATATGAAGCAATGGTGTCTAAATCTACAACTTGGACGGGTGCCAATAATGGTCCTATGTGTTGAAATATACAAGTGAATAGGGTGTGTGTGGGAACAAGCTCTTGGAATAGAGGCTATAAAAGAGGAGATGTAATTGTGAAAGAATCTGTGAAAAGGTTAGAAGAATCTACTGGGAGAGAATAATGGGTAGCATGAGGGAATTTAGGAGTGTGGAGATATTCTGGGAGATATTCAGGGAAAAGAGAAGAGGTGGAGAGAATCAAGCAAAAGGTGGAGATATTCTGGGAGTGAATCATGGAGAAATCAATGGGATTTGATGCTTGATGTAGACTCTATAAATTGAGGCATAGCCCTAATGAGAATTTGCTGGTTTTTGAGTATCCATGCCTACATTAATCTATTTGCTAATTATTCACTAATTATGTCTTAATTATTTCTTAATCACTTTCTTAATCATGTTGATTCTAGTGTATGATCCACCATAGCTCATCATTATGCTCAAATTTCAACATGGTATCAGAGCCATGCCTAGAATCAATTAGATTTATGAGCCCATTAGTGAATTAATTAGGATTAGTAGGTAATTAGCAAAAAAATCAATTTTTAGTGAGTTTTTCATCTTCCCCTTCACCCCCAGCCAGTGGAGGATCTCTAGCACCTTGCACACTCTAAATTAGGGCACAAGCTTCTAGCTTAAGCTAGCCAACACCCCTGGCTACCACCTCATCGAAACGACGCAGCAAACCGCCGAAGGAATCAGGAGAAATTGTCATTTTCGTCGGTGCCTTTTTTCTCTGCAGATTTTGCCATTGCTACTTCATCAAGTCAAATTGCTTCAATTCCTCCTAGCCCAAGGGGTAATCAAGCATTCTCTACAAGCTGGTGAAGACAGAAATCAATTTCATCAAGTCTACAGTGAGATCCAAGCTCTTCATCAAATCTGCACGTGACTTTGGTAAAACAGAGATTAAGCTTTCAATATTTGGTCAAATCTTGTGTTTCTTGGCTTAATCCTCTACTAGACTCATTGCTATTGATGCCTTTGAAAGCATTTGAGCTCATTTGAAGTGGAAGGCACCAGATCTGGACTCCCCGCATACTCTGTTTTCTGCACACAAAACAGAGCATTATTTTGCTAATCAGTGATTAATCAGTGCTAATCACTGTACTTTGGTGCAATTGAGGGTTCAAATTAACCATTAGGCATCTGATACAGATCCCTATAACTTCAGATTTCAAATCGGAGTTGGTTTGATACTCCAACCATCCCGTACAAATTGGTTACCCTTGATTTAATGTAATTTCTGGGAAAATTGTGCTGATAAAATTGTGAAAATCATCATTTTGCATTTAACCCTTGGTTAATGCCTGTAAATCTCACTCAAATTCAAGATTATTCACAGCCAGAGTTGCATTTGGAATGTGCATGAGAATGAATGCTATACGCATTATGTATTGGGCACATTGCATCAGTGTAAAAATGGAAACAGACACTGCCCTTGTCCAGAATAAGGCAAGAGGTAAGACCTCCCGCATAAATTTGGGTTTGCATTGCATAATGATACAAAATAAACATAAAAAGCCCAAAGTAACTGTCAGCAAAACATTGAAACATGTTGCTCACATGGAGCAAAATGACCTGACGGACAAGCTCATGGCCCCAGCCATGGAAGAAGAAGAATATCTCTTCCCAAGAAGAGGATCCACACCGAGAAGAAGACCTGAAGGAAGACATGGAGACAAGAAGAGAAGCTGCCACGAGAAGAGAAGCTGCCCCAAGAAGACTGAAAGAAGAGACGGACGCGTGGAGAGAAGCTGCCACGACAAGAAGACTGAAGACAAGAGAAGATGTGAGGCTCCAAAGAGTGAGGAGCCATGTGAAAATCTCTGAGAGAGAGAGAGAGAGAGAGACCCCACAACCCAATGTAACCTGCCCCAATAAAGTAAAACCACCTCTGAGCCACCGATGATGTAGGCCACGTGGTAGATGTATGTGTGAGCACTTTAGTCAAGGTCGCGGGCAACTATAGTAAGCCTTGGACACATAGAGAGAGAGAGTGTCAAGGACTATGGGTTTAGGGACCCGAGGCACTGGTCGCAGGCTATTAAGTAAGAGAGAAACTTGATATAGGGTCCAGGTGTGCTGAGATAACTTGAGGGGAGGTGTAGACACTGGTCGCGGACTACCAAGTAAGGGGAGGCAAACTTGGTATAGGGTCTAGGTGTACTAGAAGTATTCACTTGAGGGGAGGTGTTGAAATATACAAGTGAATAGGGTGTGTGTGGGAACAAGCTCTTGGATAGAGGCTGTAAAAGAGGAGATGTAATTGTGAAAGAACCTGTGAAAAGGTTAGAAGAATCTACTGGGAGAGAATAATGGGTAGCATGAGGGAATTTAGGAGTGTGGAGATATTCTGGGAGATATTCAGGGAAAAGAGAAGAGGTGGAGAGAATCAAGCAAAAGGTGGAGATATTCTGGGAGTGAATCATGGAGAAATCAATGGGATTTGATGCTTGATGTAAACTCTATAAATTGAGGCATAGCCCTAATGAGAATTTGCTGGTTTTTGAGTATCCATGCCTACATTAATCTATTTGCTAATTATTCACTAATTAGGTCTTAATCATTTCTTAATCACTTTCTTAATCATGT